>NC_134137.1:44420000-45045000 GCF_033958435.1 Carettochelys insculpta
ATTTCGAAGTAGTGGCACTAACTTCGAAATAGCGCCCATCACGGCTACACGCGCCAGGCGCTATTTCGAAGTTAACTTCGACGTTAGACGGCGAGACTTCGAAGTCGCTAACCACATGAGGGGATAGGAATAGCGCCCTACTTCGATGTTCAACGTCGAAGTAGGGACCGTGTAGTCGTTGCGCGTCCTGCAACTTCGAAATAGCGGGGTCTGCCATGGCGACCATCAGCTGAGGGGTTGAGAGACGCTCTCTCTCGAGCCCCTGCGGGGCTCTATGGTCACCATGGGCAGCAGCCCTTAGCCCAGGGCTTCTGGCTGCTGCTGCAGCAGCTGGGGATCCATGCTGCAGGCACGGGGTCTGCAACCAGTTGTCGGCTCTGTGTATTTTGTGTTGTTTAGTGCAGCTGTGTCTGGGAGGGGCCCTTTAAGGGAGCGGCTTGCTGTTGAGTCCGCCCTGTGACCCTGTCTGCAGCTGTGCCTGGCACCCTTATTTCGATGTGTGCTACTTTGGCGTGTAGACGTTCCCTCGCAGCGCCTATTTCGATGTGGTGCCGTGCAACGTCGAAGTTGAATATCGACGTTGCCAGCCCTGGAGGACGTGTAGACGTTATTCATCGAAATAGCCTATTTCGATGTTGCTACATCGACATAAGCTATTTCGATGTAGGCTTCACGTGTAGACGTAGCCCAGGTCTTACAGGAGGAATTCATCTCTTGCCATACCTGGATGATCAAGTTAGGGGGGAGTAGGTTCCAGATTTATGATAAAATATGTAAGAGGTTTTTTTTTTCCTACTTTGACCCAGTACCTGAAGCTATCTAGTTATTTTCAGATTCTTTTTCTCCTTGTCCGCTTATTCTAAAGCTAAACAGGAAAATATTAAAAATATTGTCCAATTTTTTTATTTAATGGTTTTCTTATGTTTGTTAGGATTGCCAAGATACCTACAGCATATTTCACTAAAGCTGATGCTACAACATAATTAACCTTTATAGAATGCAAATATTTTAGCTGTTCTTGTTCTCACTGATTTGACTCATTTTGTTTGACTCTTTTTGGGAAAAGGATGGTGATCTCTTGCTTTGATCACATGCACAAACCTGCTAATTAACTACTGCTTATCTTCTTAAAATCAGAGTTAGCATACTGTAAACAGTGTACTGTTTACTGCAGGTGCATTTACTCTAGTCTCCTTCAAAGGGCGCATGCTAAGCAGACAGCTTGGAGGAGGCTAATGAGGTGCAGCAATGCACATGCAGCACCTCATTAGCATGATGGCTGCCACGGAAACTTCGAAGCTGCTAACTTCAAAGCACTGACAGGCAGTTTAGGTGCGGGCACTTTAAAGTACGTGCCAAACTTCAAAGCTCCCTTACTGTTGGGAGCAAGGGAACTTCAAAGTTTGGTGCATACTTCAATGCACCCACGGCTACACTGCCTGTTAGTGCTTCGAAGTTAGCAGCTTCGAAGTTCCTGTGGCAGCCGTTATGCTAATGAGGTGCTGCATGTGCATTGCAGCACCTCATTAGCCTCCTCCGACCTGTCTGCTTAGCATGCCCTCTTCGAAGGAGCAGTAGTGTAGATGCACCCTCTGAGGTACAGCAGAGTAACTGTCATCTCTAAATAATTACACATGTCTTTATTAAATAAGTTGATAGTATAAGTATAATCATGAAGAGACAGCTTGAAATGTTAATTTTTAAGATGAAAATTTAGCACAATGAGTAAGTTGTTTTTTCCCTTCCCCAAAAGTGAATGACATGTAAACCAGTGTACTGCTCTTCTCTAATTCTTAGTATACTTCTAGTGCTTCATCTGTTCATGGCTTTCTTAGGCTGCAATGAAAGTGGGTACAGTTGTTTTAATTTTCCCTGCTAATGTGAAATTTTATAGGCAACAGTGAAAGTGACAGATTATCTTCACTGAGCTGCTTTTTTCAAAGCTAGAGCATCGGTAAAGCAAGATAGTAGAATTATTAGCCAAGTGAGCTTAGTAATTATCAGACACTATCTAAATGGAAGCTACGGAAAACTTCCAAGGACATCACATTGCTCTCTGCTTTCTCAGTAGCTGGTAGAAGTGTTTGGCTCCTCATCAGTGTTGACCATGGACAGTGAGGGCCCTCTTCTGCAAGTTCATTCCCCTGACTTTTTTTTTTTTTTTTTTTAATGTAACCCTTCTGCCAGAAGTAGTCAGCTGGAACCAGGGCCAGGTTCAACATCTAGGGTTCCTTTTCATCCATCTCACATAGAACCGGCTTGAGCCCCCACCCATAGCCTGGAAAATTCACACACCCCTGGGCATCTCAGAGAGGCAATGCTTCTCCACTCACAAGCACCGAGTCTGAGTATAGAAAAGAAATTTTTAATGAAAGAGGCAGAAAAATTTTATGACATAAGCTTGGGAAAATACCACACCCAGAGTTCATAACCAACCCTCAAGTAACTGTCCCAGATCAAATGGCTTGAGCAGTGTCCTTTGCCTCTCAGGCTCACTAGTCCAATACTGTAAGGATCCAGTCCACACAGCCAGACTTTCTCTGTGTCCCACTTACAACTCTGTCCAGTCCGTGTAGGCTATGACACATCACCCTGATGCATTCCCTCATTGAGCCTGCGGCAATGCCATCTTTGTGCTGGTCTGGCATTCTGCTTACCCCTCCCAGCTGCCCTGCTGGCCACCTGCTGCTTCACCTACTGGCTGCCCGCCAGTCACTCCTGACAGCCACCTGTCCACTGTGCTCTGCCAGATGTTTTCCTGATGTCTTGTGGGTTTTGCTGTAGGCTGTTTGTGGCTTCAGCTCTCAGTGATTTCAGCTCATAGTGGTATTCAGCTCTGGGCCTAGCCACAGCATCTCAGTATCCACCAAGGTGGAGCCTCACAAAATAACAATAGACCCAGCTTTAGATCTGTCTTTGAACATGGAGTGGGGGGGAGAACTTGGCAAACCAGTCTTACAGCTGTATAGCCAAAAGGCTCCCTGCCAGTTGGTTCAACCACTATCCTTTCCCTTTAAACCTCACAGTGCTTTGATGGAGGAAGCCCTGTGTGATCCATACCTTACACAGCAGCAATGACTGCCGTGTACCCCCACAACAAGTTCAAGCATTGCTGAGACTCCACAATTCTTACACTCAGCGATAGCATAAATTGTGACTTTGCAACAACATGTTGTTTACAATACATGAGACCTCATTGCTTCACCTGCTACCCATTAGGTTTTGTTTTAAAGGCATTGCATATGCACACCTTTGCATTTTCATGCAAATAATCTCTAAAGGACACACTTCCCAAATTCTTTCTTATATTTATGTCGGGTATCTCACTCATACCTACTTGTTCAAACTGAGTTAGTGGGTGTAAATTGTTATGAGAGAGATTTTAAGAAGTAATTTGGATTACAAATTCTTTGAAGGGACCTTTTTGTGTTTATACAGCATCTAGCACAATAGGGGTCTGATCCATGATGGAAGCTCCTACTAGTTGATGTATTCTGCTAGCTAGTAATAAGCCCTAGACAGAGACAATGTAGGAGGAAAAGTAGAGAGCAGTTGGACGGAAAGAAAGAGAAATGTTCTGTAAGTGTGAAAGAGTGGTGAAAAGAGGAAACAGACACAAATAATGACAGGAAAGATATACTTCTTCCTAGAAGAGGAAAAAAAAGATTTAGCAAAAGTTATAGGAATAGTAAAAAGTTACATTAAAGCTTGAGTCTTATTGGATACAATTATTTTGCAGGAGATGGCATGGCAGATCAATTATTTTTCACTCTTGTTTGTAGTAGGTTCAGTCCTCTTGCTAACAGATGGTGGGTAATTCTTTCCAACCCAATTTGTCTCTAGAAGTACTAAACTCTTATTTTTTCAGAGCACTCTTCAGAAGAGCACATCATCGGGAAAAGGGGGTGACTGTAGTTAGACTGAAAGAATGGTAGGTAGGTTATTTGCTGATAGCGTGTACCTTTCAAAAGTGTCAGTGTGACTAATCAGTACTTATTAATATTTTACTTAATTGTAAATAAAACTCTCACATTGGTGAGATATCAGTTGGTTATCAGTAGATGTTTCATGTATACTGTTTTCTGAACTGTTCTACACAGAGGCTGAAGAATTAGTTTTTGTCAGCCATGTAATAAACCCGTGCCATTTCTATATTCGGAGATATTCACAGAGGAAAATTGCTATCTTTTTGGGAAAAAAGCTGAGTCACTTTTGTAACAATAAGAGTTCATACGTTAGTCCTTCAGACACTTTGGAACTAGGTAAGTCAGTTTTCAAATGAATAATCTAAAATTCCATATTGCAATATCTGATTATAGTTTCATGATTTTTATTCTCCATTAGTTAAGTGTTTGGCTAGTGAATTTATCCTATAGATCTGGAATGATTGTTGCTCTGGTGAGTCACTACTGAACTGCAAGAGAGACAGAACACATTTTCATATTTTTTTTTATAGTTATGCACTCAGGTACATATTAAGTCACGTAAGTGAAAGTGGCCTGATCTTCAGAAAGTCTGGAGCACAGAGCTTCTCTTAGCTTGAGCAACAGTTGAGTGCTTTGTACGCTTGAAAATCCTAAAAGTTGTATGTCCCTGGTTATGGATTTACAATGTGAATATAGTCATTAACTGGGTGTGACCTTTTTTTTAAACTACGTGAACTGAAAATATATTAGATCCAATTTGTTCATTTAGTGTGTAAACAACATACTCTGTCATGGGTGCAACCTTCCTTTTGTATGGTTAATTAACTCTGGAAATCTGGCAGCAGTTAAAGAAGTCCAAAATATATTAGATCTATCCCTTGTCCATGTGTGATCGATGTTGGTCACATCATTTAATGCACTTCAGGAAAGTTCCTATGTTGAATAGTAATGAAAGTATTAAAAGAACCAGAATAGAATGATAAGGTTGAATAATAACAGGGATTTTATCATCTAGCAAGTCAGTATTTGACAGTTTGCTTCCTAAAATGTGCAAAAACAGTTGTTTGGTGGCTGATGTAAAATCTGGTTGCAGTTATCAGTTGAATAAGTGTATGACAGTGAGGAACATACTGGATTCCTTAACTGTTAATTACTAGATATTTTCATGTTTGGATTTTTTAAACTGTAGAGTTTTTATAAAGGAAATAATATAGCCATTGATTTTTATTTGAACCTTAATTTTTTTACAAAGCGGTTTGTTTGCAGCCTACATCAGTTTCTTTTTAAAGTGATGGCCTCTGTGTATTCCACTCGGGTACACGTGCTGCATGCTCCTGAGATTGACGCACCTTTTTAAAATTCCAGTTGTCCATACCACCACAGTTTTTTTCCCCCCTCTGTGGTGCTAATCAAGGACATAAAGGGCAAAGTGGACAGATGACTCTCCAGTTTGTTCTAACCACCACATAATACACAAACCTCTTCAACATGAGATCATGCCTTAAAGATATAAGGCTCCACCAGTATCAACTCTAGTGACAATGCTTAAAACAAGGGATCAGGACCCACCAGCACAGTTTAAGAACTCCAGGCTTGAAATGGACAAAACCTGATAGAACCCTCTGGATCCAAGTGATCCCAATTAGAAGAAAACCCCTGTGCTCTGGGAAGGTCCAAAACCTTCATCTTTCCAAACAGCATCTTCACCTGTCCCCATTTTTAATTCCTGTTTCTTTCAAGTCCATCCTTATTCAAGGTTATTGAGATACAAGAAGAAGAATCTGCCTCAAGAAAATGAAGTTTTCCCCTGTATTCTCTGTGATCAGGAGCATCCCTCTGCCAGTACAGAAGTCTCTGTCATTTGTGAAGGAACTTACCTTTTCGTGGTCTGAGTTGGAAGCTCCAGACAAACCACTGTCTTAGTGTATGTGGAGTAGGAAAGACCCGAGAAAGGTAGAAGATCTGGGTTCTGTCTACCTAAATATAACTATACAGGTGTTCATGCACCAGGTCCCCATGATTGGTTGACCCTTTCTGCTGGTATTACTGGGATCTCTGAGTTCCCACATCTGTACGCAAACTGTACTTGTCATATGCTAGCCAGCTGCTGGATTTGTGATTATGGGGAAGAAGAAATAGTTGAACTGGATCTGATTATCCTAAATGCTGTCTTATTCTCCTCACAGATGAAACAGTTGCTCCTCCTTCACTTTCCCTGTTTGCTGACGACAGGCATTATCGGGATCATCTATAGAGAGTGACATCTTAGCTACAGATCCCAGTACAGAAGATCTGATATCCTATCACTGGACATCTTACAACCTTCTGAACCCATTGGGCTGGCTCCTCCAATTAAGGAGACCGTTTGGCAAACACTTGCCTCTGTTCCCTCCACCAATAGACATGCAGACAGAAAATACTTTCTTATTCTTCCACCCACAGCTGAATTCACTTGTTGATGCTGTCAGTCATCAAGAGAAACAGCACATAACTTAGCAATTGCTGGCACCAACACAATTCTTCCACCACAAGGACATTTGAGGTTGCATCAGTACCCCAATCTCAGCTCCTTGGCACCAATCAGTTATATAGCTGTAGACCTAACCATCCTTCCTTACCTCCTTTTCCCTCTTGCACAAACATCAAAGTAGAAGTAAGCTGGCATGATAGATTCTCTGCCAACTCTGCTGTCTGACAGAAAAGAGGCCTTCTTGGGAGCCCCCCAGTATTAAACCTGCTCACCTTGGCCCAGGTTATGGAAACCATGGCCCATCTCCACCTTGTTCCATGCACTGGCCACCACAGGACTCTTAGGTGAACTGTAGACACCATTATGCCTCCCCATCTACTCCAGCATGATGGGGAATCAGATCTTGCCCACCTGATACCAATGAAACAGCATCTGAAATCTTGGACAACACATTGTCAGATGAGGAGAGTCATGGTTCCACACGCCCCAAGTCAACAACAACTCCTCACCAAGTGAAGAAGTCATATTGCCCATTCCTACACCTTTTGATAACCTCACATAGTTCCAAAAAATGTTCAAGTGCTGGCTACCCAAAACTTCACACTGCAGGAAGTACAAGAGAAACAACAGACATTGCAAATTCTGCAACTCTCAGCTACTACCAAAATTGCCCTCCTTGTTGTTGAGGGGATTATGGAACCTGTGGAATACATTGGCAAACACCTGCCTCTGTTCCACAACACTAAAATCATGCAGACAGAAAATACTTTTTGGCCATAGGCAAACATTTGCTTGTTGCTGACACCATCAACATGGAATGAAACAACTGCAGTTTCAGTCCACACCCAGGATTAGGAACATTAGCATCTAGACCTCTTTGGATGGAAAATTATATTCATCTATGACCCTCTATTTCTGTGTCACAAATTATTCAGCACTCCTGGCCATCTACATCTACTCCAGTTATGCCAAACTGTGGGAGTTCCTTGACAGCTTGCCAGAATGTAAGCTCTGCAATTGCAATTTATCATCAAAAAGGATCAAATGTTAGCCTGAAGAGTCCTACAGGCAGCTGTGGACATTGCTGAACCACTGCCACAGCTGTTGTGATGCAAATGGCCTCCTGGCTACAAGACTTGGGAATTCCCAAGTAGCTTGAGCTCAGGGTCAAAGAGCTCCCATTTGACAGGGTGCGGTGCATCTATTTACATCCAAAACTGACAAGGTTCTCTATACCATGAAGGACTCATGACATGCTCCACATGCCAGTTAGCTACACACCACTCAATAAGAGATGGTGCTACACGCCATGCCAGAGGCCTTGTGACACACTTTCCACTGCCAAAATCAATGGCAATATTGAACATAGACCAAATAGTGCTCTCAGAGATGCTGTGTGTCACACTCTCAATCTCTGGCAAACCAGCTCTCCATGTCCAAAGCCCAGTTTTGAAGCTCTGGTTGAAGGTTTGACCTCTCACAAGAACCAACAGTAATATATATCTGCCTGTCTGGCCTTTTTTAATTCCCATTCTCTCTCTCTCCCCCCCTCTCTCTCCTAGCCTCCCCATCCCTCTTCAGGGAATTTCTCTCAAGCACCTCCTACAGCTAGTGGTAGTGTCCCCTGGAAGTTGTGTACTTGTGCAGCTGCTAAAGAGAGATTCAGATTCCACCCTGCTGCTTAGCAGAATGCCTGCATCTAGGTTTTGTTTCTACTGGTGATGCATGTGTACATAAAAATTGATTCTGCACATGGATGCAAAGGATTAGAGGGAATAGTGACTAGAGGTACACCACCACTTTCAGACAGGTGTCCTGGAAGCAGTTCTCTCTCTATAGCAAGGAAGAGGATTTTTCCTCTAACTACTGCCTCCTGCTCAACTCTCCCCATGTATTTTTGTCCCAATTTTAGACCTCAGAAAACTCAAATCTGTATGCAGTATTCAAGATGGTCACTTTTGCTGCAATTATACCAGTTCTGGACCTTAAGATGCATGTTTTCATATCAATATTTTTCCTGCCAACAGAAGTTTTCTCAGATTCTCAGTGGGTTTTCTCAGATTCTACTAATATGACATACTCCCATTTAGTCTGTCCACCATCCCATGAGTCTTGTCATAGACACTTACAGTAGTAGCGGAGGTTAGGGAGAGGGTCCAGAGTGACTGAGACAAATTGGAAGACTGGGCCACGAGAAATCTGATGAGGTTCAATAAGGACAATTGCAGAGTCCTGCACTTGGGTTGGAAGAATCCCAGGCGTTGTTACAGGCTGGGGTCCGACTGGCTTAGTAGTAGTTCTGCAGAAAAGGACCTGGGAGCTGTAGTGGACGAGAAGCTGGACATGAGTCAACAGTGTTCCATTGTAGCCAAGAAGGCTAATGGCATATTAGGTTGCATCAAGAGGAGTGTTGCCAGTAGATCCAGAGAAGTAATTATTCCTCTTTATTTGGCTTTGGTGAGGCCTCATCTGGCGTACTGTGTCCAGTTCTGGGCCCCCAATTATAGGAGGGATGTGGACACACTGGAGAAGCTCCAGCGGAGGGCGACCAAACTAATTAGGGGGCTGGAGCATATGACCTATGAAGACAGGTTGAGGGAATTGGGTCTGTTTTTAGTCTGCAGAAGAGAAGACTGATGGGGGACTTGATAACAGCCTTCAGATTGTTGGAGAGAGGCTGTTCACAGTGGTCACAGATGGCAGAACATGGAACAATGGTCTCAAGTTGCAGTTGGGAAGGTCCAGGTTGAACATTTAGGAAAAACTTTTTCACTCGGAGGGTGGTGAAGAATTGGAATGGTCTACCCAGGGAAGTAGTGGAGTCTCCATCCCTGGAGGTGTTTAAGTCTCGGCTCGACAAAGCCCTGGCAGGGCTGATCTGATGGGTTTGGCCCTGCCTAGGGCAGGGGGCTGGACTGGATAGCTTTTTTAGGTCTCTTCCAGCTCAGTTGTTCTATGATACAGATGAGTCACTCTTCTACCAAAGCTGCTCACCTTCCTAAAATGGTAGATACTACCCCAAAACTTATTTGAGGGCCTCACTTTTCTCCACTCTCCTCTTTTGCTGGTCTTCACCATGGATACATCCCTCATAGGCTTGGGGTACTCATCTAGACTGCCTTACTGTCTAGGGCAAGTGGTCCCTACCAGAATTCAGCCTATACATCAATGTCTGGGAAATCTTGATGGCACCCAGTGCTTGCCATCACTTTCTACCATCAGTATGAAACAAGATCATGCTCATTCTCGCCAACAATATTGCATGTTGCATCAGTACCCCAATCTCAGCTTGCATGTATGGTAGTTGGCAGGGAGGAGCTCTGTCTCACAATCTTGTGCACTGAAGCTCTCAAATTGTGGAATTGGTGCATCTGCAACATCATCACCCTGACCACATCCTACGTATCACAGCCAGAGCACCATGGCAGACGCTCGGTTGTCATTTCTCAGAACAGCATAGTGGCAGAAAAGTCCCACCTTCATTAGGGTAATTTTCTGCAAATGGGGTTATCTGCAGATCGATCTCTTTGCACCGCTAAAGAATTGCAAATATCATCCTTTGGCTCCAGAGCAGATCTCAAATCAGGATCACAGGGAGCTGCCCTTCTCATGACATGGAGTATCTCTGTCCTGTACAGGTTCCTACACATTGTGCGAATCCCACGAGTCATACACAAGATGCGCATGGACCTTGCATACATTATCTTCATCCCAACATGGCACATACAGACCTGATTTCCTTACCAGTCTCAGCTTGCAGTATGTAATCCTCACCCGCTGATCCTCTGACTGGATCTACTCTTGTGGTACCACGACCTTTCCTTGCACTCAAACCCAGGCCTTCTCTAGCTCAGAATGTGGCTCCTCCTATGGTTCCAACATAGGAAAGAAACCTGTTCCAACAGAGTAAAGCATGTATTACTAAATAGCTATTGTCCCACAATCAAAAATGCTTACTGCACAAATGGAAAAGATTCTCTCTATGGTGCCATATGAAACCACATCATGCTTTCAGCAACATACCTAACAAAGTAGTGGGTAAAAATATCTAGTGGAGAATCTCAGCAGGCAGCTCTTCAGAGACTACAAAGGAAAAATACAAAACTCTCTCTTCTGAATGACATCTTGGCTCAGACAAACAAGAAATTTAGTTTGTACTGTTCAGAGCCTCATTAGGGCAGGGCTCCAGTGGTGATGTCCTCCTGCTTCCCTGGACAAACCATGTGAGGTATGCCTTACCTTCCATTCCCTTACAACCAGTTTTGGAGAAGATTCACCAGGAGATGTAACCCAGATCATTCTCGTTGCACCCACCTGAGCCAAAGAGTTTTGAATTCTAGACTCCCTTCTGAATGTCAGTCCATCCTTTCCAGAGCTGTTCATATGAGTTAACTGCAAAATCAGACATTCTAGCCTAAACACTTTTTCTTGTGGCCTGGTATTTTGGATAGACATCAGACCTGGAGCGCTCATGTTCAGAGGCTCCTCAGACTATTCTCAACCACAACAGAAATGTCTCCACCAGAAAAATGCTATGTAGCTAAGGGGAAGTGTTTCTCTACCTGGATGTTACAGGAGAGGGGTTGATCCACACAATGTCTAACCCTTGGTTAGCAGCAGGCACACACCAGTTATAGTAAGTAATGTAAATATTCCATGGTCTGTTATGATCCCTGACAGATATAAAAGAAAATATTGTTCTGAGTGTACATCTACACTACTCAGTAGTTCAACACAGTCAGTGTCTGTCTTCTGGGGTTTGACTTTACATTATTGGGGGGGTCATGTGAAATCGAACTAACGGGGTCAACAGTCAACCCCTGTAATTCCTCAGTCTCACAAGGAGTAAGGGAGGTCGAAGGGCAAGAGTTTCTCCCATTGATCTCCCTTAGTGAGTATGGTCAGGTAAGTCTATCATAGATAAATTGATTGCAGCTATACAGTTCCTGTGGCTGGAATTGCATATCTATGATCGACTTTAAGGTCTAGTGTAGACCTGGCCTGAGACATACTTGCTGGAGTGTTGTAAGGACAAGGTCAATGTACCTGGGTTGTTGGGAGGAGGAAATGAACCTGTGACCTTAAGGGCTAAAGCCATGTGCTTTACCTCATGAACTAAAAGCCAGCTTCCCTTCAGGTAAGGGTATAGAGCAAATATTTTAGTCTTGCTTGTCAGCAGTCTCAGTGCCTCTGGGGTTACAAAAGCAAAACAAGAGAAGTAATTTTTCCACTTGTTCAAACTGATAAGACATAAACTAGCTGAATGGTACAATGTTAACTGTGGAGGGATATACTAAAATATAACAGTTTCTAAGCTAAGATGTTTAAGTCATCAATGTAGTTGGTTTAACGTTGTAATAGTTTCTTTAATCTTTATTTAGGTGCAAGAATCTTTATCAACAGTAAAGAAAATGGAATGTGGTGCCGTGGAACTATCACTGATTTGATTCCTCTGGAAAGTAAAAATAAGGAAAAACTCTGCGGTCCAACAAAATACAGAATTTATGATGTTGCAGTGATGCAAGTATTCATGGTAGACTTTGGGAATTCTGAAGTTTTAGTTGTTTCAGGGTATGATTATCTTATAGTTACATCCCTTCTTTCTGGATTAAAAACAGATTCTTGTCTCAAAGTGGTATTTTATGTCTGGTTTCTGATGGGAATCTGTACTATTAAAGTCAATAAAACTATCTTTTCACAAGTTAATAACCAAATACCAAATGACTATGCTGTGTGACTTGCATACAGTCACACATGCAAAAAAAAGTATGAAATTAACCTGTGAGAAAATATGTGCGCTAAGTTACTGTATAAAACATAAGTGTTTAAAATTGCACCCTTAGAAGATTCACTTTCTGAACAAGATACATTGCCATGTTGCCACATCTTTCAACTTTATAGTGATAGTGTCTTTCTACAAGCAGTCACTCCTACAGTAATGACAACATGAGAATCTTAGCTTTCATTTTTAAAAAAAGGTTTGTAGCTCTCAGGGTTACAGAGAGAAGTTTGAAAATGTGATGAAGTGCAACCTTATTGATCAATTCCAAAGGGAAACAAAAGTACCTTAAATGTGGTCTTTTTTTGGAAGACTTATAAACCAATCTTGTATGGATTTTTTTTTTGGGGGGGAGGATGTTGAATCTTGATTTTTAGATATTTGGAGTTTGCAATACTGCATTTCTCAGTCATAATAGTAAGAGGAATCGTGGTTTCAGAGGTTCTAAGAATGAATTCGGAGAAGTAATTTTTGGTGATGCTGGAGCTTCTTGCAGTGCCTTTTCTAACAGCATCAAACTTCGAATAGCATATAACATTGTCATGAACCTATTCTACTACTCTGGCAACATTTTCATATCTTGTGCCAATGAAGTTGAACTGAATTTTGTTTGAGTTCTGTAAATGTATTAAGGTGACATGTTTTTAAAAAAAAAATCCGTAGTTTCTGAACTGTTCCTGTGGGAGAGTGCTTAGAAGTGGTCAGAACAAGGGTCTGGCAGAGTAGGAGTTTTGGGTTTAATGCTTGCTGTTGCAGTAACTGAATAACCTTGTGAAGTCAGGTAATATCTCCACTTCAGCTTTTCTCTTGGTAAAATGAATACAAGTTACAGAATTGCTTGTGCTGTCACAGATTGAACAACATTGGCTATAATAACAGTTTTTTTCTGTAAATAAACTGTAATTAGCCCAGTTCTTGGAATTATTTCCAAAAAAATTAAATTAAATTGGACTTAAAGAATTAGGTCTAACTTTTATAATTTTAAAAAACATACTACTTTATTCTTACTGTAAAGTGAAAACTTATTTTAAGAAATATGCTTATCTGGGAGCATAATATAAAATACTCTATGGGCAGGTTGGTGATATAATGGGAAAGTAGGTATCATCTGATTTGTAAAAAATCTACAGATTCAAAATTTCAGTGGTGTCATCCTGCCCAGCTCCTCTGGTGAGGGAAATTTCAATAATTTAGTATTCTTGGAAATGGGTCAAACTTGGTATCATTCAGAAGCCCCTTTTCCCCTCATGAACACAGTGATGATGCAAAACATGACTAGACCATGTGGGTACATATTAAAAATAGTTTTAAAATTAGCTTTTTAAGAACTCTGTTTTAACACAGTATCCATTGCTTACAAAATTATGATCTTTAGCAACCTTAAAGAAGTTGACCTGAATATGTTGGACTGAAAACATTTTTATTCCTCAGTTGTCATCAGTGATAACTTTGCCTAGGATATCTCTGATAGATATGTCACGCTGATTTATCTTCTGTGTATCTCTTTACAAAGAAGACTGCTGATCAGGCATTTGCAGGGCAGGAACATTGGTTCTTTACATACAACTGTTTGATAAAACAAAGGATTTATTTGGGAGCAAATGGTATTTCACATATACCTAGAATGACTAATTCATCCTCCAAGAACTATCCATGCCAGATAGGGGACAGTTTGTTTTGTATGTGTTCAGTCATCATGGAGCCATTCCGTTGCTTCGTAATTTGCTCTCTTATTAGGAGATATAAAGGCATCCTTTGGTGGTAGGTTTTCTTCATTTGTCTGCTTCCTGGAAAGCATCCACCAGTGTAACTGCGACTGTTGTAACATTTGTCTTCAAATGGTAAATTTGGTGTATGAATAAATGCAGTGCATTTGTGACCTCATCAATTTTGAGCCACCTACAGAGTGAGGGGAGAGTTTTTTTCAGAAGATGAAGCAAATGCCTTCCAGTAAGGTAATTTGATCTTGCCAGCTAAACAGGAATGACACATCCTGAAAAGATGCAGAAACCTGACAGTTTGGTGTTGCTTGGTCCAAGTGCTAAGAGTGTAACTGAGGAATACATAGCAATTCTGTTCTGCATCAGCAGACACAAAAGTGGAGTCTTGCGTAGCATCTCCTAGAAAGCACTAGAACATACTTATCATATGCAAAAAATCTGGAGTTGAGTAGCACCTCTCTCCGTGCCATTGATGTGAGATAATTTTAGTGTCCTCCCCATGGAAACTATGAAGAAACTTCACTTAATAGTGTGAGACAGCAGCTTCATTATGCCACATGATGATAGTCTTTGAACAATTCTTGACGTGCTGGAGCATGTTTTTTGGAAGGTATGTGGAGAACTCCATCCTTCATACAAGTGTGTGACCATTTCTTCACTGTGTCTTTTCAGATGTTCATAGTCAATTATTTTGTTGTACAATTGCAATACCATAGTTGGGGGGGTTTTTTTGATATTTTAATTGATTTCTCTGCATATGTGTCAAATTCTTAGTGGTCATAAGTCCAGTATGTTCTCTATAGCCTTATAATAAATGTTAAATCAAATTTCAGAAGCTGTTAAGAGTGTCTGGTTTGTTGCAAGCCTGTACCTGATTTATGCTATCTAAAATATGCATACTGAAAGGCTTATACTGGTAATATTGTTTTTAGGTGCTGACTTAAGGAGACTGTGAAAATTGTTCTTTAGTTTACTTCTCCTGGCATTTAGGCATTTTTTTCCTAATACGTTTAAATATGTATCATAGTACCATGGAGAACTCCTGCTTACCCAGACTTTCTCATACATCAACATCATGCTGAGATCTGAAGATGAGTGAAAAATTGCATTCTGTGATTAGCTCTGCCACCTTCATGCTGTCTGACTTCTTTGTATTTTAGTCAGTTCTTGACTGAAGCCCTTTGACACAGCTTTGAACAATTCTTTGGGTTTTGAAGGCTTCAGACAACTCATGACTCTGAGTATGTATTTGACTTACCCTTTATAGCTATTTCTTCACTGAAGACTACCTCCATTGTGGTATCAATGAGCTTCAGTTTGTCATATGCTGATGGGTTGCCAGTGCAAGTCAGCTCATCCTGTAGCTTTGAAATAGCTCTTCCTTGGCTTTTAATAGCACCTGATTAGTCTAGAGGTGTTCTTGGTTACTTCTGGGGAAGTCTTCTAACTTGTGTTTAATGTTTTTAATCTGAAATTGAGTGGAGTTCTGGGGTGGTCAGGAAATAATGGGAAAGGTCATTTTGGGTGCTGTGTGACTCCATCAGCGTTTCCAGTGACTTTGATATGTGTGTGTGTGTGTGTGTGTGTGTGTGTGTGTGTGTGTGTGTGTTCACTTGCACATGTGCATTCTGAGGCACTGAGACGATCTAGCAATATTTTGATAACCCAGTGTTCTTTCCAAAATTCCTCCCATACGTCAGGGGCAGACTTTTTTATACCTCTTCTTTTTTAATGTTACCAAGCAATCACTGCAGAATTGTTGGCTGAATCTGAAGGGAAAAGTATTTCCCAAAATGCTCCAGTGCTGCAAGGTACAAATTCCAATTAACAGTTCTGCCAGATTGAATGAGGAGCAGCAAAGACTCAGTTGTCTTCATAAGTCACCATGTCACCCCAAAAATGTATCAGGTGCCATGTTTTGAGCATTAACTGATAACACAGTACCGCTAGTTGAAGGCCACATTTAACTTTGAGGATTGCATGTCTGACATGACTGTTTTAAAGTATAATTTGAAAAAGTTGTTTTTAAACACTTTCTAAAATACATATCTACATAATTATTCTAGGTTTGCTGTCTTTTATACCAGTTTGTTTGTGGGAGCAAGGGTTTTTGAATGATACCTAAACTTGGCTCATTTCCAACAACATCATATTATCAAAATTTCCCCCAACTAGAGGACCTGTAATTGGGAGCCTGGTGGAGATGAAAGAACAAGTCCTCCCTGCCATACCTCAGAGGTTTACACCATTGAAATTGATGCCGTAGATTTCTAGGAATAAATGAAACCTCCCTTACCTTACTGTCATTAATTTGCCCATGTAATTACAAATGCTCCCGGACTATGCTGCATTTTTGTATTATCATTGTTTGTTTATATTCCCACTAGGATTGGTGGTGTCCCTGTGGTGAGGCCACCAGAACAAGTTGCTGTACAGAACTTAGTGGTAAATGACTTGTGTGTGTTTATAAGGAAGCCTGATCCCCGTATAGAGGCACGGCTCAGGGATATTCCTCCGTTAGCAGTGCAGTGCTCACTGAAAGACGTAGTTCCCAAAAACTCAGTAAGTAAGGGCTCTTTGTACAGTTTAAGAGAATTTTTTCTATTTAGGTTTTTAATTATGGAAGTTCAAAATTAATCCAATATTTACAATTTTCCAAATACTGCCCCCGCCCAAAAAAAAGGAGAATTCAAGGGTGCACATCACTTTTATCTAGTCATATATTTAAAAGATAAACTTATGATTATTTCCAATGTATGTAATGAGTTAAATTATATTTAAGAAATGCCAGTGGCTGTGTAATCCAGTGTTTTAAAGAATGTATTACAATACCAGATTTATAATTGACTGACTGGTTTGGGAGCTATTCTGGAGATATCCTTTTCTCACATTCCAAAGACAAGTATGTAATTGACATTCATATTCCTTGGCTGTCTGATAGATATGCCGTTGTCTCTTCAAAATTCAGCCAAGTAGGCAGTGGTACTGAACAGTCCGCTTTTAGAATAGTTTTGCAAATATTTGAGGTTTCCCTTTAGTGAACCAAAAACGTAGTGCTGCTTACCTGGAAAATATTCCTACGTGCTTCCTTCTGTCTCACTCCCCGCTTGCTACTAACATTTGTTCCTAAAGAAAATAACATAAGTTGCACCAATACTTTTTTCATTACTTGTTTTTATTTGTGCTCATAGAATTAGCCTCATTTGTGCAATGTTCTTAAGGGGATAGAGTTGTTGAAATAATATATCTGTACGTTTCTAGTGATCTGTATAGGGGACCTTAAATAGTAGATTTTACACTGATAAAATAAGTGATCTAATAAACTTGCACATCTAAATTACTGTAATGACCTCTTGTGGCTGATATCTTCAAACCAGAATCACGCAGGCTTGAAACAGTGATGGGAAAACTGCACTTATTTTGCTTATCCCATGACTGATAAATAAATAAATGAGATGGCAAAAAGACCTCTCACCATAAACAAACTGTGAAACCTTCTAAAAGGTTTATAGTTCCCTCATTTCAAAGTTCAGTTTTCCAATGTTTCTGATATTTGTAGCTAATAGTCAGTGTGAGGTGTCAATTGCTTTAAAAACACCTTAATCAAAAAGAACTGAATATAATTTAAACATTTCCTTTCAAAATGAAAGGGGCACAACTGAGCTGAAATGCTGAAAATGCTCCAAAAAGGTCCAACCTGCCTTTGAATCCATCTTGCAATTATTGCGGTTTTTAGAGCCAAAGCATCCATTTATTTTCAAATGTACCCAGAGGAAAGTGTGACTGTTCAGGCAAAATGATTATACTAAAAATGCTGTCAAATGTAGAAAGTATGCTAAAATCATAGGTAGATAAATATTTATTTCCCTTACTTGAAACAGTTGTGTGTGTCAAACTTTATGCAGAAATGTAATATTTTTATTTAAAACTGATATTGTTTAACATTTTTCTTGTGTTAAACAAGAAAGGGTAAGTTATTCACTAATGTAAAGCCATCTTCCCCCTGAGCTCTCACTTAGGGCTCTTACAATTTTATGTCAATTTCTGTAAAGATGGCTGTTTCTAGTACTGAGCTGAGGAAAAAGGAATTGTAATCATATAGCAGTACATTTAACACGACAATTTCAGCAGCAGTGCTTGTCTGGATTGCATGTTTATGCTCCCCATTTTCTCTCCTCTCCCCCCATCCTCCGAGTTCTTTCTCAACCAGCCTTGGCCTGAGGTGGTACTCCCAGCACCATTACAATGGGTAGTCTTTCTTGTCTGCATAGCCTTTTAGTACACTTGTTAGGTTTAGTTACTCCTTTCTCACCTTTTCTTTCTTAAGCAAAATAATTCTTTCCATCTTTAATACCCCTTGTTAGTGCATTTCCACTCTTAAGGTGTACCTGCTACAGTCTGACCGATGTCCAATCATGGGCTTCAGATGTTACTTCTCCTGCTGGAAGGCAATCTCAACCTCAGGTGGACATTCTCAGTGCATTCAGTACTTCAGTGAGCGACACATCTCTCAAAAATGCTCTTACTGCAGCAATTTAAAGGCTTGTGCCAGGAAAGATGGGGACTTCCTGCTTCAGTTATAAGTAATCTAGTATATATGTGAGAGTCCATCCATCCATGTCTGTTGGTTCAAGAACTTCTGCATGGTAAGAGCTAGAACCACCAAGTTTGGTATACAGTTCCTTCTTATAACTTAAAGCAGGGTTAGAGTTTGGTTGTGGCAGGAAAATGGGATGTCCCTGGAATAGGATTGCATCTCATAAAACCATATGAAATGAGACCATCACCAGGCAGCTAGAAGGGACTGGCTGGGGATACACCCTCCCCCAGACCCAAGGACACCCCTGCCCGCCCCCCGCCCAGGCCAGGCACTCTTTAGGGAGGCCTGAAGTTTTCTCCCTCTGCCCAGATTTGTACAGGAACGTTACTGACTGTTCCCCTTCATCGGAGAGCAAAGGGAATGTGCAAAGTTTGATGCATTCCTCACTGTGGCTGGGGAGCACGGGGAGCCCATGAACCTGGATTTGCCTCAGCTGGGGGACATGCACGCCTCCCCTAGCTGTGCTCACTGGACCTGCAGTGGCCATGGAGGTACTTCTCACCTGGCCCCAAGCTGCTGTGTGGTGATAGTAGTCCTCTCTCCCTGGGGCAGCCTGCATATTTAACCCCTCATCTCCAGCCTTCCCTCCTCCTGCAAAGATTTCAATAAAGCATGTACATTTTCATTTTGTTTTCCAAAATAAAAAATTTGATTAAGGAACCCACCAATGCTCAGTAAATCTTCTATTGGTTATAAATAAATCCATAATTGGTTAAATTATCCGAATGAAAAAGTTCATTTGGCTGGCATCTGGCACTAGACAACAATCTCTTGCCATCCTCTTGTCCCCTTTGATGATAATTTCCTTCACCCTTCTCTGACAGACAGCTTTTTATCTTCCTCAGAGGATAGTTCATGTTTTCAAAAGAGAATGAGGAAAATGGCACCAACATCCCCTTTAGAATGAGCCAGAGCCTTCCTTTTTTGGTGGCTTTGTCCTTGGCGCTGAGCAGGCCATCGTTATGACTTTGGGTGCCCTCTGTGGTCTGAGCGCCTGCACCCCCTCTCTTCCCCTGCTGGGGAGCTAGGCAGCAACTCTGCAGTGAAGGAGGTAGGCTGGGCTTAGGGCTGTGGAGGCATGAACAGGACAGGGAGGCTGGTGGGAGAGTATTACAGCCTGCCAGAACTGCAGTCCCGGAGGCAGAGCAGGGAGCTAGGGGTATGGGGCTACCAATGCAGAACAGTCAGAGAAGGCATGGGTATTCAGCCATTGGGACTGAGAGATGGTGTAGGGGGTGGGCTTTAGGGGCCAGGAGATTGGGCTTTCGGGCCAGGAAAAGGAGCAGAAGCCAGATGATTGGAACTGGTGGAGACAGCACTGTCCTCTCACCATGCTAAGTATAAGTAGGGAAACCATATCGGGCATTACTTGATTTGGGGCACAGTGGCGCCCTGTGCAGAGGCATACTCTTCATAAGCCTGGAGAGCCCTGTGGCTGAGTACGTATAAGACACTGGGATTCTCCCGTAACAAGTGTACTGGGAAAGCGGGTGGCCCTAAGTAGGCAGGCTTGGAGTCGAAGCAAATAGAGTCCTAGCTCTATGGCAGCTGTACCAACGGAGCCGTCTAAACATGTGCACTGATGCACGCTACACAAGCTATGGTGCCACCTTCTGCTGTCTTAGTGCAGAGCAGTCAGATATGAGCATTGATGCATGCAGTTACAACAGAGTACACCTCATAGCTGTTAACACATTTCACATTTTACCACAAGATATATGGGATATCTGTATCTTCCCATCTCATCACCAAATGCTTTTTTTTTCCTTCAGGGTATCAGAAATGTCTGCTCTGAAGTACATGTATTTTTTCAAAGGTGGGAGTTGAACCTGGTACTGTGAGGCCTTACTGGGACCTCATTAGAACCATCAACAAAATGCCCTCTGATATATCTGTTGAAACTAGTTGTCTTAGTTGCTGTTACATCTGCCCACTGAGTGGGAGAACTGGAGGTCCTCCTGTTACACCCATCATATACAATCTCTTTTTCAAAGAAAAGAAGGACGTCATCCAAAACTATTACCTCAAATACCTTTCTCTTTTCATTTGAACCAACTAACCAACTTGCATTATTTCCTAAACCCCTTGGTAGCACACAGAACTTGGTATTACACACACAAGATGTTAGACATGCAATAACATTTTGCTGTGAAAGAACTACTCTTTTGAGAAAGTCATTAGGGCTTTTTATTTCAATTTCTTAACAATCTAAAGGTTCAGCAATTTCTAAACATTGTCTAGCTAAATGGATTTCTGGGTGCATCAACCTTTATTACAACAGAAGTGTATACAACTCCCAGTAAGAATCCAAACTGTCTCCAACAGATCCTTATAGACTTTAGTCATCTTTCTAAACAACATAGTAATCACCGGCATTGAAAGCAGCAACCTGGCTGGGGACATACACAATTACAGAACACTGTGGCTACGTCTACACGTGCACCCAACTTCGAAATAGCTTATTTCGATGTTGTGACATCGAAATAGGCTATTTCGATGAATAACGTCTACACGTCCTCCAGGGCTGGCAACGTCGATGTTCAACTTCGACGTTGCTCAGCCCAACATCGAAATAGGCACAGCGAGGGAACGTCTACACGCCAAAGTAGCACACATCGAAATAGGGATGCCAGGCACAGGTGCAGACAGGGTCACAGGGCGGACTCAACAGCAAGTCGCTCCGTTAAAGGGCCCCTCCCAGACACACTTTCATTAAACAGTGCAAGATACACAGAGCCAACAACTAGTTGCAGACCCTGTATATGCAGCACGGACCCCCAGCTGCAGCAGCAGCAGCCAGAAGCCCTGGGCTAAGGGCTGCTGCCCACGGTGACCACAGAGCCCCGCAAGGGCTGGAGAGAGAGTATCTCTCAACCCCCCAGCTGATGGCCGCCATGGAGGACCCCGCTATTTCGATGTTGCGGGACGCGGATCGTCTACACGTCCCTACTTCAATGTTGAACGTCGAAGTAGGGCGCTATTCCCATCCCCTCATGGGGTTAGCGACTTCGACGTCTCGCCGCCTAACGTCGATTTCAACTTCGAAATAGCGCCCAACACGTGTAGACGTGACGGGCGCTATTTCGAAGTTACTGCCGCTACTTCGAAGTAGCGTGCACGTGTAGACGCAGCTTGTGTGAGCCAGACCTCAAGACTGGATGCCATGTTTGCACTTAACTGTAATATCACTATTTACTCTTGCATCTGAAATGGAGCATCCACGGGTGCAATCCTCAATGAAGAAAAGGTTGCTGACTCCATACTGTAACTAAAGTTCTTTGGGATAGGTGTCCCTGTGAGTGTTCCACTGCCACCTCTTCTCCCCAGTACTTCAGAGTTGAGTCTACAAGTGCTGAAGTAGAGAAAGAACTGAGGGAGATCTGATCATATGGTGCTAGATTGAGCTGGAGAGAACATACAATGATCCAGACAACATTGCTGCTGAAATTCTCTGATCAGAGGAACAGGGACACACATTCACCTGCAGGGGCACTCATCTTGAAGAATGTGTCTGTCTTTCTAATGTCTTTGCTCTATTTTTGTGAGGGTTCTGTGAGTGCAACACACACAAATCCCGCAAATATTTCTGTTCATACTATATATGTTCTCTTCCATTTGTTAATGAAAATTGTATGTTCATGTTATTTTAAATTCTATTTAATAGTTCTGTTAAAAATGTTTGTGAAAACAGTACTAAGACTTTGAAACCAATTGAAGGGATTGCCTGAAGAAAGGTAAGCGATAAAACATAGTTTCACCAAACCCTGACTGCTGGATACTAAGCAGTCTGCAAGTAAATTATGAAGAAGGAGAAGAAAATGTTTATGATGGTTCAAGAGGGTAAAATTGTAAGTAATGAGATGAAGTGGAACAACTGAAAATTGCAATTTGAATATAAGGAAAATCAAATAGTAAAATCTTAAGAAGGGGAGTAATCTATATAAAGAAGTGATGAAAAGAGCCTGGCTGAAGTCATTTAAAACTAGGCCTGAAAAGGAACACTAGAAAATACACCATAGAGAGCAATTCTGCACTGTCAAGGTTATGGACAAGATGATCTAATACAGGGGTGAGCGAACTTTTTGTGTCAGGCCCCACTTTTCGTCCCTGCAATTAGCAGTCCACCCCTCCAAAACCCATCTGATGTAATCCAGATAGACAGAAATTTTGGTTCTGTTAATACTGGGGGAGGGACAGAGAAACCTTTTAACGTGTAAGAAAAGTATGTAGAGTATAAAAACTTTATTATTCTTTATATAAATGTTACATTCACATAAAAAAAGTAACCTCCTTTAAACATTTTAATCAGATGCATGAGCCCAGCAGCCAGTCATGCTGCATCCCCCTTTACAAAATTTCATGCCCCCTGCGATGAGGGCCTGCCCCCCCGCCCCCCAACACACACTTTGCACACCCCTGGTGTAATAGGTGTTTTCAGTATTTCAGTATTGTGTGAGAAATCCTGGCTCCATTAATGTCATAGGGCACTTTTCCACTAACTTCAGTGAAGTCAGGATTTCATCCCAAGTGTGAGTCATGTATTTTATGATCCCTAAGAACACTATTTTTTTTTCCCCAAACAGAATGAAGGTTGGGGGGAAGATATTAAGACAGAATTTTTGAGAATGGTAAATAACAAAGCTGTTATAATGAAAGTATTTAGAGAAGAGGATGGTGTGCTCATTGTAGATCTGAAGAAACCTCCAGTTAATAAAATAAGGAGTGACATGCCAGTATCTCTTAAGGATGCTTTAGTTTTTACAGGGTTAGCAAGGTATGTGTCGTAAGAGAACTTTAAGCGTTTGTATTTTTAAAAGTGTACAAATAAAATTTAAAGGATAGTAGTTTGCATTCTATGAAATCTACCCTTATTTAGTGATACCACATGGTTTGTTTCTGCAGTTGTAAATACCTTCAGTTATTTTGACCCATAAATGATTGCATTCACATATATGCTGCTTTTTGCATTTTGCTGGCACAACACCTCATTTGAATAACAGGTTTCTAATTGGATCCATGAAAAGATGCACAGCAGAGTTGTTAGATTCATAGCTGAAGGAATATTATTTACATAACTTTTGTTCATAAGTCATAAATTGACAGAACAAACAGCTAGAATGTATCGTAAGTTTAACTAACTTGAAGTTTTTCTGTTTCTTCTTTGTGAATGTTTAGTGATCATTAAAATAAGGATTTTTGGAAAGAAAAAGGGATGGAGAGGGGAATATAAATGGAAGGTACTTATCCACTTTCCTGAATTTATTCACAACTGTTATTCTCATTAGGTTTCGATGTCAGCTTCCCAGTCAACCAGAAACTAATCTGTCATTACAATATTGTCCCCCCACATTGCCACAAGAAATGACAGAAATCTCCATTGTAGTTTGTCATATCAATAGTCCTAGTGATTTCTACCTTCAACTGGTAAGTATTTAGAAATATTGTATATTAAAACGTTGATTAAAATTCTGGGCTTTAAATAATTTGGTAAAACAAGATCGTAGACTTATAAAAATTTGTTACTAGCTCCCGCCCCCCTCCCCCCCAAAAAAGTTCTAATCAGTTGTCTTATCCCCATCTATAATATAGAAACTTTGGAGATGTACATACAGTGCCAACCGCAACGGGATTCTGATCCCAAATAATGAATATTGTTATAGTAAAGGAGGAAGTGAGGAAATATTTATTATGTGCCATGCTAAGTCCATAAATCTTTACAGTCAGGGTGAAAGGGGCAGGCTCACCTATGTGGGGGATGGGAAGATCTCAAGCAGGATCTGTGGGGCAATGCTGTGTGTGCTGCTTAAATGGGGAGGTGTTGCCGCTTTCTTCTTCTCATTCTGCATCACAGCCTGGGGAAGGAGAGTGGATATTTCACATTATTGGGTATCTCGAGGCTATTTTACTCACTTCTACTACCACTACACAGCAGTGTTCATAATGGCCTGATTAGTTGGCCCTTGCCCCCTTGAGGAAGTGCTTCTGTTTACTATTGGCAAGTAGTCATTTTGGTCTTTGTTCCAGTCTGACCTTTTCTCACATAGTCTATTGACTATGCTGATCTCCAAATTTTGTTTGAGGTCTGGAAGGGATTTCTTGTATATGGCAGAATTTGCAAACTCCTCATCCTGGGGTTCTGGTCTTAAGATGTAAATGACATTTGTCATAACTTTGAGTTCCATGCAGTTGTTGGGTTTGAAAAGGTCCCAGTGTGAGGTCTCTGTAATCAATAGACTCAGAACACAACATTGCATCGTGAGTGGCATATACTGGTGCATAATGTAGCTCTCTTAATCTTTCCTTGCATAGAGGAGGGGAATAATTTGCTTTGGATGGGCCTGAGTGTAGAGGGACAGTAATCTCATACACACTTGTAGGTTTACAGAGCCCCAGGTCACTGGTTCCTAGACGAAACCCTCACCTGAAAAGCCCTGCTGAGTATTTTACATAATCGATCTCTGTTGATTGTTTTAGTGAAGTTTTATTAGAGAGTAACCAAAAAAATTCTTTTGATAGTTTTAAAGACAGCAATATTCAAAAACTGGTTAGTGCACTCATGCTCTTTGACAATCATTTCTTTCAGCAATCTTTGAGTTCAGATTCTCTTTTGGGAGTTGTATGTCACAAGTCCCAAAATATTCAGAATAAGCCAAACATTCAGATTAGTAAATATTATAATATTTGGTTTTTGTTTCATTATTTTAGATAGAAAGTCTGGATTTTTTAGTCCTCCTGAAGAAAATTGAGGAAGTGTATAAAAATGATGATGGAGAAAATCTGGAAATTTTCTGTCCTGTTCAAGGCCAAGCCTGTATAGCAAAGTTTGAAGATGGTGTTTGGTACAGAGCACAAGTTACTGGTAAGTGTGTAGTACTGATTATCTGATTTGTGATGTTCAAATAATTGAAAGTGGCATTTGGTTAAACCTACTTTCTGAACTTGAATAATAAGTAACAGTCACTTTTATTTTTTGCAAAAATTAGTAATATTGAACAATAGTAATAGTCACCTTTTATAACTTTACAGACTGTTTGATGTTATTTGCATTTATTTGGCTGGCTTGATATTAATAATTTGTTTTACAAATGTTAACATATGGAACAACTCATTTATACACGCATACACTAGAATTTCAATAACAAGCAGAATCATAATTGTTCTTGTTTCCAGAGACTAGTTTTCTGCAGTGCCATGTCTCCTGAGTGTTGCATATATAGAAGAGCCACAAAATCACTGGTTGCAACCTTCTGATACTGATAGCCACCAGCAGCCAGTTTTTCCCTTTTGTCATTATTTGAGGCTGATCTGAATTACATCTCAGCTACTATTTATTTGTATTACCCTTGCACCTAGTCATAAAACAGAATCCTACTGGGATAGCCACTGATCTGATCTGCAAATGGTCATCTGAGCACGGTGTGTTCCAATCACATGTC
This sequence comes from Carettochelys insculpta, assembly GCF_033958435.1. Taxonomy (NCBI): domain Eukaryota; kingdom Metazoa; phylum Chordata; order Testudines; family Carettochelyidae; genus Carettochelys; species Carettochelys insculpta. The sequence continues at coordinate 44,445,933 of NC_134137.1, forward strand.
TGGCCTACCCCATATATAACAAGTATAAGAGGCTGATATTGGTATCACCGTTAAATATTTACTTTACCCGGTGATTTTTTTTTTCTTGGTTTGAGGGAGTTTTTTCTAGCTGTAAAAGGCTGCAGCAGCTTTGCTGATTTTACAATTTAAATTATTGCAGAATTTGGTAGTTTATGCACACCAGCAGAACATCTGCACACACTTTCTTTCTAAAGTTTCTTCCTGATCCTGGAGCAGAAGAGCACCTCCAAAGAAAGGCTGTGTTCCTTTGATTTACTTTTGTACGAATGCGTTTTATGTATAGATGCTCCATGGTATCTTTCGAAAGAGTCCCTGTTTTATAAAAAAAAAAAAAAAAAAAATCACTTGTATAGACACAACCACTATGTATGCATACATCTGGTCTTTGAAATGTTGGCCATTGACATTAACACGTGTAACTAGCATCAGGTATGTACTAAAAAGTTCTGGTTTGTTTACCTGATTATTGTGATATTTTCTGAAGCACTGCTAGGCCATCAAGAAGTTGAAGTTAAATATGTTGACTTCGGCAACACTGCCAAAATAACTCTTAAGGACATGCGTAAAATTAAAGATGAGTTTCTGAGCCCACCAGAAAAGGTAAGTTAAATAACTATTATGAAATGAAATCAAACTTAAAATTTAGGAGAATCTTGGAGTTCCCTTTTGTTAGGATAATTAATGTAAGTAAAGATCAAATTATTCAGAAATCTCGAGGTTGGGGGGTGTTTAAATTCATTACAGTGTAGCTTTTAAAAATGCTTTTAGGTACAAGTGAGATGGAAAGTTAGCACCTACATACATTTTTGTAAGTAACAGAGAGATAGCCGTGCTAGTCTATGTACTATCAAAACAGAAAAGCAGTACAGTAGTACTTTAAAGACCTAACAAAATAATGTATTAGGTGATGAGCTTTCGTGGGATAGGCCCACTTCTTCAGATCATAGCCATACCAGAACAGACTCAATATTTAAGGCACAGAGAACCAAAAATAGTAATCAAGGTTGACAAATCAGAGAGCGGAGGGGCAGAAGGGCCATGGGGTGGGAGAGTCAAGAATTAGATAAAGCAAAGTATGCAGAAGAGCCCCTGTAATGAGCTAGAAAATTCCCATCCTGCTTCGTACCATGTGTTAATGTGTTGAATTTGAATATAAAAGAGAGTTCAGCAGCCTCTCTCTCCAACCTGCTGTGAAAATTCCTCTTCAGGAAAACGCAGACTTTCAGGTCATTAACAGAATGTCCCACTCCATTAAAGTGCTGGCTGACAGGTTTGTGAATCAGGAGTGTTTTTATGTCTGTTTTATGCCCATTAATTCTTTGTCTAAGAGAGTTTGAAGTCTGTCCAATGTACAAAGCCTGTGGACATTGGTGGCACATGATGGCATATATGATGTTAGTTGAGGAACATGAGAATGTGCCTGTGATTCTGTGAATAACCTGGTTAGGTCCAGTGATGGTAGCTCCAGAATAGATATGTGGACAAAGTTGGCAACGAGCCTTGTTGCAAGGAAAAGTTCTAGGAGTGGTGTTCCTGCGGTGTAGACTGTGGTTGCTGGTGAGAATCCTCATAAGGTTGGGAGGTTGTCTGTAGGAGAGAACAGGCCTGTCACCTAGGGCCTTCTGGAGTGTGGCATCCTGATTAAGGATAGGTTGTAGGTCTTTAATAATTCGTTGCAGTGGTTTGAGTTGGGGGTTCTGTTCTTGGCTTTTTTGGGCCTATCTTGGAGTAGCTGGTCAATGGGTATTCATCTGGCCATGATGATTTGTTTTTTTCATTTATCCTGGTAGGTAATTCGGGTTTATGAATATTTGGTAGAGATCTTGTAGTTTTCAGTCTCTGTCAGTAGGATCAAAGCAAACACGATTGTACCTCAGGGCTTGACTGTAAACAATGGATCTAGTCATGTGTGCAGGATGGAAGCTAGAAGTGTGTAGGTAATTGTAGTGATCAGTGCGTTTCCAGTACAGTGTGGTACTGATCAGGCCATCCTTGATTAGTACTGTAGTGTCCAGGAAATGTATCTCTCGCAAGGAGTAGTCAAGGCACTCAGTCATTGTGACACTTAGATCTCAATGCACCAGTGAGAAAACCTGACCATTACTACTGGACTAGTTAGGACAACACAGTGACACAAGATCCTGCTGTGTCTTCCCTTTCCTTGTGTTTTCCTCCATTGTATTTCTTCTATTCACAGAATCATCGGGCTGGAAGGGACCTCAGGTGGTCATCTAGTCCAGCCCCCTGCTTCAAGCAGGATCAACCTCCACTAAGTCATCCCAGCCAGGACCTTGTCCAGCCGGGACTTAAAAACCTCAAGGGATGGAGAATCCACCATCTCTCTAGGCAATGCATTCCAATGCTTCACCACCCGCCTGGTGAAGAAGTTTTTCCTAATATCCAGCCTACAGCTTTCCCTCTTCAGCTTCTGACCATTATTCCTTGTTCTGCCATCTGACACCACTGAGAACAGTTTCTCACCCTCCTCTTTAGAGCTCCCCTTCAGGAAGTTGAAGGCTGCTATTAAATCACCTCTAAGTCTTCTCTTCTGTAAACTAAACAAGCCCAAATCCCTCAGCCTATCCTCATAGGTCTTGTGCTCCAGACCCTTAATCATTTTTGTTGCCCTTTGCTGAACCTGCTTTAGCAAATCCACATCCTTTTTATACTCGGGAGCCCAAAACTGGACACACTATTCCAGATGTGGCCTCACCAGTGCCAAATAAAGAGGAATAGCTACTTCTCTAGATCTGCTCGAAGTGTTCCTCCTAATGCACCCCAGTATGCTGTTAGCTTTCTTGGCTACAAGGGCACACTGTTTACTCCTAGCCAGCCTTTCATCCACCATAACCCCTAGGTCCCTTTCCATCGTACTGCTGCTGAGCCAGTCGGTCCCCAGCCTGTAACAATGTTTGGGATTCTTCCGCCCCAGGTGCAGGACTCTACACTTCTCCTTATTGAACCGCATCACATTTCTTTTGGCCCAGTCCTCCAATTTATCCAGGTCCCTCTGGATTCTCTCTCTACCCTCCAAGGAATCTACCTCTCCCCCTAGTTTTGTGTCATCCGCAAACTTGCAGAGGGTGCAACCCAGTCCCTCATCCAGGTCATTAATAAAGATGTTGAATAACACCGGCCCCAGAACCGAGCCTTGCGGCACTCCGCTTGAAACAGACCACCATCCAGATATTGAGCCATTGACCACTACCCGTTGGGCCCGACCATCAAGCCAGCTTTCTATCCATCTTATAGTCCAAGGATCCGATCCATATTTCCTTAACTTATGAACAAGAATGTTGTGGGAGACCGTATCAAAAGCCTTGCTGAAGTCAAGGTATATCACATCCACTGACTTCCTTATGTCCATAGAGCTTGTTCCCTCATCACAGAAGCTGATCAGATTGGTGAGGCAGGACTTGCCCCTATTCTCTTTCTGCTTTTGGCCTTTTGACCTTATCCTGAGACCACCTGTGCCTTCATAACAATATGAGACTGGCTGAACTATCCCAATGTGCCTAGGACTGGAGAGAGAGAGAGAGAGAGAACAGGGATTTGCCCAGATTAGCCAGGTAATGTTTCAAACCAAAAAAGTGAGCTAGGATCCAGAGCAGCAGCTCTCATGGCCAGCCCCAGATGTCTATCTGTGACTGACTTCCATCCTAAGCTTTTCTTCTCCCAAATTTAGTATTATAGCTCTTCTTTTCCCTACTTTCCTCTTCCTCTCCTGCCCTCCCCCCACCCACTCTTGTCTAAATGTATAAAAATGAACAGCAACTTAGTCAGTTCAGATTTCATCAACAGAGCTAACCATTTTTTCTCCACCTAAGGATTGTTTGACAAAATAAGACTAACAATATCATCTCTCTGAAAAAGGGATGTCAGTAAGTTTTGATTGTTTTGCATAGTCATTCAATTTCAAATGCCTTTTGTTTTTTAATCTTTTGTGTGTCCTGTTAGATAAGTTCTGAACTTTTCAACCTTTGGCCTAAATTTTTGAGTATGTTTGCCATAGAACTATGCAGACTATAGGGTTCTGAACTCAAAAATTTGAACCAAAGTTTATTTGTTAGCATTTTGCCATGAGCCAGTGTCTGTGCTGTCTTTAACTCAGTATGCCCACTAATTAGATTTAAATTAATAGGAGGTGAAGATTGTGTCCTTTATTTACCCTCCTTTGTAGAATGGGAGGCTGTCACAGAGAGGTTAACACCCCTTTCCTTTCACTGAAACTCAGGATATATCCAACCCACACTGGGTGGTAAGGAGGTTCCATGTGTCATCCCTGCCTCTTTTTATGAAAAAGATTTGGCCTTAAATATATAAGGTGGATGTGCGAAAGAGGTATCTAATTTGATTTATTTCTTAGGCCATCAGGAGCAAGCTGGCTCATATTGAACCTTGTAAAGGAACAAATGAATGGAGTAAACAAGCAATGGAAAGATTTGAAGAAATGACTCAAGATAAATTTATGCTGTGTTCAGTCATAAGTAAGTTATCAATTGTGTATCTAATAATTATAAATAAGTGCATGCTCTGATAATTGCATATCAAATAAAATAAATTATTTTGTATATTAAATGAGGTAAATTCACTCTTGTGATTAGTTCCTCTCAGATTTGACCTGCACTTTTTACCAGGAATAATTCATATTTGCAGTAAGTAATGCTATGAGTTGCCAAATGTAATTGATGTAAAACTGTATATACTTGAAAGTTAAATTACCACACTTATGGCTTTTGTTTCATGTGGGAAATATGAATATTAAATGGTATAAACACTCTTAGGGCTTGATTTCAGAGATGTATTAGTTAGTATTCATGGCTTCCACTATCCCCAGAAGGAGGTTTGGAAGATCAGCTCTTCTGAAACAGGCTAATAAAATGTGCTGCTGAATTTCAAGTTACATCTCTTCAGTGGGATCTTCCCCGTTATTTATTTTTGCTTCTGCTTATTTATATGAGATGGGGAAATCTTGTGTAAGCCAATGCCAAAAATATGATTTAGAAGCTGCCTAATAAATTAAGCATTGAGAAATATTTGACTGTTTGCCCATAATGTTGAAGTGTGGAAACCTCCAAAAAATCCTAAATGAATGTGTGTGAAGTTGGGACTGTCTAAACTTTCATTAAATTTCATTTTCCTTTTTCATTAAAACTGGTTGTATTTATTCTACAGATCAGATCTTGGTAGATTTAATTTTTTCAAAGTTTTACCTGCCTCAGTGCAGCTATACTTCCTCTCTTTTCTCCTTCCCTCTCCCCCAGACAACAGACTTTTTTGGTATGGTCATTACTGGAAATTTCTTTAAATTAAGCTGTATCTTTATTTTGAAGGTATATCACAAGATAATGTGCTGTCTATTGAACTCTTCGATTCCCCAGATGTTCTTGGAAAGAGATCGTCTAGTGTAAATAGCCAGCTAGTTAAAGAAGAGCTAGCATCCTATGTGCTAGGGCAAGTATTCTGTTCATAATGGGGATGGAGGGGAATTGGAATTGCCTGAATCTGGATTTTCCAAGTGAGATTGATCGCATTGTCCATATGTTAACGGAAAAAACTATTATTAAAGAAAAATACAACCAGTAGAGATTTATACGTTTTATGAGTGTTTTTGAATAGTCTTTAACTAGATGAAATAAAGGGTTAAGTTTATTGGAAGTAAGTTTTTATTATGAAGGTGTTTCATCCTAACATTAAAGGCTAATTAAGATAAATTTAAGGGTTCAAATTTTCAAAAAACATGTTATCAGAAAGTCTCCAATTCCCTAGAAGAAACATAATTATAAGAAAGCCACTAACAAAAATGTTTCCTAATAGAAATAGACATTTAAGCCATGTGTAAATTAGAGCCATTGGTCAACAGAAGTTTATATCAGAAGATATCTCGCGACAAAACTTCTGTCAGCAGATAGCATCCAGACAGCAGAGCATATTGAAAGAGTGATCCAGTCTGTCGACAGTGTGTGGCTGGACTGCCGTATTGGCAAAATGACCACCTGGAAGAACAGCAGATAAAGTTGTACGGTGTCCCAGAGGCCTTTTCTGTTGACAGAAGGCACCCTGGATTGGACAGGCCTATGTTTTGTCAACAGTTCTGTTGACAAAGACATTTTCCCTTGTGGCGAACAATGGAGAGGAGAAGAGATTCTTGGTTTAACAAAGAAGGGGTTTCTGGGGGCTCCCCATGAGTGGGTCAATTCAGGGCATACTGCGTAAAGACAGGGCTACCTACAGTCCAAGACTGACAGTCCTCCATCCTCAGGAACATGAAACTAGTTGCAAAGAGCACTTCTGGTTCACTGCACTGTCTAGCAAGAAACATACAAGAAAATCACTAGACACTTCAGTTCTCCTCTGTCACCACCAGTATCACTCCTTATACAGGTGAGAGGTAATGAAAAGCAATTTCACCAGGTTCTTCTGGTCCCAAAGGACCAGACAGATTTATAACTTAAATCTTATCCAAAGAGTGCACTGTTAGCCAGTCCTTTAGAAACTAAAATTTAAAGATTGATTTTAAAAAAAAGAAGAAAGGGTGAAAGTTAAAATTGCTAAAGGAATCAAATTACATACACCAGTTGCAGGCTTGTAGCAGAGCTGGTAATCTGCTGTTTTAAATCAACTTTCTGCAATACATCTGGTCTTAGGATGGGTGTTCTTTGTCACGTGTTCACATTTCAGTTTATAGCAAAGATCCTCCAGAAGCTGAATTGAAGACAAAATGGAAGAAACTCCAAGGCCCTTTTTATATCCTTCTCATCTGGTGGGATTCCTATTGTTTTCTATGGAAAAGTATATCTCAAGATGTAGTTTGTGACATGAGCAAGTCACTTGTCCATGCATGACTCAGACCTTTAGAGGTAGATGTCATTGCTCACATTACAGGTTGAAGGTTTGCAGTAAAGTCCATTCAGTGTAGTTGGGTGCCTCTCATGCTTCATTGTTCATTGACTGTTTCTTGATGGGCCTATCCACCTGTATAGCCTTTCCCAGACATGCTGGCTAGCTGTTCTGTGGGTGTTACTCCAAAAGCTAACATTTGAAATTCAGACTCTCAGCTGATTTTTGTACTTGAAAATACGAACATGATATATGCGCACAAATAATATAGCCATAACAAGCGAACCATAAGCTTTACATAGACACCTCACTTGGCCCACTTTGTGCATGATTTGTTAGCAAACCTATAACAGTGATTAGAACAATGATCTGTAAAGACCTATCACAAGCAATAACATAACATTTGCACACCTTTCAGGGCTACCAAAGGGAAGCCCAGGTAACCTAAATTCCCTCTAAGCTCAGTAGCTGCCCTGCAAGCTATCAAGTGCTCTGCACTTCAGGTATCACTTTCTCCCCACCCCTAACCCCTACCATACTGCTTCTGCCCTCTGTTTTGGAGCTGCTCTGGGAACCTCCTTGCTGCGCAGAGTGGGAAATGGGAGGAGGGTGTTGATGTCTATCAGGGTGTTCCCTGCCCCCTGTACTCAATTGCCACAGAGCAGCAGAGACACAACAGGGCTCAGGATAGAGGGAGTGTGCTGGCCCTATAACCCTACAGAAACACTGAAGTTGCTTGAGTGCTGGCTTGCTTTTTTCGGGTGGAGATGGTTGGTTAGGATTTTTTTGTCTTATTTTTTCCCCCAAGATATTTATAGTTACCCTTTTCTCTTGTCTGAATTTTAGAAGTACAGCTTAACACTGAACTAATATTACAATTGAAAGTAAACATAAAACTTGAATTATAAATTCTATGTCAGCCTGTTTTAAATTTTCATACAGATACGTCCAGAGTAATCTTGCAGAGCACAACGAAGTCTGGGATCCTTGTTTAGAAGAATTTCTTGAAACTGAAAAATTAGATACCGTAGACTCAGAAAACATGAAATCTTTACAGAATGAGGATTTACAATCACTTTCTAACAAAGAACTACAAGTGCGAATCAGTCATGTGGTATCTCCAAATAAGATCTTTGTACAGTGTCTGTCATCAGAAAATTTATTGAAAAGGTATTTTAAGAACAAACAAAATAGAAGCATTTTATCAGTTAATATTTTAAGTGTTACAACTTGTGTTTTTAAACTTTGAAAGTGCATTTTTTCATTCTAATCTATTAAAGAAAATAATTGCTGTTAGTTACTATTTTGCAGTGGAGCAGTGCTCAGTCTCTGACTTGCAAAGCTATTGCATTTTCATTTTCCCTCCCCATAAACATAGTGTGGAAAGCAGTAGATTTGCACTATGAAATACTAACCTAATTATATATGCAATGAACAGTCTTAAAGTGCTGTGACAGGTTATTTGCTCCCTGCTAAATGGCACTAAAGTAAACCCTTGAATTAGGTGAGGGTTGCGTTCCTGGAGCCCCCATGTAAGTCAGATTTTCGTGCAAGTTGGAGGGCAGATGGGAACCTGGCTCCCAGAGTAGCGGGGAGTATTCTCCCCGCTACTTGTGGGACCCAGGAAACTAACCACGTGCTAGTCAGTTTCCTGGGTCCCACAAGCTGTAGGGGGATGGGAACCAGGCTGCACTGCTCAGTTTTCCAGCTCTGCAAGGGGAGGGGAGCTGGGATCGAGGTTGCTGCCCGGTTCCTAGCCCCCCGCCATTCCCCAGACTGGGAAACCACTTCTGTCAGGGGTGGCAGCTAAGAGTCAGGCTGCTGCCCCTGACAGGAGCAGTTTCTCTGCTCTGGTCAGGGACAGCAGCGTGACTCTTGCTTCCACCCCTGACAGGAGCAGCTGCCACTCCTGTCAGGGGCAAAAGTTGTGTTAATTTGAGGCATGCGCAACTTGATTGCGTATATCTCGGAGGTTTTACTGTATCTTCTGGCCATTCTGGGTCTTAGCTTGGTCAATCTGATATTGCTTCCAGTGCTTACATTCTGAATGTCTCTCCTCTGCAGCCCCTTTCAAGCTGTTGGGAGCTGCACTGTGCTCTTTGTGATTCAGCCTTCCAGCCAGATTACTACTGTGGTTTCCCCTTTGGGGGGATGGGCAAGAAACTCAAAAGTTCCTGTTTTCTAGCATTGTTAGGTTGTCTTCTGCTTCACTACCTCACAGTGTCACTCCCACAGCAGCTGGCAGGGAAACATGGTCTCATCCTCTAGTCTGGATTCTAGCTCAGGTACCCTCTGCACAACAGCCAAGGTCTATTCCTTGCATCTTGCTACCTTACATCTTTGTCCCTTCCCGCTTCTCTGGTTTGTCAAGCTCTTCACTCCATCCTTTCAGGGAGTGACTGCAATCAACTTATATCTACAGCCTTCAAAAGAAACCTTCCTTTTCCCCAGGAAATGACTGCAGATTTCTTTACTGCAGCTCTATTTCCAATTTCCTGTCTTTTGTAGAAGCCCCAGCTGTTCCTTACTGGTGAGCTTTTCTAACTCGCTGTCTCTATAATTAGCTGATTGGGCCCGCCTATCCTAATTCATTTATAGCAGGGCAAGTGTGGTTAGCATACTCCATCAGAAGTGTTCGCTCTAACCCCCATTTTGTAATTGAAACTCCAGTGGACTTCAATATAAAAAGGATTGGGGCTGAAAAAATTTAATGTAGAGTCCAAAAAAGAATGTGTCCTCTCTGGTTCATTCGTTAATAATCTTAATAAAGTACTATCGATAACGACCAGAGGTGTTTATTGTCAAAGTGCTATAATACTTTTTAAGCATTCCACAGAACTATGAGAGTTGGATTATCTTTTGCAAAGCTCAGTCATGTCACCTAACTCAAATATCCTTCAAATAGACTTCAGAGCAACTGTGTGATATTAGTATAGCAACTAGACAACTGTAAGATTTTTGCTGACCTCTTAAAATAGTTTGTCTGCAAAGTAAGCCATGTTGTGCCAGTCAGAGTTTTCTGCCTCTCTTTGCCGTTTCCTTTTTTTCTTGAACGCATGCCAGCTGGATTCCCTCCAAATCTATTTTTGATGATACCAAAGGTGTAGAGCCTATATTCTTTCTTGAAAAATTAAAAGATTATGTAAGTGTGAATGGGCAAAAGATGCTGCTCGATAAAAGATGCTGCTCAATAAAACTGAGTTTTCTTAAATGAATTCCATGGTTATGAGAATATAATGGGTTAGAACATAGTTACAACTTTTCTGAGTCTGTGTACCTGCCACAAAGTTACTAAAATTGGATTGCATCATATTTCAGCAGTAACTGGGTAAATATTTCTTAAAACCACTGGATGCGTCTTTACACTTGGGAGAAGTTGGCTTAGATACAATGTTTTTTTTTTTTTATGTTAGCTTACAGGAAAAGATGGCCGTTCTGTATGAAAATTCCAAGTTTGAGCAAGTGAAATGGGAAAGTGATATGTACTGTGCTGTTCATATACGTGATCTGAACCAATGGCAGAGAGGCAAAATCATCAGGGTTGTCTCTGACACCACTGTAGAGGTAAATATCTTAAGCAACATAAGACTTAATTCAATTAGTTTATAATGCGTCCCTTTCAGCTGCAGACATACTCTGTTCACTGATTTTGTATCGGTACTTTCTTATTTCTCATTATGCTTTTGGGAGGAGTCCAGTTTTAATAGTCACACAGTATTGTAAATATTAAAGTCTCATCAAAGTTAGAACTTCAGAAGTAGGTTTGGTAGTTTGGGAAGTGGCTGAGGATTGACTTGTTTTATTCCGCTTATAGTACTAGGAATCCACTGTGCAATGAATAAGAAGAAAGCTGAGTTACTTTGTAGTACAAAACTACTTACTATCATCTGTAAAGTAAGCTAGTTACTTTGGCTGGGTCTACATGTGCCCCTTCCTTTCAAAAGGGGCATGTTAATGAGCGGGTTCAAAAGACACTAATGAGGCACCGCAATGAATATGCGACGCCTCATTAGCATAATGGCAGCCGCGGCAATTCAAAAGTGCGGCTTTTCGAATCGCACGCCGCCCGTGGAGTCGGGACCTTCCGAAAGGACCCCCTAGTTTTCAAAAGCCCTTCTTCCGATCTTCATTGCAGCGCCTTATTAGCATCTTTCAAACCGTCTCATTAACATGCCCCTTTTGAAAGGAAGGGGCACGTGTAGACCCAGCCTTTGTGTCCCTGCGGATGTCTCACTTCTGGCTTTTCTTAAATTCCATTAAGTTTTGTCTTATTTTTCAGACCACATTCATTCTGCTTAATGATTGGATATTGAATTAGGGCTCTGCATGTTTCTCTTGTATGAAATTTTTGTGAGTAGGAAGAAGAGAAGTGGTGTCCATGACAAGATGTCCTTTAAATACTGCAGTTGGAGACACTGATGCTTGTTTCATCACATAGGCCTGCCCTTAAAGAGATGCCAGTACTGGGTTATCAGAAACAGAAAAGTAGCCGTGTTTGTCTGTATTCTAACAAAACAAAACAGCACTTTAAAGACTAACAAAATGATTTATTAGGTGATGAGCTTTCATGGGACAGACCCACTTCTTCAGATATTAGGAGTGTCATTTTTTGCTTACATAATTTTCCTGGTAAAAGCTCTAGTGTAGGTACAGTTATTTCAGTGTAAAGGAGGTTGATAATTACTCTAGTTTGGGAGGTGTCTAATACCAGTATAATTGCATCTGCGCTGCGTTGGGGAGGTAGCCACTTTAACTGTACCAGCATAGTTAAAGCTCAAAACTTAATTGTGCACAAGACCTAAGATAAGGCAGTGAAAGATAATTGTTGATCATTTACAGTCAGATCACCGACTCTTGATAGAGTAATGGATCTGCAGTACAGAAGTTGCTATATTCAGGCTACGTCTACACTAGCTCCCTTGTTTGAATGGGGCATGGCAATCAGGCTGATGGGAGATTACTAATGAAGTGCTGTGATGCATATGCAGCACTTCATTAGGCTAATCCCCTCCCCACCCCCCATGGCAACTTCAAAGTGTCAAACTTTGAAGTGCTGGCATGCCATGTGGCTGTGGGCACTGTGAAGTGCCCATGCTACTTCAAAATGCCTTTACTCCCCAAAAGTTTGACACTTCAAAGTTGCCGCGGGGGAGAATTTGCATAATGAAGTGCTGCATATGCATTGCAGCACTTCATTAGTAATCTCCCATCAGCCTGATGTGTAGACATAGCCTAAATCACCCAGGCCAGCCTCTACAGTGGGGATGGAGGGATGTAGCGCAATCATGAAACTTGAGGAACAGGCCTGTCAGAGACTCCAGTAAAACCTGAGCAGATGTGAACTCTTCTTAAAGATCGGGGTCCAGCATTTATGGTGGGTTGAATAGAGAGTTAAAGTCTCTTCAGAAAATGGACATTTTGAAAAGCACATGTCTAATGCGGAGCAAATTACATGCAGTGGAAATAAAAATATTTAAACAAATTATTTCTTAATCAACGCACCTTTTAGGTTATATATATATATATATATATATATTATTTGAAAACACTTCACATTCTCTCAAAACTATTGTCTGGCTTTTCTTTCTGATCTTGTCCATGTTTAAAATCATCATAATGTATTTACGTATTTTATTGTATGTATGGTATGCCATTTAGTTTAAGAATTTCACCTCTAAGATCTTTTTACCTTTCACAGGTAATGTTGTGTGATTTTGGTGCTAAAGAAATAGTGAACATCGAGTGTTTAAGAACACTTGATGAGAAGCTGAAGCCAAGTGGAACACTAGCCCTAGAATGCTCCCTGGTAGATATAAGGTAATTTATTCCTTGTATATTGGAATAATGCTGAAATAGTGTGAGGATAGTTATAATTTTTAATGACATATTTTAAGTCAGGTTATATTCAAGTAAAGCATAAACTGTGAAGTTGATGGAAAGGTTCTTTGTTTTGGACTAAGTTACATATTGCAGGAAGAGAGGAACAGGTGCTTTGTTTTCTTCTCTCTTCTGGCCTGCTTCTTCTCTGTACTTAAAGATTGATCTTCTGAGGCAACTTAGTAACTGGGTCATTTGAAAATATGAAAGAGGATTTTGGCTTTCCTTTCCTTGTCTGTTGGTGGGGGACAGAAGGATTCTTCCATATCAATAAGTTGTAGGAATTTGGCCTTCTTTCCCAATGGCCATTATGCAAGAGAGCGTGCCACTTATGGAGAAAGAGGGGAATCAATGAATGCATTCAAACCAGGGATAAGTAACCTTTCTGAGGCAGAGTGCCAAAATTCGACCTTTTGACCTCCTATGTATGGTCTGAGTGCCAGTGATACTTTCTAAAGTCACTAATAGTCCTACTTTCAATAGCTCCATTAATAAATAAAGATTCAGATCTTTACCGTTTAGGTGGTGGTTGGTAGCATAAGCTGGTCTTTTGTTAATCCACAGGAGGCATGGCTTTGAGCAAGTTCCCAGCTGCATGGGCGAGGAGGGGAGGGGCTGAGCTCCTGCCTCCTGTACCAGTGATAATCTGCTCGCATGCCATGGACTGCTGACCCCTGCTTTAAACTAACATGTCCTGTAATGAGGGGAAAATCCAACCTTGCATTAATATAGCTGTTGCTAACAGATTTCTGAAGTACATTTCCTAATAAAATATTGCAAATTCTCTGTTTTTTTGAAACCATCTTAATCTACTTTAGGGTTCCCTTTTAAAATGTACAATGCTTTTCGATCCTCAACCAGCTTCTATTATTGTTTCTCTTCCTTTTTGGTAGACTGTGGTATAATCTTTTAATTAGAAGGGTCAATTTGATAGTTTTTCAAAGTCCTGCTGTTGGTCGGTATTTTTATATATACGCCGTGAAGATCTTTATTAAAATAATATTCTCTCCTTTACTAAGAGTTTCATTTGTTGCATTTTAGACCAGCTGGTGGGAGCAAGCAGTGGACAGCAACAGCTTGTGATTGTCTCTCCTATTACCTCACTGGAGCTGTAGCAAACCTAATCATACAGGTCTTTAATCAAAATAAGAAGTATATGTAACATTCCTGTGTAGGATTGTCTGTCCCTTTTGAGTTAGTTAAACATGCATTCATGTTGCAGAAACATACCTGGAGGGGACAAATGTGCTGTCATTTCTACTTATTTTGTTCTTTGTTACTCACTGAAGCAGATGATTCAAACTTTAAAAAGATATGTCCTGTCTAGCTCATGTAGTCAGCCTGGGAAATGTTTGGTCTGTTGACCATTAATACATTTATCTGGAAGTTACAAAATATCTACTTCTCTTACGGAGTTATTAACTACTTAGCAGTGGCCTAACACTTTCTTGAAGCTGTCGGTCTCAACAATTATAGCCCTATTCCATTTTAGGAGAGAATTGTACTAAATTATGGCAAGGACGCTGTGGTAATAGTGAATTTCTGAGACTTCCTAGACATTTAACAGCAGGCTTTAGAGCTAAATATGGCACGGATGTTATGTTGGTGCTTGACCCTTACTAGCAGTGGATGAAATGCAAATATTTTAGGTTACTTTTTGTTTAACCCTTTGAGATCACTGATATGTTTGCAGACTCATGCTTGATAAGGCAATGTTGCCCTTAAGTAGCTCTATTAATTTAAGAAAAAACCAGAGTAGTAATGGGTATATGACCATCTGCTTTTCTCCATAGCAAAGATAATTAGACAGAGTTCTGCTCTATAACCCCCTCCGCCCCCCTCGCAACCTTCCCCCCGCCATCATACATAAAAGAAAACTATAAGGTACTGGTAAAAATGGCAGTAGTCTCAGCACATCAACATCCTAAGAATTGTCAAGTATTTTAGCAAAAGGGTTCTAAGGAGTGGTTTGAAGGAGAATAATGAATTGGCTTTGTGGATGTTCATGAGCAGCTCCTCCCAAGAGTGAGAGGCAGCATGAGAAAAAAAACACAAAGAGGCTTGTCTGAAATTTTAACAAGTGGGCATTGGTGGCTGGCATCATGAGCTAATGGGAGTTGGGAGCTGATCTTTGGTTACGGAATGAGAGATAATGGATAAAGTGTGGATAGGTTTTGAACGGTCTTGGAAGTGAAGACAGGCAGCTTATGTTTGATATGATAGTGACAGATGACCTAGTGGACAGCTGCAAAGAGGAGGAGGATGTGGTCACAGTTAATGGCTAAGAATGATTTTTGACATCGTTTTGAAGGTATATGAGCGGAACAAGTTTGTATTTGTCAATGCCTGAGAGAAGAATGTTGTAAAAATCAAGACACAAATTACTGAGGCCCTGGACAAGAGTTTTAGTTGTGTCAGTATATAGGAAATGTCATTTCTGAGAGATGTAGTTCAGAAAGAATCTGCAAGAGAGAGCTGCATAGCCTGGATATGAGGCTGTACAGTGAGGTCCAAGTTGAAGATGACACTCAGGTTGGTGGCCTGAGTGATAAGCAGTGACGAAGAAAGGATGAGGGGGGAGGCTGGAAGAAAGAAGATTAAGAGCTCTGTTTTTAGTCATGTTGAGCATCAGCTGACAGATATTCATGAGATATCAGAGACAGGCCAAGGACACAGGTTTGAAATAGAGAGGTAGAGCTGTGCGCTGTCAATGTAGAGATGATAAACGGGTTTGCAGAGAGGATTACCAAGACATAATGTATAGAGGGAAAAAAGAAAGGGACCAAGTGGAATAGGCACAAAAAGTTTGGAAGGGGATGAGGAGGATTCTTCAAAGACCATCCTGAAAGAGTGATTAAAGAGCCTGGAGAGAACGTGAAAGCCAAGGGAGGAAAAGATTTCAAGAGGAGGTGTGTGGCCAACTGTGGCTGAAAGAAGCTGACAGATCCAGGGAATGAGGAAAGAATACTGGTTCAGAGATTTGGCTAATAAGTCATTAGAGATTGTTGAGTACGAAAAAGGGAAACTGAATTGGAAAGGGTCCAGGATGGAATCAGAAGACAGAATTTCCTGACAGCAGTTATAAACAGCATATTCAGTGATCTTACAGGTGAAAAAGAGATGGGGTACGGTAAATGAAGAGGGAGATGGTGTCAAGAATTTTTTGTTTTAAGATCAGAGAGACTAACGTGTTTGTACTCTTAGGGGAAGGAGCCAGAGCAGAGTTAGAGATTGAGGAGAAGAGTAAGGGCAGAGATGAGGATGGAGGAGATCAGAAGATGGGATGGGTTTATAGGGGCAAGTGGAGAGACTAAACACATGGACTTGTTGAAAAGCTTGTGCGGCTGAGTGTGGAGAAGGAGAGGGTTCAGAAGCGGGAAGATCATTGCATTTCCTCATATTTCTCTTAGAAGAAATTGTCTAGATGCTGTGCAGAAAGAGAACTGGGTGGAAGGAGGAAAAATAAGGATGAATCAAAGGTGTTGAAAAGATTGCGGCTATGGGAAATCAAATAGTAGGAAATCACCGAGACTTTCTATTGCCGCAACAGAGATCTCACTCCATGCAAGCCTGGCATCTCTGTATGGCATTCCATTGCAGGGCATTTGAAAGGTGGATACTTGGAATTCCATCTACACATTTGCAACAAGTTGTTTATGCCTCAACTCTGGTGGTAGAATTGAAATCTGAAGGCATCTTTGCTACCAATTTCCTCACACCCACCTCCAGTCTGAATGCTGCTTAATAATTGCTCATGTTTGGAATATCCATAGAGACCGTCATTTGAAGAAGAAATGGAAGTTATTTACAGTAACCGGAAGTTCTTCAAGTTGTGCAGTCCCTATTTGTATTCTGCTCCCTGCCCTCCATCCCCTCTGCTACAGATCTTGTGAGATTGCACTAAAAGGAGGAAGTGGAGAAGTATTGACCCAGACTCACTTTAATATCCTGTATTGGAAGCATGAGGAAATCCACAGTGTGTGTATAGGCCAGCAGACACTGCTATGAATAATTTCTAGACATGGGTGCTTGTTCATAACCCTATATGTTGAATACATTTAGGAATATAAACCTTGAAAGAAATTGCAGTTTCAGTAAGTAACCTCTGTATCTTAAATTTCTCTCAGGAAAATGATGGATCTCAACCACTACCTGTGAAAATGTTTTGTAGTGATGAAACAGGACAGCTTACTGATATTTCTGAATATCTCATAAAAAAGGGTCTGGCTTTCAGAAACCAAAGGTATGAATAATCTTAATATTACATCATTTCAGATTTCCTTCTTTAAGTTACTTACAAAACTGTCACGCACACCTTGACATTTTTTTACTTTTGTAAATAAAAGAAAAGCTACTCCTGGAGGAATTTTGTGCAGCGTGAGAGACATAGAATTCATGTGTGCTGCATAATTTTTTTCCACAGAAAATACATTTCTTCCAGTAAGTCTTGCATTTCTGCCTTTCTCCCATCAGTGGCCTCTGTGGGCTAGAAGAGCCAGGAGCTGTTCTGTCACCATAGTGGCCTCTCATGGGCAAAAGGTAGAAATGCAGCATCTCTGAGGCAGAATGTATTTTCTGGACGGGGATGTGGAAGAGGAAATCTGTGCATGCCGAGTGATACAGAATTTCCCCCCAGGAGTAGACATTATCACAGCTCTGTGTCGACAAAGCCAGGTTAGGACAGAGTTAGGTACTATGGGACTCCTGGGATTGGGTCCTAGACTGGAGTTCAGAATGGTTGCTGAGAGGGTTGACAATGTAGAGCCTGGGGTCAAGGAGAGAAGGACTGCAGGATTACATGGCGACTGGGGGAGGAGGCTGCAGAAACCCATAGGGATGAAGCAGGGTGCAAGGACAGGGACTGTATGGAGAGAGACTAGAGCAGGGGTCAGCAACCCTGAGCAGGGGAGCCAAGAGTGGCATGCAGGCCAATTTTCATTGGCATGCAAGGCAGAGCTCAGCCCCACTCCTCCTCCCGCATGCAGCCAAGAGCTTGCTCAGAATGATGCCACTTGTGGATTAACTAAAGACAGTGCTACCAGCCCCCATTTAAACAGCAAAGCTCTGCATCTTAATTTATTAATGAAGCTGTTCTAAGTAGGCCTATTAGTGACTTTAAAAATTATCATCGGCTCCTGGACTGTATGTAGAGGTCAAAAGGTCAAATTTTGGCACTCCACTTTGGAAAGGTTGCTGACCCCTGGACTAGAGGTTAGGGCTGAATGGGGGAGGCTCTCTATCAATCCCTATCCACCCCTCAGAAAACATTTGTCCATACTTTTCCCAGCCAGATCCAACAACCCTACAAGGTCAAACCCAGACTCCTCAGCAATTACTTTCCTCTCCCTCAGTTCCTCCATTACCATTCACTCCCTCAACCCTCTGTGTGGCTTCTGAGTAGGGTGGGAAATAAAGTTCTGGTTTGAAAAAAAATGCAAGGGTGGCTTCTAGCACTTGTGTCCAAGTGCAAGAAGCACAGCCCATTGATTGCAGGACCATCCTTCTGCCCCTGCCCAGCCGTGGGGCTCATCCTGCCTCTTTCCTCAAGTGCCTCTCCCATCTGTGTTCAGTCATTGCTGGCCTCTCTCCTGCCACCAAAGAGGAACCCCACAGCTGTTGGCACAGAGGTATGGCACTGACCTTCCCAGTCCAGCAATTTCCCAGGTTTGGGACTGGTCAGGTCCTGAGGCTGCCAGACCAGGGAGGTACAACCTGTATATTAATATGCCTAGTAAGGAATCTGTGGTGGGGTGCAGTCAAAGAAGGCCCCTTGTGAATGTTCTATGGTGTGCTGATCATGCCACTGACCTGCCTTCTTGCGCTCTGGGGCTCCCCACTATCCTATCCTGCTGGGCCAGATCTTCTGGTTTTCCCCCACCCAAGGAATAGAGTTGAGGTTACTGCCTCCTTGCGGAGCAATGTGGACATTGATTTACTTTAGTTCTAAAGCACAGCATCCAGTAAATCAACCCCCCAAAGTAATCAAAACCCCAAATAAATCTGTCGCTCTCTGTCCAAAACTTTTGCATAGAGAGGGCTCATCAGGCAAGCCTGCTTTATCAATGAAAGGGAAATTGTACAGTGGTGCCCTCCAGGTAGTAATTACTTACAGTGTGCTCGATTATAAATAAGAAGTTTTAATTAAGCAGAAACAGTAGTATTTAAGTGGTTATAATGAAAACAAATAGATTAAAGTAATTCTGAACATTACATGAAAAGACACATAGCTAGTTCTAACTTCCCTAAGTCTATGGCCACACGAGTCCCTCCTTTTGGAAGGGCCATGGTAATGAAGGATTTCGGCAGATGCTAATGAGGTACTTCCATGAATGTGCAGCACCTCATTAGCATAATGGCGGCCACACGCACTTCGAAAGTGCCGCTTTTGAAACACGTACTGCCTGTGTAGCTGGCGGCCTTCTGAAATGACCCCCGGATTTTGAAAGCCCCTTCTTCCCAAAGCCAAATGATCAGGGGGTCATTTTGAAAAGCCCCCGTCTACACGGACAGCATGCATTCCAAAAGCAGCACTTTTGAATCACGTGCAGTTGCCATTATGCTAATGAGGTGTTGCATATTCATGGCAGTACCTCATTAGTATCTGCCAAAATCTCTCATTACCATGACCCTTCCGAAAGGAGGGGGCTAGCCTGAGCGATTTATGGCATACCAATTACCCTAAAGAGTTGTTCTTATGTCAGGTAAAATTTTCAAATGAGCTGTTCTTTTTCTCTAATTTGGGTCAAGAGCCTTGCACAGT
This sequence comes from Carettochelys insculpta, assembly GCF_033958435.1. Lineage (NCBI taxonomy): Eukaryota > Metazoa > Chordata > Testudines > Carettochelyidae > Carettochelys > Carettochelys insculpta. The sequence goes on from NC_134137.1 coordinate 44,465,431, forward strand.
TGTTTGTTTCTTCTTAGGGTTTATGAGGCAGATTCAAAAGTAGTCTGAAGACAAAAACTGATAACTAAATATTTCTTAAAGTTTCCCATAGCGTGGGAAAACTTTGTTCTGTAACTTCCCATCACATGGAAAAAGACAGGATCAAAATAGTTTTCAATTCCAGATGATATGCTCCTATGGCTTTGTTAGCACCAACCACCATGACTTCAGGGAAGACAAGGCTGTTTACAAGTCATTAAGCTGATCGCCTAGTTGTTAGTGTTCTTGAGCAGGAATAAATGGCTCTCATTAGCCCATTTAAACCTAAAAGCAGACTTACATTTCATATTTTTAACTTAACGTAGAAAAATACGTGTACCCAGAATACAACAGATTCTAGCATTAAAATAGATAGCTTACATGAAGTATTTTGACCAAAGTATCTCTGAGTTATGCATATGTATATTCATAAGCTAATTTTCATAAAGCATGGAGGGTCCGTCACAGAATCTATTTGTCAGAAAGCTTTCTTGCATCTTTATTATCTGTATTGTTACGGACTTGCTAGCTGGCAAGTATTTTGAAATAAGTTATCAAAGGAATTGAAACTGGTGTGATTATATTGTGTTGCTTTTGACAAATATGATGTGCAGTATTTGGCAGCATTTTAAAATACTGTGCACAGAATTTTTAATTTTTTGGTGCAGAATTTCCTCAGGAATAGAAAACTGACATTCTCTTCTGCAAACTTTAGGGGCAAATTAGCACTTTAAATTTACATGCAATAGACCATCCATCTAATGCACATTGCAGTCACTTATGCTGAAGGAGTAAGTGTATTTTATTTATTAAAATTAATAGTTATAATTTTAAACTTATGTTTATTCTTTTTTTTCTTTACATTATATGAGTTTCTCATACTAGTAGGATATGTTTTGTGTTCTATTTGATAGAACTCAAGAAATTAATAGAAGTGATGCAGATCCTGAGAAACCTCTTGAAGATCCTTTGAAGCAAGGGAGTTCATGCTTACACAAACTGATTCTAGACACTGAATGTACACAGAAATGTTTAGTGCCAGAGAAAGAAGTTCCTTTTTCTACTAATGAATCTAAAGTATATGAGTCAAAGGAATTACTGTTCAATTCAACAACAGAGAATGGAGCATATAAGCCTCCAGTTATACCTGCTATGAAAGACTTTCTGGCTATAATAAGCTGTATTAGAGATGATGGAACTATTTGTATGATACCCAAATCATTCGGTAAGATATTGAATTTCAGAAAATAGATGTTTTTATTGTTCAGTTGCAAATGCTCTGATCTAAGAGCACAGTACTAGAGCATACATGGTCATTGAAGGTGTCATTCTTTGGATGGAACAAGGTCCTTTTGACCGTCTGTAAATTAAAAATGCTCGTGTCATTAAAGAAACACACACACACTAACACTTTCTACAAAAGACATATTTCCTTTTCTGATTTTTTTTTTCCTTCCCTCTTCATGGCAGTTTCACAGTGAGTGCTTTACGTGTACTGTTGGACATCATATCGTATCACAGACATAGTAGTAGCTGTCATGCTGCATCTGGGAAAAAGAAATTGACTTGGCAAGAGTGCATCTTATCGGATGAAAGTACATCTTAAAATTTAAGGGTGGGATTTGCAAAGAGGTCTTAAATAGTTAGATGCCCAAATATCAATGATTTTCAGTAAGAGTTAATTCTTTTAGCCACTTTTGAAAATTCCAGCTTAATTGATTCAGTATCTTTCATATTTCTAATTAATATTAGTTGATGGTTTATTAGAAATCCATTTCAATCTGCCCAGTGTCACACGCAGCTCATCCAGATGGGGGTCCTTTTTGAAAGGACCCCACAAAATTCAAAATCCCCTTATTCCTATCTGCTGATTCCTATCTCCTAAGGGAATTTTAAATTTGGTGGGGCCCTTTTGAAAAGGGCCCCCTGTTTGGACAAGCTGCACGGGAGTGAAACAGCAATTTCGAAGAGCTGTGGCCGGCAGCATGCTAATGAGGCGCTGAAGATGCATTTCAGCACCTCATTAGGTATCTTCTAAATGGCCATTTGCATGGCCATTTTGAAGTTCTGTTCCAGTGTAGATGTAGCCATAGTGTCACATCTTTGAGAGCTTGTCTGTGCTTACTGGGAGATTGACGTGCTAATGACCACTCTTCTGGAGTTTGATTTTTGCGCATCTGGTGAAGGTGTGGCAAAACCCATCTCTCTGGGCTTGGCTGTCAAACCCTCTGCGCCACGCTATTGTGTGACGTAAAGGATGTCGATGCGAGACTGTAGAGGCTCAGTCTTCGCTAAGGAAGTAAGTCGATTACAATGTGTAGATTCTAGCTACTCAAATGTCATAGTTGGAATTGCGCATCAGAAATAGACTTATTTCCCTAGTGTAGATTTACTCTTAAATGTCATTGATACTTCCTCTGCAACTTTTTACTTTCTGTTCTTTGCTATTGCATCACAGATGTACAGTAAAACCCCTATTTACGCAATTTCAACTTGTGCATTACTTGGATTAATACAAGTTGAAACTGAGAGTGGCAGGGAGCCGGCAACCAGGTGGCAGCCTAGCTCCCGGCTCCCCTCCACTTGCGGAAGCCAGGAAACTGATCAGTGCTGCTACGCTGATCAGTTTCCTGATTCCCAAGAATGGTGGGGAGCTGGGAACCAGGGCTCCCAGCTCCCTGCCATTCCTGGGAGCCAGGAAATTGACCAATGCAATAACGCCTGACAGTTTACCAGCTCCTGCAAGGAGGGGAGCCAGGATGCTGCCTGGTTTGCAGCTCCCTGCTAGTCCTAGGAGCTGGGAGCCAGGCTTCTGCCTGGTTCGCAGCTCCCCACCAGTCCTGGGAGCTGGGAGCCAGGCTGCCACCTGGTTCATGGCTCCCCGTTTTGTGTGAAATTCGACTTACGTGTGGTTGCCTGGGAATGCAACCTACATGTAAGTTGGGAGTTTACTATAATTATATCTGCTTCACCCTCTCTTTGTCAGTCGTGATATACAGTCACAAAACTTTGTTTTTAGACACTTAAATGGAGATGCAGTACAAAATTATTAGTTGCTTCTGTAGTATTATTCACTCTTCAGTTGCCGCCTTATATGCCTAAAATTTACACAGAACACTTTTGGAAAGTATAGCTCTTCAGTTCACCTACAGTTCTCACGTATGTTAGGAAGCTCCACAAGTTTACTGTCGTGACTTGTCATTAAGAACTCTGATACCTGCCTGGGAATTAGACTAAAATAAGCAAAGAAGTTGTTCTAGATTTATTTCCAACATAATAAAATCCTGGACATTGTATCCTTATATTCTCTCTAAAGTAAGTTGAATAGTGACAGAGAGAGAGCCGTGTTACTCTCTGTCACTATTCAACATGCAAGGCACTACATTCAGCCATTTGGAATAGAGATCTCTCTAAAGTAGTAAGTTTCCAAGGGGTCAATCCAGACTTCATATTTTATTCTGATAAAATTTAATCTTCTTTACATTAAAAACAATTTTTATTCTTTTAAGAATTTATGAAGCTAAGTATGAAATTGGCTTAAAAGTTATTTCAGCCATTGTCATTAGGTAGCGTTAGATAGTTTAAAACATGGGAAAATACATTTTCCATTATATAATCCCTAAATTTGCCACTGTTATGCAAGCAAAATGAAATTTTAAGGACTTGCAATAGATAAGATTCACATCCTAGTTGAAAGCTATTTGGAAATTAAAATATGAAAACCTGTGTAGTTTAGCCTCTAAATTATTCTGCAGCCCTGCTCTAGTATTATGTATGTAGTAGTTAAAACAATTGTTTGCACCTACAAATAATCAAAATCCATTTTTAAATTTCACTTTCTCTTTTACCCAATTATTGTTCAGAAAGTGAACTAAACAAATTGATGTCCGATATGCAGAATAATGTCAAGTGTCTTGGTCTTCTGGAACCATATTTTTGGAAAAAGTCTGAAGCTTGTGTTGTTAGAGGATCTGATACCATGTGGTATCGAGGTAAAGTTATAGAAGTTGGTGGTGGTACAACCAAGGTAAGGTGTCTTGGTTTTTTGTTTGTTTGTTTTATAACAACTAATATAAATGACAGCTCTTAAAAGCACAAACTGGCCATAATGGATGAGAGCAGTGGTCCATCTAACCCAGGATCTTGTGTTCCAACAGTGGCCAGTGCCAGAGGCTTCAAAGTGAACATTCAAAACAGAGCAGTTACCAAGTGATCCATTCCATGTCATCCAGTTCCAGCTTCTGGCACTCAGAAGTTTAGGGACACTCAGTGCATGGGGTTGCATCCCTAACCAAGTTGGCTGATAACCATTGATGGACCTATTTGCCATGAACTTAACTGATAACTGATTCTTTGGGAAACTCTGCTTTGCTTTTACCTGTTATAACATCCCCTAGCACCATGTTTCACAGGTGTGAAACATGCTGCCTTGTAATTTTAATCTTCAACAACAACCAAGAGCTCAGTGCCCATTGGTGTCTGACACCTCCTTCACTATTTCCTGCCATCTTTCCCTGTCCGGTGCGGAGTGGCTTAGTTTCTGTAGGCTAGCTCTGCACCAATCTACTGTATCATCTACCTGTTCTCTGTGGGGTCTGCCTCTCCTGTTTGAACCATCCGTTATGCCGAATACCAGGGTCTTGGTTTTTCGTTCGTCATTCATTCTGCAAATAAGCCCAAATAGCTGTAACTTCCATTGTATAACCTTCTGCAGTAGGTTCTCTTTCAGCTGTATTTTGCTGTATAATTCCTCATTGGTAACCTTCTGCATCCATCCTATTCTCAGGATCTTTCTAAAACAACTCTTCTCAAATGCCAATATCCTTCTCTTCAATTATTTCGTTATGATTCATGTCACACATCCATACAATATGCTGCTGAGCACACACACGTTTAAGATGCTCAGCTTCATTCCTGAGCTAATTGCTTTGCTTTTCTGGATCTAATTTATCACTTTCAAACTCGCTCTTGCTTTCGCTATTCTAGTCACACTTTACTTCTTACAGTCTAAATCATACATTATGTTGCTCCCCAGATACATGAACTTTCCTATGTATTCTAGTTTGATCCCCTCAACACTGATCTTCCTTCCTATTTCTTTATCTCTAAATATCATTGTTTTTGTTTTATCGATGTTCATAATCAGTCTATACCGCTTCCCTTCTTCATTTAGCACCTGCACTATTCTCGCTAGTTTCTCTTCATCTTCTTCAATGATAGCTATATCATCTATGAACCTCAAGTTGTTAATTCTCATCCTGTATACTGATGTCCCTTCCACCTCTTTTTTAATTTTGTCCATCACTCTCTCTAGGTGTGTGATGAAGCTACTTAGCAATATCAACTCTCCTTTTCTCGTACCTCTACTCGTTCTAAACCAGCTTCCCAACTCTTCTTACGTTCTCACTGCTGCCTCCACATTGTCATTGATATCCTTGAACAACCATATCAGTCTGCTATCCACTGCTATCCACTCCGTACAACTCCAACACTGCCCAAGTCACTTTCTGATCTATACTGTCAAACGCCTTCTGAAAATTGATGAAACAATTGTAGATATTCTTTTGTTGAGCTTTCTCCGCTATCATAGGGCCAATATCTGCTGTATGGTACTTCTGTCTTTCCTGAATTTCTCTTGCTTGTCCTCTAGCTGTTCTTCTATCTGCAATGTCATTCTCTCCATCAGTATCTTCATCAGCACCTTGCCTAGATGACTCGTTAGGGCAATCATTCTGTAGTTCTTGCACTCCAACGCACTTCTTTCTTGTGTATTGTTACTATCACAGATCTTGTCCATTCCTTACATGCTTTTCCTTCTTTCCACGCTATATTATATAGTCAGTGTATTTCTCCACCATATTTGATCATCTCTCCTGTGATCTTATTTCCAGGGCTCTTGTTGTTCAGTCGTTTCACTGCTCTTTCTACTTCCTCCTTCAAAATACTGGTCTCACTCTTGATGCTCGACAGATCTCTTTCAGTTCTTCACTCAGTCTCTCTGAGACACTCGGGTCCAACTATGCTTTGTATAGATCAGTGCCTTATCTCATACATCACTGCACAACCTTCTCCTTGTTCATAACCACCTCGTCGTTCTTGTCTTTGATCACCATCTGCTTCGGCTGCCACTTCGTATTAATATTCCTAATCATCTTGTGCACCTCCCTGGTCTTACTCTCGCTGTAATAACACACACTATCTTCACACTGCTGGGCTAATAATTCCCCTTATCCTTTCTGGCTGCTTTCCTTACCTCATTGCATTTCACTCTATATTGCTGTTCCTCCCTCTCAGAATCATCCCTTCCAATTTTCAGTGCTCTCTTCTCTTCGACCAACTTCAGTGTCTCCTGCATAATCCACTTCTTATTGCTCTTCTATTCTTGTGGAACTTCCAGCTCAATTGCCTCTTCTATCACTGTGGCTATCTCTTTGACTCCCTTATCTAGGTCTTTCTCTCTGCCTGCATTCCTAATCTTTGCTTCAAGCACTGCTCTGTACACATTCCCTATTTCATCTTCGCCTAACCTCACCGTTTTTTTTTTCTTAAACTGTCTTATATTTTCTCTTGAGTTTCATCTTGATGTTAATGATCACTAGACTGTGATCTGAGTCTATAGCCACTCCTTGGAAAGTTCAACTATGTTGTACCGATGTTACCCATCTTCTTACCAAGATCGTATCTATCATGTTCTTAGACTTCTCATCATTGGATTGCTGTGTCCATTTCCTACGGTTCTTTCATTGGAATCTCATGTTGCAGATCACCATCTTGTGCTCTGTAGCAAACTCTAATAGTTCTTGCCTCATTTCTTTCTTTCTCCGTATCCAAACATTCCCATGACTCTCTCCCAACCTTCATTTTCTGTTCCGACCTTTGCATTCCATTCTCCTCTGACGATCAACACATCTCTCTTTGGTATCTCCTCCAGCATCTTTGTCTAGTCGTTATAGAATACCTCAGTCTCTTCCTCATACTGTCTAACATGGGTGCATACACTTGCACGGCCAAGATGTTGAATGGTTTTGCTTCAAATCTCTCACTACCATCATTCTTTCACTCACTGGTTTGTATCCTAACAGTGCTCCTCTGAGTCTTTTGCTAAAAAGGAGCCTGGCTCCTGCCTCATACTTTGTTTCGTTCCCTGACCAAATGACTTTGCAACCACACATTTCTCCCAATTCCATCTAACACATCTCCACCAGTCCAAATATATCACATCGGTATCTCTCCATCTCCTTTTGAAGCAGTTCTTACTTTCCAGTGACCCACAGTGTTGGACATTTGAGTTTTAATTTTCTTTCGGTAAGCAACTTATCGACCCAACCCATATCGCTCTATTGGTATTGTGGACCTTGTTTATCCAGGTGACGTCCAAGCCAGCCTCTGTTATCAGTTAGTTATGCTGGCATCGGATTTCATTCATATTGTTGTTTTACAACCAGAGCATTGTTACTCATCTGACCAACCCTCCTCCTTCATCCAGGCTTGGGACTGGTATGGGACTCCTAGAGGTTTCATGACGGAGTTTTTAATTTTAATGGGTGTCCCCTATTTCTTATGTTTATATGAATGAATAAATAACATTTACTTTCTCCACATCATTCATGAGTTTGTAGATTTTATTCATATTCCCACCAACCTGGTCCCAATGTCTTTCTTAAACTGAATAGTCCCAGTCTTTTGAATCCCTTCTCTTATGGAAGGTCTTCCATGTCTCTAATTTTTTTTTTCATTCTCTGTACTTCCAATTCTAATAAACCCGTTCTGAGATGGCATGGGAGAACTGCATGCAGTATTCAAAGTGTAGGTGTATCATAGATTTATATAGTGATGCTATGTTTTTATCTAGCTCCTTCCTAATCGCTCCTAACATTGGAAGCTATTTTGACCGCTGCTCCACATTAAAGAGGCCTCTTCAGAGAACTATCTTGGATGACTCCCAAGATCTTTCTTGAGTGCTAACAGCAAATTTAGACCCAATCCTTTTATATGTATATCAGCCTTTGCTGTAAGTTGAGCACTAGGGCAGCCGCCCAGGAGAGATTCAGATGTTGCTCATCTAATTAGCAGAGTGCTCACAGCTGGCAGCATGAGTTTCTGCTAGTGATGCACATCTGCACATTCTTTGGTGCATGTGAGAAATTTTTTCTACTCATGGATGGGAGAAATCAGCTGGAACTTTGCCTGGATCCAGCCCTATCTCCAGCTCTGAGATGCCATGTGTTTTTAGGGAAAAGAGAGAGACTATCTACTAGACAACATACCAATAGAAAAACTTTGTAAGAAGAAGTATTTTTAGAAAGAAGACTTTTTTCAAGCATTTTATTTATTTTGTGTAGGTTCAGTACGTGGACTATGGCTACATTGAAAAGATACCTCAGTGTCATCTCTATCCAGCTGTGTTGTATGCTGATATTCCTACATTTTGCATTCCATGTCAGCTTTATAAAACAGTGCCGGTAAGTAAACACTAAATTTGAAGACTTTTGGTAGTTAATATAATATTTAGTAATAGAGGGTGCTGTTGCACATCTAGCCAATATTTGAGAACTCAGTTGTAAGTTCAGAATGCACTTGTAGCGTAGTTTGTGGTGTCAGATGTGCACCTATAAGAATGAACTTCTTAACTTTTATTTTCTGTGATCTAAATATGTGATTTAAATGCAGTTTTGTAACTATTCACACTTCGCCTGAAAGCAGAAAAATTGAGTGATTGTTAATAGGATTGGAAAGTTCAGTTGAAAAAAAATTCTGTAATCTATTCCAATTCTGTATCTAACAAATGGGTTAAAAATGGGTTCAAGCAACCATATGGAGAGACAGCAGTGTACACTCTCTCTCATTTTATCTCTTCTCATACTCTGTCCCCTCCACGCATCTCTGCCCAACCCTCATGCACACATTTGGGGCTAGATTTTCCTAATTAGGCACATTGGCAGTTACACACATAATCATCATAATTTGTCAGAGCTGGACAGAAAAATGACATTTTTGTTTCACGCTCTTTAGATATTGGCATTTATTTTCAATCCATTGTTGTGAACTGAAAGGATCAAAAATACTTGAGTTTGGACTGCAAAGGTCCATTTTTCAGCTTGGGTCTGAAAGCAAGCCATTGTTTTGTCTTTGACAAAAGAGTTTGATATCATCCAACCAGCTCAATTATGCATGAAAACAAGTAATTACATAGACATGCATTTTTCTAATGTACAGGTACAGGCGCACTCTCAAACACATCTCCACAGTTGCTTTCCAAAGGCCTCCAGTGAATTATCTCATGAGCTTTCACTCCCCTCGTTTGTAGCTATCAAAAGTACAACACATTGACCCTAGCTCTGGAAGCACCCCTTCTCCCTCCAGCTCTTCAGAGAATGAGTCTGTATTCCAGTTTTGGTGTGTATGTGCTCCATAGAAGCTGGAGTCTTTGAGGTAATTGTAGACATGGTTGCGATATACTGTCCACACAGACCACAGCAGTGAGCATCTCAGCCCAGGTCATTGTAGTTGCAGTAGCAGGGCTTACTGTGGTGCTCTAAAAATAGCTGTATGTGTAGACAGTGGTTTCAGATTGTGGCAAGTGTTGAGTTTCAGAGCCTTCTCTAGGCTGCAGGCCCTGGCAGCAGTTGGCCATAACTTAACACTTACGTGCACAGCTATTTTTGAGCACTGTTTTAGAATGTGAGGCCTGCAACCCTGAATCTGTTGACGCAGGTAAGAGTCTTGTTGCTGTGGGCTGTGTAGATGTACTCTGTATCCTTGTACTCCTGTACTGCGGGTATAAAGCACAGTGCAGTCCTAGTGACCACTCAGTTCCTTCTCACTGCCTGGGATTGTGAGACTGAGCTCTTTGATATCCATACCTTTATTCTTCGTTCAGTCTTGTCCATAAATAAGTGTGTATTTATTAATATAAGTTAGGTTTAGGTAGAGTAGTTGACTGTTAACAATCTAATAGTTTTATTTCTTTGGAAAGTTTTAATTCCTTATTGCTTTTTTGTTTTGTTCTTCCCAGTACTGAGACTTCATAACGTCCCAACTTAAATCTGCTGTGACTTGTGAGGTGGCAAGCACAATACTTGATGGGTACATAAGATGTTCTCTTATTTACGGAAAGCAGGTGTCCCTGATAAACACACAGGCCATGTCTACACTAGCCCTAAACTTCGAAATGGACATTTCGAAGTTTACTAATGAAGCGCTGAAATACATATTCAGCGCCTCATTAGAATGCCGGCAGCCGTGGAACTTTGAAATTGACGCGGCTCACTGCCGCGTGGCTCGTCCAGGTGGGGCTCCTTTTCAAAAGACCCCAGCAACTTCGAAATCCCCTTATTCCTATCTGCTGTTCCTTCAAAAAGGAACCCCGTCTGGACGAGCCACGTGGCAGTGAGCCACGTCAATTTCGAAGTTCCGTGGCTGCCGGCATTCTAATGAGGTGCTGAATATGTATTTCAGCGCTTCATTAGTAAACTTTGAAATGGCCATTTTGAAGTTTTGGGCTAATGTAGACGTCGCCACAGTGCAAGTAGTAACAGAGAGGGAGCCGTGCTAGTCTAAATACTATCAAAACAAAAAAGCAGTGAAGTAGCACTTTAAAGACTAACAAAATAATTTATTAGGTGAGCTTTCATGGGACAATCCCACTTCTTCAGACCATAGCCATACCAGAACAGTGTCAAATTGAGTCTGTTCTGGTATGGCTGTTGTCTGAAGAAGTGGGTCTGTTCCACAAAAGCTCACCTAATAAATTATTTTGTTAGTCTTTAAAGTGGTACTTTACTGCTTTTTTTTTTTTTATACAGTGTGAGAGTACTTTTTTTAAAAAAAAATGACCTTGAAAGTTAGTGAGCTATACAGTAAACTCTCAAAATGTTTGATTTTGAGTTGCATTTTACTTGTATTAACGTGAGTTAAGCACAACTCAAAATCTTGCCCCCCGCGGCCCTGGTTCAGTCCCCCTCCCCAGCCCAGCTCACCACCCGCACACAGCTCTAGCTCACCCCCCAGCCCTGCATCTGGCTCCGGCTCAGACCCCCACCACCACCACTTTCCCGCACATTGGTTCAACCCCTCAACAGCTCACCACCCAAGCATGGCTCCGGCTCATCACCCCTGCACATGGTTCTAGTTCAACCCTCTCCCGCCCTGGTTCAGCCACCCCCCCCCCATGAACGGCTCCAGCTCAACTCCACCCCCTGTAGCTGTAACCCACCCCAGATTTAACATACACACACCCCCCACAGCCCCAACCCACCACTAGGATTAACCCTCCTCAACTGCCCACCCCCGCCCCAACCCCAGGACTTACCTTTCAAAAGGAGCTCCAGGTGGTTCTTCTGCTAACCCTGGCTGCAGAACATGTCTTCCGCTGGGGGGAAAAAGGTGCCCCCCAACTTATGTGAAATTCCAGTTATGCATGGGTGTGTGGGAACACAACCCTTGCATGAAGTGAGGGACTACTGTTGTCTAAAGATATTTTTGTTAGGCCTTTTTGTGGCCCTCTGATCTGAGCAGGAGAGGAAAAAACCCTCCAGTCCTAACCCAGTCCAGGAGTGTCCCTGTCAGGTCCAGATCCATTAGCTTCTGGAGTATATATAGGCTATGTCTATGCTAGAGAGTTTTGTAAACAAGCCTGGGGTTTTGTTAACAAAACTCATGGAGCATCTACAAACAAAATGTGTTTTGTTGATGGAAACTGCCAACAAAAGAGCCATGTAGACACTCTGGGATGCCCTTTTGTCAACAGAGCAGATCAAAAGATGACTCCACTTTTATATGTAGACATGATCTGTCAACAGTAGTTGTCGGAACATCTTTTCCAACAGTAATTTCTATAGACAGACGCTTCTAGTATAGTTTAGCCAGTGTGTGGATTCAGCTTTGAACTCAGTTAGGGCTGAAAAATCTAAGTCCTCAGATGAAAAGAGCATTGCTTTCTTTGGGAAGAGCAGGGGCAACTTCCCACTAGTAGAGTCCAGTAAGAGGATGTCTAAGTCATTTCACTGCTCCTTGCACTACAGTGACTGCACCACCCAAACTGAAAACCACGGGAACTCTGGGGGTGCATTGTCCCTCCAGAATCAAAATTGGCTCTCTCTAGTGCTGAGTCCTAGGCTTCCAGTGTAACCTCAGAACTCAGCACATGAGGGATGAGCATTGTATTGCTGGCCTTTCCCATACTTGATAATACTCGCTTCTGCACTAGATGAGTCTGCTAGTTATACTGGAACTGTTGATCTCAATACTTGTTTCTCTTGCATCAGTGTGTATGGCACAGCCCTTCTTGGCACTAAGGAAGAATGTAGTCTCGAAGGTCCTGAATAGTGAGGCATTCTATCTCAGAGGCACTAAGATCCTTGCTTAGACTAATATATGGAAATACACACACCTCATAGAACTGGAAGCAACCTTGGGAGGTCACCAAGTCCAGTCCCCTGCCCTCTTGGCAGGACCAAGCACCATCCTTTTTTTAAAAATATCTATTTGCCCTGCTCTCTTAACCAGAGGGTCATTTTTGGCAGCAACTATTTCATTCTCTTTCCTAGATGACTCTGGTTCCTTCCCAACCATCTCAACTGAGTGAATACAAGAGTTTTCAGGATCTGTTCAGAAAAATAGCTGATTCTCAAAATACCAGTTGAAGAGGTGCAAGAATCCTTTCCTAAGCTTTTGTATTAGTCTTTACTCATGGTACTGCCTATTAATGAAGTATTCATGGACCCTGCACATATGTCAGATTCCAGGTTTGATTGCACCTACCTCAAAAAAAGTAGATGAGGTGTAAGGTACCCTCCATCAGAATGGAGATTGGTACGTGTATCCCTGAATCTGATTCAATAATTGTAGTGATGTAGAAGAAGACAGTCCACAGCAACCAAGAATGCCTCTAAGGGAAAAATCATTGAAAATATTCAATTTTGGAGCATAACCCAGCACACGTCACTCACTCAGTGTGTGCTGATGCTGGTCACTCAGGAATTAGCTCAATCCAGCCTCTGGAGCTTCCTCTTTCAGGTGGTATTCTGCCCACTGTTACCTGCTATCCATTCTCCACCAACTTTTATCAGGGCTCACATCCTTCCCAGGCCACGAAACCCTTCCCTCAAGATACTGCCGTGCCACAGTGCCCACACTCTCTGGTGTCCTTACTCTGAGAATGCCCTACCCCAGCTACCCATGTTGCCCCAGTGACCCTACTGCCAGTTATCATCCAGCCCCTTATCTCAGGTGCAAACTGCATTCTGAAATGATCACTCGTCATTGGCAAGGGGGTGGGCAATTGCTCCATCACAGGGTGTGAAAACTGAATTTTTGAAATGAAAATTCTCAGTATGACTTCCCAGGGTTTGTATCCAGATCAGTGAGGATCTGTAACCTGGAGTGCCCTGCAGTGCCCTGCTCCTACAGCCACCAGCATGCAGGCACCCCTAAGTGTCTATGTGCAGCTGCAGCCTCCCGGGCACACTTATGGCCATGCTATGGAACTCACTAGCCTTGGTTACTACTGCATAGTTGTCTCCACACGCTCCCAGTCCAGGATTTCCCCAGTATTTCCTAATCCCGAAATCAGAAGAGGGTCTAAGATGCTCTTTGGACCTGTAGCAACTCAACAAATATTTACAAAAATTGAAGCTTTGCTTGATCTCCTTGGTCTCTATCATTCCCTCTCTGGATCCTAGAGAATGGTATGCAACCCTTGATTAAAAGTACACTTACTTCATATCTCCATTTCCTGAGGGCACAGACAGTTGCTTCAATTTACGGTGGGCTGGAACCATTTCTAATCCACGGTACTGTTCTTTAGACTTTTTCCACCCTCAGAGCCCTGACAAAATTAATGACGCTGGTAGCCACTTACCTGAGGCATTGAGATGTCCGAGTCTGTCCACATCTTGACAACTGGCTCATCAAGGGCAGATCTTGAGGCTCATTCATACCTAATCCCAGTTTAGTACATTCTACCTACCACAACCTGGGCCTGTTAACTTCATTTAGTTTATTATCATTAATACTAATCCAACAAGTAGAATTCATGAGGTTAGTCCTTGACTCCATGCACGTTAAAAGCTTCCTTCTGGAGGCGCTTCTCCAATCAATGTCTGACCCACTCACCACTGCCCTCACCTGTCTGAGGTTGTTAGGCCACATGTTGGTGTGTATTTACATGATCTGTCATGCATGGTTCTATCTCAGATTATATCAGATGTAGCTGGCTTTGGTCTGCATCCGAAATGGGCACAATGTAGATTGTGTAGTCCAGGTGCCAGGTTATATATGGTCTTCCCTGGAATGGTGGTTGGACCCTGGACTGGTGCGGGAGGGGAGTTCCCTTTGTAACTGGAGCCCTGTCACTAGCCATGGTATTAGATGCCTCAGATCTGGGCTGATGAGCCCCTCTGGTCGATGGCAGCATGCAAGGCCAAAGCCATTGGTTGCAGGATGATGACTCCTGCCACATAAAAATCAGATAGCTCAGAGCAGTTTGCTTTTTCTGCCAGGTTTTCCTGTCCCTTCTGAAGGCAAGGTGATACAGATTCTAACTGACAGCACCACTGCTATATTTTATATCAACAGGCAGGGTGGAGCCAGGTTGTCAGCCCTTTGCCAAGAAACTCTCCATCTTTGGGACTTCTGTGTACAGCATGCCATTCTTCTCGTGGCTGTGCACCACCCTGGAACCAGAAACATGTTAGAAGATCACCTCAGCAGGTCCTCCTTCTCTCACCACAACTGATCACTCCATCCAGAGGGGGTCAGCATAATCTTCCAAATTTGGAGGATTCCCCTGTTAGACTTGTTTCTGTCCTGTCTGAACAGAATGCCATTTGTTCTGCTTGATTTGGGAGATCATGTGGGGCTCCCTGTCAGGCACCTTTTTGCCGCCATTGTCAGAGGCTCTAATATACTCCTTCCTGCCAGTGCCATTAGGTCAAACGCAACAAGGCAGAAGTAATCCCGATAGCTTCAGCTTGGCCTCATCAGCGCTAATTCAGCATGTTGCTGGACCTTTCGGTGACCACTGCAGTGCACCTGCCGCTATGTCCCAGAACTGGGACAGTCTGCTGCACCCAAACTTGGCAGCATTGCATCTGATGGCACGGCTGCTGGATGGCGGAATGTAGAAGAGCAGAAGTGCTCAGTCTGTGTCCCCAGGTCTTGTTGAGTAACAGAAAAAGCCCTCCACCAGGGCTACCTGCCTGGCCAAACTAAAACAGTTCATGAGCTGGGCTTCAGAACAGGATTGTGACATGAACTGGCCTCCCGGCACTCCATCTGGACTACTTTCTGCAACTCCAGTTTCTCTTTCATCATTTAAGGTGTGCTTGGGCAGTACCTTCCACTTTCCCTACCAGGGCTAAGCAGTCTTCACTGCTGACGTAATAGCCCAGATTTTGAAAAGTCTGGTCTAGTCAGAGCAGTTTATCTCCATGTTCGTGACCGTGTGCGTCCCTGGGACCTGATTTTCATGCTGGTATGGCTCATGGATCCCTCTTCAAACCTTTAGCTTACTGCTTTCTCCTTCTCTCCTAGAAAGTCTCATTCCTGGCGATAACATCTGCCCACAGGGACTCAGAGATTAAAGCACTTACCTTGGTTCTGCACATCTCCCTAGTGAGCCTCCATTCCCCAAACATGTACCCTCAGTGACTGTGTTGGTGTTGCACAATATCCTGATTGGCAAACAAAGTGAATATAGTTACTGATTCTAATAGAGGCTTCTCCTCTCTCAAGTACTCCATCTGTTCCTGGTTCCCTCAAAGCAAGGCCTTTCTTGCCTTGAGACCATCTTGTCTGCAGCTTTATATGAGCCCATGGAGCAGAGTTTTGGCTACTCTATCTAGCAGCATCACAGGCCCCTTCAGATGTTAATTAATTCCCCCTGTACACTTACCAGCTCATTTTACTTAATATTCATAGTCTTTGTTTCAAATGAGTTATGTCTTCCTGCCATGCTCTGTGTACGTTATTACTAATTTTCACCTTCCTAATGTTTGAGGAGGAAGCTGCAGAGTGGTGCAAACTGAAAATCACCCCTCTCTATTCCTTTATCAATCATTCAGTTCATCCTCTTATGTATAGTCCTTCAAGAGGGTTGGGATACCTGTATCAGCTTATGTTCTAGGATGTTCTCAGGATGTTCTACATGGGGTGTTTGCTTTCAGGGGATGTATTTGTTGACTCAGAGATCGGTGTTGATCATACACATAGCATGGAGCCAGTCAGTTCTACCTCAAGTATCAGAAGGGGAGCCAAGTTAGTCAATCTTCAAAAACAACAAGAAGTCTTGTGGTACCTTATAGACTAACAGATATGTTGGGGCATAAGCTTTCATGGGCAAAGACCCACTTCTACCTCAGATGCCTGATGCTAAAAGAAAGGTTCTGCCCTCAGAATCCCCTAGCATTTCAGGCAGGCCCAACTATGCTTACCTCATTCATTTAGCACAACCACAATATAATAGCACTTTCCCAACAGTCAGCAAACATTATGGGGAGGGGAATGTGTGGAGATATATATATATGGACAAGCATGCAAAGAAAGAGTAGTAACAGACAGAAAGCCATGCTAGTCTATGTACTATCAAAACAAAAAAACCTTGATTACTATTTTTGGTTCTCTGTGCCGTAAATATTGAGTCTGTTCTGGTATGGCTATGGTCTGAAGAAGTGGGTCTGTCCCACAAAAACTCACCTAATAAATTATTTTGTTAGTCTTTAAAGTGCTACTTTACTCCTTTTTTGTTTTGCAAAGAAAGAAGATACTGTATTTTAAGTAACTGGAATATTTTCAGATGTGCTGTCTGTATGACCACGATCCATCTTCCTTCCTTGCTTCTGTGAAATCCTATAAAGCCTGGATTCCATAGTGGCAATCACATTGCAGTTGAGCCTACTATCATCTTAATGGATCTTCTTGGTACAGGAGCATGAAGACGCAGGGGACATGTGTCCCTAATGTACACTGCTGGTAAAAAGACTTAAATCTTGTATGCCTGGGATCCATGTGCTCCCACAATAGAATACATGTGAACAACACATCTCTAAGAATATCTGTTTGTGTAAGAGGTCAATGGTTCTCATTGAGAAGTCTTGGGACCCCAATCAGGGTATATGCTTCAGGACCAGCATTAGACTCACTGAAGCCAAAGGCAGAAAGCCAAAGCCTTAGGTCCCTGGGCCCTGTCAGCTGGGGCTGAAGAAGCAGCTTAGCTATGTGATACCAGGAAAGGTTGTACTGCTTGCTATCCCTTAATGCCAGCCTTGGCTTATATATGCAGAAAACCAGTTGTGGCATAGGTGGCCCCTGAAGTTTTTATAGCATTCCTTAGGATCCCCAAAGAAGAAGTTTGAACCCCACTGAGGTAGATACCCTTTTTTCAGTAACATGTTCCTGAAACATAACAGTTTAGCAACAATACAAAATGTGAAGGCACAACATTCACAATTGTTTTTATCGGATCAAAATGCGAACATTTGCATTCTAAATGGTCTCTGCATCTTACAACTACAGAATAAACAATGTTTGTAGAATTTACCACCACTATGCCAAGGATTTTAGGTCCAGCTTGCTGCTGCTTGCAAAACTTAGCCGGTTTGATTTCATTCATGGTTCTTTGTTTTTGAAAAAAAACAAAAACAAAAAAAATTGTTCAGCAGGCCAAATAACTTATTCAACTTTATTGTCAAAGAATAAAACAATGTAATACAAAAAAGGTAGGCATACCTGCCCTCCGTCTCGGAAGCAGTTTTAGATTGCCACGCATTCATCTTACCGAGAAGAGACTCTTCAAAGATACATATTTCAGATAGTGGCATTTAAAGTATGGCGGCAAGTTAAAAAAACAAAAAACACTTCTTTGCACATTTAAGTTTAATGCACTAGTTTGTGCCCACTTTGTCCTTTGTTCTTCCCTGTGGTTTCCCGTATCTCATTTTGAATACAGTAGGGCCTTGACATTTGCGAGTGCCACATTTGTAAATTCAGTTATATGCGAGTGGCCTTGCTTCTCCGGGACTGGGAGCACTGGTGGCTGCCACCGCTTCTCCAGGGACCTGGGCACATTCACAAGGGTTCTGAACACAGAACCCTCTTGAATGTTGAGACCCTAGTGTACTACATTACAAGTGTTGATGAACCATGTCAGGACTCCCTAACTATACTTAGTACAAAGTATGCATGCATCTTTGCTGTGACAGGTATTCTGTTTTCTAAGGCTATGTTTACACTATGTGATAAAGTCGATTTTAAGGCAGTTAGCTCGATTTTACAATGTCACCGTCTTCAGTGTAAATACCATTAGGTCAATTTTAGGGAGCGCTAAGGTCGCTATTACAACACCCACAAAGGGCATTGGTGTAGCATCAAGTTTGAATTTAAAAGGTCCAGTTAAGACTAGTGTGGAAACATCATTTCTTTAAATCGACTTTATTAGCCTTTGGAGGTGTCCCCTATGTATCCCACAATGCCCCATGGTTGTGTGCTCTGGACACTTCCATCTGTGCTGCTCTCCAAGTGCACAGGAATTAGGTAGCAGGAAGCCTGTGAATTTGCATTTGACATCAGGAAGCCCGTGGTGGCTAGGCTATGGGGGTTATTCTTGTATGAGAGGCTGAGGAAACTTCTTTATTTATTATCAGTGCAGCGATCACATCTACCCATGGAAAAAATAGCCCCAGCATGGAATGGTGGCTTCTTCCCTGCACAGGATACAGTGGGAAAGGCTGAGATTTTTGGTGCTGGCACCAGCCCCAGCCCCACCACAACACATGGGGGCTAGACTGTGGGGGTTGCGCTTGTATGAAAGACTGAGAAACTTCTTTTCTGGGGTTCACATTGGTACAGGAGTAGTCCCTCTATAACCCCACAGGCACCATGAAGTCACGGTCTGTCCCACACCCAACCACATCATGTGGCTAACCCCCAACCCAGTAAAAGCACGTGTCTGCCTCACAGTGCAGACCATGCTGCCAGACAGCACCATTTTCAGGGTCTTTGAAAAAATGGCTCCAGGGGGCAGTTGAGGTGGCACAGTCATTTGGGTGATCCCAGGGCAGTATGACAGTCCCCTGTCTAGCATGCTACTTGGCTGATAACATAAAAGCCGTACTTAAAGGTGTTCTTTCTATGGGGGAACAGCAGCTAAGCAACCAGTTTACATGGTTCAGTCATCTTCTGAAGCCAGCCTATTTGGTTTTCCCTATTTTTCCTTCTTTCATTCTGAAAAAATGGTTGTTTGCATTGCCCTCGTTATCCTCCAGTGGAAAGCAATGTGGGAAGATGACATCACGTACTCACAACCACTTGCGGGGCATCTTTTTCCCATGCTGCACCACCGAAAAAACCCACCATGATATGGCGCTGAGGGAACTGAGAGAGAGGTTCCCACAGTGCACTGCTGCAACAATCGATGTTTGGCGATTCAGTGTGGCAGCACTAAGTTGACTTTGTGGGGAGATGAGGATACTCAACTTTGAATTTATAAAACCCAGGTTTATACAATCCAGTTTTAATAAAATCGAATTTATATCAGTGTAGATGTATCCTAAGACCAAAGCTGAATTCAGTTATGCAGAGTGCTGTGGGATGCTTTATGTGGGTGAAAAGAATTGTGGGAAGAGTATAATTAACTTCATACCATCTATTTTTAATAGTGTATATTATATTAATAGCATATATATAATCTTTCTTAATGGGGTATATGTTGCAACTAACGTATGGTATTGATTAACACTCCCTAGTATAACAACTCTTAACTGTAGGAGATGCATCAAATGTGTCTTGGATTTTATTAATGAAGCTTTGGTTTTATAGAATATTACGGTGAAAATACATACTAAGTTCATGATTTAGTACACTATTCTTGTTGATCTTTACAAGTGTCTGAGATGTTTGTGTTTTTCCCATGTTACTACCTAGGTTGGAAATTTTTGGCAGCCAGATGCAGTAGAACTCCTTCAAGAACTACTGACAAAGAGAGTTGTTGAAATACATCTTCTGGTAACTTACGTTCAGACACAGGAAATATTTTTTTTCTTTAATGTATATTAGGCATACTTGATGAAAGGAGTAAAACTATTTTCTTTATAGTAGCTCACGACATACATTGTCAAAGACAAATTGTATGATTTCTGCTTTAACTGTGACTCCTGTCACACGTTCTAGAGCTTAGTCGTGTTGGTTTTAAAGGTACCAAAATGCATTTATGTGGCTGTTAACATTGTGATTTATGTGAGTTCTTTCCACTTTCACATACCAATATTAGAACCTCTCCTTTCACAGAGGTTGCAGAAGTCATGGATTCCAAGGTTTTCTGTGATCTCTGTGACAGCTGCAGACACTGGTGCAGCTGGCCCCAAGGCCACCCAAGCAGCTGGGACCAGCTGCACTGGCATCTGCTAGGGTAGCTCTGGGGCCAGTTGCACAGGAGCAGTGGTTGCAGGGCAGCGCAATGGAAGGTCTGAGCAGCAGGCTTGGGGAGCTTGCTTTAGGGAGCATTCAGTAAATGGATGATGCATCTGGCCTCAGGGACAGGCCCTGGGGACAGCCCTGGGACCAGCCACACTGCCCATTGCTGGAGTGGCCCCGGCATCAACTGCTTGGGTGGTCCCCAGAGCAAGCTGCACTGGCAGCTCTTCAGGTGGCCTTGGGGGTTGGGGGGAGGCAAGAAATGAAGAGTGTGGCTGACCACAGGATACACGTGGACAGTGGCCTTGGGGAGCTGAGGCAGTGTTCCCAGGGCTGGCTAGAACAGTGGCAGCTCTGGAGGCCATTGGGAGAGCAAATCCTGGAGGGTTTTGGAGTAGTAGGCTGTCAGTGGCTGTCAGACCACGCAGCAGGGTTCCAAAAGCTGAGATTTATTTGGTCATGTACAGGTCTCAAGCTGCAAATTTTTGTTTAGAGCCTGTGGCTTGTCCATGACTTATACTAAAAAAATTCCGCTGACTAAATCTTAGCCTTACTTACTGTTAATATTTGGATTAAATGTTATCTTGCTTAAATTAAACACATTGCCATTTCAAATCACTTGCGATGTACTTAGACATCTCAGGAAGTATAACTTGAGAAGTGAGAGTCAAATGCTGTCTCATTCTCAGATGTGAAAAATGTTTGGGTGCTGTGGCTTGGTGGGTATTTGCACAAATGGAACCAGACCTTTGTTGTAAGGAAGAAGGCTATATTTTCAGTGCTGTTATCTCAAGGGCAGATAAATGTGGAATCTTGTTGGTTTTCTTTTTTGCTTTAACACGTATACTGCCAACTCTGTCAACGTGTAATGGGGGTTAGGCTAGTGTGATGTTTGATAAAAAATAAATTTTGTATTCCTCTTTGAATTATGGTCTCTATAGCTGTGTCTACACGTGCACGCTACTTCGAAATAGCGGCACTAACTTCGAAATAGCGCCCGTCGCGGCTACACGCGTCGGGCGCTATTTCGAAGTTAACTTCGATGTTAGGCGGCGAGAGGTCGAAGTCGCTAATCCCATGAGGGGATCGGAATAGCGCCCTACTTCGATGTTCAACGTCGAAGTAGGGACCGTGTAGACGATCCGCGTCCCGCAACATCGAAATTGCCGGGTCCTCCATGGCGGCCATCAGCTGGGGGGTTGAGAGATGCTCTCTCTCCAGCCCCTGCGGGGCTCTATGGTCACCGTGGGCAGCAGCCCTTAGCCCAGGGCTTCTGGCTGCTGCTGCGGCAGCTGGGGATCCATGCTGCAGGCACAGGGTCTGCAACCAGTTGTCGGCTCTGTGTATCTTGTGTTTAGTGCAACTGTGTCTGGGAGGGGCCCTTTAAGGGAGCGGCTTGCTGTTGAGTCCGCCCTGTGACCCTGTCTGCAGCTGTGCCTGGCACCCTTATTTCGATGTGTGCTACTTTGGCGTGTAGACGTACCCTCGCAGCGCCTATTTCGATGTGGTGCCGTGCAACGTCGAAGTTGAACATCGACGTTGCCAGCCCTGGAGGACGTGTAGACGTTATTCATCGAAATAACCTATTTCGATGTTGGCTTCACGTGTAGACGTAGCCTATATGTATCCCAAATGTGGCTGTGCATATGTACCATGAGCAAGTCGTTTTCAGTAGAGCTGTTCATTGACCCACATATGTTGTACATTGCCTCATGCTACAGGTGAAGTTGTAAGAGACTGTGTAGGGTGATGCTCCTTCAGTTCCATCTCTCATTCCGTGATTGGTTTCGGAATTCTCTTTCTTCATGCTCATAACTGAAGAGAACACTTTGTCAATTGTATATCGTTAGTTTAGCCTCATTTGCCTGGGTAGTTTCTATGGGACGTAAAAGAGTATCTGGTTACATGACTAACTGATAAGCATTTCTTGCGCTGGGATGAGGCAGTTCTTCTTCGAGTGTCCCCGTGGGTGCTCCACATTAGGTGTCGGGCTCGCCCGGCGCCGCAGATCGGATCTTCCAAGCAGTTTCTGCCGGACCGCGCATGCGCCGGTGCGCGCCACTCCCCCGCGCGCTCCCGGCCACGTGCGCGATCCGGTCCCTGCCAGTTCCTCTTAACCGCCGTCGGCTGCAGACGGAATCCGAACTAGGCTAAGGCCAAGTAGCGTATTCAATGGCTTTAACTGCTTTGCTTTAAAGTTTTTCAAGTACTTAGGCTACTGCAAGTTAGCCGGTTGTTATTTTTGCAAAAAAAAAAAAAAAACAAAAGCAACAAACAAACTACAAGCGGGACAGCTTCAATCCAGTCCCAGTAACAAGCGCCGGAGGCCAGGAGCATTGGGCCATCAGCCCTCCTGCTGGGGCAGGCCGTCGGACGGGGAAAACAGCACAGGGAAGGTGCTAAGTACCCGCTTAACAACTGAAAGACTCACCAACAATGTCCTCTTCAGGCTTTGAAAAATGTGAGTCCTGCCCAGAGGTGATTAAGGAGAGACAGGGAGATGCGGCTTAAAATGCTGCTTTGGATAAGGCCCTCCAGCCAGACCTGCCGGAGCGGCCGCAACAGGAGGGACCCTCCGGGGCCCATAAAAGGAAAGCTGCCTCCCTAACTCCATCAGGCAGAAACGGAGGAAAGTCTCCCCAACCCGATCCCTGCCGGCAGCAACAGCGAGCGGGACGGGAGGAGCGCACAGCCCCCAGCCGCAGCAACAGCTGATCGGCGGCGGCAGGGAGAGCCACGTGGAAGCGGCTCAGCCTTCGATGATCAGCCAGCCGCCCCGCACCGCAGGCAGGGCAGCGGCTTAAAACTGCTTTTTCATAAGGCCCTCCAGCCAGACGTGCCGGAGCGGCCGCAGCAGGAGGGACCCTGCGGGGCCCATAAAAGGAAAGCTGCCAAAAACGGAGGAAAGTCTCCCCAGCCCGATCCCTGCCGGCAACAATAGCGAGCGGGACGGGAGGAGCGAGCAGCCCCCAGCCGCAGCAACAGCTGATCGGCGGCGGCACGGAAAGCCACGTGGAAGCGGCTCAGCCTCCGATAATCAGCCAGCCGACCCGCACCGCAGGCAGGGCGGCGGCTAAACAAGCGCCGGTACCGGCGGCACCGCAGGCAGCGGCACCGACCCCTGGGGAACCGGCGGTGCAGAGCGCGCAGGCACGTAGCCTGCAGGCACCGGAGCACACCGCACCTGCGGCACCGCCCTCAAGGGTGCCGAGCTCGGTGCGCACGGGGCCGGGATCCCCTGTAAGTCAGGGGGCGGAGTTACCTCCTCAAGGGAGGGGGAAGGCTGCACACAAGAGGAGGCGTTGCAGCCCCTCTCCAGACAGGGCTGTGGAGCTGCTTTCTCACAGCCCTCCGCTTATGTTACAGACTCCAACCAGAAGACAGGGGTCCCCCCTAGCCTACCCGGAGCCCCCTTCTCCATTTTTTGCAACCAGCCTCACCCTGGCTGGGAACACCTTCACCCTTCCTGGGGTTTGAACCGCTGGACTATTATGCGAAATCGCTCTCTCCAGCCCTCCCCCAGACGCAGAGGGTATGCACCAAGGGAGTGGTCTAGGTCACCTTCCCAAGAACAGTGCCTATACTGCCATGGTCGCCCCTACCACGCGGGGCATAGACACCATCGGCTATCTACCAGGGAAAGATCCCCACAAACGATCTCGTACCCCCGAGGGCAATTGCGACCGGGGACGGAGACTCAAGCATCTCAGGGGGGACTGGTTATGGAACCCCGAGATTTTCCCTCGCAAACCTCTAGTGACAGGGTGTATCGTCACCAGCAGGAACCGGAAGGGTCCACAGAGACGTATCCCAGTGGTTCCTCGCTCTCCTCCCCGGATGAGGCTACGGCCCCGGGGGACGTCCATCCTCCGGACAATCTCAAACAGTTCCAAGAGCTGTTTTACGAGGATGGCCTTCACGCAAGGCATCCAGACAGCTAAGGTGCAAGAGAAACACCATAAGCTCCTCAAAAATCTGAGACCTCCGGCCTCCTCCAAAATAGCAATACCGCTTAATGACGCCATTTTGGAGTCTGCCACTACGATATGGCAGACTCCTGCGACTATTCCGCCTGTCCACAAGAGAGCAAAAAAAAAAAAAAAAAAAAACTTCGTGCCGACAAAGGGCACGGAGTTCCTGTTCAGCCACCCACAACCAAATTCCTTGGTGGTGGAGTAGTCGCAATGTGGGGGAACAGACAAACATGCCAAAAAGCTAGAGCTGTTGGGCAGAAAGGTCTACTCCTCCTCCACTCTACTGTTGCGAATGGCAAATTACGCAGCGCATCTAGCGAACCATAATTTCGATAACCATATTAGGTTAGCCTCCCTCATGGACTCGCTTCCAGAGGGCAAGAAACCAGTGCTCAAGGCCATCATGCGAGAAGGCTATGCGGCCTCGAGGACGGGAGTTCAGATCGCCCTGGATGTTGCGGACTCAGCAACAGCGTCCCCAGTACCACAGGGGTTACGAGCAAGGGCGACATCAACAGCACCAGCAGTACAGAACTCCCAGGCATCGTTCCCAACACAGCCGTGCGTCCTCGGGGCAGGGCCAAAGGCCACAAGTTTGACACACAGATCCAGGGCTGCGCCATCACTACCGTCGCAAGGTCATCCGAAGCGGTTATTCCACCATCACCTCCGACCATTCTATAACCAGTGGTGAAGGATCACCACAGACAAATGGGTGCTGGAGATCATAGCCACGGGGTACGCCATCCCCTTCCAGTCGCTCCCACCGCCATGACCTCCACCCAGGCCCCACCTCCAGGAGGCCTCCCACGTGGCGAGGCTCAAGCAGGAGGTAGACCATCTCATGCTCATAGGGGCAGTGAAAAGAATGCCGGAGCAACTGCAAGGGAGAGGGTTCTACTCCAGGTACTTCCTCACGGGGAAAAGACAGGAGGCGGGAGGTCCATCTTAGATTTTCGAGGCCTCAACCGGTACCTGCGCAAGCAACGCTTTCGGATGATCACAATCGCCTCCATCCTTACGGCACTAGACGATGGAGATTGGTTCGCAGCCCTCAACTTATAAGACGCGTATTTTCACATAACTATTCATCCGGCTCACCTACAATTCCTCTGGTTTCTCATGGTAGGCAAAGAACATTTTCAATACAAGGTCCTACCGTTTGGACTCTCCTCGGCCCCCAGAGTCTTCACCAAGCCCTTGGCAGTGGTGTCAGCCTACCTGCACAGACGGGGTATTTATATTCCAGTATCCGGATGACTGCCTACTCAAAGGGGCCTCGAAGGAGGTACTACGCATAATATGCGTCACAACAGGCACGTTCTCTCGCTCGGCCTGGTTATCAATCTGACAAAATCAAAGATAGACCCCACGCAGGACATAGAGTTCGTAGGGGCACACATAAATTCTATTACAGCGAGGGCGTATCTACCAGAGACTCCCTTTTGGGCCGTCGGCTCCCTCGTGCAAGTCTTCACCTTCAGCCCTACGGTGCTGGTTCTAACGTGCTTACAGCTGCTGGGCCACGTGGCAGCAGCGGCGTTCGTACAACAGAACGCCAGGTTACACATGCTCAGCATGCAGCACTGGCTGGCGAGCGTATACAACCCAGCAGCACACACTGTTCACAGGGTGGCGTCGCCCACAACAGAGGTGCGCAAATCCCTGCAATGGTGGGTAAACCCCGAAAACCTGCTAACAGGGGTACCCTTCCACCAACCACACATACTGGTTTTTTCTTACTACAGACGCCTCCCTCATAGGGTGGGGAGCACACATGGGCGAAGAGGTGACGCAAGGGCCGTGGTCCTCCACGGAGCAGTCACCACACACAAATATACTGGAGCTCAGAGCAGTGTTCAACGCCTGCAGACACTTTCGAGACCATATAAAAGGCAATGTAGTCGGGATCAGTATAGACAATACCTCCACCATGTTTTATATAAATCGGCAAGGAGGAGCTCGGTCCCGTGCCTTATGTGCAGAAGCAGTCCGGTCGTGAAACTGCTGCATCGCCAACAACATAACCTTGAAAGCCTCGTACTTCCCAGGCGCTCACAATGTGAAGGCAGACCAGCTGAGCACGCATTTCGCACTCACGCACGAGTGGCAGATCCGTCCCGATCTGCTGCAACCGATTTTTTCATGCATGGGGTTTTTTCCCCAGATAGACCTGTTTGCTACTCAGCACAACAAGAAGTGCCCACTATTCTGCTCCAGGGCAGGACTGGGATGGGGGTCCCTGAGGGACGCCTTCGCGATCTCATGGAGGGGCCCCCTGCTTTACGCTTTCCCTCCCACAGTGCTCATCCACACAGTGTTGCAGAAAGCCAGGAGGGAAGGAGCCTGAATGATCCCGATAGTCCCAACATGGGATCGACAGCAATGGTTCCCCCTACTCCTGCGCATGTCGGACCGGCCACCGATGCCCCTTCCGGTGGCGCC
The DNA here is from genome assembly GCF_033958435.1 of Carettochelys insculpta. NCBI lineage: Eukaryota > Metazoa > Chordata > Testudines > Carettochelyidae > Carettochelys > Carettochelys insculpta. Next base: position 44,492,277 of record NC_134137.1, read on the forward strand.
GGATCTGCTCACGCAAGCCCAGGGGTCCATAGTGCATCCGCACCCCCAAGGCCTGCGACTACAAACGTGGTTGATCCATGGCTCAGCTCCCTAGAGAGCACATGTATGGAGGAAGTGCAGCACGCCCTAGAAAGTAGCAGGAGGACTTCCACCAGGAAGACCTACAAGCAGAAGTGGACTCGCTTTACGGCGTGGTGTTCTACCAAACAGCTAGCCCCCCTTTTCAGTGCCTATGGCTGTGATATTAGAGTATTTACTGGACCTCAAGAGAGGAGGACTCTCGCTATCCTCGTTAAGGTCCACCTTGCCGCCTTTTTGGCATTCAGACACGGAGAGACAGGGCACATGGTGTTCGCCCATCCCATGGTTGCCAGGTTCCTTAAAGGGCTGGTAAACCTATACCCCCCTCGGAAACCGCTTCCACTTTCGTGGAACTTGGACCTGGTGCTTAATGCGAAAAGGGGACCACCGTTCGAGCCTTTGGCCACGGTTTCCCTCTGCCTCCTTATGATAAAGACGATCTTTCTTCTCGCAATCACGTCAGCTCGCAGGGTGAGCGAGCTTGCGGCAGTTATGGCAATGCCACCCTGCGCTGTTTTTTCCAAGGAGGTGGTAACCATACGGCTGCATCCAGCCTTTGTTCCTAAAGTTTCTTTCTGAGTTTCATACTAACGAACCTATTGTTTACCCTCGTTTTATCCAAAGCCTCATAACTCTAACAAAGAGGCGCGCCTACACCTCCTGGACGTGAGGAGGCGCTAGCTTTCTATATAGACAGGACCAAGTCCTTCCAGAGAACGGATAGACTCCTAGTCTCTATCGCTCCCAAATCAAAAGGAGAATGTCTCTCTTCGCAGAGAATCTCGAAGCACATCGTATCTTGCCTAAAAATGTGCTACAAACTCAAAAAGACTCCTTTCCTGGCCATGCCCAGGGCTCATTCCACTAGGGCGGTGGCAGCATCAACACCCCTTTTTCAAGGGCGTTGCGCTAAAAGACATTTGCAGAGTGGCGACCTGGTCATCCTGTGACACCTTCGCCAAACATTACGCCCTTCACAGGGTATTCCAAGAGGATACCCGTCTTCGACAGCGGTCCTCTCGGGGACAAGCTGCACATAATCCGATTACCCACCTCCTATCTTGGGTTACTGCTGGGTAGTCACCTAATGTGGAGCACCCACAGGGACACTCGAAGAAGAAAGAAAGGTTACTCACCGTAGTAACGGTGGTTCTTCGAGATGTGTCCCCGTGGGTGCTCCACTACCCGCCCATCCTCCCCGCTCCGGATCTCTGTTTAGTGTTTTGCAGGAGCATCCGAGGCGGTTGGTCAAGGAACTGGCGGGGACCAGATCGCGCACGTGGCCGGGAGCGCGCGGGGGAGTGGCACGCACCGGCGCATGCGCGGTCCGGCAGAAACTGCTTGGAAGATCCGATCTGCGGCGCCGGGCGAGCCCGACACCTAATGTGGAGCGACCACGGGGACACATCTCGAAGAACCACCGTTACTACGGTGAGTAACCTTTCTTTTTCCCTGCCGCCACTGTTCATTTAAAAGGCTGAGTCAGCACACAGGCTAGTCAGTTTCTATTCCCCTTCCCTCCCCTGCCACTCTGCATTTAAAAGGCTAAGATGGCACACAGGCTCAGCTTCTGTCCACACTGCATGAATCAGGCTCTTCCCTGCTCCCCAGTCCCCCGCTGCTCTTCTGCTGCTCTACATTTAAATTTTAAATGCAGAGCAGTGGAGGAGGGGGGAAAGATCCCAATCCCCATGGCGGGGACAGAAGCTGAGCCAGCCTGTGTGCTGGACGTTGAGGAATGGTTAACTGAGTGACCAACAGAAATTTTGGTGGTTAGTCAGTTACCAGATTTCTCACTCTTTAGCATCCCTAGTAGTTTCATAATGTGGTTCAGCGATGAGCAATCAAAACTAGTGAGTGGGCTGCATGAGTGGGCCTGGGAAGAGAGCGAAGGAGCTGAGGCCAGAAGTAGGAGCAAAAGGAACGGGGTACAGAGAAGTTGTCAGGGAATAGAGACAGTGAGCTAGAAGGAAGAGGCAGCAGAAAATTATATTTGCATGGTCCCTCAGCCAGGGCCTGTAGTATTGCCAGCTCACCCCCCGTAACTAGGCTGCTCCTTTAGCAGTGGACTGCCAAGATACTGCAATGGGTGCCTGGGTTCTTGCTGAAGTCCCTCAGATGAGAGGAGAAAACATGGTGACACACTGGAGGGTTGTGCAATGAAGCAGACTTTGAGTGAATGGCACCTAACAGGGCTGTAGGCAGAAACAAGGATGGAAGAGACCTCACCACCTGAGGTGCCCTCTGGGACTGAAGTAATTCCCAAAATGCCTGGCAGGCGCTGCAAGTCTGGTGAGCGATCCTGTATCACCATGGACGTATATAGAGGCAACATGACAGTCATTTTCTATCCCTTTTTTAATGATTCTCAACATTGTTTGCTTTTTTGACTGCCACTGCATATTGATTGGATGTTTTCAAATAACTATCCACAATGACTCCAAGAGATTATTCTTTAAGTGGTAACAGCTAATTTAGATTTACCATTTTATAGGTATAGATGGGATTATATTTTCCAATGTACATTAATTTGCCTTTATCAACATTGAATTTCATCTACCATTTTGTTGTCCAGTCACTCTAGTTTTGTGAGATCTTTTGTAGCACTTTGCTTTCTGCTTGGGACTGAACTATCTAGAGTAGTGTTGTATAATGTGTATATTTTGCCACTTCAATGTTTACTCTTTTTTTTTCCTCCCAGATTGGTTATGAATTTATTGAATGGTTCTGGCCCCAGAACAGATACCTGGGGGACACCACTTTTTACCTCTCTCCATTCTGACATCTGACCATTTATTCCTACCCTTTGTTTCTTTTCTTTTAACCAATTACTAATCCATCAGAAGATCTTCCCTCTTATCCTGTGACAGTTTATTTTGCTTGAGCTTTTTCATGCAGGATCTTGACAAACACTTTCTGCAAAATTATATAAACTATTTTTACTGGATCCACCTTCTCCCCATGCTTATTGACCCCCTCAAAGAATTCTATCAGATTGGTGAGGCACAATTTCCCTTTATGCAAATTATTGATTTTTCCCCAACAAATCATCATCGATAACCTTGGGCTCACCACCCCTGGGTGTCTGATGCCTCTCTCACTATTCCTTTCCATCTTTCCCTGTCCAGTGCAGAGTGGCTCAATTTGGTGTGGCACTAGTGTACACGTTCTCTGTGGTATTTGGCTCTTATTCGAACCATCCATTATGCCGAATACCAGGGTCTTGATTTTTTGTTCGTCATTCATTCTGCAAATATGCCCAAATAGGTGTAGCTTCTATTTTATAACCTTCTGCAGCAGGTTCTCTTTCGGCTGTATCTTTCTATATAATTCCTCATTGGTGACCTTCTGCATCCATCCTATTCTCAGAATCTTTCTGTAACAACTCCTTTTGGATGCCAATATTCTTTTTGAATCTTTTGTTATCAACCATGTCTCACATCTGTACAACATGCTGTTGAATACACACGTTTTCAAGATGCTCAGCTTTGTTCCTAAGCTAATTGCTTTGTTTTTCCAGATCTTATCCATTGCCTTCAAACTCTCTTGATTTCACTATTTTAGTAGTTATTTCCTTCTTACAGTCTAGATCATACATTACGTTGCTCCCCAGATATGTGAACTTCTCTACATTTTCTAGTCCAATACCATCTACGCTGATGTTTCTTCCTATTTCCTTGTCTCCAAATACCATTGTTTTTGTTTTATCGATGTTCATAATCAGTCTGTACCGCTCCCTTTCTTCTCTTAGCACCTGCACCATTTTCACTAGCTTCTCCTCATCTTCCTCAATGATAACTATATCATCTTCGAACCTAAAGTTGTTAGTTCTGTACCCGTGCACAGATATCCCAACAAATCCTGTTCCTCTATACAAGCTTCCAGACAGGTTTCCTATACTATGAAATGGAAGCATTTCACCTCCTGGACACAATGCCAACATGTTGTCTTCAGTGACACATCCATCCCCACCATCCTGGACTCCACCATCATCATCATCAACCCTGGGCTCAGCACCCATTGTTGTCCGATGCCTCTCTATTTCCTTCCATCTTTTCCTGTCCAGTGTGTAGTGGTGCGGAGCTCGTTCATAGAAACTAAACCAATCTGCTATACCATCTTCCTACTCTCTGTGGGGTCAGTCTCTCCTATTTGAGCTGTCCGGCATGCTGAATATCAGGATCTTGAATTTTTGTTCATTCATTCTGCAGATATGCTCAAATAGCTGGACTACCATCTGTGATGAAGTGGGGGATACCTGTGTGTGTGTGAGTGGCTCACAGAGGGTGTGGGGCTCCTGCTGAGTGTAACCTTGACGACCAGGTAACACCTTTGTACTGCAGACAAAGGAGGAGGTGGAGCCTGAGGGGTTTGAATTGGAACTGGGAGTTGGAAGCAGTTAGTCTGGGCTGGGGGAGAGAGAGACCAAGGAGGGGGCCAGGCCCCGGCTCTGGGGGCCCCTCGGGGCCTCCTCTCCCCAACATGGATTGGACTGGCTGTCTCTGCCTGCTGTACTGACTCCTCTGTACGATGCTGTGTCCTGTCGGCTAATAAACCTGCTGTTTTCCTGCTGAGTGAGAGACTCTCCTGCCTGCGGACAGGGTGCAGAGCTTGGGGGACCCCAGAACCCCATCACACTGGTGTCAGAAGTGGGATGTTCTGCACCCCGAGGATGGAGCATCCAGCAGTAAGTGACCGGGGCCCCGGAAGAAGTGGGGCCTGCGAGACCCAGGTGTGCTGAAGGGCAGTGAGGTGCAGTTCCCCAAGGCGGAGGGGCCTGCGGCCGAACCCAAGCAACTGCGGTTGTGGTCCTCGAGAGGGGGTGTCACACCCGAGGAGGGGTTACTCCTGGGAATCTGTTGGAGTCGGTCCCAGAAGGTGGAGGGGCCAAGAGCCCAACCCCCAGGAACAAGTGACCCCTGAGGAGACTGACGCTGAATGAGTCCTTCCCAAGACAGGGTGCTCATGGTCCCTGAAAGCGGGTGTCACACTGAAGAAGGGGTTCCGCTGGGAGTCTGTTGGAGTCGGTCCCAGAGGGCAGAGGGGCCTACGGCCTAACCCCGGGCAGCTTGTGACCCGTAAGGAGCCTGGCACACTGAAGGGATTCTTCCAGGAATCGTGGGGTGCAGAGGGCATCAGCCTGAGAGCCTGCAACCACGCTGAGCAACTCCACTGTGAAGTGGCAGCACCTGGAAACCAAATCGAGATTAAAGAAGCTGGTCAAGGCAGCGTGGATGTGCAGTGGCAGAGCTGAGGGTTAAGAAAAATCCTGCAAAGGTGAGCCCGGATCGGGGCAGGGAACCCTGGACTGCCTGGAGCTCTGAACCGAGTGGCCTGCCACAGCTCAAGGAGGGAAGGAGCGATTCCAACCCATCATCTACTAGTGGCCAAGACAGACCTGCGAAGAGTTTTCCAGGCCTGGGCCGAGGAAGGTGCCTGTGTGTCTGTGCAGGAAAGCAGCTTGTCCACTGGGAATGGCAAGTTGTCTGTGAGAGAAGCTGCTCCACCTTCTGTGTGTGTGGGGAGACCAGCCAGGGGGCTGGGACAAAGGAGAGAGTGTCTCCCATTGTCTGTCTGTGTTGAACAGCAGCAGCAGCCTGGGGAGAGAGCAGAGCCTGCGTTTGGAAAAGGTGCCAATGAGGAAACTAGCCCATTATCTGAGAAGGATTCCTCAGCCTAGGGTGGCTGGAGAAGGATCCACCAGAAAAGAGCATTCCAGGTGTGTCTCTGAATCCAGCCATGGGGGCCGGAGCAGAGGGAATGGCTCTGGGATGGGCAGTGGTATCCCTGCTAAGGACACTGGTCCTTGGTGCAAGAAAAGTGCTTCTGCTTCTGGGGAAGTGAATCCTTTGCCTGAGCCTGTGGGGGCTCAAGATGGAGCCAAGATCCCAGAGCTGGATCTGAGGGCAGCTGAAGCCCAGATGGGAAGTGGGCCTACCTCTGTGTCTCTCAGGGGGGATGATGCTTTAACTTGGTCTGATCCAGTTAGTATCATCAGGGAATCCCAGAGACCAGACGATTCTGGTACTTGTTCTTTGCCTGATGCTGAGGTGTTATTGGGAGCGGGTGAGAGGACTCTGTCCTACCAGAGTCATCCTCTCGCCAGGACACAAGAACAGACGGGCAATGGAGTTATGCTGACTGATGAAATAAAGGAGCTGGTAGCAGAAGGGAGAAAAGGGATCCTAACCTTCTGTCCGGTGGTACTGGCTGTCTGCCTGGAGGGGCATTACGTGGGAATCTGCCAAATGGGCCAGAAGTGATCCTGGGCGTAGGTGAAACCCAGGAGCTGGTTGTGGCTCAAGGGAGCAGTGCCCCTGTGGAGGCAGACAGGGGTGAGTTGTTGTTTTGGGGAAGCTCTTAAGAAAGAGAATTTCCCTGAAACTTTTCCTGACCCATATGTGGGGACTGCAGAAAATGGGAGTGAGGTGAAGGAAAGTGAACAGGAAAGGTGCTTGTCTGTAAGAGCCAGAGCAGCCCTTTGCCTGAGGAGAAGTTTGTTTCAGCTCCTGATGGCCAGGACCCGCCTGAGTATGAAACCACTGGCTGTGCTCTGGAAGGGTCCAAAGCAGGCAGTGTAAAAGTTTCTCAGGAATTGGAAGTTGGTGCAAGTAAAGTAAAAACTATCAGGGAATGTGAGCAGCCCTGTGAGAACCAAATAAAACAGCTGCACAGTCAGTCTCTGTAGGATGCAGGAGAGCGCCAGCAATTCCCCATCTCCAGATGGTGAAAACACTTATATTCTTATACTGGACTCCACTTCTGATTCCATGGGGAGGCAGTAGTTGGAGGTGGAAGGACAAAGGAGCTTTGGGCCTGGTGGGCCAGTAAGGGATAAACAGGAATTCCTTCATGTGGATTCTGCGTCTGGGACTCACAAAACAACTCTCAGAAAGCAGTTTGGTTTGCAAATTTCCAGACTGGTGGGGGGGGGCCATCTCCCTGAGATCATCAATGGCCCAGCTCTTGTTAGAAGAGAGGGCACAGCCAGAGAGATCAAATTTCCACCCCAGGGGGCAAGAGAGAAGATTAGAACTTAATGGTGCTAAGAAAGGCCTCAGCCATTTATCCCCAAAATACCAGATTCTCAAGGAGGTAACACAAAAGTTGTGGTCTACCAAAGAGCAACGTAAATGTACAGTTGCAATGGGTTTGTTCTGTTACTCACGCTGACTGCTGTAACCAAGGGGTGCTGCTACCAAAAGCTGTAAAATTATACCATGCACTAAATGTTTAAAAAGAGCCATGTGACATGATGACATTGATGTAGAAGCATAAATTGTATGCTAAAGGAGTCTGTAACTCTGAAATGTCACCATTGTTCCCTGTAACTAGTCTTGCAACCTCTGACATGAGAAGGAACATTCCAAACCTATTGTGTGGCATGGAAGGGGAAACTAAGGCACACAGCCATTGTGGTCGTCTGGCTAAATGCCAAGGATGAAAGCATTTGTACCTTCCGTTACTGGACTGTAACTGAATTCAAGACATTGGCTGGAGCAGCTGTATGGACTGGTGGTCAGATGGGGCAGGACCCAGGCCACAAAAAACCTGTTTAATCTGTTGGTGCTGCAGCAAGACCAACCAACCCAAGGGAACTAAAGGAACTTGCCCGGCTGCATCACATGAAAAGGGCCAAGACCAAGCTCCTGACTTGGAGCCTCCCCCAGCAGGACTATGATGTGGAGGTGGTGCACATCAAGGGGAGAACAGAGGGTACAGCCAATGCCCTGTCACAAGGGGAGAGCCCCGAACTTCCCCAGGTCACCAGTTGAGTGACCCCGCTCAGTTCGGTCTGGAAGAGGGGAGAGATGTGATGAAGTGGGGGATACCTGTGTGTGTGTGAGTGGCTCACAGAGGGTGTGGGGCTCCTGCTGAGTGTAACCTTGACGACCAGGTAACACCTTTGTACTGCAGACAAAGGAGGAGGTGGAGCCTGAGGGGTTTGAATTGGAACTGGGAGTTGGAAGCAGTTAGTCTGGGCTGGGGGAGAGAGAGACCAAGGAGGGGGCCAGGCCCCGGCTCTGGGGGCCCCTCGGGGCCTCCTCTCCCCAACATGGATTGGACTGGCTGTCTCTGCCTGCTGTACTGACTCCTCTGTACGATGCTGTGTCCTGTCGGCTAATAAACCTGCTGTTTTCCTGCTGAGTGAGAGACTCTCCTGCCTGCGGACAGGGTGCAGAGCTTGGGGGACCCCAGAACCCCATCACACCATCCTGGACTACCATCTGGAATTTAAGGTGCCAGGCCTTACCCTTAGTTTGGTCTGAGCCTGCTTAGTGCTTTCCTCCCACTGGTGGATGGCCACTCAGTGTTTTCCCACTTTATCACCATCTGCTTTCTGAAAGGGCTGATAAACCCTTCGGATTGATCCTTAAACCAGCATCCCCTAGAACCTCAGTCTTGTTCCATTTACCCTCACCAGACCTCTCTTCAGTTACATCTTTCCTAGGCAAAGTAAGATGACCACCGATATGCAATTCTAGCTATGGCAATTGTGTAGCTAAAATCAGCATATCTACTCTTGGGTAACTTGGCTGTCTATACTGGGGAAGGAGGTCAACTGCGACCCTGAGAGGTCGATTTTGTGCATCCATACTAGACATGTGAAATCAAACCCAGCCAAGAGCAGGTTGATCATCTGGGGTAGTGTAGACATAGCCTTCAAGACTTTGACCATATCATCCTCTCACATTTATCCACATTTCTCATCATCATCACTTCTGCTAGGAAGGTCAGCAGATTGGAAGCCAAGATGACTGACCTTCTCCCCATATAGCCTATGTCTGCACTAGCCAAAAACTTCGAAATGGCCACGCAAATGGCCATTTCGAAGTTTACTAATGAAGCGCCGAAATACATATTCAGCGCCTCATTAGCATGCGGGCAGCCGCAGCACTTCAAAATTGACGTTTCTCGTCCAGACGAGGCTCCTTTTTGAAAGGACCCCACCTACTTCGAAGTCCCCTTATTCCCATCTGCTCATACGAATAAGGGGACTTTGAAGTAGGCGGGGTCCTTTCACAAAGGAGCCCCATCTGGACGAGCCGTGCAGCAGTGAGCCGCGTCAATTTTGAAGTGCCGTGGCTGCCCACATGCTAATGAGGTGCTGAACATCTATTTCAGCACTTCATTAGTAAACTTTGAAATGACCATTTGCGTGGCCATTTCGAAGTTTTTGGCTAGTGTAGACATAGCCATAGAGTCAAAGACAAAGTTTTGTCATACCTTCACCCTAAATTTTGCATGAAAGTGGTCTGAGTTATACCTCAACCACTCCAGCCACCTCCCGGTCTTCCTTCCTAAGCCGCACTTCACTCAGACAGGTTGGATTCTAGTCACCAGTTGTCCACTGTGCACACATTCTGCCTTGACAGGACCCTTGCCTCCACTCCTTTTCATAGCTATTGCAGAAAGGTTGCACGGCCAAGCCCTCCCATCACAACACATACCAAAAGGCATCACAGAGTGCTACTGTTAGTCATCATCATGGCCCACTGCTTGACCTTTGCCTCCATAGTGGCTAGGAAGACGTTACTGGGAAGACATGCCGGATAGCTGTAATAGGGTCAGCTCACTGTTGTGGCACCTCTTGCTGGTCACCCTGGGAATTAACTCTGTCCATTGAAGCATGCTGCCTTCTATCCACTGTCTTGCTCATTATCATGCTGCTCTGTTATCTCCACTGTCTCTCTGGACACACATTGATCCCTGGACTGCAGTGTCCTTTTCAGGTCACTGCCCAATGGCAGTGCATGCCACCCTATTCTCACCCATTTCTAGAGGTATCAGCAATCCTCAATCAATACACCTACCACTGTAACCAACTGCAGCCTCCGAAGTCTAGTCCCTTGACTCAGGGGTTAGCCAAGTCTGTAAAGGCCATGGGTTTTTTGGGTGGCGAGATGTGTGATGCAAAAGGAATGTGGGACCTAAGTCCCCCCACAACTCTGGGTCATGGCCCAGAGATTATCTGGTAGCAATCTTTTGCTGCCCTCCTCCTCTCCCCTTATTTGCTCTCAATGATCCCTGGGCCACTTTCCATGACATTTGCATCTTCTCAGCCCTTTGTCAAGGGCAAAGTCCTAACCGGTACTGGGCTGAAGCCCCTTTATCTTGACTCCTCTGAATCTGCCCAGTACTGCTCCACACAAAGTGCTTCTCCCTGGGAACCAGTCACTCATCCTTGCTTGTTAGGACCCAACTGGTCTCTGCTCTGCTGAACAGCCCCTTATATTACAGTAAACCTCCGATTTACACAATTCTGACACACGTGTTAATCATATTAATGCAAATGTCAAAATCCTGGGCTCCAGCCACCCGCTTCCCCCTGGGCAAGGGGGCACAGCTTTCCCCAGCTTCACCCAGGTGGGGGAAGCCAGAGAGGCGCTGCTGCTGGGAGGAGGGGAGCCCCTCAGCCCAGGGAACTGAGAGCCAGGTGCAGCAGTGCCTGATCAGTTTCCCAGCTCCCCCAAGCAGAGGGGAGCTGGGAAACTGACCAGGCACTGCTGTGCCTGGCTCCTTGTTCCCCAGGGCTGAGGGGCTTCCCCACCCTCTCCCTCTTCTCCCCTCCCTCCTCCTCAAAATCCCTGGAGAGCCAGTTTCCCAGCGTTGCTATGCTTGGTTCCTGGCTCCCTGCAGCTGAGCACAAGCCTGGAAAGTGACCAGGCACTGCTGCGCTCTTGGCTCCAGGCTCCCAGGAGCTCAAAGGAGGAAGGAGGGGTTCCCATCCCCTGACTTACATGAAATTTGAGTAACACAGGGGTTGTGAGGAATGCAACCCCCACATAACTTGGAGTTTTACTGTAGGGCTAGCCCAGCAAAGAGCTCTTTGGCTTCCCATAAGCCTTTCTCTGACTGGAAGGGTTTGCGCAGGCTACCATCAGCCTACTTTTAACCTCTCCCTTGCTGGAGTGGGGCAGCTGCCCAACTACAGTGGCAACCTGGCACTCTGTCCATATCTTCACTGACCAATGTCATTACCCAGGCAGCAACAGAAGATGTGGCTGTGAGCTATGCTATCCTGCAAGCAATGATACCTCTTTCATCCTTCCACCCGCCTCCAAGCTGATCACTGCCTGATACTTACCCATATTTGTGTGTGTGTGTGTGTGTGTGTGTATATATATATATAACTGAAGGAGTGGGCATGTCCTCTTGGAACCTCACTTGGAGTACAAGAGAACATACAGTCCACATGCATGTCAGTGAATATTGCTACTCAAAACTTCCATTTCCCTTGTGTGACATGTATGTGGCCCCAAATTTGGAATACAAGTAGGACCAAATATCACAAATAACTTCCAGTTACAGATAAGTAATTTTCTCTTTCATGACTATTTGCAAAATCTCAGCCAGGATGACATGGTAGTAGTCCACTTTGTTTTATTCGAACAGAAACGTCCAGATAATCCCTGGGGCAAAGTATCCGTTAATATTTATTTTGATGGGATGTCACTGTCTTCCTTCATGGCATACCATCAGCATTGTATTTTTGAAGATGATCAAAATATATCAAATCCGGTAAGTAAGATTTAATTGTAGTTTTTTGGTGTTCTCATAACTTAAAAAGGTTAACCATTTAATTAATAAGTGGTTGTGAACTTCTGCCATGTTGTCATTTTTATTACATTACATTTTTTAATACCTTTTAGGTTTGTTGCATATTACTAATGTTTCAAAATGTAAATATCAGCAGTATCAAAGCATAGTTTCCAAAAAGGAAAAAATATGTACAACTTCTGCCAAAGTTACAAGGAAATCAAAGAGAATTGCAAACTTTTTGCAGTTGAATTTATCCATAGCAAGAGTGATAAGTATATTAAAAATGATGGCTAATTAATTAGTTTTAACTTTATTAATGAATTTATTATTCTAAACTGATATAAAACTTACAGTGATGGGCTATCATTCAAAAGTTAGTTAACTATAGTTAGCTTCAGAAACAGATTTAAATTCTCAAATTATTTTAAGGACACTTCTTCAGTAAGATATCTGACTCTCCCTACTTCTTCTGATCTGATTTCTTTAGAAGTGTCAAACTTTAGGGTATGTGGCTTTTTTCCTCACTTCATCCTGAATAACATTTCCTCTTTATAGAGAGGGAAGAAGCCAAGACTTTGCTTCTGTTATTTCTTTTTGTACCATTTTGTATTCTGAACTTCTCTGCACCTTATCGTAGAAATATACGGTTGAAAAGGGACCTCAATAAGTAAAGTCTTCCCCCTCCCACCATGCTGAAGCAAGACCAAATAAACCTAGACAACCCAGAAAGAAATTTGACCAGTCTTTCCTTAAAAACCTCCAACGATGGGGCTGCCTTAGGTCATTTTGTCCAGGTCACGTTGAATTCTTCCTTCCAAAGTGCTAACAGCCCCTCCTGAACTCCGTGTGATCCACAGGTTTTATAAGAATACCCTCCACTCCATTATTTAAGTAATTAATGAAAGTATTGAAAGTTACCGTGCCCATAACTGACTCCTATGGGACTCCACTATATAAATCCCTCCATTTTGATAGCAAACCACTAATAAACTAGTCTTTGCATATAGTCTTTCAATCAGTTATACATCCACCTTTCAGTTATTTCATCCCTTCTCCCATTTAGTTGTGCCCCCAAAACGCATAGTTGTTGGAAGACAGAACCTTTATAGTTTGAGTAGCTCTCTGTTTTCTGAGATGCAGTGCCATACAGCTAAGTAACAGAGATAGCTGTGTTAGTCTGTATTCTATCAAAACAAAACAAAAAACCAGTCATGTAGCACTTTAAAGGCTAACAAAATAATTTATTAGCTGATGAACTTTCGTGGGACCGACCCACATCTTCAGATCTATAGCCTTACCAGAACAGGCTCAATATATAAAGCACAGAGGTCCAAAAATTGTTATCAAAGTTGGGAATTCAGATATAAGAGCAAAAACAGTGGGGTGATGAAGTTAACTGTTAGGTCAAACATAAGAGTGTGTGAAAGAGTCCTTCTAATGGGTCAGGTAATTGCTGTCCCTGTTCAAACCACGTGTTAATTTTTGGACCTCTGTGCTTTATATATTGAGCCTGTTCTGGTAAGGCTATAGATCTGAAGAAGTGGGTCTGTCCCACAAAAGTTCATCAGCTAATAAATTATTTTGTTAGCCTTTAAAGTGCTACATGACTGGTTTTTTGGGGGGTTTTTTCGTACAGCTAAGTGGAAACTTAGAACATGGGGAATTTTGAAGGAGCAATTGTGCAATTTTGAAACTTATGTTTCTGCTGGGTATCTATTTTCAATAATGTTTTAAGATAAGCTGTTAAGTGGTGCAAGAGGGAGTGTAGTCCTTTTTGAAGGATTTTGAAAATACCCAGTCATACTCCACAATTCAGGTTTCATTTATGGAGGGAACCCATTCAAGGAAAGTTGGTTCATCTTTGCTAGGGAAAAAAAATGTAACTTTGTATTTATGTGTACCCTTTATGTTAATGAATTAGCGAAATGCTACAGTTCTCAGACAAAATTCCATTGGAACTTGGTGAAAGTTTTGTTTGCAGAATCAGTTTCTGAAGCCTCAATTCAAGAAGGCACTCAAAATATGTGGTTAAGTCCCATTGCTATTGGTGAGAGTTAAAATGTTTCCTGGAATCAAGGCAGCCTATATGTATTTATGAATTAAGGAAATATAATCTGAAAAAATCTGCTGTAAGTGTTAAATTTTATGTACATATTTTAAGTGTTTATAAGTCCCCTATTGACCTGGTACCTAAAATGAACTGTACTCTTTATTTGCTTTTTAGGAAGTAATAAATTACAGTGAAAAGTGTGTTGAGGATAACTGTAAAATCATCTGTGAGGTAAGTTTCAGTGTTCATCATGCAAGGTTTGTGTGTAAGGTGGGTGGGTTTATATTGTGGGTTTTTTACAATTCCTCACTAAAATTCATTATCTTACCCAATCCTTTTGTGTCAGGTCCTGTTTAGATTCCTTCCTAAATACTTGCTTCATTCTTACAATGCTTTTTTAATTCTTACCAAAGAAAAATTTAGAAGTGGACTTCTCAGCCACTTTAGTCAAATGCAAAGTACGTTTTATATTGTTGCTTTGGGAGAGAAGCGATGGACTGATTGTTAGCATTTGCTGTTGAGCAATGCCTTGGCTGTACCTTCTATTTTTATCTTTAGTGGAACAGTTAAGCCTAATTATCTGTGCTTTATTGTGCTGCAATATCTTATCATAGAATCAAGGGGCTGGAAGGGACCTCAGGTGGTCATCTAGTCCAGCCCCCTGCTTCAAGCAGGATCAACCCCATCTAAGTCATCCCATCCAGGACCTTGTCAAGCCGGGAATTAAGACCTCTAGGGAAGGAGAATCCACCACCTCTCTAGGCAACACATTCCAGTGCTTCACCACCCTCCTGGTGAAGTAGTTTTTCCTCATATCCAGCCTGCTCCTCTCATTCTGTAACTTCAGACCATTGCTCCTTGTTCTGTCATGTGTCACCACTGAGAACAATTTCTCTCCATCCTCTTTAGAGTACCCCTTCAGGAAGTTGAAGTCTGCTATTATATCACTCCTCAGTCTTCTCTTCTGTAAATTAAATAAGCCCAAATCCCTCAAGTATCAGAGAGGTAGCCATGTTAGTCTGTAGCTTCGAGAACAACAAGAAGTCTTGTCGCACGTTATAGACGAACAGATATTTTGGAGCATAAGCTTTCGTGGGCAAAGACCCGCTTCATCAGATGCATGAGTGAGGGGGTGGTTTCAGAGGGGTATTTAAAGAGTGGGGTCCTGGTAAGAGGGAGGGCCAGAGCTCACGAGGTCTATTCAGCCAGGTGGAAATGGCCCAGTATCAACAGTACTTATCAAAAGAGGAAAGGGGGGATGTGAATTTTGTCAGAGTCTAATGGGGAGATGATAGCACCCAGAGCAGAGAAACTGCCTTTGTGAGCTGCGAGCCACTCCCAGTCTCTGTTTAATCTATAGTTAATGGAGTCAAATTTGCAAATAAATTGCAGCTCAGAGATTTCTCTCTGCATTTGATTTTTAAAATTTCTTTGTTTCAGGACTGTCACCCTTAAATCTTCCACTGAGTGTCCAGGGAGATTGTAGTGTTCCTCCACAGGCTTCTGTACATTACCGTTCCTGATGTCTGATTTATGTCCATTTGTTCTTTTACGGAGAGACTGTCCAGTTTGGCCAATGTAAATTGCAGTGGGGCATTGCTGGCACATGATGGCATATATTATACTAGCAGATGTGCAGATAAAGGAGTCCCTGATGGTATAGTTGGTGTTAGGTCCTGTGATGATGTCACTAGTGTAGATATGTGAGCAGAGTTGGCAGCGAGGACTGTTGCAGGAGCTGGTTCCAGGCCTAGAGTCACTGGTTTGTGATTTGTAGTGACTGGTGAGGATTTGTTTAAGGTCTGTTAGTCTATAAGGTGCCACAAGACTTCTTGTTGTCCCCAAATCCCTCAGCCTATCCTCATAAGTCATGTGCTCCAGCCCCTTAATCGTTGTTGTTGCCATCCGCTGAACCTGCTCCAGCAAATCCACATCCTTTTTATACTGGGGCAGGGGCAAAACTAGACACAGTATTCCAGATATGGCCTCACCAGGGCGAATAGGGGGAATAACCACTTCTCTAGATCTGCTTGCAGTGCTCCTTGTAATGCATTCTAATATGCCATTAGCCTTCTTGGGTACAAGGGCACACTGTTTACTCATATCCAGCCTTTCATCCACCATAACCCCTAGATCCCTTTCCACTGTGCTGCTGCTTATCCAGTCAGTCCTGTCAGAGTCAGGACTCACAAATTTGTCAGACCACTCTGTTTATTAGCGAAGCTGCTCTGCTAATGCACCCAGAAAATGAGAGTGCCATACAGGGCTCAAATCCCTTGATTTATAGAGACGAAAGAAAGCAAAATTAACAAGATTACGAAAGGGGCAAGACTCACATGATTCCCATGAGACTAGTCACGTATCTTCATTTCCATATCAAGCCTCAGCAATCTCCTATCCATATCTCCCTGGTTATCTCAATTACTTTGTCTAAAACCTAATGTTTCTTTTTGCTTGTTATTTGTGACTCTACAAACTAAAACATAGCTACCCCGCTGAGATTTTTTTTTTAAATCCATTTATAGTTTTGGCCTTCACAACATCTTGTGGCAATGAGTTCCACAGACTGGCTTGCCATGTGTGAAGAAGTATTTCCTTTTTTTTTTTTAATAGTACTATTAATTTCTTTGGGTGATCTTTAGTTCTTGTGTTGTATGAAGGAGTAAATAGTGCTTCCTTATTCAATTTCTCTACTTCATTCATGATTTTATAGCACCTTTATCTTATCCTCCCCATACACATCTCTTTTCCAAGCTAAATGGTCCCATTAATTTTTAATCTATTCTCATATGAAAGCTGTTCTGTACCCTTAATAATTTTCCTTGTCCTTCTCTGTAAATATTCCAATTCTAATATCTTTTTAAGACAGGGTGACTACAACTGCACATAGTAATCAGTCTGTGGGCATACTATGGAATTAAATGGCCGTATATTTACTGGATTTTTATCTATTTTTCCTAATACTATTAGCTTTTTCTGCTTGCAACTGCACATTGTATGAGTTTTCCAAGAACTATACGTGATGACTCCAAAAACTTGGTTGTGTGGTAACAGCTAACTTAGACCTCATAATTTTATATATATATTTGGGATGATATTTTTCAATATGGATTACTTTGCATTTAACAAGATTTAATATCATTTGCCATTTTGTTTCCCTGTGTCCCACTTTTGTGGTATCACTGTGTGACTCATTGCAGTAAGCTTTGGACCCCTATCTGGAGAACTTTTGTATCAGCTGTAAACTTTAACACTACACTGTTTATTCCTTTTTCCAGATCAGTTATGAATATGTTGAATCAAACTGGCCTCAAAGAGGTCCCTGGGAAACATAGCAGTTTACTTCTTTCCACTCTGAAAACTGATCATTTATTACTGCCTTCATTTCCTGTCTTTTAAGCAATTGCTGATCCATGAAAGGACCATCGATCTTACCCATTAGTATCTTAACTATTTAGAACTACCTCCAAATAGCTTTCCTGTAATTATTTACATTCTCAAATAAAATTTGTATGTTGACTGCATTAGTTCTCTAACTCTTTATCTACTTAAAAAATGGAAGATAAGAAGAGAAATTGAATCAAAAAAGTGCTAGTTTGATTTGATTTTTCTTTGTCAACAGGAATGTCTTGTTTTCCTTATTTAAGTGCACACAAATAACTCCTTTCTAGTTAATCAGAAATCATAGAAGGGCAAACTTGCAATTAGTTACCAAAACGTGTGAAGCCTAACCTAAATTCTGTCTTGTTCTAGGAGCTGCTGTTATGTGAGGCAGAGACTTTGTTGCCGCCATATACAATGCTAACGCTACCCACTCCAGGAGAACGTTTCCCTGTTAGTGTTAAGCACCTTGTATCACCTAATGAGGTATATGTTATAAATGTTTTTTGTTTAACAACTGTTACAGGATATAACTGCCTCTTTCTAGTCTTCTCAACAATGTTGTGAAAATATATCAGTGTCAGTATACAAGCATTTTTGGTTATTAGTTACTGATCATTTAAATCTCTATCAGTTAATTAAATTACAGCATGTCAGGTATTTATATAGAGGTTCAGATTTTCGGTGGCAGGCATGTTTGAGAAATAATCCTATCTCTATTCTTTTAAAAAATATTCTGAATGTCATGTTCTTGTTATAAGCATGACCTTTAAAAAGCAGATGTCTCCTTGAACATACAAGCTGTGCTGGCAGAAGTGTATTCTTATTAGAGTCAGGTCAGGTCAGGTCAAAGAGTAGGAGCCACAATAAGGTAGTCCAGACACCTCCTGTATGAAACAGTCATTACAGAAATCTATACTCCTGTTGTGTTCAACAGATTCAATCTAACTGATTCAAAGAGACCTACAAGAATGATGAAAATATAAAATGGCCAAACTCCCAAGGAACCTGTTCTGCCAATGAATTTGCGCCCTCCAAAATTCATTACCAAAATTGGTCACTGAAATGTGTGGACACTAACATGAGGCAGGTAAAACAGTCAAAGTAACAAAGGAAATGGAAAGATAGGAACTAGATACACTTGGCCTAAGTGAAATAAGATTGGTTACATGAGGTCAAATCACTTTATCATCTGGACACATCATACTATATTCTGCGTTACTGAATGTTCATGACATGCACGCAAGTCTTGTCAAGAGGGGCAACCGAAAGCCTGATATAATGGCCACTGGTTTCAAAATGATTGGTACGATGTTTGTCTAAGTTCGAGAAAATGTTTGTTGTTCAGTGCTTTTCTCCAGTAAATCAAGCTAACCAAGAGTTAAAAAAAAAAAAAAAACAGGCAACCACCGCCTTGTGCAAGCAACTACAGAACAGAATAAAGCAGCAGCGTCCTGGCCCATGGGCCATCTACAACCTGCGCATTTTTGCAATCTGGAACTGGAGTCCCTGCCTACTAGGGGACAAGTCCATAGCCATTCCCAAAGCTCCACTCCTTTCCACCGTCTCCTCCCCATTTCATTTTTTTCCCAAGCCCCCTCCCCCAGGAAACATGGCCTCACGCATTCTCAGCAGGGTCTAGAGTGAGGCAGCAGCAGGGGGAAGGCCCCTTACACTTACTGTGGCAGTGGGAGCCATGGGAAAGTGGAACGAATGTGCTCCACTTCCCCACATCTCCCTGCAGCTCCCACTGCCAGGGTGAGCGGTGGGGCCTGATCCATGCTGCTGCCCTGTGCCAATCCCTGCTCCAGAGGTCACGTCCCTCAAAAAAGGGGGCTTGGAGGAAGGAGTACAATGAGGGTGGGTGAGTGGGCAAGGTGGGAAGGAGTGAGGCTTGGAGGATGGGGACAGACATGTCTTCTGGGCCACAGGAACTCCTGGGCTGATTAAAGGCCAGAATGGAAGCACCACGTTAAAATTGAATTTCTTAGCCTCCAGAGGTGCCCCGTATGTGCCCCGCAGTGCTCTGTTCTGGTTGCTGCTCTCCATGTGCACAGGAATTAGGTAACAGAAAGACCATGAATTTCAAATCAGGACCAGGAGGTCTGTGGCTGTGGGCTTATGTTTGTATGAGAGCCTGACAAATGTCTTTGTTTCTTTGCTATCAGCACTATGAGGGCATCTCCCCATTACAAATAGACCCAGCACAGAGTTCATGGTTCTGTCTCTGCGTTTGGTATTTTTTTCTGCACTGCTTGATGCCAGCCGCCGCCCCACCACACCATATGGCAACAAGGCCACTCTGGGGGTCTTGCTTGCATAAGAGGCGAGAAACTCCTTCTCAGTGGTTTACATTTGTGCGCGATCTGTCTCTCCCCACAGATGCCAGGCAGTCAGGGCCTTTCCCATGCTCAGCCATTTCACGTGGGTAGCCCCTGACCCAAAAAAGGACGTGCCTACCATTCGGTGCTTACCGTGCTGCCAGGCAGCACCATGTCCTAGCTTGTATGCGGTTAGGGATCCAAGGGCAGGAAAGAATTTCGGGGGCTTGCAGCCTCTGGGGAGAGGTCTCCCCCAGCGGCTAAGATATTCAGGGGGGACTACTTCAACTGGCTCCCCAGCAAAAATATTTTGGGGCCTTTCTGCCGCAAGTCTCTCCTGCAAGTCTTCTGTGGAAGTCTTCACTGGCAACTAAGATATTCGGGGCTTGCTGCCACTGGGGGGAAGTCTCCCCCAGTGACTTAGATACTTGGGAGCTTGCTGCAGCTGGGGGCCGGGGAAGTCTTCCCTTGCAGCTAAGATATTCAGGGGCTTGCTGCTGCTGGGGGCGGTAAGTCTCCTGTTTCATAGACTTTTCTGTTGTCTTTTTTCTAACTTTGAGAATACAGTCTGTCCTTGTGTTATTTTCAGGGATTGGATTCAGTCACAGGAGTGGGGACAATCAGTGGATGGCCAATTGAGAATTCAGCTACAGAAGAAAGATTTCTGTAAACTTTTATGCCATCCTTGTAGATGCCTTACTTTTCCTTTCTTCTGATGGGAAAAAATGGACGTTTGCATAGCACAGGAGGGGAATGAGGAAAATGCAGTGTGGGAAGGTGGTGTCAAAGACCAGCGAGCATACTCAAAATGCTACGGGGATGAGGGAACTGTGGGATAGGTTCCCACAATGCACTACTGCAACAGTCGATGTTTGCCATTTGAGTGTGGCAGCAATCAGTCGACTTTGTGAGGAGCACATGGGGAGGTGAGGATAGTCAAAATTGAATTTATAAATTCCAGAATTACAAAATTTATATTAATAAATTCAATTTTATCTCATAGTGTAGACGCAGCCTCAGATAGATATTGGACTAGAACTCCTTTGGGAGTGGTAGAGTTAAAGGATAACAACATGGAAACATACAGTTGAAGCAGAATGAAACTTAGCTGAATAATATGGAAAGCACACAGACTGTCACAGGGGACAGACCAAGATGGAAGGTGGTGGTGAAAGCACTATGTTCTGCACTCACAGATGTTCCCTCAGAAATGTATTTGATCTATGGGGCCTCTTTTTTCAATAAAGTGTGCTTTTATTAATTACTCATTTGATGTAATAGATAGTATGTAATTGGATTTGATCATTGTAGCAGCACACTGGTTTCCTTTCCTGTATTTTCCTCCTCAAGCTGAAGTGACGAAACGTTTTTGTGCCATAATATTCTGTTTTGTGCGCTCTTAATATATTACAGATTTCATGGCCTCCTGTTCGGCAGCAGGGGGAACTATTCTCTGAACTATTCTTTCAGTCCACATCAGCTGCTACTGCCTACTGCCCCTTCTGGAAAAGCGCCCAGTCTTATTCCCATTGTTATTAAAGAAAAGACTCCCATGCATTTAAGACTCCATACCACAAATCAGGGAAAAGCTGGTTAGGTCATAAAATCAGAATGTGGGATTGGTTTACATTGAGCTATTTAAGTTCTGTTGTTTGATAAATACATAGACCAGTCAATGGCTCTGTTATTCTCTTTAATTACTCTTCTCATGTATCACTCTAGCTTTCTATATGAAATCTTGGCAGTTTCTCAGTAAAGCTAATACTGTTAAAATATAAGATGGTATTTAGAATAATACAGGCTGGCATGGGCTTAATGTGATGTAAAGGTGCTGTGGCCAGGTGCCCCCCTCCACCTTGGCTCAGACCCCTTGCCTCTTCCCCTCACAGATCTGTTGGCCTGGCTTAGGGAGGCCTGGCTTGGGCACCCAGCTCCTACCTCCCAAGCCCTGCTGTCAACACTCTCCTCCTACTCATCTGCTCTTGCTAATTTTTACTTCCCTCACAGCGTCTCTCGCTGGCCTCTGTCATCTCTCTCCCTCCCCAGCTCTGCCTCCCTGCTTTTAAGCTTCCTGGCAGTTAGCTCAGCTGGACTTGCTAACTGATACCTGTTGCCTCCATCTGGGAGCTTAATTAACTCCTTCTGTCTTTTACCTAGCCCAGGCTTTATTCTAGGCTGACTTCCACCTAGGGTCTGCTGCCCTGACTCTGTTACAGTGCTCAGTTACCTGTTTAAGAATTAAAAATACATAGTCTTAGTTATCTAACAATTGCTTTTAATTTCTTGTTCATGAATAAGTTGAACTTCTGTATGCTTTCGTTCAGGGTAAATACGACCGTATAAAGCCACTTCTAGGAAATCTAGTCGGATTTCTCTAAATACAGAGAGATAGCCGTGTTAGTCTATATACTATCAAAACAAAAAAGCAGTCCAGTAGCACTTTAAAGACTAACAAAATAATTTATTAGGTGGTGAGCTTTTGTGGGATGGACCCCCTGGTCTGAAGAAAAAGCAGTCAAGTAGGAGTTGGTCTATCCCACGAAAGCTCACCACCTAATAAATTATTTGTTAGTCTTTAAAGTGCTTCTCTAAATACAGTGATTAGAAATGTAGAAGTACATTGTAATTGGGTTGTTTCTTAGCCAAGGATGGATAATAATGGTGAGTTCTCATTCAAATGGATCCCCGTCTGTATTATATGTGGGTTTGGATGCACATTTGACACTGGAGATTTGATGCAGACTGTGTATATTAGTGAACATTTAGCTTGCTATATAACTATTATTTGCATATTTATTTATACTGATACACACATTTATACTAATTGTCCATGTTAAAAATAAAATTTAGATGGTTCATTCTCAGCAAGAGAAATCAACCATGTTAGAAAGTTTTTTCATGAATTTCAGTGAATCTGTCTGAACTTTAATGCTCCATAATGGCAAATCCAAAGTAGTGAGAGGGAGTCCTGAATTCGACCAAGCCTCTGTGGAATTCTAACACCTGCACACCTCCATATATACAGGGTTTGTGTTACTATGGCTACAAGATGCAGCATTAATAAATAGTAACTGGTACCCTTGAACCTTTCATACTTTTTAAAACCCTAATTATCAACTGTAAAACTCATCTTAAGGGGTGGAGGAAAGAATAATTAGAATGGGGGCAGTGTTTTTTCCATGATAAAAAAAAAAAACATTATCTTCTTAATGTCCCCTGATCACTTATTAAACCTGGCAGTTAATTCTGATGTCTGTAAAAGCTCTAATCTTCATCTTCTGTAATATCTTTCTCTTTTTTTTAGATGTACATGTGCCTTGAACCAGAAGAGAGCCTTAACCAGCAGAGCAACACAGAAGATAGTGCTGTCAGCTGGGATTTGGAATTTGAGAGTCTCGATCATGACCTGAGGTGTTGTAATCAGAATGTGGAATCCCTTCCTTTTCTAACCGATTTTAGACCAGGTATTTTTGCAAATTTGTTTTCCATATGATACCTTATAGAACTATAGACATACTGAGTAAATATTTTTATTGTTTGTCTCTATTTTAAAATAAACCTTAAAGCTATAAATTATTTTGGAGAGTCAGACTTGCAAGAGACAATATTGGTTCTTTTTTAAGTGCTTGCTTATATCAATCATACTTGCTGGGGTGGTTTCTGCCACTTCCAGCTGTTACCCACAGCCACAGTTGAGAAGTGAGCCTCAACATCACTCTTGCCAGTACAGGACCCCTACTCGGACTCCAGTCCCAGTACCGAGACTGCAGAGGCAGCTTCAATGGAAGTGACCCACTGGTGGAGGAGGCTCTGGCTCCTCATGTATTGGTGGCATCTTCTTCATCCCTAGATTAAGGCAGCCTCTTGAATATTTTAGCTGCAGGGGTTCTCTAAGGTTGCACTGCCAGCAGGGGTGAAAGTAACTTGAGTTTCTTACAGATACTGTCGGGTTGCAACCCCTCTTAGACGGGGGTTCAGGACAAAGGGTTGCGGGGACAACAATATGATGATACTTGTGAAAAATGCGTGTGGGGTGAAGTGCCAGGGATCCAGGGCAAGGGGCTGGTGTGTGTATGTGAATAGGGAGGCTCCAGCAAGGGGTGGGGATGTCAGGGTTGCAGGAGGCAAGGTAGGAGCTTGGGGTGTGTGGAGTATGCAGGAGAAACTGTTCAGAAGTTTTGTTTTGCCTAGCTCAGGGGTCTGCAACTTGTAGCTCCTGAGCTGCATGAGGCTCTTCAAGGACTTCTTTGTGGCTCTTGATGCTATAATTGCAAAGTTTAAAAGACAAAAAAATACTCATTATTTTCAGTAAACAGTGAATGTCTAAAAGCCCAAAAATGAACAACTCCTATCTAAATAACAAATGATATGTGATCTCGAAACGTTGGATGACTCACCTTTTAGCATCCTCCAGAGAGAGAGAGAAGGTTCGGGAGTAAAAGTCAGGAAGACGGTGATACAAACACATGCACAAAGTGTGAGGAAACAATATGTAAAAAGTTTGTGAATGTCCTGTAGTAAACATGTATCCCATTACAAACCATTGCGTATGCTGTTTTTAAAATAGGTGTTTAAAAAACAGTATGGTTTGATGTTATTTATTAAGGACACTCTCATATTCACATACATTGCAGCTCTTGAATTGAGTTTTTTGCTGAATTGGAAAAAATGGCTCTTGCTATTTTGGTTGCCAGCCTCTGGCCTAGCTGTATCTTTTATGCCGTCCGGCTAAAAGGGTGTGGGGGCACTTTGGAAAGGAACTTGTGTTCCTTGTTTTAACATCCTGCGGCTCACAAAGAACATTATAATGTAGCAAGTCTATGGGGACAGACTGTGGCAGAGGGCACAAGCTACTGAGCTGGCTTGGGTGGTTCAGAATGGATTTCAGGGTAGAAGGAAGCTGGTCTTTTGCAATCTTCATGCTAAAGATGGATGCCAAACACTGAATCTGCTTAGCTGCCCGCTTAGCTCCCCCCATCCGGCTGCAGAAATCCAAGAAGCTGCTGGCTTACCCAAGCTGTTTCCCCCTCAGCCCCTGCACCTGTCAGCATGCACTTACATAGTGCAGTGCATATAGCTGCACCTCTACAGCTGTGGCTGGCATTAGTCTACTCCACTAGCATGCACCATTGGACTTTGTTCCTACCATCCTGTCAACTGCTTTAGTATTGTTATCTTGGTGGTCAAATCTCTGGTCAATAATGATCAGGATTCCCTTTGTACCCCCCCACCTTTTGCTTTGGATCATGCCTGTTGGTGGTGATAATCTCAGATGCGTCAGACCTGGGGTGAGGAGTCCACCTGGACACTCGCGATATCCAGAGCCTCTGGTCACAGGGAGAACTCTTTCCACATACAAATGTCAGGAAACGTGGGGTGATTCACTTAACCTTCCAGGTTTTCCTTCTATGTCCAGTGAGGTAGTGCAGGTCCAGACAGACAGTCTGGATCCAATGTTTTACATTTCCAAGAATGGAGCAACTTGCTCTTCAGCCCTGTGCCAAAAGGCTCTTTGATTGTGGGACTTCTGTATGCAACACAGTGTTTACCTTGAGGCATCATCTTTTCCAGAGGGGTGAAACATGCTGTCAAATCACCTGAGGAGGTTCTTTTCCTCTTGCCACAAGTGGTCTCTCCACTGGGAGGTATTCAGCTCTTCTCAGTGCATGAGCTCAACAAGGGTTCTCTCTCAGACATCTTCATGTTCCCATGCTTAGGGAATCTGCTTTATGCCTTTCCACATGCACTATTAGTACACAAAGCCCTCTTAAAGATCAAGAGAAACAAGGGAAAAGTAATCTTGATCACCACAACATGGCCAGGGCTTGGACTGGTTTAGCATGCTCCTTGACCTTTCAGTACTAGCTCTGTTAGAGCTCCCAATATGCTGGATTTGATGTTAGAAAACCAAAGCTGGCTACTTCACCCAAACTTCATGTCTCTGAAGCTGACAACCTGGCTGTTGCTTAGCTGACTCAGGAGTGAGCCTGCTCAGAGCAAGTCCAGCAGGTTTTGCCAAGTAGCAGAAAACCCTGTAACTGTATGACCTTCTTGGTCAAGTGAAAGTGCTTCATTTACTGGGCCTCTGGTTGGTGTCTTTGCTTGTCTGTCATATCTGCAGACCATATTGGGCTGCTTATTCCACCGGAAGCATCAAAATCTGGCATTATCATTGGTCAGGATCCATCTGCTGACCATTTTGGCCTCCTACCCTCCAGGCCAGTGCAGGTCAGTCTTCTTGCACAAGAAGACAGGTTCCTCAAGAGCTTTGAAAGATTCTACATAGAGGTGCGCCCATGGGACCTAAAACTTGTACTGTCCAGGCTCACGGGTCCCTCTTCAGGCTTTGGCTTCTTGTTCACTGCTGCTGCTCTACTGAAAGTTTGCCTTCCTAGTGGCAATTTTGTAAGCCAGAAAAGTCACTGAAATTGGAACCCTGATTTCAGAACTTAATTACGGCGTTCTAAGGGCATGCCTACATTAAGGGGAAGACTGATGCTGCCGCAGTCATTTTTCCAAAGTTCAGTTTAGTGCCCTTAGTAGAAAAGAGCTAAGTTGAATCCTGAGGGCACCCCCATCAACCTCCCATGTGGGGCTGTGCCAGAAATTGGACCTAAGATGCATCAACCCCATTTTCATAGCTGGAGTTGCCTATCTTGTCATATTTTTTTCTAGTGTAGGCCAAGCCTTAAACAAAGTCTAGCTGCTCTCCCACACATTTTTCCTGGCAAAAGTAATGTCACAGGTCCACAACAAATGTTCTTCTGTCTCCATGAAACCTCATGGATTAGGTGAGGAACACCATCTATATACACCTTCGATGTTAGGCAGGCCCTGGCTTTCTGCACTGAAAAGACTAGAATGTGGATCTCTGTAGCAGACAGAATGAAAAGTCCGCTTTGTCATCTGAGGACCTCACCTTGGATAATCACATGCATCAGATTTTGTTATGAGCAGGTGAAGGTTTCCCACTCCCCAGCCATTGTGATTGCCCATTCCACAAGAGTTCAGACTTTATCAGCAGCCTTCCTCACCCAAGTTCCAGTCCAGGACACTTTCAATGTAGAGATACTGATGATCAGTTCATACCTTTGCATCCAGCAGTCCCAGATTGACACAAACTTTGGAAGAGTAGTATTACAATAGAACATTGGTGAACTCAGAACCCGTCTCTAGGGATACTGGTTGTGAGTGGTCTAACATGGAATCAACACAAGCAGGCACTTGAAAAATTAAAAGCTGTTCCTCAAGATGGCGCTGCTCATGTCCATTCCATGACTCTCTCTTCTATTGTGCTGTCTGAGTGGATAGCAAGAAGGAACAAAGGGGCGTGGAGCTGTGAGTGTCCATTTATAGTGGTGCATGGGTTCAGAGTTCCAGGGGGGCACTAGAGCCAGCTGTACAGACACCACCAAGGAAAAAAAATCAATGGCAGTTGTGCCTATAGGCATGCACATATTTAACATAGAATACACATGAGCAACACATCTGGAAGAACAACAATTATGGACGAATAGCAACTAAATTTTCTCTGAGTGCTTGCTCATATCTATTCCAAGTCAGGGGTGCGTGTGCTGCATGCACGATTGTTGGAAAGTTGAACCCTAGCGTCAGGTCAGCTGTGGAGCCCGGTGGAGTGGCGCCAGTGCGGAGCCCTATATATGACCCTGCTGACCCAATCACTCAGTTCCTTCTTACTGCTCGGGCAGACCGTTGGAACTCTGGCAGAGTACTTGTTGCTACGCAGCACCTCCCTGGCTCTTCACTGCGTAAATGGTTCTTTAGCATAGCCATTGTCTTCTAGTTAGTTAGACTTAGGCAGCCAGCGCGTAGGGAAGTGTCTCCGTTCTCTTCCCATGTTCCCTTGAGGGACTGGGGCATGAAAAAGCCCCAGGGCTTCAAGCAGTGAAGTTCCTGTTTGATGTCTATGAGGAGCAAATATGCTGTGCTCCAAGTCCTAAATAAGGGTGAAGGTGAGTGGAGTGTTGAACTGGGAAAAAGGAGGGCTACTTCTCGGTGATGACCCGCACCACTGAGATTGATTCTGTTATTACAAAACTGGTGTAGTTATAGCTTGGCTTACACCACACTACTAACAGGAGGAATAGGATTATGTCCAAAAGAAAGAGAAGCACCCCCTGGGGTTTTTCTAACTCCCAGTAGTTATCTAAAACAGCCCACAGGTTGGTGGAATTCATTGGCTGTTATCTATCCCAATTTCTAAGAGCTGTTATCTATCCCCAAGAAGTGTGAGTTTCGCATTTCGGGGGATGGGACTACTTAAGGGTTAATAGAAGGGTGTGACGTACAGACACAAACAACACTCTGTCCTGTAGAACACAGAGGTTCAGCGGATCACCCTTCCCAGCTGAGGCAGCTTGCTTGCAGAACTTCGTGGTCATTGGGTCAAAGCCCTTTTGGGGGTTCTGGGGCGTCTTTGCCTGAGCCTTGCATGTAGCCCTTACAGGCTCATGAAACTAAAACATAAACACATCAAACTTATAGATAGACTTGTCACAGGACAGGATACAAGGTACAAACAGACAGAATACAAACAGAGTTAATGAGAGCATTTACTTACATAGTTAAGCAGGTACAGGAATAAGACATACCGTTGCATCATGTTACTTGAGCTAGCTATATCGCTAATACAGATTTTCACAATACCCTTTAGGTATTCGCGCCCTACTCGATCTAACTCGCGAGCAGGTGGGAGGAGCGGCGAAGGGTGCTCAGGCCTTGTCACAGACAGCATCCGGTCTCTCCAGGATCCGGGAGTTCCTCCTCCTCCTTACATTGTTGCCCCGCTTTTTGGTCCTGCCGTTTGCTGGCTCCACCCGAGGCCTGACACATCACATCCTGGTTGCTTCTGCTTCTCTTCACCTGCAGCCCCTCTCAGCCCCCCTCCCCATTTTACACAACATTACGTCTCATACTTATTTTTTCCTTTTAAGGTACGCAGCTGGTGCCTGTGGTCTGGTAGGTCAGAGGCCATGGGTCTTTCCTGTATAGGTTTTTCCTGTTTGTCAGTTTTAGACCGGGGGGATGAGGCTGCTGAAGCCACATACTGCTGATAGTGCAGTCTGCAAGCAATTCAGTAAATTCCGGTGCTAACTGGTTTAGACTTGCCCAATTCACTTGGTTCCTCAGTTCTTGACCTGGGGTTAGTGTTTTAGTCCTTTTGTGCTGAGGCATATTTCTCTATAACATTTTAGAAGGGTCTCTGGACCCTGCCTCCATCCCACATACCTCACCCTAACATGCCCAAGTGTGGCCATTCACTTAGGGGTCACCAGGTAATTTTGCACAGTCTATGCAGCTGGACAGTCCAGGGTTTCAGCACAGACTGCGCTACTGTTGATCTCCTCCAGCTCCTCTGTGGACAAGGTAGTGATGGGTACTTCCGTTTCAGGTCTGCCGCCTACAGACTTTGGGACCTCCTTCACCAGGTGGCTACCACCCTCAACCTTCCTGTGGAGGAGGACATCATCAGATGACCCCATGGTTGACATCCCCACATCAGAGGGGTCCTTCACATGTGCCCTTCTGTTTAACAAGACCATCCTGTCCTTCGCTGCCACCATCTGGCAAACTCCTGCCACCATTACTCCCAGTGCATGGAGGGTGGAGCACAAGTACTGTGTGCTGGTTAAAGGGTTTGAGTACCTGTATACACCCTCCTCCCACTTCCTCCCTGGTGGTGGACACACATAAGGAGAAGATGCAACAGCATCAACAAGCTCCAGCCCCAAAATCCAAGGGCACTATAAGCCTGGATCTATTCGGGAGAAAGATTTTATTCCATGGGTGGGGTGAGGGGCTGTTGCTCAGGTTGGCTAACCACTTGGTTATCTTGAGCCATTACAATTATGACTCCTGGGCCACTCTCCTTAAATTTAAGGACTTGTTGCCTGAGGACTTGCTGAAGGAGTTCTTTGCTAGCCTGCAAGAAGGTAAAATGGGTTCTTTTGAAGGAAAAGTTCTGGTATGGAGCCTTGCAACTTGCCTTCTGTCCACCAGAACAAATTTTATCAGAGTCATGGAGTGGTTTCTGACCATGTCAAGGAGCTGTGGATATGATCTTCACAGCATGGCAACTGCAAGAAAAGTGTTGGGAGCAAAACCTACTACTGAATTGGCTTTCACTGGTCTAGCTAAAGCTTTTGATTCAGTGGATTGCTGTGCCCTCTGGATTGTACTTTCTAAAATTGATATATTTATTAGGACATCCAGTGTCCTAAAGTTGCTTCACAACAACATGAAAGTGACTGTTCTGAGTAGTACTGGCTTCCAGAGTGAATCTTTCAAGATAAAAACAGGAGTTAAACAGGGCTGCATCATCCCCTCAACAATGTTTGTGGTTTTTATTGCTGTCATTCTTTCCCTAATTGCTGGGAAGCTCACAACTGGCACTGAAATCATTTATAGAATTGATGGAAAGCAGTTCAGGCTCTGCAGGCTGAAAGATAAGAGTAAATTCTCCGTCACACCTATCGTGGAATTTCAGTATGCTGATGACAGTGCAGCTTTTGCCCACTCAGATCTTCAAACTATCCTGAACATGTTTGTTGATGCTTATGAATATCTTGGTCTCACTCTCAACATCAAGAAAAACAAAGTTCTCCTATCAGACCTCTCCAAATGAGGTACCACACGCTCCATCTATTAATGACAGTGGAGAGGTACTGGAGAACATCAACAATTTTCTCTACCTTGGAAGTCATCTCTCATCCACACAGATATTGATGCAGAAATCCAACATTGTCTGAGCTGTGCCAGTGCTACCTCACATACAAAGTCAACTGGAATCATCATGAAGTGGGAATCCTAGTTACATTCCCCAGGTTTCCCTAGAAAGGTACAGAGCACAACTGAAGACCTCCCTTTTTATGAATCACACACTAGAAGGCATTTCTGTGACAAGATTCCACATTGTGAACTGCTCGTTGTGTGCTTGGCTGACTTGACTTAAATAAACCCTTGTACTCTGGGTGGACCATAGGTCATCTACAAGTCTCCTCCACTTCACTCTGTCTCAGGACAAAACTTCTAGCTGACTCCAGGAGTACCCCAGTTGTTGTCCTTCAGTCTCAGTAGATCTTCTCCATATTGTCCAAGGTCTTCCTCTTTTGCATTTTCCTTGCAGGTTCCATGTGAGAGCTTGACAGACTATGCTGGATGATGGTTTTCTGCGAGCATGGGCTAGCCGTGCCCACTTTCTTCTCTTGATTTGAACATCAAGAGATTCTTGTCCTGCTCTGTTCTAAAGCTCCTCATTTGTGACCAAGTCTTGCCATTTGATGTGAAGCGTGTACCTCAGGCATCTGTTTATGAATGTCTGTAGCTTGTGATTTGCAGATATTTGTGAACTCCATATGGGACAAAGAATCTTGAATGCAGCTGTTGTTTTCCCTATCCTGGCATCAATATCCTTGTCTGTTCCTCCATCCCTGCCCATAATACTCCCCAGTTATGTGAACTGTTCTGCATCTTCGAGGTTATCCCCTCCCAGTGTGATGATGGTGGTGTTGTTGGACTGGTTGATCCTCATTGTCTCGGTCTTCCCTCGTTAATGCTTAGTCCAGTCATTGAGCTACACCTTTTAGTATATCCTATGTTTAATTATAGAGAGTCAGTCTCAGAGAACTCCAGTAACTAACTGTCCCTTTATAAAATCACTTAATTTTTTCTCAGTTAACTATGTATCTTTTTATTTTAAAAATGTGTACTTTTTTAAACCATGAATGAGATAGGAAATAAAACTTAATTGCATAATACAACTTGCTTTACAACTCTGACAGAGTATGTGCTAAATGTGGGATTAAATAGGGTGCTTTTTCCTTCTTACAGAAATGCCTTGCCTTGCAGAATACAGTGATGGCTTGTGGTATAGAGCAAAACTACTCTGTATTAAAGAATTTGACCCTGTTAATGTTTTGGTTCAATTTGTTGACTATGGATCAACTGAAAAATTACCAACAAGCAGGTGAGTGCATAGTTTTTTTTTTTCAACTTATATTTATCAAGGTCTAGTATCTTTTTTTTTTTTTAAAAAAAGTTAGGTTGCATCTGCACTTCTACACTGTTACTGTTTGCCTGAGGTACTGTGTGGCCAGTCCCCTTTCCATAGTATCCAAGCACCTCCCTCACAACTTCCTTATGAGGTAGGGCAGTCCTACTATCCTCGTTTTATAGATGGGGAAACAAATACTCGAAGAGGCTTTGTGATTTGCCTGAGGTCACACAACAAGTCTATATGAAGCAGGGCCTTGGACCTACGTCTCCCAAATCCTAGGCTGTTTCTCCAATCATTTGAGATATTCTTCATTAACAAATTTTAGTCCTAGACGATGATTAACTGTTGCTCAGTCTATTCTCTGGCATATTTTTGACAAGGATTTTCACTTTGATTTAGATTACGCCAGATTCCGTCTCACCTTATGCGCTATCCTGCTCAAGCAGTCAGAGTTCTGTTGGCTGGATTTAAACCTCCTTTATATGATACAGAAAAAAAGAGAATTCCATATTGCCCAGAATGGAGCATGCAAGCATTATGGACCATGATAGACTGTCTTCAAGGGAAAAAGCTCTATGCATCCACAGTGGTAAGTTTTTTGTTCCTGCCCAATGTGTTACCTTGTTTTTGACGTTTTCACTAGAATATCTGAACCTTAACATTTGTTGTGAACCTTGTTTTGTTTGAGTTCAGTTTTTTTTAAACAAAACTCTTTCATGTTGTGATGCTTCTGAAAAAGGCAGAAGATCCAGGGTACAGGAACTTTCTTTACTGTACAAAACAAAAAAGCAGTCTTGTAGCACTTTAAAGACTAACAATATAATTTATTAGGTGGGGAGCTTTCATGGAACACGCTCACTTCTTCAGATCTGGAGACTTTTCTTTACTGTGTTAGAGACATCTCACTTCTCAAACCTTCCTGCCTGCATGATTTTAGCCTCCTTTGTTTGTTCTGCACCAGAAACCATCATTCTTATCTGTAGGGTTCACATTTCCAATTGGGTCAGTGGTGTCAGGTGCCCAAAATAAACAAGAGGTCTGTAAGTACTAAAACTGTACTGCCTCCTTGTCCCCCCCCACCACTCTTTTCTTTGCTTTTCTACTGCCTCTTAACCTTCCTCCTTGTTCTCCTGTTAGAATATCCCAGATAGATATTCAAAGTGAAAATCTGCCCTGCCCATCACAAGGGATTATAGGAGTTGCTTTGATGGGAATGTCAGGACAATGACAAAATGTAGGGTTTTTTGGGTGTGTTTGAGCTGCCTCTCCATCAGTCATTTTGTTCTCTTTCCCCATCCATTAGATAGCAACTGACACATACAAATTCATGCAGCCCTGCCATATGTTACTGTCAATCTCTTTCCCTCCTAGCTCCTCGGCGTGCTCCCTTGCAGCCTTCTTTGTGCCTTACACTTATCAGCATGTACCTATTTTTTCTTAAAAATTGTATGCCTTGTGGATCAAATGTTAACATTGTAATTAAACAAATTTCTGAAATCTGAAAGTAATGGAATACTTGTAAAATAACTTATTTAGTTACATCAGTATTTTTAATGTCAAGTTTAATAATTAAAAAAAAAACCCTAAGTGTTCACTGGGTAGTGTGGCTGAGTTGCCTTAATCACTGATGGTACCTCACTACAATCAGTTCACAATTTTATGTGGGGAAATGCTATTTAATATAAAGCAATACATTTTAATTTTCAAATAGATAGTTGTGGTGTACAATTATCCATCTGGTGGATAATGTTTAACTAAAACGTTTCCTCACAAAACATTGCAATTTGCATCATATATGCAAAGTGAAAACTTACGTTGGTTTTTTTCATCTTGTAATAGAAATCAGGTTTAGTTCACACCAAATTGTAATATTTTTCACTATGTTTATTTTCAAATGAACAGATCAGATAAGTAATGTTTTGACCTTTTTTTAATTCCAGTGATGAAATTTTAAGTTTAGCATCATCATTTTTCTATTTACGTGATTAAACTAGTGAAACTCTTATTTTTGCAATTGTCTTTTCCACCCCAGCCCTCTTGTTCATTTCATCTACTTACTGTGTCTTGACTTTTAGACTGTACGCTGTTTGGTACAGAGACTAACCTTTTCTATATTTTTGTATGGCATCTAGACCAATAGCTCTCCAGCCAGGTTGGCCTCTAAACATTATTGCAGTATAGAGGTACAATTGCAGCATTTAATCCACTCTTTCTTACTACTTGAAACAGATATTTCTGTACTTCTGAAAATTTCTGATTTTCAGACTCAGTTTCCAGAATACACTGTGTATTTGTATGAAGATGAACGACGCTTTGTTCACATGAAGCTGGTAGAAATGGGATTAGCAGATTTAGATCAGTGACAAACGTAAGTACAGTAAACTTCAAGTGTCAGTTGAGGCAATTATAAAAATAATTTTTAAATCTAGTGTTTGTTAAGCCACAGGCTGGGTTGTTTTTTTTTTTGTTGTTTTTTTTAAATAATCAGTTGACCAGAACTACCATTTTTATGCCCTTTTGAGTGCTAATTTAATGTAAATGACAAATTTGTTATAACTATAAACAAAAAGTATACATAATATAGAAAAAAAATTCCATTTCAACACAACTGTATATTCTTGTTAGCAGATGCTAGCAACACAGTCCATACTGCCTGCTCGAGCCAAAAGCAGCTCTTTGTCCTCAGAGCAAGTATTTGTTTTCTCAGACGATATTGAAATCCAGGGTCTAGTTTGATTGCCAACAACAACTTGAACAAGCAATATGTTCAAGCCTTGTAAATAGGAAGAAAGAAACTTTTACAGCCTGCTTGTAATCCAGATAGTCACCGAAGAAACAGGTGAAATTGTAGATGGCTGGCAATGGTAGCCTCCTAACAGTAGTAGCGGGATGCCTCTGCAAGGACTAAGCTTCTTCCTCCACTAAAACTTTTTCAGTTCCCATATTCCAAGCTGTCTTCTCCCTCCCTCCACCCCCAACTAGTAAAATAACTGTTAAACCCTGATTCATTTCAAAATCTTATACTTTGGTGCATTTTGGCATGTTTCCTGCTACAGTCTTGTTTGCTTATTATTTTGCATCACTGGTTTGTTTATGGTGAGTAAACCAGGCATTTGTGCTTTTCTAATCTTAAATATTGTAACATTTTTCTCTTGGTTTCAATAATTACTATAAAAGTAATCAGAGAGAATCTATATCAATGCACAGTGTATTAATGTGGCAGTATGGTGGACTCTTCCTTCAAAACCCAGTAGTAGTTTAGACTGCTTAGATCTAGAGCCTACCAGATAAGGAGGAAGTAGCTGTTTTATTATCTAAATTTGACATTAGTTTTTGTGTTCCCAGGTATGCTAGATTCAGAGCTTGTGATGAAGATTATAATACCCGAAGAGGAAACGGATTTTTCTTTTGGTTTAGTTCTGGCATGTTAATTTGCCTTGTCTTGTTCTTTTCATACAGTATTTGTCTGGAATGCGTGAAATACTCAGGTGTGGGGTGTTTTAGTTCAGAGCTGTTTGCATAAATATGGAAACAATGTTAAAATTAAATATGTTTTGTTTATCTTGCATCAGAGAAAAGTTCTTATTTAACTTGGTGTATGCTTTTCCCTCACATTTGTACAAGTTAGTAAACTGAGAGTTAGATCACTTATATCATCCAAGGAGTGTGGGTTTCACAGCAAAACGACAGGATTGCAGTTTGGAGGTCTTGATGCTTTCACTGTGCTGCTTTGTATGTGAAGAAGAACATAAAGATTGAAACACGTGAACAATTCACTCCTGCTTCCAGCCATGAAATAGTCTAGAATCTGATCCCTGTTCTGACCATCTTGGGATAGGAAGAATAGCGCTTCCTCCACGTATTTATCACAGAAGGATCCTGTAGTAAGAAGAGGGACTGAAATGTAAGCCCATGTTTGAGCCCTAGTATGAGGCTGGAACTAAAGTGGTCTAAAATTTGCTGATATGGAGCAAAGTCAGATTGTGAGCAAGAGGAAAGCAGACCCTGCTCACGGAATTTTAGCAAGGACAGGGATGATATTACAGAAGTACACATTCCTAAATTGTGCTAGAAATAAGAACATACAGTAAACTCTTTCATATCTTTGAGAACAACAAGAAGTCCTGTGGCACCTTATAGACAAACAAATATTTTGGAGCATAAGCTTTTGTGGGCAAAGACCCACTTCATCAGATGCATTCCCAAAAAATAACACGCTGACCGTCCTAAAAATAAGGTCAGGATCACAGCATGTTGGAGAGAAATGTTTTGCTCAATCCAACAGATATGAAGTAATGCATGGCAGTTATCTACATCAGAGGGAAACATATAATTTATTTGCATCTGGGTATATAGATGTATTTCAGAGGCAATGTCTTTGGTCAGCCAAGGAGGGGAATGAATATCTTGCCATTCATTGTGCTACATCCACTATCTTGGGCATACGTTTCCTAGTGTAACTGTAGACCTTGATCCAGGGAGCTAAGATCATGCTTCATTGACAGTAAATCTGGCTAGGTGTCTTTTGTGTCTTAATAGATCTTGTGGTCATTAAGGACACATCTGCACTTACTGGAAGATTGATGCAGTCTAGTCAATCTTCCAGAGTTCAATTTTATGCATCTGATTAAGATACAGCAAAATCCACCTCTCTGTGCTCAGCCATGGAGCAAGAGGAAGTCGAAGCAAGGCTAAAGAGGCTCCGACTATACTAGGGAAGTGAGCTGATTCTGATACATTGATTCTAGCTACGCCAATGCTGTAGCTAGAATTGCATGTATGAAATTGACTTATTTCCCTAGTATAAACTAAACCTAAGAGTTTGCTTGCGGTCTCCTTTGCCAACTGCCTGGGCAGAGCTTGGACGGCATATGGAGGTAACATTCCCAACAAAGTGTGGAAGGTAATGAGCAGGATAAGCTCATTTTCTTATCAAAGAGCTGCCTTCTAGCTCCTCGAATGAGAGGGAAACATAAAGGACCAAAGTGAAAGCGACCAAAGAGTGAAGCAATTAATGGTGGCACATTTAGTGTTTCATATATGAAATGGCTTATTGATGGCACTCAAGATAGCTCACCTAGTTGTAATGTAATAGTCTCAAGTGTGATGCTGCCGTTCCTTAGAGCAATATCTCCCAAAGACATAAGGATTTTCTGGGCATATTTTTTATCATCTTACAGCATGACTCTGAATTTTATTAATTAGTAACCCCTAGCTTTTATAAACTGTTCTTAACTACTGTAACAAATTCTTTGTTTCTCCCTATAGAACATTCTCTCATACCAGCATTTTGGCTGTTTAGTAAAGACTTATTGATAGGCAGTCTGTACAGAAGAGCTCAAACATGTTCCAATTCTTCTGTCAAGGAGGAGCAAAGAGGAATTGGACTAGATCTACCCAGGGATTTAGGCATCTAAGTCCAACACTGAGGTACCCTGATGATTCTCAGAACTCCACTCAGCTACTACCTAACCTGTGGGAGCCTAAATTCCCATGATGGGCATGTTCAAAACTGCTGAAGTGCCAACCTAGACAAGCTGCTCGACCCTAAGTTTGTGCCTTAGACCCACCAGGATCCACAAACTAAGTCTTGCCTCCTTTTTAGGTGCAGGGCTGGATCCAGTGATTCAGCCCATTAACCAAATGGCACTTCCCACAAAAGAAGGCTGGGGCTATCCAGAGTGCAGTGCATGTGTGTGTTAGAATACCCCAGAGTGATTAAGGCACGCAGCGGGGAAATGAGGCCTGTTTTAAAATCCTCAGTATGTTTTAATTGGACAGGAACTTAAACCTCCCACATCCCAGTTGTGTTCCCTCAAGCTACATGGTATTCACAGGTGAGTCTTTCTCTGTCCCCTGTGGATGCTGTTCCACTTGATATAAAAATTGGGTCAGAGAAAAAAATTATAGCTTTGTTTGTTTGTTAGGCAGTCATTTGAGACACAGGAGACCCAAGTTCATGTCGCTGCTCCAAATCAAGTTGGGAGGGTGAAGGGACCTTTGAAGCAAGTCCCCTATCTGTGAGCTGAGTGCCTAACTGTTGTAGCTATAATGGGATGGGAGGATCTACTCTTTGATAAGGGCATGCATATCAGGTCAGCCCTAACTCCACAAGAGGTTCATAGCTGTGAATTCCCAAGCAGAGATAGGCACTCAACTCCTTTGAAGATACACCAGTGGCCTTGAGTGAATCACAAGGTCTGTCTGGATTTCTAAGGCAGATCCAAGAAAGGAAAAGAGACTATACTTAAACTCCTATAAAGTAGCCTCTCTATCGCTGGCTGCCTTGGTCCTAGTTGCTGCCTTGTCTGCAGCTTTAGCAAATAAGAAAAAGAGGAAAATATCTCTCCACACAAGGAAGCAAAAGGGATAGGTCGTTCCATCAGATTCTCAGACTACATCCCTTTATACATATAGTAGAGTCTTCAGTACTGAAGTATGTATGCTGCAGAAGAAATCCTATTTGGATATACCTCCCACTCTCAGAACAACTGCGACAGCCGCACCATCTGACACTGGCGCTGCTGGATGCACAGAGCTACTATCCATACTGCAGTACCTCACTATACCTTTATGATCACCATCTCACCAGCCAGCACTGAGCTAAATGTCATTTGAAAGTTAGTAGAACCCTTCACTCTCTTCCAGGTTCTTTTTGTGAGAGATCTCATTCTCTCTGGTGAACTGGAGTCACTAGTGAAGATATACCAGTACCACAGTTGGTTCCTTTTTAAACTGCTCTTTCAAGAGACTGTCTGTACATGATCATGTTTCACACACTATTTCCCTATCTTCATGTCCCACCTAGTTACCATACAGCAGGACCTTCTACCAGGAGTGGAAGGTGGGGAACCCCACTGGGCCGGTTTGTGCTCAACCTTAGTCTCATGGCCCACTGGCATTATCAGTTGGTGGCCCCTGCATGGACCCCTGAGCATGGGTGTGTACCTGGCAGGGTTCACCCTTGTCTCTGAAGCCTGTCCTTTCTCTGGCATGGGGGAGAGAGCAGGTGTACGTACGCCAATGTGCAGCTCTCTTTGGGCTCCTATAGAACCTCTTACTGTTTTGGCTATAATTCTCACCTCACTTGTTTGCTTATGCACATGACATCTGTGGCCCTGCAAAGTCACAGAACCTCCTCGTCAGTCTCCTAGCTATGTTCAAGCTGGCCATTCATAATACCAGGAAGAAGAGACTGGCTGCGGGTGGAGACCATCGCTCTTGTACAGTTATGATTTTAAGACTTACTGGGATTTCACAGAAAGACATTAGCTCCCTTAGAGGAAGCCCAAAAGTAGAAACATTCCTTTGTGGACATCTAGAACATCAGTTAATCCTCAGGGAAAAGATTAGGGGCTTTATCTTCCACCTGCAACCAAGGCAAACACCTGCCATAGACCTGCTACCATGTAAGCAGGCAGTGAAATAAAACATCCTACTGAAAGAAATGGAATACTACTTATCCCATATAACTCCACTTTTCTTATAGCTGCTGCATATAATGAGAGGAACAATTAAGTGTGCCCCTAGACCCTCTCCATCTGACAGACTCTAAGCAACTGGACTACCTGAGAAGAAAGAGCTTCTTTCCAGCTATTTGCCAATTTTATATTGCTAGCTTCCAAGGTGTGATGGCAAAATATTAGTACTCCAAATTACATATTTTATTGAGTGCTTGCCACAACACCAAAAGGATCAGCTTCAGATTATCACAGACTAAATACATTAAATTGTGAAAGGCTCTTTAAGTTGCTGACTGCCTTCGTGCTCATGGCCACAGCAGTGATCATGAGAAAAGCATCCTGCTCCAGTCCTCAGGCCTTCCAAGAAAAGCACATCAGGGCCTGTGCTCTTCAGTGCATAAGAGACTATTCCACACACTCAAAACTCCAGACCAATATTGCAGTTGGGGGATTTATGTACATGTAATGAAAAGGCACTTCAGTAGAGCCAACTCTGCTCAAAGAGGTCATTTCAGTACCATCAGCACACTTTCTCTGAACAGCAGGAGACCACAAAAACCCACTCATACTTCTACCCAATTAGCCTGTCCTTTTAACAGGCACTTTTGCCACCTTGGTAAGGGCATAAAGTAAATCATTCCAATGGATCAGTTGTTGTGCAACGACCTCCCCCTTTGAAGACTATCAAACTACCTGCCTAGGAGCACATTCCTTCAGACAAATGGATACTGAAGGTTGTCGGATTCAGCTACACTGTCCACATCCAGTCTAATCCTCCCTCAAGCTCTGCTCCTGAGCCTTCTCATGAGTAACTCTTAAACCAAGTTGACTCTTCTCATTTTGGGAGCAATAGAACTAGTCTAGCCAGAGTTCATCAGAACAGTTCAGTTCCAATTACTTCCTTGTTCACAAGAAAGGTGAGGTAATCCTTCACTTATAACGATTGTCCTAATACAGCACTTCAGAATGGTGACATTAGCTACCTTAATTCTGTCCTAAGATCTAAGTCTGGGTTTTTGTGCTTGACCTTTAACAGACCACTACTTTCATGTAACAGCAACAAAGGGTCCTGTGGCACCTTATAGACTAACAGAAAAGTTTTTAGCATGAGCTTTCATGAGCACAGACTCGCACAGGCAGAAATTGTGGAGAGACAGCATCGTTTGCCTCACAACCTCTGTCTTGTGGAACGCAATGCCATCCACAGCCTCAGAAACAACCCTGACATTATAATCAAAGAGGCAGATAAAGGAGGAGCTACTGTCATCATAAACAAGTCTGACTACCAGAAGAAGGCTTCCAGACAACTCTCCAATACCAAATTTTACAGGCTACTTTCCTCAGATCCCACCGAGGAATACACTAAGAAACTACACCATCTGCTCAGGACACTCCCTACACAAGAACAAGAACAGATTTTTACCAACACCCATCATCTCGGGCATTGGCACTCTCACTGAAGGACTGTCTGGTTATGTGCCACCAGACCCTGTGCCACCAGCACTCCCAGGTATCTCCGAGACACCACTGACTTCCTGAGAAAACTGCAATACATGGATGACCTACCAGAAAACACTATCCTAGCCACCATGGATGTAGAGGCTCTCTATACCAACATCCCACACAAAGATGGAATAAATGCTGTCCGGAACAGTATCCCTGATGATGCTACAGCATATCTGATGGCTGAGCTCTGTAACTTTATCCTCACACACAACTATTTCAGATTTGGCGACGATATATACCTTCAAATCAGCGGCACAGCTATGGGTACCCACATGGCCCCTCAATATGCCAATATTTTCATGGCTGACCTGGAACAGCGCTTCTTTAGCTCTCGTCCACTAACACCCCATCTCTGCTTATGCTACATTGATGACATCTTCATCATCTGGACCCATGGGAAAGAGACTCTGGAGGAATTCCACCGGGACTTCAACAATTTTCACCCCAACATCAACCTCAGCCTGGAACAGTCCACACAGGAGATCCACTTCCTGGACACCATGGTGCTAATACATGATGGCCACATCAATACCACCCTGTACCGTAAACCCACTGACCGCTATGTCTACCTTCATGCCTCCAGCTTCCATCCCAGACACACCACACAATCCATTGTTTACAGCCAAGCACTAAGATATAACCACATTTGCCCCAACCCCTCCGACAGAGACAAACACCTACAGGATCTCTACCAAGCATTCTTGAAACTGCAACACCCACATGAGGAAGTGGAAAAAACAGATCAACAGAGCCAGACGTGTGCCACAAAGCCTCTTACTACAGGACAAGCCCAAGAGAGAAACCAACAGAACACCACTAGCCATCACCTACAGTCCTCAGCTAAAACCTCTACAGCGCATCATCAGGGATTTACAACCCATCCTGGACAATGATCGCCCACTTTCACAGGCCTTGGGAGGCAGACCAGTCCTTGCCCACAGACAACCTGCCAACCTGGAGCAAATCCTAACCAGCAACTATACACCGCACCACAGTCACTCTAACTCAGGGACCCATCCATGCAACAAACCTCGTTGCCAGCTCTGCCCACATATCTACACCAGCAACACCATTACAGGACGTAACCAAATCAGCCATACCATCATGGGTTCATTCAGCTGCACATCTACCAATATAATTTATGCCATCATGTGCCAGCAGTGCCCCTCTGCTATATACATTGGACAGTCTCTACGTAAAAGAATAAACACACACAAATCAGATATCAGAAATGGCAATTACAAAAACCTGTAGGAGAGCACTTCAATCTCCCGGGCCACACAGTAGCAGACTTAAAAGTAGCTATCCTACAGCAAAGAAATTTCAGGACCAGACTCCAAAGAGAAATTTCTGAGCTACAATTCATCTGCAAATTCGACACCCTCAGCTCAGGCTTAAACAAAGACTGCGAATGGCTGGCTAAATACAAAAGCAGCTTCCCCTCCCTTGGTGTTCACACCTCCAGATCAACTGCTGGTAGTAAGCCTCACCATTGCTGACTGAGCTAACCTTGTTATTCCCACCCTTGCTCTGGCTTATTTATACCTGGCCCTGCAGATTTCCAAGACCAGCATCTGATGGAGTCTGTGTTCACGAAAGCTCATGCTCAAAACTTTTCTGTTAGTCCTGTAAGGTGCCATAGGACCCTTCGTTGCTGTTACAGATCCAAACTAACATGGCTACCCCTCTGATACTTTCATGTAGCCATTCACTCTACTCTCAAGGGTTTCCTAAGATTTGTGCTATGTCTAGAGCACTGGTAAATATCAAAGGTTTTCCACTTTGGACCCTCCCCCTCTCCAGGAGCATTCATAAAAATTCTCTGTGGTAGCTCATCCCAGTTAGAGTTGCCATGTTTAGATACATGTCATCTTAGAGTTTGGTTGCCCCAAGAAAGCCAATTGGCAACATCCAGAGCATTAGCAGTATTCTAATCTCTGGACCGTCTCATCAACCACAAAAATATCCATACTAACTGCAGTAGAGAATAGATTTGATAAACGCTACTGGACTCATAGCAGCAAGAACATACCAAAAAGAGAGACCACCCAGTCCAACCTAATTTCAACATTACAGCGCAACCCACAAATATTGAGAATTGTCCACAAGTCTGGGCAACTTGTATGTAACTGCCTATACAAGGAGACACCTCAGATGCCTCCAGCCATGGCCTTAAGGATTCGTGTACAACATTGAAAATGCTAGGTCTTTGTATCCTGGCCCCAGTCTGTACTTAATTCAAGTCCCATCGGGCTCAGAGCCAGGCAAGCCACTCTGTCAAGAGCTTATGCATAAGAAGCAAAGGGGCTATAAAAAGCACCATGCCTGGCAGCCCTCATAGCCCAGCTCCTTCAAAAACCACAGTGCCCACTTTGAGATGCTCAGGGGCAATTTACCAGTGTGCACAGTGGATCCAGACCTCTCTCCCTTCTCCTACTACCTCTCCTCATTTTTCCCAATGACGACATACATAATGTCTGACTGCTGGGTCCTCAATGTTATTTCTTGGGGCTATACCTTCCAATTACTTTCTGCTGCCCCACCCACCCTCTTCCTTCAGGGACCCTTCTCACAAGCCTCTTCTTGAACAAGAGGTGCAAGGGCTCCTAAGTCTGGGGGCAGTGGAAGTGCTCCCTGTGGAGGAGCACAGGACTAGAAGTTCTTACTCTTGCCATTTCATCATTTCCAGAGCTAAAGGTGACATGCAAGACCTGAACTGATACCTAGCACGGCTGAAGTTCAGATGGTCTTTCTGGCTTCTATCATGCCCTTTCTGGATCCAA
This sequence comes from Carettochelys insculpta, assembly GCF_033958435.1. Classification (NCBI taxonomy): domain Eukaryota; kingdom Metazoa; phylum Chordata; order Testudines; family Carettochelyidae; genus Carettochelys; species Carettochelys insculpta. Next base: position 44,535,422 of record NC_134137.1, read on the forward strand.
CAGGCTGGTACACTGCCCTTAATCTCGAGGAGGCATACTTCCACGTTCCCTTATTCAAGGGCCACAGACACTTCCCGGTCATGTGGTGTATATTACACTTTTTTGGCCTGTCATCTGTACCCAACGTATTCACCAAGTGCATGTTAAAGGTGGTAGCTCACTTCTTTAAGGAGTCTCATTCTGTAGCGGTCCTCCCACCATCAAAACACAGTGGATCTCACTGGGGAGGCTCATCTCAGGAACGTCAAGAATCAGCACCTATGGCAGGGGTCAGCAACCAAAATAGCAAGAAGAGCCTTTTTTCTAATTCAGTAAAAAGCTCAATAATTCAAAATCATGTGAATATGAGACGGTCCTTAATAATGTCAAACCTTACTTTTGTGATGCCTTTAAGAGCAGCATGCACCTTATCTGTCATGTGATACATGTTTATTGCAAAGTGTTCTCATTTTACGTGTGTCTTTGTGTACCACTCTATCTTCCTGACTTCAATTCTGAACCTATTTTAATTATGCCAGTTTTACTTCATGTTTAATTTCAGTTTTCTTTCTTAAAAATGTGTGTTGCACTTCACAGCAGGAATACTGCAGACTTCCTTTGCAAAATCAAGACTTCATTAGCAACATGATCAAATCTAGGCACGTTAATAGAGCCAAAGTAGAGGCTGCTCTCTGGTTAGACCCAGAGGAGTGGGATGGGGACATTTTGGAATTCCTCAGAGGATGAGTATTCCAGCAGTCTCTCTCATGAGATAGAGAAAACCCCGATTTGCATGAGACCTGTTGTTACTTATCAAAAGGATCTCACTCCTGAAGGGGGGGGGGGGGCAATGAAACTGACAGCAGTTCTACCTCTGAACATGATAAGCTGAAATGGTGGCCAACCCGAATTACTACGCGGAGCTATGAGTCAGCTGAGCTGAGATAGATTCAGGAAGTTTATTAAGAAGCCTGGGGGGGAAGTAATAGAGTGGCTAGTCAGAATATGGGACGCAGGAGCTGGCCTTACACAACTATCCTCCCACGAATGTGGAAGGCTTAATATGGGGGCAGTAGTATTCTTCACCCCCAGAGACGGGGAAGGTCCAAAGTCTATCTGGACTTTTGCCTGTAGATGGGCATGGGGAATTCACCTCTCTGACCGAGGTGAACCCACTGGAACCCCTTGGGCCAATGGGGATGGACTTAAGAGCCCTACAGACCATATCCACAATGGCTATGCTTCAGGGCGATGGTCCTGGAAGCGGGGAAGAAGGGAGCCCATGGGAGCAGATAGTTGTAACAGCAGATTTATGACCCATAATTAAAGGATCTCCCGGATTTTATAAAGCCTTAGCAGTAGCTGTGAGAAATCATGCTCAGAATAACATGATTACCTATCAGACCTTACTTGGGAATATGCTTAAGGACTATGAGAATGTGAGGAGGATGAGATAACACCACAGGCATCACAACCCAAAGCTAAGGTATGGAGCCTGACAGGAGATCCTGGGGGTACATGATCAAAACACAGATATAGTATCATATCCCACAATGCATTGCACATATTAAAGGGGGAGTTGTCCAATGTTTTGAGATCACATATGAGGAGCAAATATGCTGTGCTCCAAGTCCTAAATAAGGATGGAGGTGAGAGGTGGGTGAAGTGTTGAACTGGGGAAAAGGGAGGGCTGCTTCTCAGTGATGGCCCGCTCCACTGAGAGTGATTGTGCTATTTATTACAAAACTGATGTAGTTATAGCTGTGGCTTACACCACCCTACTAACAGGAGGAATAGGATTACACCCAAAAGGAAAAGAAACACCCCCTGGGGTTTTTGTAACTCCCAGTAGTTCTCTAAAATAGCCCACAGGTTGGTGGAATTCATTGGCTGTTATCTATCCTGATTTCTAAGAGCTGTTATCTATCCCCAAGAAGTGTGAGTTTTGAGTTTCAGGGGATAGGACTTAAGGATTAATAGGAGAGAGTGACGTACAGACACAAACATTCTGTTCTGTAGAACATGGAGGTTCAACGGACCATGCCTCCCAGATGAGGCACCTTGCTTTCAGAACTTCCCAGTCATTGGGTCAAAGCCCTCTCGGGGGTCCTGGGGCGTCTTTGCCTCAGCCTTACACGTGACCCTTACAGACTCATAAAACTAAACACATACACACAGCAATACATGTAGCTATGGCAGGGTATCAAAAGAAAAGTCAGATAAAATGCAACTACTAACTTTTACTTACATAGCTGAGCAGGTACAGGAACAAAACAATAAAACACTGCATCTGGCTATCTAAGCTATACTGTTACAAATTTCTTCGTGGTACCAATAGGTTTTCACACACTCCTCTATTTAACTCGTGAGCAGGCAGGAGGAGCGGCAAAGGGTGATCAGTCCTTGTCGCAGACAGCATCCGGTCTCTCCAGGATTCGGGAGTTCCTCCTCCTCCTTCCTTTGTTGCCCCCTTTTATGATCTGCCATTTGCTGGCTCCACCCGAGGCCTGACACATCACATCCTGGTTGCTTCTGCTTCTTTTCGCCAGCAGCCCCTTAGCCCCCTCCCCTTTTTATACAACCATACATCCCATACTTCTTTTTCCCTTTAAGGTAGCAGCTGGTGCCTCTGGGCTGCTAGGTCAGAGACCATGGCTCTTTTCTGTATAGGGTTTTCCTGTTTGTCAATTTTAGACTGGGGGTGGCTGCAGACAGTGCAGTCTGCAAGCACTTCGGTAAATTCCATTGCTAACTGGGTTAGACTTCCCAATTCACTTGGTTCCTCAGTTCTTGGTCTGGAGTTTGTGGTTTAGCCCTTTGTGCTAAGGCACATTTCCCTATCACAATTTAAAAGGGTCTCTGGACCCTGCCTCCACCCCACGTACCTCACCACGTTCAAGTGACCATGCAATTCACCCTAACACACCCGAGTGTGGCCGTTCACTTAAGGGTCACCAGGTAATAATGCACAACATATTTTACATTGATAGGAGTTCATTATTGGGTGTTTAGATGTTCACTGTTTTATTAAAAAGAATGCAGGGTTTTTTTTTTAAATATTGCAATTATAGCAGTGGGAGCCACAAAGAAGTCCTTAAAGAGCCAGATGCAGTTCTGGAGCCACAGATTGCAGACCCCTGGCCTCTGGTCTCCAGCCAAAGAGGCTCTGCACGTAAGAGCTCAGAGCACTATCTTGTATGCAAGGCCATCCACCTTCACTTGGCAGGCAGAATGGTCAGTGTCCCCATGGTTGTTATGTCGCCTCTGTAGGAAAGGGGGAGCCCATTTTGCCCTCTGCTTGGATGTCCTCAAGGACTTCTGTTTCAGCCACAATATTGACTTAGGAGTGTGTCGCCTACCAGATATTCAGAACTCTCTGGCAGATCATTTAAGCTGAGAATTCTTACCATGTGTATGCGGTAGGTGGAGGTGTTCCTCCAGATCTTCTGGAAATGGGGAATTCCCCGAGTGGACCTGTCTGCATCTAAGCACAAAAAGCAATATCCTCAGTTCTGCTCCCAGTGGGGCCTGGTGAGGAATCCCTATGACACCTTCCTCCTAACAGGGACAAAAAGATATCCTGTATGCACTTCCGCGATCCTGCTCATTAACAGGGTTCTGTAGAAAATCCAGAGGGATGGGGCCTAAGTCATCATGATGGTCCCTGCATAGCCCAGGTGACGTTGGTTTGGGATCCTGTCAAACCTGGTAGTACTCCCCCCATAGGACTGTGGTTGCTTCCCATTTTTCAACCTTGCATCCCTCCATCTCACAGCATGGATGCTGCATGGCTGAACCTAGAGCCAAATCCTCCTCAAGAGCAGGAATCCTCCAACCTTTCAGACCTACGTGGTGAAAGGCAGGGGGTGAGGTGGTCTCACTTTGGGCAGCCAAGTATGGCATCTACCCACATCAGATGCTCTGATTCAGTTGAGCCTGAATTATCTCTTCCCCCTGAAGAATCAGTGTCTAGCACATGGCCAGACAAAATACAGCCCACAGGCACAGCAGGAACCTCAGGCAAGCTCCCTGCCTGCCCCACCACTGCATGTGGCTCAGAAAAGCTGGCTACAGGGCTCTATTTGTCCAGGAACAGCTGCAAGCCTGGGGTGGGAAGAGGGAGAGGCTTCATGTGCCATCCCTGCACCCAGCAAAATCTTGCAGTTCCCATAGGTTAGGTTCCAAAGAACACGCAGTGCTCTGAGCAGGCAACTAGGACGTTGTAGGCAGAGAATATGTTGGGCTGCTAGGCATTTGTTGCCCAGGTAAGCGGCTCCCAGCCAGAGCCTACTGCTGGCACCCAGCCCCTCCCTTCACCCCAACTGTCTGCCCTCCACTTCTGCCGCATCTCACATAATACGAAACCCTGGCACAGGGAGTTCACAAGCTACGAGACACAATTACATTTGAAAAGGGTAGCCAGCTGGGGTGGGCGACTCCCCAGGTGGCTCTTAAGAAGCCATTCATGTTGCTTGGTACTCAACCTCTTAATTGGCTTAACAGCTGTCAGGCAGTTAAACCAATCACTTACATTAATTATCATTTCAATCATGCAGGGTAGGGAACTGTCTGCCTGCATGTGAAACACCTATAGGGCAAACAGCTATGGCACAAAAAGAGCAGTGTACAGCTCATGAGAGGTAGGTGCGGACGGCAGGGTTAAGGGCTGGCAGGCTTAAGCCTGGGACTGGAGACTGAGAGCCGGTCAGGGCTCTGTGCTCCTGCCGGCTTCCAGCCGGGGGTCACCCCTGCATCCAGCTGGGGTTCTCTGGCTGGCACTGGTCCAGGGCTCCACAGGTCATGGGTCCCCCCAGCACCAGTTCTTGCAGCTGGCACTGCTGGCCCAGGGCTCTGTGCCCCAGCTGGCTTCCAGTGGTGGGATTTGGGGATCCCTGTGCCTCCCCTAGCCCCCTCCAGCCCGAGTGAGACTGCCCTAGTCCCCTCCAGCCTGAGTGTGACTCCCCTAGCCCCTGCTTGTGGGGTTTAAGCCAAGGCAGGGGGGGAGAAGTTTGGGGATGAGTGTCTTTCCACCACCAGAGCTCGGATTAACTATAGTAAATATAGTGTTATTTTATTATTGTATTTCCCCTTTTCTGTGAAATAACTAGTACAAATATATAAACACGAAGGGGCACAATTTTATATTCTTGCCTCAGGCACAAAAGTAACTAGTTATGGCACTGACATCCATCCCCCCACCCCCATTTTTGAATTGCCTTGGGTCACAAAGTCTTCCTGAATTGTCAAATGGGTCCCCTTCTGGAAAAGTTTGGGAACTACTGCTCTACACCCATCCCAGACCCTGCACTCCAACCCCTTGCCTCAGATCAACATCCACTTCTCCCCTGCACCAGGTTACAACTCCCTCCCACACCCTACCCTTGCCCTGGCCAGAATCCTCTCCTGAACCCCAGTCCTGTACCCCAAGCTCCCTTCTGCACCCAACCTCTCGTCCATCCCTTCACAGAAAAGTACTGTCCTTGGCCACTTACCCAATTTTTGGAGTGGCCCTCCCCATCAAAAATTGCCCACTCATCTAGCACATGCCTCACTCAAGATGCGTCTGGCAATTATTTGTGCCTTTCATCTCCAGTCCAGAGTCACAATCAACTCTCATGACATGACAGGCAAAATCTGCAGGGGCCAGGAATGAGTCTTCTCTTAATTCAGGCCCTAGAATGGGACCTAAACTTGTCCTAGCCAGACCCACGGGGACATTCTTCAAGCCACTGGCCACATACTTCTGGTCTTGGGTCCTGGAAAGTGGACTTTCTCATTGCTGTCATCTCAGCCAGCAGGGTTGCCAAGCTTCATGCCTTGATCGCTGAACTGCATACATAGTCTGCCATAAAAACAAGATTCAGCTTTTGCCCATGCTGGTGTCCAAGTAAGCCAGGACTGCTTTCTGCCAGTTCTGTCCCAGCCCACACACATCTTGTGAGACTAGCAAAATGGTTTATTAGGTGAGCTTTTGTGGGACAGACCCACTTCTTGAGACCATAGCCAGACCAGAACAGACTCAATATTTAAGGCACAGAGAATATTGAGTCTGTTCTGGTGTGGCTATGGTCTGAAGAAGTGGGTCTGTCCCACGAAAGCTCACCTAATAAACTATTTTGCTAGTCTTTGAAGTGCTACTTGACTGCTTTTTGTTTTGATAGTGTATAGACTAGCGCAGCTTCCTCTCTGTTACTACGTCTTGTGAGGTGTGATGCCTTCATGTTAGATGTGAATAGGGACCTGGCCTTTCACTTAGGCTAGATTAAAGCATTGTGGAAATCTACCCAATTTTCATCTGTAGGGAATGTGGCAGAAGGAACGCAAAGCTGCTGAAGGCTGGGAGGAATGTGTCTCCCAGAGGTCATCTGCATGAGAATGCAAAGGTGTGCATGTGATACCTTTTTAGGCAAAGCCTAATGGGTAGCAACTAAGCCATGAGATTTGGTCTAGTGTAAACATGTAGTTGTAAAATCACAATTTAAGCTGACACTTAGTGCGGGAATTGTGAGATCTCACCAATGCTCTGGGTTGTTGTGGGGGACAGGGCAGTCGCCATAGCTGCATAAGACATTGATTACACAGGGCTCCCTGGTTTAAAGCATTGTAAAGGAGAAGGGGAGGGGTGTTAGTTGAGCCAGCTTGCTGAGTGCCTTGGCCCTGTCTATATAGCTATAAGACTGGCTTGACTAACCCTCCCCCACCTGTTGAAAGATAGAGATGGATACTAGGGTGTTTGTAAAACCCCACACTAGAGATATCAAGAGCTGAAATCACAGCGTACTTGTCCCTGAACTCCTATCCACCTCTAGGGGGATACTGCTTATGAGTAATTTTTAAAGTGGAATGTACATGAGATATCACTCAAAGATAGTTAGAATAGGTTACTATCAGTCACCTGTTCCTCACTGTCAGTTTCTAGCAAAAAGGAATCGAGAGTAAGTATAGTGCTCAGTGCTCCTTAATACTACACCATGGAGGCTCCACTCCAGGAGTTACTAGAAGTGCTCCTACAGGTACTGCTAAAGGGGGAAAAAAACTTCCAGTGCTGATGTACTTGGTGTGTATGCACATCTATTGTGGAACAGAAATGAGGAACACGTCCTGAAGGCCAGTTACAGAAGGTCTTTTGCACTATGTCTCCATCTCTGCTCTCTCCGAAAGGTCTTGGAACTATTAACTGGGAAATCTGCCTGCCAGATTTCTGCACAAAACTTCATGCCCCCAGAGAAGAACAAAGCTTGTATTCACAGGACGCCTCAGGGGCACTTGCTTTCTAGCTGGATGGAACTTAAATCATTCCATACCTTTCCTAAGCTACTTGGATCAACTGCAGATATGAAGCACCAGCCAGTTGCCACACTAAGATTGTCTAAGTGCATTTCAGGTTGTATCTGGATCTGCTAGGAAAATGCAAGTGTGGAGCCCCCGCTCTGAGTAAAAGCGCATTCCACTAGCGTTCAGGTCATAGTTATAGCACTACTAAAGACACTGATCTGCTACTTTTTTTCTTCTGTCCATATTTTTGCCAAGTATGTCATCTTCCCAGCTTTGAGACACCATATTCAAAGTGACCTGGCCTTGCTTCTTGAGCATTCTTCACCTCATTGAGTTACTGCTTGGGAGGCTCTTATATTGACCCCCTTATAAGAGACATACTTGCCAGATGTTTAAATATGCCAGTTAATAAAGAACACCTTGGAGAGGTACAGGCAGGGCTCCGCGCCCCTCCCCCCCAAAATAAAGTTGAGCACCCACCAGCTCCAGTTCAACCGCTGCCCATTACCTCACACATGGCTGCACAGGCAGTTGCTAGCAAGGCTCACACATGCCCCACCACGCGGGGAGCTGCTCTGGGCAGTGGACACCAGGCAGGAGCCCACTTGGCTGCACACACAAGCAACACAGAGGAACACAGGGCGGGTGCTGAGCAGATCAGGGTGGTGTTTGCACGCTCGATTCTGCTCTCTGAAGCAAGGAAGTAGTGTCATGGCTCGGGGTTTGTCGTCGTCGTTTGGTTGCTCCAATACCAGATAAAAGATGACTTTACTGTACATTACATGCCCAACCAAGTACACAAGCTTGCATCTTAGGTCCTTATGGGTGGCCCTGAGTGCAACTCTGGTTAGTTCACAACAACCTCACTCTTCTGGCCACGCAACAAGTTCCAATGATCAACAAATGCTAGCATTCACCTTTCATTATACTTCCCAAATAAAGTGATAAGCATCAGTGATGCTTAAATTCTGCTTCAGGTGGTCTTGCAGCATTATGCGCTGCACAGTGGTCCTAACCAGCCAAGATTACACAACCTAATGCCAAAAAAAACTACCAGCTGGCAATTTATTTTAACATCTCTTCCATACTTAAGTCTCCTTGAACGCTCAGGAAGAAAAATTTTAATTACTTCAGATGGCAACTCCTGCAGTTGATAACAGCACCTGGTTTCTTCCACTAGCAAGATATATTTAGCAAGTAGCTACTTAGCTCACATATGAAAGTAGATCTGATAAATTTCAAATAAGCCCTTTTGATAGACAAAGTCAAAGACATCTTCTTAACATCACTATTTATCTTAAAAATAAATTTATTTTAGACAATCAATACAAAATTATCTACAATATGTACATTGGGTGATGATTTTTTAACAAATATACACTTCCACACTTTGGTTATGTCTGATAGATGCTTACAAGAGTTTCATAAGTCATACATTATATCTTGGTGTCCACTATAACATTACCATCCTTGTCCTTAACTCTTATTCTCCCAGAGACATATTTTGTTTCCTGATGTCCATTTGCATACACAGTCTTGACAGTGCCATCCAGATATTCACGTCTCTTGAACTGTGATGTATGCAGCTCTCTCTGGCCATTGTTAAATTCTATAGTTTTACTTCCATCTCTGCATTAAATGAGTGTATACAATTAAATATAAAGTACACAAAAGGCACTGTACATACACTGATAGGGCCAGCCTTAAACTGAAATTCCAACTGCATACTAATAGGCAAGCATTTGTGAATTTACAAACTTTGTAAAGATTCTAAAAGAGCATGTACTATTTTTCTAGAACAGGTGTCAGCAACCTTTTCAAAGCAGAGTGCCCAAATTTGACCTCTCTGTAAGGTTTGAAGGCCAGTGATACTTTTTAAAGTCACTAATAGTCCTACTTACAACAACTTCATTAATAAATAAATTTAGATGCAGAGCTGTGCCATTTAGGTGGTGGTTGGTAGGATTAGCTGGTCTTTTGTTAATCTATAGGCATCATGGCTTTGAGCAAGCTCCTGGCTGCTTGGGGGAGATAGGCTGGCACTGAGTTCCTACCTCATGTGCCAATGAAAATTGGTTCACGTGCCACTTCTGGTACCTGTGCCGGGGGTTGCTGATCCCTGGTCTGGAATTTTGTAGTTGTCAAGAACAAACTTTTATTAAGTCACAAAGTTGTTAAATACAGCAGATCACTAGTATTAAAATTAATTTTAAAACACTACCAAAGCTGCATTCTGAAGGTAATTTTCTTAAAAAGCTGAGAGGTTGACTTAAAGTTAAAGCAAAGAAGGAGAAGCAGATTGCTGATATAACAAAAACATGCATCTTTGGAAAGTTTATTCTTGGTCTAGTAACTCTAGGTATAGTATATAGCTTACCATCCTACTTGAAGCATTAGAAGGCCCAAACGAAATTTGTTTCTGATTCAGAAAAGGTATTTAAGCACTAGCTAAAGTGCTTTCCTGATTTAGGGCCTATATAGTTCATGCAATTAAATAAATGAAGGCTTGGCCACCTGTCTTTTAAAAACAGGATTCCTATATGTACTTTGTATAAATACATTATTCAATATAAAATGCTGCATTTCTTCTAGATATACACACACGACTGATCAAACATTTTCACCTGTAAGGTTCTTGAGAGATGAATAAGATTCAAAAGGAAGTTGTTTTCTACAAGTAGTGGATATACCACACAGTAATACAAATACTAATTTTTCATCCCTTCCATACAAAATATATACAGTCTTAACTTAAGGTATGCAGAAAATGAGTATTCCAAGGAAGGGTAAATGTACTTCAGCATGCCAAGGATTCTTTCTCTTTGTATTGTGTAGGAACCGGTAGGAGTGTATTTAAAGTAAAAAATTTACCTCTGAACATTAACAATAGTGCCATCTGGAAAAATGCTTTCCTCTCTTCCATCCATAAATAAATTCTTAATAGTTTGGTCAGGAAATGTAATTTCTTTTCTTCCATCAGGATAATGCTTTTCTGTAACAATATGCACATTTTGTTTCAAAATAACTGAAGTTTTCGTATAACTATTAAAGAATACAAATAAAAGGTTCATAGTTTTTACCTATTTGCCCATTTGAGAAATGCAGGACCTCTAATCCATCAGGATATGTAGTATGAGTTGTCTGTGCATCGGCATAATAATAAATCTGTGGCGAAGGACAGATCATAAGGGTCTTTTAAGAAAATCTGGCCATATATTTTGTTGGAAAGACAAAATTGGATACATACCACTCTTTCATCTGGCATAACTTGTTTCACATCCCCATTAAAGAAGGTTACAGTTATCATCTTTCCATCTGAACTCACTTCTTTCCGTGTTCCATTAGGGAAAAATATAAGATGGCAGCCATTTTTTAAAACCTTTTCAACCTAAAAGGAAAATTACATAGAAGCAAAAGTTCAGCAGTAAAATGGTACATTCACTAACTTTTCACAGTTTCAGTTAAAATTAAATTATTTGGGCATTTTAGCAGTTAGAGAAAGTTTTAACTACAGGCAGTCCCTGACTTACAAACACATTGACTTACGACCATTCATACTCACGACCAACCTCCGGCTCACTTCCCGCCACATGCCCCAGTTCACCTCCCCCAGTAGAGAGCTCCAGTTGCATGCCACAGGGCGTTCCCTCCAACCCCCACAGACCCAGTTCCAACCCCTCCTCCACACACACCTGGGCCTCAGCCCCTGTGTGGCCTCACATCACACTCAGCATGTGTGATTCCAACCTGCTCTCTGCTCAAGCACCCTGACATGGTGCACCCCCATTCAACCCCTCAACTGCATGGCTCAAACCGGCTCCCAGCCCCCAGCAGGGCACCAGCCCCCCTCCGCTCAACCACCCTGGCCCGGTGCACCCCCCCTCCCCCGCCTGGCTCAGACACGCCCCCCACCCCAGTGCTTGGGGCTCTGGCGGTCAGCCGCCACCCTTATGTGCAGGGGTGCTATCTCCCCTGCCAGCTCAACTCATCCCTGCCCCGGTTCACACCCATTCAATCCCCCTGGCACATGCTGGGCTCCAGCTGTCAGCTGCTGCAGGTGCATGAGGCTCTAACCCCCAATTAACCCCCCTGCCCTCATTCACCCCATTCAACACCCCCCGCAGTCCTCCACAGCCCCAGCTCACACTCCCCAGCACCCGGGGTCTCCAACTCCAACCCCCCTAATCCACCACCCTCGCAGCCCCTGGTCCAACCCCCTAGCCAGGCTCAACCCCCGCCCCAACCTCCTGCTGCTTGGGTCCAACCCCCTGCAAGCCCCAGCTCAACTGCACCCTCCCAACACACTAACCCACCCCAGGCTTAACCCCCCCTGCCCCCTCCCAGGGCCCCAATCCAAGCCCTCCCCGACTTAGCAAAATTCAAGGTGGAACACAACCCTCGCGTACCTCAAGGAATTACAGAATAAGGGTATTTCTGACCTATGACCAAGTTACAACCAGGTGTTGGGAACATAACCTGTTCGTAAGTTGGGGACTATCTGTATTGACAGGCAAACTAGCATTTAGATGAAGAATATTAAACTCTGGGCAAAAGTCAGACTAAGACTGAGCTCTTAAAAAAAAAAAAAAAAAAGATTCAAGTCTGCTCTTCGCATCCAGTTGTGAATTTCCCTAACTTTACATAGTCTGCTTGGATGAATAGTATTAGTAAAATGCAACCTGAGATTCTGTGGTGGAAGCAGAAAGCCATACACAGGAATGGCCATTTATGTATTTCTTAGCGACATCACTGAAATTCTTTCACACTGTCAAACCATTTCTCTCCAGTGAGCAAATAAATCATTTCCTTTTCCCTGTGTTTTATAAATTCTTGTTAAAATGGGCATCTGGACAATTAATTGACATAGAAGTCAGAATTACTATTTGTAATACAGCACTCAGAAAATTTAGTCATGTATCTTGATTATTAGTGTAAGCTATGTACAAAACAGTAAAAAATAATTGGTGACCAATTAAATTAAGTGCAACACAAAAAACACAAGAGACAGATGGGAGAGTACAATGAACAAATTAAAACTTTATTTTTTGTTGGTTTGGGTAATTTCCAGCTGGACTCATGCAAGAAGCCATTCCATACATATTCATAGAACATTTCACAACATGTGCTATTAAAGTAATTTAAGTATTTGGATTAGAACGGTTATCGTAAACTCGACATGCCAAACAAATGAAAGGGACATCCATCCACCAGCCCCATATACAAACTGAGTAAGAGGCAATACAGCTCTGACTAAGATGAATTCTTCTGGTAGAGTGAAGTAATTGCCCAAATCTGTTCTATGTAGCTATGGCTACGTTAGCCCAGAAAACTGACCAGCTCAGGGCTGATCTTCCAGGGTTCGAATTTGTGAGTCTGGTAGCAATGCATAAAATAGACCTCACAGGAATCACAGTTGACTCCAGTACTTCTCATGAGATGTGAGGAGCAGGAAGTCAACAGGAAAAACTCTCCCATCAGCGTTCTTCAGTAGGATGGCCAAGTAAGCTGAGCACAGATATGCAACTACCATAGCTAGAATTGTGTATCTACACGCAACTTACTTTGCCTAGTGTGGACATAGCCTTAGAGGAAATCTGATCTTACCTTTCCATCAGGATAGTTAATTTCTCTCTGTATTTCTTCACTGCCTGTAGACTCAGAGGTAGGGGCTTCTGATGGCATACCTGTTTCAGCAGGGGACATGTCCTAAAACAAAAATATTTCTCTAATAAGCAACAGAAAGCAACTGTGACAAAATTCAACCCTTTATTCACCCCTTTCACAAACATCTGGGTCTTAGCAAAGAGCAGTACAAAACCACAAGACTGTAGCCTCACAGCAGGAATTAATGTTATTTAGGGGTAACCTGTGGGAAAATGTACTTGAAAGGGGGCTCAACTATAAAGTAAGGAGCAAAAATGCACCAAGATCTCTCTCCCTATTCATCTCTTGCTTTTTTTTTTTTTTTTTTTTTTTTTTTTTTTTAAACCTAGGATGACAAAACAGCTTTTGGACTTTGGGAGCATATCCTGGCCCGAGTATTTTGGCTGGTAATGTTACTGGCAATATGTGATGTCATTGTAAGGAATTTCATCTTCAAGTCTAGAGTATTAAGTTTTTGTACTGGGAAGCATTTTATTTTTATTTCTCTGGTAATCACTTCTACCTGTACTCACATAAAAACTCTTTTTAGTTAAACTTGTTTTATTCGTTGAGCAAAATTAGAGTGTTTTCTTTATACTGAATTGTGTGGTTAACTATTTAAGTAGCAAATATTGGAATACTGATTCCCTTAGAAAGGAAACAGATCTAAAATATGTGAACTGTCCAGGGGAGGGCTGGAATGGACAGAACATGTTTGTAGGGAAAAATTCAGGATAAGTATGTTGGGGTCATCTCCTTCAAGTGTTAACCAAGGCTGGGGGGAGCCAGAAGGTGCTGGCAAGCTGCAGATACTCATGGTCACCTAAGGTGTGACCTGCATGCTGTTTGAGAGGGGCCCTGTTTGGTAGCTTACAGCAGCAAAGCATTGTGAAGCACACTAGTTTCCCAAGAAGGTGGTGACAGTGCCTCAACTGGTCTGGATTGCAACCTGGAATGTGACAGCATCAAATCAGACTCCCTTTCTGTGGGATTTTTCTGGGAAATAAAGACAACTTAACTTCCCCATCATAGCTGGTATCATTTTATGAGACAAACTTGAGAGATTTTTGGGGAAGTGAGAAGGCAATACCAACAGAATCATCATCAAAGCACCTGAATAAAAAGCCACCCAGCCTCTGCCGGTCAACCAGAACTGGTAAGCCTTGGCTGTTTAGGATGAGGATTATCAGTTAACTATTAACATCTCTAATTCAAATTTCATATCCTCCTAGCAAATATTACATACAATCAATCAATAAAAATGTACTAATACAGTGATGAGCAACATAGGCTAATAGGCGGGCTGCAGGATTGTCACAACCAAGACTCTCCTGGGATAACGTAGTTATGCTAATTGTGCTTGCATACCTAGAATTTGCAGGGTGTGTTGACTGACCGGTAACAGAACTTTAACGTGATTCGGACAGAGCACACATCTCTCACAATCACTGGTGTGTGCAATCAGCAGGCACCTTATTGCAGGTGCCCTTACTAGACATGTATGTCATTAATACTGGCAGGGAAAAATAGCTATGCAAACATCATCATCATCAATAACCGTGGGCTCAGCAGCCGTTGGTGTCTGATGCCTCTCTCGCTATTTCCTTCCATCTCTCCCTGTCCAATGTGGAGTGGCCTAGTTTCTGTAGACCAGCTCCACACCAATCTACTATATCATCTATCCATTCTCTGTGGGGTCTGCCTCTCCTATTCAAGCTGTCCATTATGCCGAATACCAGGGTCTTGATATTTCGTTCGTCGTTCATTCTGCAAATATGTCCAAATAATTGTAGCTTCCGTTTTATAACCTTCTGCAGCAGGTTCTCTTTCGGCTGTATCTTTCTATATAATTCCTCATTGGTGACCCTCTGCATCCATCCTATTCTCAGAATCTTTCTATAACAACTCCTTTCAAATGCCAATATTCTTCTCTTCGAATCTTTCATTATCACCCATGTCTCACATCTGTACAACATGCTGATAAATACACACATTTTCAAGACGCTCAGCTTCATTCTTTGTCGCAACCAAGACTCTCCTGAGATAAGGTAGTTAGCTTTGCTTTTCCAGATCTTATCCATTGCCTTCAAACTCACTCTTGCTTTCGCTATTCTAGTCACTATTTCCATCTTACAGCTCTATTATATATCGTGAATAGGAGGTGACAAAGGCATCAAGCAACACCGCTACACAGGCGCGAAACCAGCAAATCTAGCAACTGTATACATTGGCAATGGTAAACAAAAGGTTTTGCAGGCCACACATGGAATCCTAATGGGCCAGATGTGACTCACAGGTTGCCCACAATAGATGTATAACTCCCTGCATTCTTACAAAAGCCACTACTCTTTCTTCAGATAATAAATAAATATCCAGGTTTTTTTCCTGGCAAACATTAAAATCTGTAAGATATTTTGCTTAGAGACAACATTTTCATCTCTCCTTCCTGTAACCAAAAAAGAGATTATTCTAAAGTCTAGATGCGAGTGTAATTTTCTACAGAGATATTCTTCATTACTATTCATTGTCTTAAATATTGTCATCATTACTGAATCTTATCTAGTCTTCCCATGGCAGTTTCACAAATCGCTTTTCAGGCTGCGCATTCGTGTTATATAGATGTCTTGAGTCAAAAGAATAGAACAACAGTTAAGATAGACAACATTCTGGGACTGGACTTACTATCATAAAAGTCCTAGAGGAATCTTCTAGCGTTGTCATTGTTTTGTCAAAGTTACTCGTATCACTAATAGGTGCTGATTTAGGTCTTCTAGAAGGCTTTCCTGTTCAAACAAATTATAAAAATAGTAAATTTTACATTATGTCAGTGGCCAAGAAGCAGTTAGAGTGTAATGAGAAAGTATAAAACATCAGAATGATAGATTTATTATACTGGATATCTGCCTTCCTCATGTTCAGTTCTGGCCTGAAAGCATTATTTTCAGCTACTCAAAAATAACTGTGTGTTACTCCAGATATATTATTGCTGGATATAGAAGAAGAGAGATACAATTTAATCAGTGTTATAAAAGCCATAACAATAAACGTGATTGCAGTATTATATTTTATTTCTGTAGATTTCAAATGATAAAAAGGCATGTCTCCAAATCTCTGTATGCCTAAATCATTCATCACCTTTTCTAATTAATGTCATAACACTGCGATCATTCCACTAGGAACTCAGCCAGCAACACACCTTTAAAAAAAAAAAAAAAGACTCCTTTCTATCCCTTTTGATTTATAGGAAGGCCATCCTTGTCCTTTTCCAAAACCCTACAATGTGCGTCCTTGCAGCAGTGTCACAAGATTACCAAATTCAAATTATTTTGGAACAAGTGAGGGGACCACACTTCAACAGCTGGAAACCCTCACAGAGAATATAAAATGTCCTGCCAGCTTCCCACTCTTTTATAGTAAGGGATGTCCAGCTCGGGCACTGCTGCAAACATGGCTCCAAAAGAAAGGCAATCATCTCAGGTATATTAGTCTCGAGAAAGATAGATTTATAGGGCATCAGCCAGGACTTCAAACTGCACCCAAAGATCAATAAACACCCAGTGAAGATTCTGGCATCATGTTCTAACAAAATGCCTCGCTCAATCGCTCCATTCTGTACCAACTTCATTCTTGAATGGTGTTAAAGATGTAGCCTGAGATAGAGCATATAGCAGTGCTTACTTAAGACTGTTGCAAACAGCAGCAAGGTTTACATCTGAAAGTTTGCAACCTCCTAGCCAGGCACAAAAGAAAACATATACACACCCCTGGGTTACTGCTATAAAGAGATAGCCAAACAGCAGCTAGGATCTTAAAAATCATTCCTAAAATGCAAATCTTAGTTACTAATCATTGATATATTCCCTCCAAATAGGCCAATTGCCACCAACGGTTTCCCTTGAACGTGTACATCCCATCTTATTCTGGTCTGGACTGAGCGATCATCTCTCAGTCATCCAAAGCCCATTCTTGACTAGAAACAGTCTGAGCCATATCATCCGAATTGAACAAGACAGACATAAATTTCAGCATCATCAGCATATTGAAAACACACCTTATGCTTTCTTACTAGTGTGCTTGATAGCTCTATTATATATCATGAATAGGAGGTAACAAAGGCATCATGCAACACTGCTACACAAGAGAGCTATTCGAAAATTGCCTCCAACTACTTCTGTTGGGATTTGTCGGAGAGAAGAGAATCACATCACTAAAAGCAGTTCTGTGAACACCCACTAAGTCTGTAAGCAAACAAACAAAAAAAAACAACCACCTTGTGTTCAGAACAGTATCCACGGCAACTGACAGATCTAACACGACTAGCACAGATACCTGATTTTCGTCTATTGCTGGGAGGTCTCTGGACTACACCAAGTTGTACGCCCAGACTTGGAAGGAGAAAGGGAACTCACCTACATATTGAGAAAGCTGTGTCCACAAGTTGCTCTGCAATCTTATCCAAGAAAATATTTATTATTTATTAGAGTATTAAGTCTGACTTTTAAATGTTTACATGCACTATGCTCTTGGACTATTTCATACATGCACTGCCTGAGGACAATAAAGATGTTGTCAATTGCTTCAAACTATCGTTTGCTTTAGAACTGGCAATATTCTTTCAGAGTTAATAGGTTTCTCCAAATAAACAAACATTTATACCTTTTCCTGGTGAATAATTTCTGCTATTTTTCTTGATACTCTTTTCTGTTTGAGGAACTGGAGGCAGAATCTGGCTCTTCTGCAGTCTACTTGGCGGACTCTGAAAATATATAATGAAGAATTTATTTAGTTCAACAATGGTTTATTCAGCAGTTTTATTACAGTGCAATAGCATCCATCAACACAGATCACCTGTCCATAATTTTTTTATAGTAATGACATAATTATAGACTTTTAAAGTATACTGTGGAGGGAATAAAGATGGATCTCATCTTCCCTCTGCTTCACCATGTACAATCCCACAATTATCTTGATGCAGTTAACCAGGGATATGTATACTCAAGTTTTAATAGTCTAACAATGAAATTATTTGGTGAAGACTGGCTGGCTTCATTAGCTAATACCTAGAGCACAAAGACACCAAAGTCAGTTGCGACTGAGCTACCCATAGACATCCAAAATAATTCAGTTTGATAACTAGTGTAAATCAGCATGATAACTAGTGTACAGTGAAGATCCAGGTTTATAGGGACAGTAGAATTCAACATCCGTGTACTGTGTCTCAAACACCAATATAGCCCAATTAAACATTCAGCTAGTCTCTTGAGTACCAATTTAAAAAAAAAAAAAAAAAAAAGAGAGAGAAAACTTGTATTCCTAAAAATCAATTTAAAATACCTCAAAACAGATGCAAACTTACGATAGACTTTGCTCTCTTCAAATTCATTCCAGAACAGTCAGCTTTCCTGTTGCTTTCAGCAGCTTCCGCTTTCTTCCAGACTTCTAAACGAAATCTTTCCATGATTTTGATCTCTTCCTTTAACTCCGTGTTCTCCTTCATTAAGGTTTCTATCTGGTTTTTAAGACGACTATGAGTAGTTGACCATTTTGCCTCTCTTCGTTTTAAGTCTTCCTGCAAGTCTGCAAGTTGCTGTTTTAAAGCCTTAGAAAAATAAGCATCAACTTACAAGCCAGCCATTTTCTGCTACATTAAAAAGTAGACTAAAGAAAATAGAAATTTTTCATTAGCCGTGACAGCACAGAAGTCAATGACCCAAAACAAGTGAAATGTACGACGAGGAGGAAGCATGTGTTGTTTTCTAAAGACAGAAGTCACTTTGTATTACTAGCTAATCTGACCTCTTCCCTAATTAGGCTGCAAGCTTTGACCCTACTCAGGCCTCTTTACACCAGATAAAGCAACATAATGGGGGATCTAAAAACTCGTTTTGGTAGAATAATGATTACCCTGATTCTGGAACTGGAGTCCTTCATAAACCTGGCTTCAGAGTCACACTGAGGACAGGGCACTACAGAGGTTCTGAGCAGCCCCCCAATATTTAAAAACAGGGCCATTCCTCAGGGCAGCCTAAATTATGCAGGTGGCCTCTCCAGCCTCCAGAGCAACTGAAGACAGGGAAGCACAAAGTATGCTTAAAGTCACCTTAGCTCACCTTCTACCTGGGCTGCCAAGTGCTGTATGCACTATAGCACAAAATCTTATCTGAGGAAGGAAAAGGGCTAGTTCTTCGTAGGTTTAAAAAAAAAAACAAAACTCCCACATCTGTAAAAATTAGGATAACGATACCTTTGTAAAGCATTTTGACATCTACTGCTGAAAAATGCTATATAATAACAAGGTATCATTATTATACAGAGACATCTGGCCTGGTGGTTTGACAGGGTCATGTTACTATGTAAATTATATTTTTTGGCTTGAAGTGTGCAACCAAATAACACTGTGAACGTTATATATAAATGTGAACAGAAAAAGGCCATTGGTCGTGACGGGCCAGGAAGCAAAATCATGTATAATTACAAATTTAAGGGCAAAGGAAAGGATTTTTAGGGGAATGTAAAAAACATGACCAAAAATTTTTTATTCTGCTGTTCCTTCCTAAAGCTAACAGGTCATCAGGAATTAAGTCATTTGAATTAAACAACTGTCACCTTTTAATTCTGATTAATTTATCTTGAATTTATCAACAATAACTATAGTAAGATATTTTAAAATTTTGAAAGAGGGAAAGATATCTGTATGATACCAAGATTACAATAAACTGCATTCTTAATTCTTAGCAATACTTAAGTGCTATGCCCTCAGATAGTGGCTAACAAGTCTTATCTTGTTCAAAGCAAAAGGATTAAAAACGATGGAAATTAGAAGACATGTTTATGCATAAGACGTTATAAACAGCATCTCTTATGAGAAACTGCGCTTCCCACACAATGATTATGGACAGAATGATAATTCATACAAATTCCATTTTTCATTCAACTCACTACAGTAAATTGCTTTGTTTACAACATGCTTATTACAATAATATTTTGTAACTTGATTTAGGTTTATTGGTCCAATATGTTATTTGTTAGTGCTGTTCTGTATCTTTTTTTGGTACAGGAATCTGACATAGGGACAACTGTTCTTCAGTAGTGGGTTCTTTTCATTTTAAGTAAAATGACTACAGACGGATGCCAAGTATTTTGATCTAGTTTGAGTATATGTTCTCTCTCATCAAACCCCTTCCAATTAGCAGACTACCAATTCAGCTTTTTGCAGTTTTGCAATTTGCAAGTTTCACTGTGAAGATTAGAACAATGCTTACATTTTTTCTTACCTGAATTTCATCACGTTCCTTTTTATCTGGCATCGCCCTAGCTGCTGTAGCGTATTTTTCAAAAACTTTACGCTCTTTTTGCAGTTTTCTCATTTCTTCCTTCTTTACTTCTTCTATCCGAGACAATTCTTTTGTTTTCTGCTGTTCAAAGTCTGCTATTTCTCGCCTGAAATTACACAAGATCACTTACTGCTCTGGAAAAGAGCATCTTCAAGCTTGGAGTATTTATCTGTTGTTGTTGTTGAACGGAGAAAATTAAAATTCAGACTTTTACCCCTCAGTAATTTAAAATACTATCTCCTGTCCTCACTAGAGTTTCCACTGACTATAAATTACACACTATGACTATATCTGCACTTGCACTCCTCTTTCAAAAAAGGAATGCAGATGAGGGAAATTAAAATGCAAATGAGGCACTGATTTACATTTACTTCATTTGCATGATCTCTTTTCAGAAGAGATTCTTTCGTACAAAAGAAAGCAGTGTAGACGCGGCTCTTTTAAAATAAACCCCATCTACACTGCTTTCTTCCGTTTGAAATAATCTCTTCCAAAAAAAAGATTATGCAAATGAAGCACAAGATATGTAAACCAGTGCCTCATCTGCATTCCTCTTTCGAAAGAGGAATGCAAGTGTAGACATAGCCTATATGAAGTCAGAAGAGTGTCCTCACTGTCACTGCAGAAGTCTTAAGAATCATCTCCTTGCAATTCCCAGTAATAATAATCCTCTCCATACCAAGTATGTAACAATGCCTGATCCAAAAGACAATATGGTCATATTTTAGCAAGACACCAAGTAAAAGTATCAAGTTCTGGGAAGCCAATTTTATCCTTTTTTTTTTTTTTTTTTTTAAATTGTGACAACAATCAAGAGATTTTTTTTCCATAATCTTGCAACAAGTTGATTGTGGATATTGAACAAGTACAGCTTTTTTTAAATGTTTTGATCCATTTTCTAGAATAGCAACTTGAGTCATAGTTATACATTTTAAACTATTTATTGCATGTTGTTTATTTAAACTACCTATAATATCAAACAATTTTGACCTATATCTACACTGCATGATAGTCAGAGATGCCATTTACTTATCTGTATACTAAATATATCAGGGTGGCCGAACTATAGTTTGCAAGACGTGTTGCTCTTCTACAGTTAAAATGCGGCTCACAGAGCCCCTCCAATTCCTTCCACTCCCTCCCTACTAGACTGCAGGGGAATTTATGGAACTGTGCTCAGCGCTTCTGCCCTCTGGTGGGAGGATGGGGCCAGAAACGTCTGCCCAGTGAAGAGACAAGTCTGGGGGCTTCATTCCTACAGGATTCATTTGCCTAGGCTTGGGACTTCACCCTCACTTTTCCTGGAGTACTGGCAGTGCCTCCCATGAAGCTGAAGTTTTGAGCCCCACCACCCTTCCACAGAGCAGAAATCCTGAGCAGGTGCATCCAGATCTCAGACTCCTGAAGATTATCAAATGTAGCTCAGAGCATGAGCAAGTTTGTTCACTCCTAAAGTATCTCTATAATATTTACTACTACCCACTACTGGTGTGCTTATCTGATTTGCTCATTTACCTATTTATAAAATAGCTCTCACTAAAGAGATAAGAAGTAAAAGACTGAAATATTCTCATTGAACAATTACCTTAGATTTTCTAAGGATCTCTCTCGTTCTTCACGAAGTTTTGTTAGAGATGCATTTTCAGCTCTGAATCTTTCAATTTCTGTTTCCAGTTCAACAAGCTTCTCTCTCAGTACCCGAGATCGAACAATGTCTCCTATGAAGTAACAGGCATACCCAAGACAACAAATAGCCATACAGAGCAATGAACTATACACTTAGGTGTTAGTGATTTCTATCAGCTGATCTGAGGAATAAATAACTTGTCGCCAAATAATACAGTGGTTGATAAATAAGTGAGTCCTTGTCAAAGCAATAAATAAATATATGGATATACACATCTTGTAAAACTGGAAGGGACCTTGGGAGTCATTGAGTCCAGTCCCCTGCCCTCTTGGCAGGACCAAGCACCATTCCCCTTCCTTTCCTATTTACTCCAGATCCCTAAAAGGCCCCCTCAAGGATTGAACTCACAACTCTGGGTTTAGCAGGCCAATGCTAAAACCACTGAGCTATTGCTTCCCCCTCAATAGGTACATCTACCCAGCAAACAACAGGGTTCAAAAAAATAGCTGTCTTGACAGCTCTTTGAAATTGAAGCCCAGCCTCTGAAGCCAAGGGAGGAAGAGGGTAAGCTCTAGAGCCCAAGCTGCTATTTTGAAGACCTGACCCCATTACTATTTTTAGTATACTAACGTGAGCACTGCAAACTCAAGTCTCTTGATCCAGGCTAAGAGTCTTGCTGCCGCTGGCCTTATAAATTTAAGTATGCTCGCAACCACCCACGAGATCTGTTAGATTCTTCTGGATGGGAAGTTAAAAAACAGCAAGTAGTGGTGTCTCCCAACTACTTCCCATTTGGGGTTTCATAAGGAAACAGTGCCACAACAAACTTTAAGCAATCTATGGTCCTCTATTTCCTATGTGAGAAATGAAACAGTTGAGGTTTAAATAATTGATACTGGGCACGTTCCTGAAATGAATGGAGGCAGTTCTCTCTGCATTGGTCACACTGACAGTTTTTAAATTTTCTTCTCAACCATAACACTAGAGCTTTAATTTAAAAAAAAAAAAAAAAAAAATCAAGCAAGCAGATTCTGAACAAGACAGGAATTTGAGACAAGTGCCAATATTCTGTACACCTGTATAAAAATTGAATCCATGCCATGTTTATGGTGTATAATTATGTTGCCAGATGTTAAGTGATCAGCAATTTTTTTTTTAATTTTAGTACTTCTCTTGATCAGTTGGGTTAGCTATATTTCAAGTAAGGGTTTGTTAGAATTGCTGAAATTTACTCAGGTTGAGAGAAGGCAGATGTAGATCCAGATTGCCAACAATGGGGAAAAGAGCGTCACACTTGTAGCCAGACAGCCAGCCCCCTCTCAGACCAGCATTGCTGGGAACACAAGGGAGCCAAAACAACAGGGCACTTAACATAAATTCCAGCACAGCCTTTGAAGCTGTGAGAAGCACAGGTGTGCTGCTACAATGTGCCTCTGGGAACATATACAACGATTAGGCTCACAGCAGACAGAGAAGCTGTGACAGACATGGCTCTTAGCCCCTACTAAATAACGTGATGCACACACACCCACATCCTAGGTGGGAAAATATTTACCCTAATAAAAGAATGTCCAGTAGTCGAAACTTATTGTTTCTCTCCCTTGCAAGTGTAAACTACTCTTGCGAGAGCTGGCGTCACCCAGACAGACCAGCCCCAATTTGGCATAAGAAAGGAGAAAGAGAATAAAGGAGTACAGAGGTATAAGTATGGGACCTACAGCACCATGATTTTTGAGTGCTTTTCACTATCTATCTGCTGGTCAGATATGTGACAGCCTCCCAAGGCTTCTGCAGCTAAGAGGGTCCCTGAGCCTTGTCCCTTATTCGTCTTTCCGCGGAATTGAGTGACCGATCCTGGCTTGGCACCGCTGGAATCGAGAGATGCAAGGAGGGTAAGAAGCACCCACACCTGATCTCCTATCTTTAGTGTACACATATTTTGAAATAGAGCTCTATACTTTGTTGTCTTTCTTTGAGATTGTGGCTTCAGCTTTGTAACTTGTTTGTGTGTGTAACATCTATACATTTAAATAAGTAGGCACTAGCAATTTTGTAACCACATGATTAGAATCTAGTTTAATAAATTTTGGTAACCATTTGTGCATAAGCCTGACTTGTTTCTCTGGTTTACTGTAAAGCAGCCAACACAATTAAAGAACCTCAGCCGTTTTGGCTATAAAGCCTGGCCATTAGGTGAGAGTACTAAGAGCCTAGCGTTGAGTTGTGCCGCCTCCACAGGGCAAACTCTTGGGGCGCCTGTCAGTCAATCCTGACTGCCCACTGCGAAGGAGCTCTGAGCTCTAGCAGTTAAAGTCACGGGTGTGGAAAGGCTCTTAGTGCTGCCATTGGGGCACCTGTCAGTCAGTGTTGACTGCCCACTGCGAAGGAGCTCTGAGCTCTAGCAGTTAAAGTCACGGGTGGTTAGGACCTTGGGGCATCCGTCAGCCTAGCCTGGGCTGCCCGCCGTGAAGGGACAGTGCGTCCTAGCGGTTAAAGTCACGGATGGTATAAAACGGGCATAGCTGGCACCTCACCAAACATCCTTGGCCATCAGCTAACAACACTTCTAAGTCTTAGCATTACATTTGGCAATGTAATGTAGTTTCTAAACCATCAACCCCTGTAGATACAGGGGTAGGTCCATTTTCCCAGCACCAACAGCTTCAGGTACCATACTTCCCAGAATCTGAACTCTAGCACTACCAATAAGCCATTAACAAAATCAAGGTCTCCAAAAAAAAAAAAAAAACAAAACAAACCACCCACCCACAATAATAAACAACTCTCCCTCCTGTTTTGCATTAGAGCATTCAACCTGAGGACTTACAAAGAATCCTGCTGACCAGCAAATATGACAGCTGTTATAATTAGGATGCTGTAAAGTAGCAATTCTCAAACCCTGGGTCACATCCCCGTTTTAAGAGGATCACCAGGGCTGGCTTAGATTTTCTGGGACCCAGAGCTAAAATTAACAAAAACAACAAGAAGTCCTGTAGCACCTTGTAGACTAACAGACATTTTGGAGCATAAGCTTTCGTGGGCAAAGACCCTCTTCACCTGACAAAGCAGGTCTTTGCCCACAAAAGCTTATGCTCCAAAATATTGTTAAGTCTATAAGGTGCCACAGGACTTCTTGCTGGTTTTGAAGATACAGACTAACTTGGCTACCTCTGTGATACTAGAGCTAAAATTGAAGCCTGAGCCCCACCATCAAGAGCCAATGGCCACAGTCATGGGTTTCAGCACTGTACAGTATGGTTCATTTTACAGGCCACTTTTCTAGGGTTTACTCTTGGCCTACAGCCTCCTACCCATCCTCCACCCCTGTGGTTTTGGGTCTTGGGCAGATTCTAGTTTACCAGGCTCAGGCCTCAGTACCCACTCCTGGAGTCATGTAGAGGGTCACAGGAGGATCACAGTGTAATGAAGTTTGAAAATACTTGCTGTAAAAGATGATGAAAAACTATCCAAGGAAATGTATCTATAATCAGAGAGTCTCTAGCAGGAAGTAGTATTGCATTCTGAAAAATATTAGTTGCTCATTTCATCATGTGGTTTGTTGTAACTCAAGTGATTTCCACTTACAGCTAATATAGGTTTAGTAGGAAGGTAAACTGGATGAAAATTCTCTAACAAATCAGAGTTTGTCAGAAAACACCAGGTTTATTGAACCCAAGATACTTTGTGAAAGTGAAACTAGGGATGTTAACAATTAACTGGTTAACCAGTTAACTGGAAAGCCTCATCCTAAATGGATGAGTACTGGTTACGGTTAACCTGTAGGGACTCCAGCCCCACAGGGCCATCACAGGTGGGAGGCACTCCAGCTCAGCTGGAGCAGCCCTGTCTGCAGTGGCTGGTGGAAAAGGGGGTGCACTGGGGAAACTGCTATAGCTCAGCCAGGCACCGGAAACTGGGGCTACTTCAGCCTGCTGGAGCATGCTACCTACAGCATTCCAGGCTGAGCCACTGCTCCAGTACCATGGATGGGAATAGTCCGGCCAGGCTGGAGCAGGCTCGTGTATGCACGCACACACCTGTTCAATGGTTAATTGGTTAAACCTAGCATTTCACCAGTTAACTCATTAAGCAGAATTTTACATCCCTAACTAAAACCAGGTCAAAGATTCAATTAATTTTTATCAAGTCACCAGTAAGGATCTGATGGAACTGAGGTTCTCATGGTCCATAGCTGAAGAACAGCTCTCTCACACCTAGGCTTCCAGCCTCCTGTGGAGTCAGAAAGCTCACAGAACTCAGAGCCTGGAAACCCTGGCTAACTATGGCTCCCAGGCAACCACAGCATGTGGTGATCACAAGGATCCCAGACTCTCAGACCAGCTAACTCTCTGAATTGCCTAATTCACGAGTGGCCAGCTCTATGAGTTGCAGACCATCACCCAGAATCCCCACAGCTGACTGACTGAGTTTATTAGCAGTTTGAAATTGATGCTGTTTCATTTTCACATCAGCAGCTTCTAGCACTACACAGCCTATTTTGTTTCAGAATCACCATGTCCTGGTGTTACAAAAAGATTCAAAGTTTTATAAAATACAATTACATTCTATATTGGAAGAAAATCAAATTTCAAAAAACATCAAAATTTCTTGCAAACCAGAAATCCCAAATTTCAGCCCACTCTAGAATTAAGTTCTAAGGGCCCCATTCACCTCTTATGTATACTAGTTTGACAACAAACATTTCAGATTTCATAGATATCATTTATGATTTGCACCAGAATGCGTAAATGACGAGTCAATCTAAATAAGGATATATGGCACTACTTCTTTCCGTAACTTCAATTAATAAAAATATACAAATAAAGGTGATCTGAACAACTAGTTAAATATTTCTAAATTGTGTCTCTGGTCACAAACAGTTATTTCTTTTCCTAATTCTACTGCTAGAGCCCTGCACTAATGCAAAATCATCATCATCTGTATCCAAACAAAAATGATCCATGGATATCTGTAGATTTGCAGAGCTCTAGATACTGCTCTGTGCTGAACTTGCAATTTCAACAACAGTTTATGACAACATACACTAAATTCACATTCACCTTACTGATAAGAGCAACTGCAAGCCAACATCTCTATTCTTTTCATGACTTTCCACTATTTTATGACATGTTAAAAACATGCAATGTCAGTCTACATCTGTACATATTGTTCTCTTACCTCTTGACTCTTCTGTTCCCACATTTGATTTGATTTCATGCCTTGCATGACAGTCAGGCTTCTGTTTAGGCTTCAGTGAAGGAAAGAGTTTAATCATGAGATCTGATGGGGGAGGTGCACTTGCATCACTTTCTGTCAAACTCTGTTTGTGTAAATCATCTCCCTTCTTTATTGAAGCAACCTTCCTCTTTATTGTTTTATCTAGAGCAGCCATTTCACCATTATTGCAATAGTCAGTTTGTGAAGGTACTTTAATGACATCATTTTGGAGTACTTCATGCTGAATCTCATTTTCTTCAAGGTCCGTCCATGTTCTTTCATCATCAAACTCAACCTTATTCCTATCTGTACGTGAAATGCTGCTTTGTGAATCTGCCACTTTGCTATTGTTGTGTCTTGGTAGCACACTAGATTCATCACTACTATAATCTTTGTCTGATAAGTCAAGATCAGCATCCCTACTTTTGCTTTCTTTGCTGAGGTCTTTGACAGGTCCTCTGCAATCACAGAATTCTGGGTTATCTTCCCTGATGCTCAAAATGAACTTTTTAGCATCTTCATCTGCACATTTTAAGGTGGTCTCAAGTTCTTCCTCAGACTCTGTAGAAATAAAACTGCTTCCATCATCCTTATCTTCCTTTACATTCCATTCAGTGGTTTTTAAAGTTGTAGTTACTACAGTGGACGAAGCTGGAGATATTTTACTATTCATTTTATTGAATTGGTCCTTTAGTCTAATCGAAGCCCTCGAATCCAAGACTGTATGTGTAACTGCCCTGTGAGTCTTATTTCCTTGTAAGATTTCTGCTTTTTTATTTTTGTTATTTATAATATCCAGTGCATTTATCTGTTGCTGATGTATTGTTTTAACAGGAGTAGAAGACATTCTACGGCCCTCTGAAGTTTGCTGATCTCGATCCAAAATTCTTTGCACAAATGAGGAATTACTTGAGAAAGATATTTCATCAGCAGCTTGTTCCAGAAACAAAAATTCATCTAATTCCATGTTCTCTTTTTCCTTTTCTTTTTCCCAGTTTTCCAATTTATTTTGGAATGAAAGTTCAAAAGAAAGTTCTGAATCTTTTATAGGACAATACTTAGAAGAGGTTTTGGTGGAGTCTGTAGAAAGTTGAGGTTTTTCTGTATCTGAAAACTTGTTTTTGAACTTGCTGCCAATTTCAGTAGGCCTTGCAAACTCCACTATGTTTTCTTTATTTTCAAATTTGCTGTTGATTTCTGATCTGAAACATTCTCTGAACTGCCCATCAAGATTCTTCTCAGTCTGCAATCTTGCTGTTGATGCACTTTTCCTGTTATGATTCTTGAGGACCATGATCTTCTGAGCAGTGAAGGCCAAATCATTTGTTTTAGCAGCTTGATTATTATTTTTAGAGAGCATACCAAAATTCTCAGAAACCTGTTCCTTGCTTAAAGGTGCTGTTTTCCGCTGTATTTGTGGCCTGTCCACCTTAATGTTTCTGTCCTCTACAGTGGTTTGATGAGCATTCAGCTTGCTTTGTTTAAACTCAATTACTTTAGATTTTGCATTAGTGAACCTAGTTAAGCCTTCTCCTCGTTTCAAAAAGGGTCGTTTTGTCAGTGGTTTCTGAAAGGATGACCTTCCTACTTCCTTTAAAAAAAAAAAAAACAAAAACAAAAACAAAGGATAACATTAAAATTTCCATTATATACGTAAACTTACCAAAGTAAGGCTTACTAATATGTACAGTTACACAGTATGTCTCACTGTACTTTTAAGGAAGGTCAGAATCTTGAAGTTGTAGTAAATTTTCAGTGCTTATGTATTTCATATCTAAAGTTGTAACTCTTCAGGACAGGGATCTGTCTTCCAACAATTATAAAACTTCTAATACATTTTAGAAAAGTATATATGACTGTAGTATTTATAGTAATTAACCTGTTGATCCTCTTTTTGCTTCAGACGCTGGTCTTCTAGTCGTATCTGTTCTTCCAGGAATTCTTCAAATGTTTGTTTCCTCTCCTGAATCCCAACTTTAATAGGTCTAGTATAATTTTTAAAAGTTACAAACTGCAATGTTAACATTAAACAACTGTTTGACAATGCAATTAAAACATTCATGTGTTGTATGATAAATTAAAACAATTACTGAAGCAGATAAAGAATCATGAAGTTTTTAGTCATTCAGGTATTCAATGGCAAAGGTAAAACTATTTCACTTAAAGAATATAGTATACTACCAATGATTCTCAAAGTCAAGCACAATGATGTGACTTTATCACATTTTAAGTAACCATGAAAGGTATGACAAAAATCTTGCTGCTTCTTCTTACACTAGATGTCAAAGATCTGATCCTTTTATTCTGCCAAAAACTCTTATCCAGCCTTTGATCACATTCCAAATGCCTAAATTTCTATAGATGCCCATGTCTGACCCAAATCAGCTGATTTAGGCTCATGGGGCTCAGACTGCAGCGTTGCTAAGCGCGGGAGAGAGGTCCCAGACATCTACACTGCCATATTTTAACACCAGAAGCCTTAGTCAACCAATACAAGCCAAATGCAAATATTTGGCTACAGTGTAGACATGGGCCTTGTGTCCTGACTTTTCCAGTTTTATAATGACTACGTTCAAAATTGCTCCTGTTAAGGTCATCTTCCTAGCCTGTCATTCTGACTATGTAACCCTCCTCTTTCATTGAAAGCATGGAAAAGAAGTCTGTTTTACAATAACATTCACAGTTTGTTCCTGTTCTATTTAACCTTATATTCATTTTGGTTTTGCTTCTTCAGTGATGCCAGTCTTTACCATCCATTTTCCCCCACAAACACCTTCATTCTTTCTCCCCTACCACCCACACACAAAAGAGACTGCTTAAAATACATAAAGCCTTATCCTGATCCACAGACTCCCTCTACCACAGTGCTTACAGAAAAGGGCCATCTGATAATGGTTATGCCAGGGAAAATTGTGATTACTGCTACTTGCTTGGTTTATTACAACTCTAGCTGCACACATAGGAAAGCTATGCCAAAATATGATTTTGTCTAGCATTACTTTATCCCCATACTCATTTATTTCATCCACCTGTTTGTTATTCCACACTTTTCACACCATAAGGATTTAGGACAGGGACGTCTTTAGCCATATCTCTGTACAATGCTTAGGGGCCCAAGTTGGTTGAAGCTTCTAGGTGCTACTCTAAATACAAATAATATAATTTTAAACTCATTTCAATCAGGTCTTTGAACTAGATCAATAAAGAACTTTACAGAATGAATAGAACTATTATTCACAAATTTATGTTTACCTTTCCTCTATATTAGATGCTTGTAAACATTTTCTTCCATTGGGACCTTCAGAAAAATCTACCTTTCTTGAACATAAACGATCAGCATCACTGTCTTCACTTCCAACAGACTTTTCTATCTTTTGTTTTGGACACTGAATGCTTTCTCCTACAAAATTATAGAAATTTGTCTTGTTTTTTCCAACATGAAACCAGTTTTCAGCTTGTACTTTAAAAACAGAAAACAACATTCAGAGGCAATTCACAGATTATTAAGGAAGAAGGACATACTGTTATTTGGTCTGACCTGGCCCAATCCCAGAGCCCACAAGCCAAACCAGAGCCCTCCCCCCAGTCCAACCTTCTGAATCAGCCCAGAGCAACATCCCACATCCCAACAACATGGCGCCTCTTGTAAACACGACCTACATTCTTTGTTCCCAGATGCATAGGATCATATTTGGACTGTACTGAAACATACTATTTTCTGGTGCTCAGTTTGGAGGTGATCTAAGCACTGTGTATCAGGCACCTGTCCTCTTCATTATTTACCATTTCCCCCAATTTTGTGTTCTCTGCAAACTTTACCCGTAATAATAATATGTTTCCTTCCACCACATTGGCTAATGATAAAAATTATCAGGCCACAAGAGGTAAAGGTCCTGACCTAGCAGCCATTGAAGTGAATAGCAAAATTTCCACTGGACATTCACAGGTCCATTGGCTGACAAATATATAATCTACTTACAGGTGACCAGAAGTTAGTTACCATCAAGTGAACCAACAGTTAACAGAAAAGTAAAATGTTTACAGTAGCTTAGGAAGATGCTAAGATCAATAACAATGAAAATACTCCAGATTCTCTAGAAAATTGTGTTTCTATAAATTTGACAAACCAGCAGTATTTTTATGATCCTCATTCTTCAAATGGTTTTGCATTTTCAGAGATGCATCTAGACACTGTTTCTCAGAGAAGGAATCTGAAGACAAGTTGCTCTTCAAAGATAAGATGCATTCCTCATTGTTTAACTTTTGTAGTAATTCACTCTCGCCTGTATGTGAAGGAATAAAAGAAAAATCATCCAGCATATGAACATTGTCTCCACTACGATTCTGGTACACAGACGGCGCAAATAAGGCACAGTGTTTGAATTAGTTGGAGATCCATAGCATTGACTCAGCTCTTCTGACTTTACACC
The DNA here is from genome assembly GCF_033958435.1 of Carettochelys insculpta. Classification (NCBI taxonomy): domain Eukaryota; kingdom Metazoa; phylum Chordata; order Testudines; family Carettochelyidae; genus Carettochelys; species Carettochelys insculpta. Next base: position 44,566,927 of record NC_134137.1, read on the forward strand.
ATGGCGTTGAAGGTGGAAGGGAGAAAGAAAGCATAATGCACTATTTCCATTACAATATTGTTGCTCTGCAAGGCAAAGACAGTAGCTCCAGAACTTGATTGGTCACTTGTATCCCATTCCTAGAGTTCCCACTAGGAATGGGTGCCTTTACAGAAGTTTGGCCAGTCTGTAACTCAGGATTTTTCCTTTCACTCTTCCCCTCCAGATGTCGCATAAGGGTATTTCTGCATGGTAGTAAGAGAGAAAGAAGGCACTTTGGTTCAAAAGCGATGTAGCAGTTTTCTGAGACAGATAAACGGGGTAAAGAAAGGGAGAAGCTTTTTGAGGAAAAACTCAAAACTCACTTTTTTTTTTTGTTTATATGCTGTCTACCCATATGTTTTTTCTGTTAAGACTAAGTTCTCTGGGGCAAAGGCTCTGTCATGCTATGTGTTTGTACAGCACTACACAACAGGAACCCAGGCCTGACTGAGGTTTTTGGATGCTACTGTAATATGAATTTGGAGCAACCAGTATTTTGAAAAAAATGTTGTATTAAATAATGCAGTAGTTACCTGGGACTAATCAAGCAGTCTTCTAATTTACTGTGTGAAACAGTACTCTATATTTTAAGCAGAATATTAAAATAGAAGTGTTCAGTTTCTGACATATTATATCCTTTATTTCTCCACTTACCAGAGAATCCTTGCTGACCAGATACCATAATAAGTAGTTTCTTTTGCTCTTCCATAAGCCTTTGAAGTTGTTCCATTTGTTGTTTCTTCAGCTGTGCTTGTTTCTGCTGTTGTTTTTCTTTTAGCTTCATCAACCATAAAACAAGTATATTTGAGGTCAGTTTTCTTAGAGTTTACATAATAATAACTACCATGCAATTATTTTATTTCTTGTCTGAAGATGCTTTCTTGTAACAAGTGCTATTTGAATAGGATTTAAATAACCTATTTTAAAACTGAGCCCTAATAGTACATTTATAAACAAATTATACTGAAGATATTCTCACCAGTAACAAAGTCTTTAAAGTTCCACTAGTCTTTAAATGGACCAATTTGTAAATTACACAGGTTGTACCTCCCTGATCTGGCACACTCTGGACCTCAGTGGTCCCAGATGAAGGATTTTGCCAGACCAGGGGAAGTGAATGCTCCCAGCCCCTGGCTGCTCCCACGGGCCTCCCACAGCAGACTCCCCAGTCCCAGTTCCAGATGGAGCTGCCAGGGGCACCAGCCCTGCAGCACCCCAGCCCCACTGCCCCCTACAAGGCTGCGGATGCTGGCAGCACAGTCCCACTGCCTCCTGTGGGGCTGCCATGAGGCTAGCTTGGGTGCCCTTCTGCTGTGGCCCTCTGGTCTAGGAACATCCCTGGTCCTGCCGAATGAGGGACATTGCCAAACCAGAGAATGCCAGGTTTTGAAAGTGCAACTTGTATTAAAAAGACCACCTTGAAGACATTGTGGGTTGTTTTTTTTTTTTAAGTCAATATTCGCATTTATGCTACCACCTTTTTATTAAGGCTTGAAATATCAAATGAAAATAAAATCCTTTTTATAAAAATTAATCCAGTTACTCATTACTTTATAGTCATAATATTTGTGACATCTCCATTCATTAGAGAGTAAATGACAAATAAGCACCGGAGTCATAATGCCATAATGAGGAAGGGAAGTTTTATACTAACTAAAGTACAGCGGTATTAGGTGACTTTACCATGATCCCACAGGTTCCTAACTGCCATCCTTACATTGAACAGCATCGTATTCCACAGGCAATCCCACTGAAGACAAAGGGATTATGTGAAAAGTAAACTACATCTTAAAACATGAATAGTGACAGAAAAAAAGAAAAAAAAAAATATCACACACACACAGTTAGTGGCCGAGCCAAGAACAGATTCCAGGTCCTGACTCTTAATTCTTATCCTCTAATCTCCAAACTGTACTTCCTCTGAGTGTCCTATTATCATACTGGTGAGTTTGTTAAATAAAGAGAAAAGTAACCATCTCCAAAATCTCTCGCACACACACACTCACACATTTCTAAATAGGGCAAGAATGGTTTCCCAGTGGCATAAATTACTCTTTAAACCATCAACCATTCCTCTTAAAGTATCTTCGAGAACAACAACAAATCCTGTAGCACCTTGTAGATTAACAGATATTTTGGATGATATTCTGATGAAGCAGATCTTTGCCCATGAAAGCTTATGCTCCAAAATATGTTAGTCTTTAAGGTGCCACGGGACTTTTTGTTGCTCTAGTATAAAAATAGTCTTTGCACCTCACCATTATTCCACATTGTTCATGTATTTACTCAGTTATTGGTTTATAAAATACTTCCTTTAAAAAAAAAAAACAAAATACACCCCTCAGTTTTTAGGGTGAATTGTGACCTTTTGATCTGGAGTGTCTCATTTTAGTTTCAGATTTATCAAGGACAACTCTGTTCTCATTAATAATCGAACCAATTCAAACATTTTATCTACCTAACTTAAATTAAACAAGAATTATAGTCAAATGGCAATTTAAGTAGCTTCCAGAAGCTACATATTCCTTTATTCCTTATTCATCTTTCGTGCAGAAATATTGCAGGTATTGCACATAAAAACTTAACAGTACTTTGAAAATGTGACATCTATTCCAGACTCAAAAGTTCATCTTCTGTTCACAATTTTTATCTTAGTTATCAACAAATCTGGTTTAATAATTTTCCCTCATCTAACTTTGATAAAAAAAATTGTTATTAATATGTCCAAACATAAAGCTGTGCACCCAGTATGTGAGCACAAGTAGGTGAGACACTCCAAGTTTAATCCTAAATCCCTGATCCTGCTATGATAGCTAGAGGACTGCAGCCCTATGCCTACACAGAGCATATATCATTTCAGGACCAGGATATTGATTTGACTTCTTTCGCTGCAGATGTAAAACCAGATGGAGAGAGATTTTAAAGCCAAATATATTGATACCGTACATAAATTTTCTAAGAGCTATAAAAAGATTTTGCTATAAAAGAAAAGCACAACTAAACTAATATTTTATTTTGTCCCTTTAGCTTTCACATTTCCAACTACACTTGAGAATAACATTCTAGTTTTACAGGTTTTAAAAACTACACTGTTTGCTCTCAACTTTAGTGGGACTGGGGATGGAACACTAGCATAGCCTTACAAACAAATACACTTTCACTCAAAGCAACTCATTTGCAGAGCTGGACCCTTAATATTATGAAAAAGAGGAAGCTATAGCAATGCATACTGTGATTTGGAATTAGCTCTTTAAACTAGTGCAGCTTTGAAAGCAAGCAATGCCTCTTGTATCGTTTCGGAAGTTGCAGTCACCTAGCACTTTACAAAAAAAGTAATGATCGGCAATAACAAGAAATCCTAATGAATCCACGGTAAGAAAAATAATTTACCAGCTCAAGCCTTTGTAGAAGTGGATCACTACAATCTGCTTCATTCCGATTATCCTCCTCATCACAGTCAGTTTCAGCATCTTTCCAGGGAGCTGGACCATCTTTAAGTGTTAATGGTTTTTTCTTGCCCAAATGAAATGCTGCGACTGGAAAAGGTGGTTCACTTGTATTTAACTGAAGGCCACAAGCGCTGCCAGACTCCAGGAGTGGTGCTTCCTGAATGGAGGCTCCCCTTGTACAACTGCTGTTTGAAACATGCAGCTCTTTAACCGGGCAACGTACAATGTTGACGCTTCCAGGCGACTCTCCAGCTCTATTCGTTCTCCAAACATGGGAACTCGGATTCAGTATGACTCCGGACCGGGAACCGTTTAAACCTGCAGCAGCGGCCATCTGGACACATGGATTTCACTGTCATCTGTTGTGCAAGCGGACGTACAACAAGCAGAGGCGCCGCTGCGGCGGGGTCGCCAACTTCCAATACCGGTTTGGGTTAAAGGTCCCCAGGTGAAAAGACGCTACCCGCGCCTGTCAGTAACACACAGCGGCTCCCGCAGCCCCCCGCTCGGCGGACGCTTGCTGAGGGGCTCCTAGCGCCCTAGCGGCACACGCTGGACCCGCGGGGCGGACAACGAAGCTTCTTCACGTTGCGGCCGAGCCAGGAACGTTCCCAAGAGGTCCAGCGCCGCCGCGCGCGGCAGCCGGGACTCGAACAAGGCGTGAGGAGAGGGACTGAGCCCTCCGGTTTTGAAACCCCGCGGCGGGCGAGCGAGCGAACAAGGCGAGGAAAACTTGTGGGCAGAGGGACGTCGCTGCCTGACTTTCCAGCCACCCGCCTCAGCGTCGTTGCGTCAGAACGCAAAACCGTTGTGACGTAGCGTCCAGCCCGGCGCGATGCACATCCGGGCACTCAGGAACGGGGTTGGCTCCCCGGCAGGTCAGGGCGGTGTGGGGGGTGGGGCGTATATGGCGGTGGCGGCTCTGGCCCCCCTGGCTGTCAGGCTCTCGCGGTCGGCAGCCGCCAGGTCCTACGGGGTTTTCTGCAAGGGGCTGACCAGGACGCTCCTTACCTTCTTCGACTTGGCCTGGAAGCTGCGTATCAATTTCCCCTATCTGTACATCGTGGCCTCCATGATGCTCAACGTCAGGCTGCAGGTTCACATTGAGATCCACTGACTCGCGACTCGCTGCGTGTGTGGTACTGTGCTGCAGCCAGGGTCTGTGCTGCTCTTTAACCACATGTGCAGTCTGGGGGCCAGACTGGCTCCCGTGTGAACATGGAGGAAGATTTAAACCATGAACGGTTGTGTGAAAGTGGCCCAGACAGTCAAAATAAGATCGTTTGTTTGCCTTCCACGCATCTATTCCTGGCTGAATAATTCCCAGGTGGATGTTAATAGTACCTTACAGAAAGAATTCTTTTATCTTAAGATCAGGGATTGTTCTTTATTTAAGCCTGCACCTTCGCCTCATATTGACAAGAAAAGGCCTTGTCGTTTGAATGAACCAACAAGATTAAATTTAAGTGCAACTGTCTGATCAACGGATGCAATTCACGTGTTTGTTTCACTTGAGAGAGGACAGCTTGATAAAGTTTTTAACCACTTTGATAATACTTCTGTGACAGATTGGCTGGCAAAAGCATGTTCCATTAGTGACTTGGGAGTCTGGTGTCGCACTGGAGATCTCTGTATATTTTTCACATTTCTGGCTGACAGAGTTACAATACAATCAAAAGCAGCAATTGTTGGAATTAGAAATGAAAGTTGTTGAGAATGAACTGCAATCTGCATTTCTTGAAAAGGTGGATTCTGAATTGCATCCTTCTGAACTGCATTCCATCCTTGCTGCCACGTTGAGTGGATATCCTATGGGACTGTTGAGCAACCAGAAATCATACATTTTCTTTGACTATTTAAACCTTATGTCTTCAGAACAAGCAAGTAGCTACAAATGTTTTCAAGTACAAAAATATATAACAATCTTGGGATAACACAGTGGCTATTAGCTGTACGAGCTTATGCACTAGCCAATCTCTGGCATGCAGTAGTAACGGAAAAAGCAAAATATTGCTGATATTAGAAAAATATCGGATTAAAACAAATAGTGCTGGGACTAAATTAAAATTCATGTTTTAGTGAGAGCTATGCACCTAAATTTAAAAAGCTCTTGGAATTGTTAGTAAAACATTCTTGTCTAGTAAGTAACAGGGAATCTTAAGGAATACAATAACTTCTGGAGCAGAATATTTTAATTTGACTTATTAAGGATTCATGCAACCTTCAAATGAGTTTCTCATATTAATGCTTATCTGGAATACAGTTTTTGGCTTTAATTTTGTAGCACTGATCTTTTTAAGGTTCTGAGCCAAATCAGTGCTTTTGGCTGGTGTTTATAGTCCCTTATTGGAAAGTTCTTACTGTAGAATTAAATTCATTTAAGTACATTTTTAACCTGTGATTCCAAAAACATTGCATATATCAATTGAAACGTTTCTGAATTGGAACAACAGAGATTCTGAAGGTAAGAACTCCATTACAGGACATCTTTCAAAACATTTCTTTTTTTAGAGAAATGGTAATTTTAAAAAATCTTCAGTGAAATTTGCTGGTGAGCTGCAGACAAAGACCTTATAAGTAATTGTAGTTGCAGGGGTTTAGGTGTCCTTTTTATTTAAAAAAAAAAAAAAATTTAACTGTGACTGAACCTTACTGGAAATAATGTAGTCCACTCTTAGATCATGACAGGTAGATAATCTGCCCAGAGCATTGAGTGGACATGAGCAAATGTGGCATAAAACTCTCCTACACTCCTCTAATCCAGAGGCATCTCTATGGCGACTTGGTGCCAGTGCATCCTGAAGGCAGCTGTGTGATGGCTGCAAATAGTCCTGTAGAGACCAGAAATGTGACTAGTAATGTGCAGACCATAGGGCCACGTCCCCCTTTTCCCTGCTTTGCTGGCAGACTGGTATACAAACCTTTACAATGCTTTGCAACACGGAAAGACCAACCTTATCCTGTGATGATCCTTCCTGTCTGACAACAGTTCTCTGCAAATGAGCCACATGGCATTGGAGAATTTGGACCTTAGGAACTGAATCCACAAATCCTTAACTCACATGAGTAGTCCTGTTGATGTATGACTTACGACATTTTGAAAATAATTAGACTCTTAGGAGTGCAGCAAATTAAAGTTGCTCTTTTGTTGCTTTCAGAAGCAGCCTCTTATTTGGTTTGCATCCGAACTGTGGCCTCAGTGCTGTGTTTCAGTAGAAAAAAGAGAAAAAAATCTTTTAATTTTTTCATCTGGGGGGTAATAGTTCAGTGGTTAGAGCATTGGCCTGTGAGCTCAATCTTTGAGGCGGCCTTTCAAGGGCCTGGAATGGGTAAGATTTAAAAAAAAAATTCTCAGGGATGGTAATAGTCCTCTGCACTCACAGCAGGACCTGGACTCAATGACCTCGAGGTCCCTTCCAGCTCTATGAGCTATGTATATCTCCATGTTTCCAAAAGATGCCAAGATGACCCAGTTCGCATTCATTTTAAGACAGCATTTAAAGTCTCTGTCTTCATTCAAATTGTACTCGTTTGCATCTGCTCTTGTTCAAGGTACAAGATATTCTTAGCCTAAGCCAGGGTGGACAAAATATAAGAACATAAGAACATAAGAATGGCCATACTGGGTCAGACCAAACGTCCATCAAGCCCAGCATCCCATCTGCCGACGGTGGCCAATGCCAGGTGCCCCAGAGAAGGAGAACAGAAGACAATGATCAAATGATTTATCTCCTGCCATCCATCTCCTGCCCTTGTTATGAAGGCTAGGGCACCATACTTTATCCCTGGCTAATAGCCATTTATGGACCTAACCTGCAAAAATTTATCAAGCTCTTTTTTAAACCCTAATAGAGTCCTGGCCTTCACAGCCTCCTCGGGCAAGGAGTTCCACAGGTTGACTGTGCGCTGTGTGAAGAAAAATTTCCTTTTATTAGTTTTGAACCTACTACCCATCAATTTCATTTGGTGTCCCCTAGTTCTTGTATTATGGGAAAAGGTAAATAATTTTTCTATATTCACTTTCTCCACACCATTCATGATTTTATATACCTCTATCATATCGCCCCTCAATCGCCTTTTTTCCAAACTGAAAAGTCCCAGTCTCTCTAGCCTCTCCCCATATGGGACCCTTTCCAAGCCCCTAATCATCTTAGTCGCCCTTTTCTGAACCTTTTCTAATGCCAATATATCTTTTTTGAGGTGAGGAGACCACATCTGCACGCAGTACTCGAGATGTGGGCGTACCATAGTTTTATATAGGGGAAGTATGATATCTTTTGTCTTATTATTGATCCCTTTTTTAATAATTCCTAACATCCTATTTGCCTTACTAACTGCCGCTGCACACTGCGTGGATGTCTTCAGAGAACTATCCACTATAACTCCAAGATCCCTTTCCTGATCTGTTGTAGCTAAATTTGACCCCATCATGTAGTACATGTAATTTGGGTTATTTTTTCCAACATGCATTACCTTACACTTACCCACATTAAATTTCATTTGCCATTTTGCTGCCCAGTCACTCAGTTTGCTGAGATCTTTTTGTAGTTCTTCACAATCCCTTTTGCTTTTGACTGTCCTGAACAACTTGGTGTCATCTGCAAACTTTGCCACCTCACTGCTTACCTCATTTTCTAGATCATTGATGAACAAGTTGAACAGGATCGGTCCCAGGACTGACCCCTGGGGAACACCACTAGTTACCCCCCTCCATTGTGAAAATTTACCATTTATTCCAACCCTTTGTTTTCTGTCTTTTAACCAATTCCCGATCCATGAAAGGACCTTTCCTCCTATCCCATGACCACCTAATTTACATAAAAGCCTTTGGTGTGGGACCGTGTCAAAGGCTTTCTGGAAATCTAGGTATATTATGTCCACTGGGTGCCCCTTGTCCGCATGTTTATTAACCCCTTCAAAGAATTCTAATAGATTAGACAGACACGACTTCCCTCTGCAGAAACCATGCTGACTTTTGCCCAACAATTCATGCTCTTCTATGTGCCTTGCAATTTTACTCTTTACTAGTGTTTCTACTAATTTCCCTGGTACTGATGTTAAACTTATCGGTCTATAATTGCCAGGATCTCCTCTAGAGCCTTTTTTAAATATTGGTGTTATATTGGCCATCTTCCAGTCATTTGGTACCAAAGTGGATTTAAAGGATAGGTTACAAACCACTGTTAATAACTCCGCAATTTCACATTTGAGTTCTTTCAGAACCCTTGGGTGAATGCCGTCTGGTCCTGGAGACTTGTTACTATTCAGCTTATCAATTAATTCCAAAACCTCCTCTAATGTCACTTCAATCTGAGTGAGTTCCTCAGATTTGTTGCCTAAAAAGGCTGGCTCAGATTTAGGAACCTCTGTAACATCTTCAGCCGTGAAGACTGAAGCAAAGAAATCATTTAATCGCTCCGCAATGGCACTGTCTTCCTTGATCGCTCCTTTTATATCTTTATCATCCAAGGGCCCCACTGCTTTTTTAGCGGGCTTCCTGCTTCTAATGTATTTAAAAAACATTTTACTATTGTTTTTTGAATTTTTGGCTAGCTGTTCCTCAAACTCTTTTTTGGCTTTTCTTACTACATTATGACAGTTAATTTGGGAGTGTTTATGTTCCTTTCTATTTTCCTCACTAGGATTTGACTTCCACTTTTTAAAAGCTGCCCTTTTCTCTCTCACTGCCTTTTTAACATGGCTGTTTAGCCATGGTGGTTCTTTGTTAGGTCTCTTACTGTGTTTTTTTATTTGGGGTATACATTTAAGTTGGGCCTCTAGTATGGTGTCTTTAAACAGTTTCCATGCAGCTTCCAGGGATTTTAGTTTAATTACTCTACCTTTTAGTTTCTGTTTAACTAGCTTCCTCATTTTAGTGTAATTCCCCTTTTTGAAATTAAATGCCAGAGTGTTTGACCGCTGCGGTGTTCTTCCCAACACAGGAATATTAAAAGTTATTATATTGTGGTCACTATTTCCAAGCGGTCCAGTAACAGTTACCTCTTGGACCAGATCCTGCGTTCCAGTCAAGACTAGATCGAGAATCGACTCTCCCCTTGTGGGTTCCTGTACTAGCTGCTCCAAGAAGCAGTCATTTAAGGCATCAAGAAATTTAATCTCTGAATCCCGTCCTGAGGTGACATGCACCCAATCAATATGGGGATAATTGAAATCTCCTATTATTACTGTGTTTTTTATTTTGATAGCCTCTCTAATCTCCCTCATCATTTCAGCATCACTATCACTGTCCTGGTTAGGTGGTCGGTAATATATTCCTAATGCCATATTCATATTAGAGGAATGAATTGTTATCCATAGTGATTCTATGGAACATTTTGATTCCTTTAGGATTTTTACTTCATTTGATTCTATATTATCCTTCACATATAGTACCACTCCGCCACCCGCACGACCTGTTCTGTCTTTCCGATATAATTTATATCCCGGTATGATAGTGTCCCACTGATTTTCCTCATTCCACCATGTTTCTGAGATGCCTATTATGTCAACTTCCTCCTTTGATATGAGGTACTCCAGTTCACCCATCTTATTAGACAGACTCCTAGCATTAGTGTAAAAGCATGTTAGAAAACTACCACTATTTATATGTCCGCCTTTCACAGACGCGTTGGATTTTTTTATGCACGATTGTTTCACATCTGATCTTGCCCATATATTATTTCCCACGTTCCCTATCTGACTAACTTCTAGGGAATCCCTGTCTATGGAGCCTCGTGTAAGAGAAGTCTCCGTCCGATCCAGGTGCTCCCCCGCACCAATCGGCTTTCCCCCACCTCTTAGTTTAAAAACTGCTCTATGACCTTTTTAATGTTTAATGCCAGCAGTCTGGATCCACCTTGATTTAGGTGGAGCCCATCATTCCTGTATAGGCTCCCCCTACCCCAAAAGTGTCCCCAGTTCCTAATAAATCTAAACCCCTCTTCCCTACACCATCGTCTCATCCACGCATTGAGACTCTGAAGTTCTGCCTGTCTATCTGGCCCTGCGCGTGGAACTGGAAGCATTTCAGAGAATGCCACCAAAGATGTTCTGGATTTCAGTCTCTTTCCTAGTAACCTAAATTTGGCCTCCAGAACATCTCTTCTACCCTTCCCTATGTCATTGGTACCAACATGTACCACGACGACCGGCTGCTCCCCAGCACTACCCATAAGTCTGTCTAGATGCCTCGAGAGATCCGCAACCTTCGCACCAGGCAGGCAAGTCACCATACGGTTCTCCCGGTCATCACAAACCCAACTATCTATATTTCTAATGATCAAATCCCCCACTACTAAAACCTGCTTCTTCCTAACAGCTGGCGCTCCCTCCCCCGGAGAAGTATCCTCGGCACGAGAGGATACAACATCACCCTCTGGAAGGAGGGTCCCAACTATGGGATGGTTTCCCTCTGCTCCCCTTGACTGCTCTCCTTCCCTGAGCCTTTCATCCTCCGTAACAGCCTCAGGACTGTCAGATTGGAGGTGGGACAGCCCTACTATGTCCCGGAAAGTCTCATCCACAAACACCTCTGCCTTCCTTAGCTCCTCCAGTTCAGCCACCCTGGCCTCCAAAGCACGCACTCGGTCTCTGAGGGCCAGGAGCTCCTTGCATCGAGCGCACACATACGCCACCCGCCCACAGGGTAGGCTCATCATAACTCTCTGGGCCACAGCCACAGGGAAGTGTCTGCCTGCCTCAGGCCCAGTGCTCCCCAGAATGCCATGTCCAGAGACTGCTGGCAAGCAAGTCCACCCACCCCCAGAGTGGAGGGACACAGCAGGTCCAAGCACTGCCCCTGGCCTCAGCACCATTCTCACAGCTCCCATTGTCCAGGAACTGGCCAGTGGGGGCTGCACAAGTGGTGCTTGCAGGCATGGGCAGATCACAGAGACCCACTGTCGCCTTCCTCCTACCTCCAAGAGCAGTGCAGAGATACTTTGCCTACCAGCACTAGCTGGCAGCTTTGAGCATCATGGGGACACCATGGCATGAGAGACCCCCTGTGCCACCAGCCAGGAGCTGCTGATGCTAGTAAGTGCCTCCTGGCCAGAGTCTTAAGTTGCACTTGACACCCCTTCTGGGTACCCCCTCCCATTCTCAAGTCCTCTCCTGCACCCAAACTGCCTCCTAGACCCTGTCCTCTCTTGCACACCTTTGCTTCAGCTCATAATCCTCTCTAATACCCATACCCCATCCCCTAAGATAATAGAAAAGTCTGGCCCATGACCACTAAATACAATTCTTGGAGCGCTCCGCCCCTGCAAAAATTTCTGTGTTGCCCACCCGTGCCCTACGCTCTGAATTGCAAACTGCTACAACAATGGGGCAAGCCAGAGACAGGAGAGTTCCCACTGCAGGACTCATATTACAACCACAGGGCTCTGTAGACTACACACATCAAGCCTGAACAATTGTAGCCATGGAGCTTTCCAGTGGTTCTAAAACACACAATGCATGAGTCCTTTTATAATGAGAAGCTGATGCCTTAACTGCCATTAGGTGGGCGTGGGAAGCAGACGCTGTGCCTGCTGACAAACACTTGGTGGTGGAGGGCGGGAGGAGACCTAACACTGCAGTTTCAAAGTGGGTGGGCAGCATACCTGACCAAGTTCCCCGCACACAAACGGCAGCACAGCCTCTGGGCTGACAGAACAAAATACAGTGCCATTCGCCCCGTCACCTGCAGCAGCAGCTCCTCCCCCACTCCCCAGGGACAGGCTGTCATGCCCTGACACAGCCACAGTCCCTCTACCCAACACCTCCCCAAGCCAGGGCCATTAGGCACAAGGGGCACACTGCCACCCGCCCAATGGCGTGTGCACCTCACAACAGCTGCGCCTGCCAGGAACCTGGCCTGTCCTCAGACCCTTTCAGAACAGCAGCTGCCACATCCTTGAGGACTGAGACAGATACTCTGGGCATTCCCCACCCAGCTACCCGCCAAGCCAAGTGTGGCCTGGGCCTGCCTTCCTCATCTCCTGTACACCAGCAGCCCCTCTGGCCAGCCCACTTTAAAAACCTGCTGCCATCATGGGTGAGGGGGTGCCAGCTTTCCACAGAGTGGCTCTGGGAGCTCCTGCAGCTGTTACCCTTGCTGTGGGCACCCCACAGCCACAGGGTGAGCCCTGGGTGGGGAGGTAACTGTGTTGGCCCAGCAGCTGTGATGCTATGTTGCATTCTGACCTGAATCTCTGGCCCTTAACAGTCGCTGTGCTGCAGGTGCCACTGCTACCAGCTCTACAGGCATCGAACACAGAATTAAATAATCATCAACAGAGGTATGGGCCCACCAGGGTGCACAAGAGTGTTCGGGATTCCCTCTTGAGTGCCGGTGCATGTTATTTTCCTAGGGTGTGTGCATGTTTGTTTAGTGACAGTCGTAGACATCAGTTGCCTTTCTGAATGGGTGGTGAAGCAGGGAGGTGAAGGGCAGGTAGGGAGGAGTAAGGGAGATGGTTGGTCTCCAGGTAACAGGCATTAGGTGGCCAGCCCTAAGTTCCAGCATGTGACTCACCAGTGTGCACGCAGCAGCCAAGGATACATAACAGATGGGGACTTAAATATAAAAATGGAGATACACATCTCATAGAGCTGGAAAGGACCTTGGGCGGTCATTGAGTCCAGTTGCCTGCTCTCTTAGCAGGACTAAGCACAATCCCTGACGGTTTTTTTTTTAAAACCTGTTTGCCCTAGGCTACTAAATGGTCCCCCTCAAGGGCTGAGCTCACAAACCTGGGTTGAGCAGGCCAATGCTCAAACCACTGAGCTATCCTTCCCACTCTTGTAACAGAGTGAGGAACAATGGGTTCTGTTTTGCAGGAACTAGATGAAGCTCTTGAATTTGTTGCTAGTTGCTAATATTGGTCTTAATCTCACTGCCTCTTAAATTCCAGGCCCGTACACAAGAATTTCGGGGGGGTGCTTTTTGTAAATATGGATCACCCCCATACACACAGTGGGCCCTCCTCTCCCCCAACCCTCAGCTCTCCAGCTGGGCCTGCCCCAACTACAGATACCCCTGCTCAACGTGACACCTTCCCCCGTTTGGCCTGAACACCCCTCCACACCCAGCTTGGCCCAAGGACTGCCCCAGCTTGGCCCGAAGATTTCCAATCCCACTTGGCCTGGGAGTGGGAGGATTACCCAGGGCAGGTGCTGGGTTGTAGATGGCAGCAGTAGCTGCAGGGGTTCACTTCCCCATGGCCTCCATCACCCCCTCCCCAGCGGTCACCATGGCCACCTTGGCCTCCTGAGCCCTGCTTCTCCACAGGCAGCTCAGTTGGCCTGGGAGGATGCAGTGGAGTCCTGTGTGACGCATACAGCGGAGTTAGGAAGTCCAGAGGAAAGCAATCCTTTGTGTCTGCCACCTGCCCACCCTCTGCCCTGGCTGGCCAAGCTGGCCAGGAAGGGGGCCAGGGATCAAGGTGGGAGCAGAATTGGGAAGGGGCGGGTAGCCTATGGGGGAATGCATTTGCACCCCTTGACACCCCCGCCCCAGCATATGGGCCTGAATTCTCCCATATATCCCAAATCTGTTCCCTGATACCAGAGGCTAAACCTGGGGACGAGCAAAGGGCATGTGGGGCCACAGGGTGCTGCAGAATCCCTCCCTGTGGAACAGCTGATCCAGGCGTGCTTGGGACAGGAAGAGACACAGTGGAGGGAATGGCTGGGAGCCGTTGCTGTTTTAACTGGGGCAGGGTGTGAAGGAGAGAAGAGCTGGGAGTTGACAGTGGCAAAGAGGGGCTACTGCTTTTCAGAAAGGGAAAGAACAGAATGGGGACTTAACTTGTGCTGTTTCAGGGAGGCCTGTGTCTCCCGCCATCAGCAGGTAACTCTTGGAAACCTATCTTTATCTCTGCTTTGCTATTTACAACTTTCCTAAATTACTGTCCCCCATACTGCATACCCTGCACCCTGATGGCATAGTTAGTGCAAAATCATCCATGTTTACCTTACAGACACTTTTTCAAAAGCACTGAATTTTTGGATCCTCTCTCATATAATTTTACATAAATTATTGCCTTCATTATTGGTTTCAAATTAAAACTCTACAGTCCTTCAAAACTGCATGGTGGCTGTTCTTAAACATTTAGGACTTCTCTTTGACTTTGAGTCTATGCTAAAATCAAAACAAACACCATTGCTAACAATGGCTCCAATTATGCAGTTTCATCTCAGTGTCCTCATTAAATCTGATCAGATTTTCCAGTGCAGATTTCATAGTCTGTGACACATTTTTCACAGCTGTGAGAGTGTAAAGACCTAATCAGATTCTCAGGTGTCTTTCCCCCCCATAGTGGTCTGCTCTGGATGGTAGGCTCTGTTGGAATGTTCCAGCAGTGCTATGAATGCCAAGGGGGAGGTGTTCAGTTCATTGTGTTTGCTGTTTCTTTCCGACAGCATGAGGGATTAAGGGTGCTGGCAGCCCAAGCTCAGGTTCTGGTCAGTAAGGCATGAGGCCCTCTTCATCATCATCATCATCATCATCAATAACCGTGGGCTCAGCGCCCATTGGTGTCTGATGCCTCTCTCACTATTTCCTTCCATCTTTCCCTGTCCAGCGTGGAGTGGCTTAGTTTCTGTAGACTACCTCCGCACCAATCTACTATACCATCTATCCATTCTCTGTGGGATCTGCCTCTCCTATTGGAACTGTCCATTATGCCGAATACCAGGGTCTTGATTTTTCGTTCGTCGTTCATTCTGCAGATATGCCCAAATAATTGTAATTTCCGTTTTATAACCTTCTGCAGCAGGTTCTCTTTCAGCTGTATCTTTCTGTATAATTCCTCATTGGTGACCCTCATCATCCATCCTATTCTCAGAATCTTTCTATAACTCCTTTCAAATGCCAATATTCTTCCTTTCGAATCTTCTGTTATCACCCATGTCTCACATCCGTACAACATGCTGCTGAATACACACGTTTTCAAGACACTTAGCTTCATTACTAAGCTAATCGCTTTGTTTTTCCAGATCTTATCCATCACATTCAAACTTGCTCTTGCTTTTGCTATTCTAGTCGCTATTTCCTTCTTACAGTCTAGATCATATGTTATGTTGCTCCCCAAATATGTGAACTTCTCTACATATTGTAGTTCAATACCATAAACATTGATCCTCCTTCCTATTTCCTTATCTCCAAATACCATTGTTTTTGTTTTATTGATGTTCATAATCAGTCTGTACTGCTTCCCTTTTTCGTTTAGCACCTGCACCATTTTCGCTAGCTTCTCCTCATCGTCCTCAATGACAACTATATAATCTGCGAATCTCAAGTTGTTAGTTCTTTTCCCATGCATAGATACCCCTTCTACCTCTTCTTTGATCTTGTCTATCACTCTCTCCAGATGTGCAGTGAAGATATTTGGTGATATTGGATCTCCTTGTCTCGTACCTCTACTTGTTTTAAACCAACTTCCCAACTACCCGCATGTTCTCACCACTGCCTCCACATTGTCATTGATATCCTTCAACAACGTATCAGTCTGCTATCCACTGCGTATGACTCCAACACCGCCCAAGTCACTGATCTATACTGCCATATGCCTTTTGAAAATCAACGAAGCAAATGTATACATTCCTGTTCTTTCATCTAGCTTTCTCCGCTATCAGTCTTACTGCCAATATCAGCTGTATGGTACTTCTATCTTTTCTGAACCCTGCTTGCTTGTCTGCTAGATGTTCTTCTATCTGCAATCTTAGTCTCTCTGTCAGTATCATCATCAGCATCTTGCCTAGATGACTCGTGAGGGCAATCATTCTACAGTTCTTGCACTCCAATGTACTTCCTTTGTTGTGTATTATCACTAGCACAGATCTTGTCCATTGCTTAGGTGCCTTCCGTTGTTCCATGCTATATTACATAGTCTGTGTATTTCCTGAATCATGCTTTCTCCACCATATTTGATCATCTCTCCCGTGATCTTATCATTTACAGGGCTCTTGTTGTTCTTTAGTCATTTCACTGCTTTTTCTACTTCCTCCTTTGAAATATAGGTCTCGCTTTCAATGCTCAGTGGAGATCTCTCTTTCAGTTCTTCAATCAGTCTCTCTGAGACACGTGGGTCCATCCGTGCTTTGTATGGATCAGTGCAATATCTCGTTCGTCGCTGCACAATCTTCTCCCTGTTCATGAGTACTTCTTTGTTCTCACCTTTGATCGCCATCTGCTTCGGTTGCCATTTCCATTAACATTCCTAATTGTCTTATACACCTCACTGGTCTTACATTTGCCATAATACCTCTCTATATCTTCACATTGCTCCTCTAACCATTTCTCCTTATCCTTTCTGGCTGCTTTCCTTACCTCATTGTATTTCACCCAGTTGTGACAATTTCCCCTCTCAATCCCTACGGTTCCCTGCGCTTCCTGGTGGTTCTCTGTTGCGCCTCAGAGACTCATGGAGACTCTTTATCTGCCCAGGCCTTTTCAGAGGCAGGTGTCTCCGCTTAGTGAGCCATCTTCATCATAGGCAAGTCCAGAAGAGGACAGGAGGCAGCTGGCAGGGCCTTCACCCCTGCCCCAATGTAGGCCACTTCGCCCACCGCTTCCCTGTGGTACCTTCTCGCTCTGCTATGCTCCTGCTCCTCCGGTGCACCTTCCAAAACCTTCCCCCCTGCTACCAGGAGGGGAGGCCTTTTATAGGGAGTGTAGGGCCTCAGTTGTAGCTGATTCCTAACAAGGCCCCCAGCTGCCTGCCTTGATTGGGGTTTACTCAGGGAACAGGAAAGCATTACCCCACAAGCCGGTATGCCTGCCTTCTTTCAGGCTCCTGTAGCCCCCCAGGCAGCAGTCTGCCACATATCGTCCCCCCGGCTCAACACCTGGGGGTTGGGCAACTTGGGACGTCATACAGTGCATTCTGGAAAGTCCATCTGCATTCCCATTCAGTTTTCCAGCCCTGTGCTGTACCCTAAATTGAAAAGGCTGCAAGGATATGAACGACGGGTGACCCTGGCATTCTTCTCTTTGTTCCATTGCATCCATTGTAGTGGAGCGTGGTCTGTAACTAGGACAAAACGACACCCGAGTAGGTAGTACCGTAAGGCCTCCATAGCCCACTTGACCGCAAGGCACTCTCTTTAGACCGCTGCATATTTTCTTTCCCTGCGGAGCAATTTCCTTCTAAGATATAGGATTGGGTGCTCCTCTCCTTCAGTTACCTGGGACAGGACCGCCCCTAAGCCCACGTCTGATGTGTCTGTTTGTAAGATGAACTCATTGGTGAAGTCTGGGGCTATCAGCACCAGATTGCTACAGAGAGCAGTTCGTAGATTCTCGAATGCAGCCTCAGCTGCTTCAGACCATTTTACTGGGTCAGGGCCTCGAGCTTTTACCAAGTCTGTCAGAGGGCTGGCCCGCATTGCAAAGTGGGGAATGAACCGTCAGTAATACCCCACTACCCCCAGAAAAGCCCAGACCTGCTCCTTCCATTTTAGCCGAGGCCACTACTGCATGGCCTCTAGTTTATTTAACTGGGGCTTTATCACCCCCTTCCCTGCCACATACCCAAGGTACTTGGCCTCAGCGAACCCCACAGCACATTTGTCTGGATTTGCTGTGAGGCCAGCTCGCCAAAATGGGTTTAGGACGGCCACTACCCTTTCCAGGTGAGTCTCCCAGTCTGGGGTGTGTATAACTACATCATCTAGGTAAGCAGCTACGTATCTGGTGTCGGGCCACAACAGTTTGTCCATTAGGCACTGGAAGGTGGCTGGCACCCCATGGAGACTGAAAGGGATATGGGTGTACTGAAATAGTCCCTCAGGTGTAGAAAATGCCGTCTTCTCCCTGACATCCTCAGCCAGTGGGATCTGCCAGTATCCTTTGGTTAGATCCAGTGTGATCAGTTACCGAGCGTTGCTCAGGCGGTCAACCAACTCATCAATGTGCACTATAGGGTAGGCATCAAACTGTGAGATTTCATTCAGTCGCTGAAAGTCATTACAGAAGTGTGTAGTGCCACCTGGTTTTGGTACCAATGCTATGGGACTGGACCACTGGCTATGGGATTCCTCAAAAATGCCCATTTTCAGTATCTTGTGCACCTCCGCCTTGATTTCTTCTCTTTTGGCAGCTGGGACCCAGTAAGGTCTCATCGTCACACGGGCCCCATGATTTGTAATTATATGATGAGCAGCTTCTCATGTTCGACCAGGTTTCTCGGAGAACATGTCCTGGTTCCGGGTGATCATGTCGAAGACTTCCCTTCTCTGGGCTGGTGTTAACTCAGGGCCTACTTTTACCTGTACTGCAGGTTCATCCAGGGGGTGGCTCCCTTCCTCCCTTTGGGCCACCAGACAGGTCTCTCTCTGTCTTGCCAGGGCTTCAAGAGATTAATATGATAGACCTGTTCTGACTTCTGCCGCCCAGGTTGGAGTGTTTTATAGTTTACTTCTCCAACAGGTTTGATGACCTCATAAGAACCCTGCCACTGGGCCAGCAGCTTACTTTCAGTAGTAGGGACCAATGCCATAACCCGGTCTCCAGGCTGAAATCGTCATATCCTGGCCTGGCGGTTGTAATAGGCCCTTTGGGCCTCCTGAGCCTCTTCCACGTGACTCCTCACTATAGGGGCGACCTGAGCTATGCAGTCCCTCATCTGCATCACATAATCCACTATGCTTTTCCCCCTGCTTGGCTCTTCCTCCCAGCTCCCCTTGGCGATATCTAGAATGCCTCAGGGGTGGCGCCCATACAGCAACTCAAAAGGGGAGAACCCAGTGGATGAAGGGGGTACTTCCCGGACAGCAAACATGAGGTGGGGCAATAGCATGTCCCAGTTCTTTCCATCTTTGCTCACAACCTTCTTAATCATTGCCTTGAGAGTACAATTAAACCTTTCCACCAAGCCATCAGTCTGAGGATGATAAACTGAGGTCCTCAGAGTCTGTACATGGAGTCTGTACACTGAGGTCCTTCATCAGTCGAGACATGAACGGGGGTGCCTTGATCAGTCAGAATTTCCTTCAGGATACCGACCTGAGCAAATATTTCCACCAGCACTTTGGCGATGTTCTTGGAGGCTGTATTTCGGAGGGGCACGGCTTCAGGGTATCTTGTGGCATAGTCGAGGATCACAAGTATATATTGGTGTACTCGGGTAGTCCTCTCCAGTGGACCCACCAGGTCCATCACAATTCATTCAAATGGAACCTCAATAATGGGTAAGGGCACCAGGGGGGCCCTCAGATGGAGCCAAGGGCTGTGGAGCTGGCACTCGGAACAGAAAACACAGTACCGGCACACATCCTCATGTATCCCTGGCCAGTAAAATTGGCGTAGAATCCACGCCTGTGTCTTTTCCACTCCCAGGTGTGTCCCGAAGAGGTAACTGTGGGCCAGGTCCATAATAGCCTACTGATGTTTCCGGGGTGCCAGGAGCTGGTGTACCTTTTGTCCTTGGATCTGCATGACATGGTATAGCAGGTCCCTTTTTATGATAAAGTAGGGGCCGGGGCCATGTGCCTTGCCCTCTACTGGTACCCCATCAATCCCAACCACCTCCCATCTGATGTTTGCGTATCAGGGGTCCTCTGCCTGATCACGCCCAAATGTTGCTCTCCCTGGGCCAGCCAGTTCAAGCCCTGGGGAGTTCCCCTCTGGCTCTGACATTGCTCCTGTTGGGCTGGGTTTGGTGCTGGTCTCGGCCTCCTCCCCCACCTATGACTCTCCTTCTATTGGCAATTCAGGGTCTTCCCCACCCTGAATGACTTCACTTTCTCCTTGGGCGTCATGGGGGTGCTGGTTCGCGCAGGTGAGCCTTTGAGCCTGCATCAGGATGTGTGTGCCTACTTCCTTAGCCGCCTGCCTCTGCCTCTTTGACTTCCGGCCCTTTCCTGGGCTAGAACACAATTCTTGCGCCAGTTCTGGGAACACTGGGGTATGTTGCCCTTCAGCTTCTACCTCCCTGTGATTGGGGAGCTCCCCGATATCTGCTCTTCAAGGGGAAGCAGGCCACTAAACCCTGGGAAGTACCTTCCAATTAATATCAGATAGGGTGGGTTTGGGACCACCCCAGCTTGCACCTGAGTGCTGGACCCCTGAATGTGTATCCTCACCCTTGCACTGGGGTAAAAGTTTACCATCCCATGTATGCAAGTCACCTTCATGCATCTCCCTGGCAATAGCTGCTTGGGCCTGACCAGTTTCCACAAAACTGGGGTGACAGCACTCCCTGAATCTACTAGCGCCAAGGTCTCCTTTCCTACCAGGTGTACTTGTGGGGGATACCCACCACCCCCACTAAATCAAGCAGGGCACATGGGTCTGACCAATCCCCGAGATTACACTGCATTGGCTCCTCTTGGTTGGGGCACCGAGCAGCTATGTGGCCCAGCTCCCGGCACCCACAGCTTCTGTTGGTTTGCCCAGAACCCCAGGGAAAACGGGGCCTAGTGTTAGGGTCAGGCGGCTGTGGCTCCTTTACAACTGCCTCTGAGCCCTGCAGCCCTCTTGCCCCCTCCTTCTTCTTTCTGGGGCCCACTGGGCTCCTGGGTCCAGCACCCAGTAAGATTAAAGCTGGTAGCCTTCCTTTAGAGGTAGGCCTGGTGTCTTGTGAAGTGCAAGCCAACCCCTTCGCTGCTAGCCAGCGCTCCACCAGGGCAACTGCTTCATCATATGTGGTGGGGTCGTATTGGCCCACCCACTCCCAGAGCACCAGGGGTAACTTCTGCATGAATTGGTCTATCACGAGAATTTCCAACACGTGTCCTCAGTGGTATGGGCCTCAGGGCACAGCCATTTCCAGGCAAGGTGGACCAGTTCAAAAAGTATCGGAGGGGTAGCCATGTTAGTCTGGATCTGTAACAGCAACAAAGGGTCCTGTGGCACCTTATAGACTAACAGAAAAGTTCAAACAGTTCAAAAAGCTGAGCTTTCGGTGGCCTACCTTCCTGATATTTCCAGGCATGGTACTTCTGGTCCTGGGCTGCTGTAGTTGCCCCCAGTCGGGCCAGAATCTCTTCCCTGAGCCTAGGATAGGCATTGGCGTGTTCTGCTGGCAAGTTGTAGTAGGCCCTCTGGGCATCCCCACAAAGAAATGGAGCTGGGATACTGGCCCATTGCTCCTCTGGCCAGGCTTCCCACTGTGCTGTCCTCTCAAATACAAGGAGGTAGGCCTCCACGTCATCTCCTGGTGCCATCTTGGGGAGACAACCCGTGGCCCTCAGGGTTCTCACCCCCTCACTCCCAGGAGTTCGACCTGCCAGCTCCCAAAGCTGACTGATCACCTCTCTGAGGAGGGCCCGATCTGCAGCAGCTTGGTTGATTAGGAATTTGTTGGTTTCCTGCTGCACCTGGTTGGCCTCCTGTTGGGTCACTGCAGCTCGGACCAATGCCCTCACTAACTCCTCCATTTTGAGATATTCCTAACACCCACACCCAAGTGCTCCCCTTTTTTTGTTTTTGTTTTCTATTTTTTTTTGTTTGTTTTTGTTTTTTTCCTGTTACCCCATGTGGTTACTGTTGGCCGCCATGCAGAGCGATCCCATTCCTGACACCAGTGTGACAATTTCCCCTGTCAGCCCCTGTGGGGCCCTGCACTTCCTGGCGGTTCTCTGTTGTGCCTCAGAGACTCACGGAGACTCCTTATCTGCCCAGGCCTTTCCAGAGGCAGGTGTCTCCGCTTAGCGAGCCATCCTCATCATAGGCAAGTCCAGAATTGGGGAAGATAAAGCCAGTCCCCTTGCAGACCTGTGCCTGCTCCAGTGGAGTAACCCTCTGGGGCAGGGTCGGGCAAGACCAGAGCTACTGTGAACTCCGGCCTAGGGCCCCAAAGGGAACAAGAGGCAGCTGGCAGGGCACAGTGCCCTTCGGGGCTTTTGGTTTGTTGGCCCCTTCCCCCCTTGGGGATGTCCTTGGATGGCTCTAGCTGTCTTCTAACCTGAGCTTCTTTCTCCTGCCTGCTCACTTCTTATTAACAGCCCCACCAGTCTGCTTCCCAGCCCTCTGATCCTCCCAGCTACTGTTAGACTGCTAATCATCGCTGACAAAGCCAAACAGATGGAGCGCTGGGTTGAGCACTACTCCAAGCTGTACTCACGCGAGAACGTTGTGGTTCATGCAGCCCTCGATGCCGTCGAGCTCCTACCAGTAATGGACGAACTGGATCAGGAATCAACTGTGGATGAACTGAAGAGAGCCATCGACAGCAGTGCAGCAGGAAAGGCCCCTGGCCAGGATGGTATACCACCAGAGGTAATCAAGTGTGCCACGGACACACTCCTGGAACCCCTACATGAGCTACTGTGCCTGTGCTGGAAAGAGGGTGAGGTTCCACAGGATATGCGCAACGCTAACATTGTAACGTTGTATAAGAACAAAGGGGACAGAAGCGACTGCAACAACTACCGTGGAATCTCCCTCCTAAGCGTCACTGGTAAACTGTTCGCTCACGTCATCCTTGGCAGACTCCAGAAGATTGCTGAGAGGGTGTACCCTGAATTGCAGTGCGGATTCCGCGCAGAGAGGTCTACCGTTGACATGGTCTTCTCTCTAAGGCAGCTGCAGGAGAACTGCAGGGAGCAGAGGAAGCCACTCTACATAGCCTTCGTTGACCTGACGAAGGCCTTTGACTTGGTCAGCAGGGATGGTCTGTTCAAACTGCTCCACAAGATAGGCTGTCCTCCACGGTTACCCAAGATGATCCAGTCGTTCCACGAAGACATGAGAGGAACCATCCAATATGACAGTGCTTTATCGGATGCTTTCAGAATCAGGAGCGGCGTCAAACAAGGATGCGTGCTTGCTCCAACATTGTTCGGGATCTTCTTCCCACTCCTCCTGAAGCATGCCTTTGGATCTTCAACAGAGGACATCTTGCTGCACACAAGATCTGATGGGAAACTGTTTAACCTTGCAAGGCTGAAAGCTAAGTCTAAGGTGTGGGAAGTCCTCATCAGAGACATGCTGTTCGCAGACGATGCTGCTGTAGTGTCTCACACAGAAGACCAGCTTCAAAAACTGATGGATCAGTTCTCCAAAGCGTGTAAAGACTTTGGGCTTACCATCAGCCTAAAGAAGACAAACGTACTCGGTCAGGATGTTGCTGAATCCCCATCAATAAGCATTGACAACTATACGTTAGAGGTCGTCCACGAGTTCGTTTACCTCGGGTCCACCATCACTGACACCCTGTCATTGGACACTGAGCTAAATAGGAGGATCGGAAAAGCGGCCACAACTCTGTCCAGACTCAGCAAGAGTGTGTGGAATAACAAGAAGCTGTACACTCACACCAAAATGCAAGTCTACAGAGCCTGCATCCTCAGCACCCTCCTTTATGGCAGCGAGACTTGGACCCTGTATGCCCACGAGGAAAAGTGGCTGAACGTCTTCCACTTGCGCTGCCTCAGGCGCATCCTTGGAATATCATGGAAGGACAGAGTGACCAACACTGCCGTCCTCGAGCAAGCTGGAATCCCAACCATGCACACCCTCCTCAGGCAGCATCGGCTCCGCTGGCTTGGCCACGTCCACAGGATGAATGATGGAAGGATTCCAAAAGACATCCTGTATGGCGAGCTAGCCTCTGGCAAAAGACCTCCCGGACACCCCCAGTTGCGCTACAAAGATATCTCCAAGAGAGACCTCAGAGAGATAGACATCAAGCTGGACAACTGGGAAGAACTAGCAGACGACCGCAGCAGATGGAGGCAGGGGTTACACAAGGGCCTTCAGAAGGGCGAGATGAGGATCAGACAGCTAGCAGAGGAGAAGCGAGCGCACAGAAAGCACAATAAGGACTTGCCAGACACCCACCACATCTGCAAGAGATGCAGCAAGGACTGTCACTCTCGTGTGGGTCTTCAGTCACAGTAGACGCTGTAAATGAAGCCCTCAATTGAAACTATAAAGGGCGCGATCCATAGTCTATGCAGACTGAAGGATGCCTACTACTACAGCAGTGGCTAGTAGTGCCTGTATTAACCCATTGGCTTCTGAGATGTCCTGTGAGAGCACTGACTCCATCACAGGCTCCCTTTAGACTCCTCCTCCAGCTGGAATAAATTTTACAGGGGTGGTGGGACAGAATCCCAGAGTCCCAGGCCTGCTTTCTAACCCCTCCCGGCCCAGTGTGGGGTTCTACATACTATCAGAGGCACCCTAAAAGTCTGAGCCTCTGCAGAGCCTCAGGCACCTGGTAACAGGATCAGATGGAGTGGAGCTGGTGCATCACTACGGCTGTGATTACATCCTCTTGTCTCAACAGAACAAAGGTGTGTCATAGACTTGGACGTGCCCAGGAATCAGGAAGGATTAATGGCAACTGGCACCCTAGAATGGACTCACCTTCCTCTCCAGTGATCTCCAGCCAGACCCCTCTCCACCCAATTGTAGGAGGAGTTCCTGCCTCCATCTTTCTATGACAGCTGTTTCTTAGCTGTTTCTTATCATCAGATTTCTCTGACTGCTGTTGGTGGCTGTAGTCTTCCATTCCCATTGGTTTGCATCTTTGGTCCCCAAGGACAGGATGGCTCCGTGGAGTATCTTAGGTGCCTGGGGAAGAGGCCTGATCCAAAAGGAGTAGTGACAGGAGGAGAGAGACTCATCTTCCAGCTGGGGCCAATCTCAGAGTATTTGATGAGTTTCAGTGGGGCTCACATTACCCAATGGGGGACAGTCTCAGATGGGAGATGGGTCACTTTTTCAGGGGGTCCCATAGCCTGGCTTCCATCAATCTCACTTTTCTGTTGGGTCCCATTTCCCAGCTGGGTTTCATTAGAGCATAAGAACAGCCACACTGGGTCAGATCAAAGGTCCATCAAGCCCAGTATCCTGTCTTCCGATGGAGGCCAATTCCTGATCCCGAGAGTGAGCGAACAAAACAGGTAATCACCCAAGTTATCCTTCTCCTGTCATCCATTTCCAGTGTCTGACAAACAGAGGCTAGGGACACCATTCCTACCTATCCTAGCTAATAGTCATTGATGAACCTAACTGCCATGAATTTATCTAGTTTTTTGAACCCTGTTAAAGTCTTGGTCTTCACAACCTCCTCTGGCAAGGAGTTCCAGAGGCCTACTATGTGCTGTGTGAAGAAAAACTTCTTTTCATTAGTGTTGCTAGTAAATCCCTTCCCTGGCTAGTAGGCAGATGTTGTTGTCTGAGTCAGTGATGGACAATCGCAGCTAAGCCACCAAGTTCCCTAGTTTGGGGAGCTGTGCTGAGTTCTAAAGGAAGGGAAGGCAAGGGGGGCTCCATCAGCATTCTACTGTCCACTGCCAATCCCCCCTGGGACAGAGCATATATCTCCCCAAAGTCCCTCTGCTAGAGACTCTGGGGGAGAGAAGCTAGAGGTAGACCATCAGCTCCTTCTGCCTGCAAGGGATCCTGGAGCAAAGGGATGTGGGCAGGGCCCTCCATGAGAACTTGCATCCCCAGTTGCTCCAGGAGGACAAGCAGGGACCAAACGCCAGGCATGGTCCCCTTAAAGTCTCAGAATGTCCACTTAAAGAAGAGAAGATGAACTTGACTCAGGTCTACCTCATTCCCTGCTCTGACTCTGCCTTCCAAAGGGGAACACTCCCAACACACAGCCCCTGCAACTGCAGGTCCTACAGCCTATCAGAGCCAGCCTGCCTACACATGGCATCAGGAAGCTGGGGTTACAGGTCATTTACATCAAATTCAGAAGGGGAATCAGAGAATGTGGCTCTGCTGCTCCTTATGGCCTTCTCTCTCTCCTGGAACACTCTGGACCTGATGCAGAAAAGGAGGGAAAGAAGGAAGGGAAGAAGAGAAAGAGGGTGGGAAGGAGGAAAAGGGAAATCTAAAAGGACAACCCCCTAGCCCCCCAGGCATTCTATGGGACAAAGTCCACGTTAGAAAATCAAATCACCTTAATCTAGTGATTTTTGTGCCTAGAATTCAGCTGGTACCAGGTGGATCAGACGGAACAAGTTCCAAGTCCCTCTGAGGCTCTTACCATCTAAACAGGGACTGCAAAATCAGTAGTAGGGAAGAAGAAAACTCCAACAAGGTTCCATCTCATGCTCATGTACATTAATTATAATTTTCTCTCAGGCCCCAAGGGAGATCTTGAGAAGGAGACTTGCTGCTGCAAAACTGTAAGAATCTCTGACGTTGCCCCTGCCTTTGACATCTGTCTTACCTGGCTGATGCCAGTGTCTCTCTCTGAGGTCACTATCCCCTCCCCTCCCCACCCGCCCTGATGTTCCCCAATGAGCTGAGGTCCTGCAGCAAGCCTTTGTGATGTCACTGCTATACCACCCTTCCCTTTTTAGGTGGCGTCCTGACTCTGGACAGCCTCTTTGGATGTTTGAGTGGCTTCCCCTGAATTATCCCACTTTATGATAGCAGCTGGGTTGTGTCACAGGCTGTGCCTTGTGGAGAAGCAATCTTTGCTTTAGGTTGCTTTCTTGATATGCTGGCTCCTTTTTATCTGATATATGTACCAAAAACCCAATTCAACCAGCCAGTCAAACTGGGTCTGCAGCTGCTTTGTGCTGGCAGAGCCTGTGCTAAATCCTTCTCCAAACATTTAACATGAGTTCACTACCTTAGTAATACAGGATATAGTTTTCAAAACAGGTGATGTTTAAAAACTCTGTTTTCCCTGGTATCATTTGTTTGCTCTTTGCATTTATCCTATCCTAGAGGTGAGAGTGGATTAGTCAGTTTCATTCTTTGTGTCTGATCAGTTGCGTGTTTTGGTATTCATTGACTAGCCCAATGCAGCTGTATTGAAGGCTTGCAGGCTCCTGACGGCAGCCCATTTTAGTAGATGAATTCCATTGTCACCACATGGGGGAGAGACAATGGGTACTATGGTGTGTCCCAAGTAATCCTACACTTCAAAGTGTTTCCACATTCAAGTGGGTGGCCCAGGATCAGAACTGACTTCTGGTACTGGGACTTGCTCCTTAGGGTTGCCAGGCAGAGGGTGCACAGTCAGTGCTGTGCTTATATCTCTGTGCACCCTGATGGATGGCACCAAGAGAGCGCCTGTGCAGTGCAGATTCTGCAGCACGATTGTTAGCCGGTGGCCAGGTAATGCGCGGTGAGGTACTCCCCTGGGTCCTAAACAACCCAGTTTTTTACTGTTAGAGCAGGCAGCTCCTAGCACACTCACCCACGGCCAGGCTGTAGTAACCAAACGGTTAAAGTTCTTTTGTTGTGCCGGCTGTGTTGCAGTGACAAAAGGGTTAACAAAATAGTTAGGCTTGGATCTTAACTAGTTACAAGTTTATTAAGCTACAGTTATAAGCCTGCGGTTACAAAAGGCTATTGTTTACTTCTTATATGCTAGCAAAGTACAGGTGTTAACAAGTTACGTTACAATCCAATACAAAGATATCTGTGATCATCTAACACAATGATATCTTGGCACTATGACATCTAGTTACAGAGCTCTAATTCTTTAGCTGTGCACAAAAAAAAGTCAGAGACCTAGCATGGGTGTATCTTACCCTCTCTGCGTCTCTCGATACCAGCGTAGCCAAGCCGGATCGGTCACTCAATTCCGCGGAAAGACGAATACGAGGTTGGGCATACCCAGCTGTGGACCTCGGGAGGCAATCACCTGACCCGACCAGCAGGTAGTTGTTGGAATGCACTCAAAGTTAGAGTTCTGCTGGACCCATCTTTTATACCCCTTTTGGGTTACGTATTCTCTTTCTTATCTATGGTGCCAGATCATACTGGTCTGTCTTTGTGACTCCAGTTTGTTACAAGGGCATTTCTACTTAGTTTGCACTTGTAAGTCAAGAGATAAGCAATTTAGGAGTACAGGACATTCTTTTGTGTGGGCGGGGCACATCCCCTTCTGGGTGATTGTGTGTGTGCATCATATTGATCAATGCCAGCTGGAGTGATTTCTGAGGGTCCCCCCCCCCCCCTCATGTTGACAGTCTGGCCTGTTAGCCTTCTAGCTGTACTTTCTGCTTCTCAGGGTCACGATAAGTTAGCATATCTGGGCCTCAATGAGGGCACCAAAGACTGTGCTGTCAGCAGCCGTTTCCGTGCCCTGTGTGCTCCTCAGTGGAGGGGGGCAACGAGCAAGCTGGCTTGTAAGGGGGAGACTTTGTCTGGCTACAACGATGCCACTCTCAAAGACCAAAGGCTTTCGAAATCCAGGGGGTCCTTTTGAAAGGCCCCTGTCTACACTGGCTGCATACGTCTCGCAAGCAGCACTTTGGAAACGCGTGCGGCCACCATTATGCTAATGAGACACTGCATATGGATAGTAACATGTCATTAGCATCTACCAAAGTGGCTCATTAGCATCCACCTTTCAAAAGGTGGGTGCTAGTGTAGCCACGGCCTAAATGTTGACAGACTCATTGCCAACACTCTATAAAGTGTATATAGAAATCACATTTTCCACTCCTGAAATGAAGACACTATAATGTGAAACAAATAATGCAAACATGCAGTAGTTTAGGACAGCAAGTCATGATCATGTGCCTAGTAGCCTTTACAGACTGTACAGGGTATAACAGGTATACAGCATTCTACGTAAGACTCTAATCCTAATTGGTGCCTCTAAGCATTCTTACAATACCATATGCATTGAGGGCACAGGAATGTACATCAGGTGGTAGGGAGGGAAGGATGGGCACAGGCCAACCACTAATTGTTCAGGTGACAGAGGGAAGAAAAGGGCAGCTGCTGCAAGATGTGGGACAGGAAGGAAGAAAGAGCTCCTGCTGAAGTGGGAGTGGGGTCACTAAATTTCTGTGCACATCCCTGTGCCAGCAGAAAGCAGTTATTACTAGTATAATTTGGCTATACACTTGAGTTAACGTGACAGCTTTCATCTTTGCCAACACGCTGGATATTGCACAGAGGAGCTCCAGGGTTGAATGCATGAGTTGCTAGAGACTAGCCGCGTCTACACGAGCCGGCTACTTCGAAGTAGCCATGCCACCTTCGAAATAGCGCCTCCCACGTCTACACATGGCGAGTGCTATTTCGAAGTTGAAATCAACGTAAGGCGGTGAGACGTCGAAGTCGCTATCCCCAACAGGAGATGGGAATAGTGCCCTACTTCGACGTTGACCATCGAAGTAGGGCACGTGTAGATGATCTGCGTCCTGCGAAATAGTGGGGTCCGCGATGGTGGCCATCAGCTGAGGGGTTGAGAGATGCTCTCTCCAGCCCCTGCGGGGCTCTATGATCACCATGTGCAGCAGCCCCTGGCCCAGGGCTTCTGGCTGCTGTTGCTGCAGCTGCGGATCCATGCTGCATGCACAGGGTCTGCAACCAGTTGTCAGCGCTGTGGATCTTGTGTTGTTTAGTGCAAGTGTGTCTGGGAGGGGCCCTTTAAGGGAGCGGCTTGCTGTTGCCCGGGAAGTGCTAGTCCGCCCTGTGACCCTGTCTGCAGCTGTTCCTGGCACCCTTATTTCGATGTGGGCCATTTTGGCATGTAGACGCTCCCCTGCAGTGCCTACTTCGATGTAGTGCTGCCCAACAACGTCGACGGCACCAGCCCTGGAGGACGTGTAGACGCTATTCATCGAAATAGCTTATTTCAATGTAGCGACATTGAAATAAGCTATCTCAATGTAGCATACATGTGTAGACGTAGCTGCTGAGTCAAGAAACTGGGTTTGTACATGAGGGTCAACAAACTCATGGCTTCTATGAATTTAGGGTTACTATATTTGAAGTTTCAAAAGAAGAGGTCACCTTAAAAGGGAGTGTAGCTGTATCAGCATCTACCAACTCATGTTGCAGTAATGTGTTATAGTATACATAGTACATTAATACAATGTGAGTTGGTAGATACTGATATGCTCCCTCAGGAGCATTCTCTTTTTTGAACGTTCAAATATGGTAACCCTGGATGATCGTGATATTAAAGTCCCGTTAAAATGATGAGACCTTATGTAGCGTGTTGAAGAAGAGGATCTCTGAGATCAGTACACCACTCCTGCCTTGCCCAGTACATTCAGATCCTGAAGTTGCTTATACAGCAGCTGACGCCTGGTGACAAGCAGGTCAGTTCTTCTCCTAGCTGAGATGGTCACAAGCTTCTCTTACGGCTGAGGCAAGTGACCAACGACATGTTGTGAAAGGGCCATTCCAGTATCCTGCGGGCTGTAGCAAATCAGAGCCTAATTAGAAAGCAATCAAGTTTGTGCTTTGGTATTTGCCTAACTGAGGATGATGCTGCACCTTTTTAAGAGTGAGGTGAATAAACCATTGGAGCAACTGGCTCAATGTTTATCACCATGAGCAAATTGTAAAGTACGATCACGTTTCTCAAGGTTGACCCACAATCAGACCAGGTCTACGCTAGACATTAAAGAAATTGTAGTTCGCAATTCCAGCTACGATTGCGGAGCTAGAATCGATTTATCTACAATCGACTTACCCGCGTCTCCTCACAGAGAGGGGTCAACAGGAGAAACTCTCTGGTCAACCTCCCTTATGCCTTGCCACGCTGAGTACCGGGGGGACTGCCAGTCCCAGAGGGTTCGATTTCCCGCGTCCCTACCAGGGGTGTGAAATCAAACCCTGGCCATGCGGATTGCTCTCGGTGAGGGGACGCCCTTAGCTCGGGGAAGCCCTCTGCATTGCTCAGGAGGTCGGAGCACACTGCCGGCAGCCCCGGGATCCGAGCCCGTGGCTGAGCGGGGGGGGGGGGGGGTAGAAGAAGGGCAGGGCCCGCTAGATAAGGGTACAGAGATGCCATATCCACCCCACTGCAGAGCAGAGCAGAGCACACCCGCGGCACCTATTGTCTTCCGCGCGCACCCCTGCGCTCAGACAAACCGCCTCCGAACGCCGCGCCGCGCACATACTGCGGGAATTTCTGCCCAGCCCTCTGCTTGCTCCGCTTCTTATTATTGGGCGCTACCCTGCTGCGCTCCCCATTGGCTCTTGCGAGCTGTCACTCTAAACCCCTGGCGGCTCTCTGGGATTGACTGGGGGCTGCGCTTTGGATTCTGCTCGCTCATTGGCCGTGGTGGCCGCGTCACGGGACTACCCGTTTGGTTGTGGATGTCGCAGCCGCTTTTCGCTGTAGCCGCTGGAAACTCACCCCAATATGGCGGCGGCCGGGAGCGGGGAGGAGGCGGCAGCGGTCTCGGGCGAGGCGGAGAAGGAGGAGGAGGAGGCGGCGGCGGCGGCCTGTGGCAAGGCCGGGGGCGATGCGGGCGGCGAGAGCGAGGAGGAAGAGGACGTGTTCGAAGTGGAGAAGATCCTGGATGTGAAGACGGAGGGGGTGGGTACATGCGGGGAGCCCCGGGCCGCCGGGGACGTGGGGTGGGTGGGGGGAGCCGCGGTCCGGCGGGGACGTGCGTGGAGTGCGGGGGAGCCCTGGCCTGGCGCGGGATGGGCTAATGAAAGAGGAGCCCAGGCTCTCTGGGGTGGAAGAGGCCAGAACCCGGCTGCTGGAGATGGGGCAGGCGCTGTGTGAGAAGCTGTCTGGAGGGAGATGAGGATGGGACCACTATGAGTGGATGAGTGTTGCCTCAGCTGATGCTGCTGTTGTGGGGCCTGTTGCCTCTTGCATTCATTTTTTTCTCTTTTCCTTCCTACAGAACCCCCCTTCCCCGACTTCTTCCCTTCTCCCACATTGCCTTCCCCCTGCATCCTCCTTGTCTCATCCCTCCTCTCTCTTGGCCAGGTGTTCCTCACCCATCTGTGTTCTGCACCTCTGAGGCATCAGGCCTGCTAGACTAATGGTGAGGGTAGCAACCAAGCAGCTGATGCCATCAGGTGGCCTGGCTCCCCCTTTCTTCTCCTCACACTTGCATTAACATCTTCTTCATTTTTGAATGATGTGACCAAAGGTAGCAGGACAGCTCATCTTGCATGGACTTGAATTTGGGTTTCTGTTCTTTTTGTTTCCACCTTCATGGGCCACTTATAACCTAACTGCCTGAAGCTAACTTTAAATGCCTTAGTGGAAGTACTTCATTTAGCATAACTGTAGCTATCTAAAAACAAGCAATCCTGTGCCACCTTAGAGGCATATTTATTAGGCAATGAACTTTCATGGGTAAAGCTTATGACCTAGTCAATTTGTTAGTTTCTAAGGTGCCAGAGGTCTGCTTGTTATTTGTGAAGCTACAGACTTATTTTGAGTCTGAATTTGTCTGGCTTCTGCCTACGGACACCAGATCCAATTATGACTTTTTCTGCAAGACTGACGAGCTGCCCACTGTGAGAAGGCTCTTCTTCATGAAGGCACTTAAAATATGATTGTCACCTCACTTGCTGCCTGAAGGAAATAACTAGATTAGCCCTCTCCTAAGTCCTGATATGACTGTTTTCCAAACCTTTTCTAATATAAGATCCTTTTTTGAGTGGTTACTAAAAACAGACAATATTCCAGTAATGATCTCACTAATTTATTCAGATAGTAATTGCCTGCTCCTATTCAAAAGTCCCTTGTTTGAGCATCCAAGGTCACATTACTCCTCAAATACACCACCTCACTGGGAACTCATGACTCCAAAGCCTCTCCAGTGTCACTTCATTCCAGGATACAGCCTCTTCCCACCCCATCCATTAACTATAACCTATATTTTTATTATTGGATGTATGGCTTTTCATGTGCTTGTACAGGTTAAACCTCCCCAAAATGGAATTCTCTCGTCCAGCAACATCCATCGTCTAGCAGGACCATGGATTTTACAGGACCAGAGACCCCAGGTTGGGAGGTTAGTAAGGGAGCCTGGTCACCTCAGGCAGGGAAGCCCAGCAAGGCTTGAATCCCTGGCCAGAGGTGACAGCCAGCCAGCACTGGTCTCTGCAGAGCTGGGGCTGCACCCAACACCCATGGGGCCAGGACCACGCCAGCAGCTTGGTCGGGGCTATGCCAGGCACCCACACTGGCGGCCCAGCCGGGACCGCACCAGGCACCCACTGTGCCATCAGTGTGACTGGTCCAGAGACAGCAATTGGGCTGGGGCTGCTGTCTGCGGGGCTGGGGCTCTGGGGCTATGCCATTATCCCAGTCAGGGCAGAGTTGGTGCCCACATGGCTGGGGCCGTGTCCAGCATGGGGCTGGAACCAACCTGTGCAGCTGGTAGCCCCAGAGATGGCTGGGCTGGTGCTGGCCCAGAAGGCGCCAAGGTCTGGAGGAGATAAGGGGGCCCTGGGCTGGAGGTGGTAGGAGGGAAGAGGAGCAGGCAGCAGACTGCATGGTGAGAGCAGGGACTTCATCCAGCAAATTCCCTCCTCCAGGGCCAGTCAGGTCTTGAGGGTGCCAAACAAAGGAGGTGCAACCTGTATTAAACATATGTTGCTCAAATGAGCCCACCTTACCAAGTGACTTAGATAGGTCTATAAAAGTGACCTGTCTCCATTGATATTTGCTATCCCACCAATTTATATTATCTACAAATTCTGTCAGCAGGAATTTTGTAATTTCTTTCAGATCACTTTAAGAAATAATGAATAGCAGTAAGGCTAAGAATAGATTCCTGGGGCATCCTGCTAGAAGTACTCCCACTAGACATGTCCTCATTTTGTTACTTTGAGATCTGTTAACTCATCTGTGATGCACACTATGCTGATTTTTATAGTGCGAGTTCTTAAAAAAAAAAAAAAAACCATAATGCAGAGTAAGTCAGATGTGTTACAGACGTCTAAGCATATTCAGTTAATGTGGTTACCTTTACCAAGAAATCTCAAAAAAAAAAAAAAAATCAGGTTTGCCTGACCAGTATATTCTCCATAAGACCATATACTCAATGGTATTAAATAGGCTACCATATTTTAATCCTTTATTAGCTATGTTACCTTCCACGTCAGAATATTCATTCCATGAGACAATTTCATTAACTGAAACAGCTCTGGGTAAAGCACTTTAGATGCAAGATGATTTTGTTTCTTTCTATCAAAAGAGGACAGAAGCTGGAGAGAAGTTTTCTACCAAAAGCCGGAGAGAAGTTTCAAAAGACTTTTCTAATCTTGACTATCCTAAATATGTTTATCATGTGCAAGCTCTGCAGACCCCTACTATATTATACGCAAGATCTAGTACATAACTTTGTTACACCCCACTTAATCTTTCTCATCATGTTGAAACATGACCATATATTACCATTTGTCTTCTGTACAGGCCAGTGTCTAAGACTAAGTTTACACTACAAATTACATCACTCAGAGGTGTGTTTAATGCACATCCTAGATTGGTGTAATTTAAATCACTTAAATGCTAGTACAGACTGCTACGTTCGCAGGGGAGCTACTCACAACAACCTAAATACTGCTTCTTGTGGATGCAGAAGTTATTAAGCTGCTGGGAGAGTATCGTCACCAAAAGCTCCACGTAAATGATATAATACAGACACATCTTAACTCAAGATGATGCTTCATTTCATACTTCCTTATAGATTATTGTGAGGATTTTTTCAAAGTCAATTTTATTGTGGAAGGAAGTGAGGGGAAGGCACGTTTCTTTAAACGCATTTCCGAAATGTTCTGTCTGCTTTCTACTCTCTTTTTTTTAAAGGTTATTAGAGCTCTAAGCAATACTTACACAGAGTCTTGGGGAACCAAAAGTGCTTTCATTTTAGCTTCTTTTTGAAAATACACCATAAGCGTTTGTCTATGGGAAGTCTTAGTGAACAGCAAGCTGGCGTGCTAATCTACATTACTGTAGCCTGCCATACATCCAGTGTTGCAGCCCACTGATGGTGTATCTGGATCTAAAATATGAAGCTGCTTTGCTGCATCACTCTAATGCTTCAAGTGTAGACCCAACCTGTACTGAGAGGAGGGGTTCTCCTGTTAGTGTGAATACTACACCTGGCCAGAAGGCAATAGCTAGCATTGGTCAACACTAGGAGTTCAGTCATCTCTCAGGGATGTGGTTGGTTTTTTTGTACGCCATTGAGAGATTCCACAATGAATTTCTGGAGTTCACTAAGCTTTAAGTTCTAGAGCATTCTTCAATCCACTGCTGTAA
Organism: Carettochelys insculpta; assembly: GCF_033958435.1. NCBI lineage: Eukaryota > Metazoa > Chordata > Testudines > Carettochelyidae > Carettochelys > Carettochelys insculpta. Next base: position 44,602,298 of record NC_134137.1, read on the forward strand.
AGCAAATGCAGTCAATGGGCTTGCGTGTATTATGCTACAGTATTTGAAGATAATTTGGCCTTTAGAGAATATCATGGATGATGTGAATGGAACAAAGCAATCAAAGCTTAAAGTAATGAGAAGAAATGAATTCATTTTTAAGGACTATTTGTTTTCCATGGCAGTTTTACTGTGCAACCTTCACTTTTAAAGTTATTGCTAAACGTTGCATGCTGTCTCATTTATTGAATGCTCTGAAAAATCTATAATGAAAGAGGAAAGGGTATACATAATACTTTTTAACTTACATTATCATAATATATATGAAAGGGCAAAGTTAAGACTGCCCATTTTAACTGAGGATTTTGCATTTCACTTTGCAACCTTGTATTTTAGCAATTTTGTGGAATAATACTAAGGCCTTGCCTACACTGGCAAGTTACAGTGAAATAAAACTATTCGGCGCTGCAACTCTGTGCCAACACTGGCAGGGCACTCTTTGTGCACTCACTGCACGGTTGCTGTTCTCCATGTAAAGCATGTCAACAAGAAGCATAGAACTTTCTGCATAGTGGCTACCAGGTGTCGATGCCACAGTATACTGCAGTGCGCTGACTGGCCTTTGGTACCTGTCCCACAATGCCTGTTTTAACCTCTCTGGTTGTTGATGTAGCACTGATGGTAGTTCTTTTTAGTGATGGTACCCACTGTAACAACTTGCTTAAGGGTATGGTGGATTCTCTATGACTTGGTGCCTTTAAGTCTAGGTGGAATGTGACTTCAGAGTGCAAACCTTGTAGGAATACCATTTTTGGTTGGAGAATCGCAGCTTTTTGACTTTTAGAAGTTTACTGTATTAGAGGGTGGTGTTGGTTGCAAATATAGCACAAGTTGTTTGCTCATCAGTTGTGTTTGAATTTATGGCATTAATTCAGTAAGTATAGTAAGTCTTTGGACTTTACTTCTTTTGGCAAGGATAAACATTTAAGTGTGTGTGTGTTGTGGGGGGAGTTTCTTTAAAATCTGAAATCTTCCTAACAACTAGTAAACTAAGAAGAAAAATGCAAAATATCCATTTTTATAAAATGGCATGAAAGTAAAGAATGGGCATTTAAATAAAATAATGAATTTTTTTTTAATCCACTCTGCACTTGAATTCAAGCACTCTGTGCATATGTGTGCTACAGTGTGATGCCAGGAAAGGACAAAACTGAATTCTAGTTAACAGACTCCATTCTTGTGAAGTTGCGTAGTATGTATGTGTCCTGTTAAGGTGTACCATGGTTAAGGAAACTGAGTTGTTCAGCATTGCAGTGTGAAATTGCTCAGTTTCTGTGGAGATGCAGCAAAGAACTTTGGACAAAACCAGATGGTTAACAGAAGTTTTAGTGAACTGTGAGCAGTATCTAATACTTAAGCTCTTTTATGCTATGCTTCAAACCCTCAGAACATGTTTGCATGAGTGATTATAGCAAAACATGGCTCATCTCTCTCATTCAGAATTAACATTTTCATCCGATAAAATGACATTAGACTAAACTAGTATGCATTGAAGTTCACAAGAGCAAGTCAGTAGTGTAGAAACACCCTTATAAATTCTTGTTTTGAAGTACTTTTTACTCTTTACAGGGTAAAATTCTTTACAAAGTGCGATGGAAGGGATATACTTCAGATGATGATACTTGGGAACCAGAGGTTCATCTGGAAGACTGTAAAGAAGTGCTGCTTGAATTCAGAAAAAAAGTTGTGGATAATAAGCCTAAGCCAGTTAGGAAGGACATACAGGTATGTCTCCTTTCTCCCCACCTTCCATTAAATAAGTCCTTCTGTTTTAAGCCTCCTTTTTTTTCTGGAACTGAATTCTGAATTGTGTGTAGACCTGCGGTCAGCTACCTTTCCGAAGGAGAGTGCATAAATTTGACCTTTTGATCTTTCTGTATGGTTTGAGTGCCGGTAATACTTTTTAAAGTTGCTAATAGTCCTGCTTACAAAAACTTCATTAGTAGATGAAGTAAGATGCGGAGCTTTACCATTAGCTGTTTTTTGGTTAATCCACAGGCAACATGGCTTTGAGCATGCTTCCTGCCACATGGGGGAAGTGGATGGGGCTGAACTCCTGCCTTGTGTGCCAATGAAAATCAGCTCGTCTGCTGCTCTTGGCACCCATGTTGGGCGTTTCTGACCCTTGATGTAGACCTTAAAATATCAAAAATTTCTTTGTGGTAGAAGCCTTTATTACTGAAATGACCATTGTGTGTTTGCTTGGGAGTTATTAATTAAGACTCGGGTAAGATTACAAAAAATCTCTTAGGAAAAAAGATGTCATATATGCCATGTTTGGCCAAGCTTGTGAAAGTCTTACGTTTTAATGTGAAGACATTTCTCTTTATGTAATATGAGAATTTGTGAAGTTGGCGTCTGAGCAATTCCAAAGTTATTGGGAATGTTCAAGGCATTAGTAGACAAAACCCTATTGATTTTGGGGAAAATTAAAAAAGCAAGAAGCTGAAACCCTACCATCAGATTACCACAATCATTGTTTCAGGCACTTCTTCAATTGCCTCTAGATCAAACAGCTAGTTGATGGATTCAGTTAGTATTTGGTGGTATAAAAAGGCCCCTGTTTGGCTTCTTCATAGTCCAGGCATATTGGGGGTGTCTGGTATGTGTGGGGGAAATGTATTGGAGGGGGAATGAGGGAAAATAAGTGTGCATACAGAGCTCCTGTCCTAGATGGTGGAGATGGGGTACCTGAGAAGAGGGGCCATATGGTCCTTGTCGTGGAAGCGGGAGGGAAGCTGCAACTGTGATATGCAAAACCCATGGCAGTAGGAAGATGTGATGAGTTGCAGGGAATTCTTGAAAAGGAAGGGAATGGGAGAGTGCAACACACAGAACTTACGGGGGAGGATTGAAGAAACCTCTGTGTGCAATAAACTCAGGCTGTGCAAGAAGTGGTTGACCACCTAATCTAATTCTTTTCTTCTAGCATAGTCATAAACATTCATATTTTTATTTATTTCAGTATAAAATTGGCTGTCCTGTAAGCTGAGTAACTTGAATACATTCTTCAACAGTAATGTTTTGTATCTGAACAAATAATCATAACTTTAAAGCAGGGGTAAGCAATCATTTTTGAGGGAAAGCCACTCTGTTTTTGACAAGTGGTCAAGGGCCATACTTTTCTGTGGAGGAGGTTCAGAGTCTGAGATGGAGGTTAGATGCAGAAGGGAACTTGGAGTAGAGGCGGAGGGTAAAGGAGGGGGTTGTGATCTGAAGCAGAGGATTGGGGTTCAGGATCTAGGAGAAGGTATGGATGCAGAAGAGAATTTTGGCCTGCGGGAGGGTCTGAAGGGGAGTTGTGATCTAGCGTGGAGGCAAGGAGGGAGCAGGGGATTAGGATGGCGACCTGGGGCAGAGGATTTGGGTGCAGGGTCTGGGACAGGGTATGGGTGCGGGAGAAGATTCTAGCCTTGGGGAGGAGTCTAGGGAGCATGCAAGATTTGAAAAGGTGTTGGGGTATGGTGCCAGAGGCAGGCTGTGGTTGGGAGGCACTTACCTAAGCAGTTCTCAGCCAGCAGCACTCGCAGGCAGGCTTCCCTACCTGCCAGAGGCCCCAGCCCACTAGCTGTTCAATGTAACTCTTTGCCCTGGGCGAAGGGGCTTTGTGCGTTGTCCTTACCCCCAGCAAAATCTCTCAGTTCCTACTGGCTGGAACTGGAGTATGAAACTTATCCCCAGCCCCCGTGCAGTGCAGAGAGCCACTGGGTGTAGCCAGCTGCTTTGAGTGGCACTATTCTGTTGCTCAGGGGCCAGCTGCAGGCTGGATTAAAAGGCCCAGTGGGGTGGATCTTGCCTGCTCCTGCTTGAAAGCATACTGTTAGGTTTGCATGCTTTCCTGCTGGTTTTGGTATCCTTACACTGTAAGACTAGAAGTTTATATTGTATATTGGAAAACTTACTTTTGAGTCCATATAGTGAAACAAAGTTAACTAGATTTCTGAATATTTACGTGGATTGATGAAGCAGTTTTTTTCTGAAAGCTAGAATTACAGCCAGGGACTGTTTTCTTCACTAATAGTAACAGTTATGTGTCTATAGCAGTGGAAAAATTATAGGCACCGAATGCAGAATTTGTCTTTCCACCATTTTCTTCTGTCTTTTGTGGAGAAAGCTTTCTAATGGCAGGAATGACGGCCACCTCGGATGGTCATTTTAGTTTAAAGCACTCCTCTGTTCTGCTCTACTCTTTTTAACCTCAGTCTTGCTACTGTTTGTCTTCGACATCTTTCTGCATCAACAAGAGAATGAATTTGCGTCACCTAGATTCATCTCAAAGTTTAATTTTAAGACCAGTTGGGCTACTTACATGGTAGAAGGCAAAACTAATCAACATTCAACAGGTAGTTAAATGCAAACTTTCATTATGCTCACACCCAAACCATATTATCTTGAAGTGCGGACCCTTTGCTCACTCATTCTTTGAGACAGTACTTTTCTTCCCTGCTTGGTTTGGAAAGAGATTATATTCTTTGCTCACTAAACCCTGGTGTGGTTTTTTTTTTTTTTTTTTTGTTCCTGTTTAATTTGTAGTAATTGCAATGGATGATGGGCAGATGGATTTTAAAGATGCTCTTACAGGTTGTGTCTACATAATAACAATACCCTGCATGTAGCCCATTTCAACTAACTTGGGCTTATGGGTCTCTGACTGCAATGTAGATGCTTTAGCTCTGTGACCTTTCCCCCTTCACTGGGCTTCAACCCAAATCCAAACACTACACTGCAGTTTTATAGCATGGGGGCTTGAGCCCCACAAGCCCAAGTCAGCCAAGGCCAGCCCTTGCTATTTTATTGCAGTGTGGAATACCGGTGAGCTTTAAAATAATGTACAGCAGGTTTCTTTGGAATCTTGTGCCTTACTTCTGGAGAATAAGTAGGTCACCATGGCAATATCAAGTTAGAACATATTTACATCATGGGCACTACAGGGCAAAGCTACCACTAAGCCACCAAAGCACTGTGGTATAGACGTTTTCTACATTGACAGAAGGGTGTTTTATGCAGGGGAGGTAATCTGTCTCCCCAAAAATCATAGCTAATCTGATAGAAGAACTCTTCTGTCAACCTAGTTGTTTCTACAGAGCAGATTAAGGCAGTTTAAACTTCTAAGTGTAGACCAGGACTGACTCTTGCAGCGAGGACGAGTCTAGAATCACGTTTGTGCTCTATATTTTGCCGCTCCACATAGTTACCAAGATGTATCCTGCTTGTTGTTTGTTTTATTTTTTCTTCCATGTGCTTGTTGATGCCACTTCTAGAGGTAGTAACTTGAGTAAGTGCTTATACACGAATAACTTTGTTCACATCAAGCAGTGGTGTGAATCTTCCCTGCACTATTCTGCCATGAACTCTCTGTCATATGGACCCTGCTGGCATGCATTGAGTTTACTACACTTTCATCTAGTGCTGTTTCAAAGAGGACTCACTGATGGTGAGCTAAAATAGGAACAACTTCTGGAAACTGCCTTTAAAAATTCTTGCACTACCCTGTCTTCAGGCACTTTTCGGTTAAGCATACATAACACCATTACATTATAAATAAGTACCTAAATAATATGTTGAATTGGGAAAGGAGGTAAAAAATGTGTTCTGTTTTTCTTCCTTTTGTAGAAGCTGTCTTTAAATGATGACTTATTTGAGGCAGAATCTGACAGTGACTGGCAAAGTGAAGCAAAAGATGACACATCACCAAAGAAGAAAAAGAAAAAATCAAAAGATGGAGAGGATAGAAGCCCAGATGATCTGAAAAAGAAAAAATCAAAGTCTGCAAAACTCAAAGAGAAACCCAGACTAGATCGTGAAAACTCCTCAGATAGTTTGATTTTAGATTCAAAACCAAAGAAAAGAACTTCAGAAACCAAGGAAGACTCAAAAGAGCCTAAGAAGCAGAAGAAAGAAGAGTCTAAAGAAAACAAGAAAAAGAAGGCAGAAGTTAAAGATGTAAAAACAAAATGTAAAGAGGATTCTAAAGACAATAAAAAATTGCGAAAGGAAAAACATGGTGACCTTCAGTTTGACTCAGAGTCAAGTACCCTTGATGATTCGTTTTCTCAAGCAGCTGACAATGAAAATTCAGACTTATGTTCTGAGGGTAGAGAGGAGAAACAAACAAAAAGTGGAAAAGATAAATCTGAACAGGAAATTGTTCTGAAGGATTCCATTGCTGACAGACAGCCAGATGGGTCAGCAAGTACTGAAGAGGACAGCATTGAGGTTAAAGTTAAAAGAAAAAAGAAGAAACTTAAAAAGGTTGAAGATTATAAAGAAGAAAATAGAAAAGCAGAAACAAAGGAGAACTATTTGGAGAAGAAAAATATGCACAAAAAACAGAAGGCTCAAGACAAAGCAAAAGTTTCTGCAGAGTTAGACAAAGTTTCTTCTGCACCTTCTCTAGTGCAAAAAAGTTTGAAATTGTGCACAGATGAAAAAGGGCGCAAGTCAACTGATTCACTTGGCGAGGTAAGCAATGTTATGAAATTGGAAAAACAAAGGTTAAATCAGGGACCTTATCTTAATGATGTACCTCAGAGTGCTAAAAAGCCTGTTGTTTCTGAGGGAAAAGACAAAAATATGGTTGGGAGAGTTAAAGGATGAAATTAAAGAAAAACCTACTGCACACTCTGAAGGGAAAAATTTTAAATGGTCTCTCCTATCCGCTGAGCATAATAAAAAAAAAAAAAGTTAGTCGCGAAGTGTGTCTATATGTGAAATGAATGTGGAGGCAAAGGCAACAGCTGTTTTATAAAAGGTTTAAAACTGATTTCAGAAAGCAAATATTGTGTATTAGTTTGCCTTTTTGTTTAGTATTCTGTAAAGTGTAAATCTCCAGCTCCTTCTTTTTAATTCTGTTGAAAGCAGGTTAACTTTTTAATGCTTGTATTATCTGTTTTAACCATTTGTCCCTTACTTGCACATCTGACCACCTTCTTTAAGGGGAAGGATGCCAAATTTGTATAGCAAGGTATCCAGTCATTTAGTGAGTGTCCATTTATTATCATGCTCTGAATGTTCTTATGTGATATGGCTATCATGCCATCTCTGTGCCTTTCAAGTACAGGTTGGACGTCTCTAATCCGGAACACTCTCATCCAGCAACATCTGTAATCTGGCCTAGTTTCAGTTAACCAAATGACTGCTTATCATGGATGTGGCCAAGTTTCCTGTAGTCCCATTAAAATTTGACAGCCACCAGTCCTGGCTCTCAGTGTTCTGAGCTGTTGTAATTTACCCCAAATGTCTTCTAAGAGCCCAGTAGACAGCAGAAGGATTGGTAATTCTGCTAAACAATATTGACCTCCCGTAGTCCAGCAAATTCTGTCGTCCAGCCCTGGTCACATCCTGAGGGTGCCAGGTTAGAGCATTCAACCTGCATACCGTTACTGTAACTTTTGTATTTTGGTATCTTGCTAGAAATTGGAATCCTAAAATCAGCAGTAAACCTGAATCTCCCAGATAGGAAGACAAGCCTTCTGCACAGCTATTGGTTCTTAGGTTAATTGTAGTTAGAACGTAAACAATACAGAATAAAAACCTGAAATTAACCATTTAGGATGTGCTCTTCTGATAAATCTAACCTAAAAACATGTCAGTGCACATATCTGTTGTTTGAAGTATTATGTTCCTCATTGAGCAGAGGATTATCTTTTAAGGAGGATCTGGGGTAGAAAAGTTAAAGAATAAATATATAATATTGGAAAAGCTAAAATGCCCTTCTAAGAAAATTCCATTGAACAATGTAATGTTCAGCTGCCGGAGACCAGTGTGAGTGCTGCCTGCAGTTTGCACACAAAGCCACTTGCATGTTGTTGTAGCAAAATTTACAGACAAAACTTCAAAAGTAGCTTTTTTTTCCCCCAGAGCTCACTGGTAAATACATTTATATAATTAATTTCATTCATTTTTGTGTCATTAATCAAGGTTTATTGTATTTATCCCCTGAACATTTTTGAGTGGGGAAGATCCACTTAGAAAAGAGCAAAAATAACAAATGTAGATACTGCCTTCATGGGATGAAAACAAAGGTGGAAATAGAGAATCAGAAACCCTGACCATATTAAATGTTTTAATAATTGTTACAGCTTTTCTAAACATCGTTAACCCAAGCAAGTTGGACAGGGCACAGGTAAAATGTTTGTTTTTAAATAAACCTTCTACTCTTGTTGTGCTGTAGCAGGTAAATGTTAGACTGAGGTCCTCTTCATGCTAGTAGACTTAAGTTGTTAAGCCCTGTGTAAAACTTTTTCAGCGAGTATTTTGTCTAGAATTCAGCCAAATTAGAGAGACAAGGTGGATGAGGTAATCTTTTATTGGACTAACTTCTGTTGGTGAAAAAGAAAAGCTTGTTCTCATCAACACAAATTGGTCCTATCAAAGAGATTACGTCACCCATCTTGTGTCTCTTAGTATCTTTGGGTTGACATGGCTGTAATTATAGTGCATTCAGACAAATTAGACTGGCAGAAATGGATTTAAGCAAACAAGCTCTGTCTAAACAAGGAATTCAAATATTTTTCTGAACAAGTCCTTTTTGAACAAGCATTTGAAAACAAAACTCATAGACAATGTGTAATATGGTGTTGATTATTTTTTAGATCTAAACTAGTACAGTACTATTCTCGGCAGCAGCTCAAGAGATTTATCAGCAAAGGTTCAGTAGTCAGAACTAAAAAAAATAAGTAAAAAGAGACTGCCTTTTCCTCTCAAAAGTCTCCACGTGGAGTTGCTGTCGTAGCCAGTCGTTTACATAAAAAAATTAAGTTCTTGAATATTTAAGTTAAGATCACTTGGCAAACTTATTGTTTACTTGATGCTAATGTGACCAGCGGTGCTATTCATACTGATCTAAGTAATCTGAAGATTTAGAAGCTCTAGAAACAGTCATGAGACATTATGGTGCATTTGTAAAATTCGGTCCAAAAAATCTTTTAAAAGCCACTTCATTTTATAACTGGAAAACCTTAAATACCCCTGTTTGTACCTTCAGACTCCAGAGGCTTGTTTGTCTCTTATGTGGACCACTTCTGCATAGTAGACAAGGAATGGCAAGATTTTCATTACATTTCCTCTACATGGTTTCCTTTTGGACAAGGGTTTCTACCTCTAAAATGGATCACTGTTCAAACCACCTATGCCGTACCTTATGATTCAGCTCTCAGGAGTATCTGTCCTTCCAGAATGTCCCCAGGTTTGAGAATGGTAAAGGTATATGTGTGTATTCTGCCCTCTTCCTACAGGATAGAGCGTGCCATAATGGATGTAGCTTCCGCCCCCTTCCTGCCTCCCTTCACCCCATCAGTGGCCAATTCGTTCCCTTGTATATACATTATGATATCTTTTAATGGTCACAGGTTGCTCTTTTTCATGGGACACTAGTGCTGTTCAGTTCATAGTATAAAGGGTGCTCAGGGCATGTGTCAAAGTTGTGTACAGTATGTGATGCTATATGACCCTTGCCTTATTTGTCCTACAGTTTGTATACAGTTTGTCCTATAAGTTGTAGGGACTGTGGCAAGGGACTGGAGGATAAAAGGGAGATCTATTGGTGGAGAGATGATTTATATCCCCGTCTCTGGCACAGTTTCTGTGTGATATTATACAAGTTATTTAAATCCTGCTTACTTACAGATGTACATTCAGTTTACTCCTAGGAGAATTCTGCAACAAAAAAAAATTCTGTGCACAATATTCTGCATGATTATGTTGCATTGTTTTGAAAATAAATTTCTCTACTTTGATTTGCTTTGGTAACTTATTTCCAAATACCAGTCAACAAATTTGTCAACAATACAGACAGTAGCAAAAAAGATGCGCCCAGGGTAGAGGTAAAGAAATGCCTATGACAATCCAGTTCTGGTTAAAGGGAGCTTCTTGGGGCCCCACCAGAGCCCAAACACCTGCACACCCAGATCTCTGCTGTGGGGCCCCACAAGAGCTTTTACTCCTTTCAGCTTCTTTATTGATCTCCTGGGGGACGTGGTGTAGTATGGCCCTGTCCTGCCCTTCCTCACAGTTTGCCTGAGCTGGCTCTCCCAAGCCCATTCCCATCCCACGAAGAATGAAGTTTGAGTATCAAGCTGGGCAGTCGGCACATGCAGCCTTCATCCGTGACCGGGTGGGCATGGTGAGCTGGCATCTGCAGATTTCAGCAGCCCTTAGTGCTGGCCAGCAATGTTCCTTCTAATCTTTTCTGTCCAAGAGCGAAATGAATTTTGTGCGCTGAGGCATATGCAAATATGCACCACTAATAGAAAAAAACCTAGCTGTGTGTGCTCTCCTAATTAGCTCAGCCGCGTTTGAGTCTCCTGAGTTGGGTACACAAATGCACAGCTTTACAGGGAATGCTGTCAGCCAGCGGCTCTGTAGCATTGTTTTTTAAATTAACAATTTTTATCCACTTTCTTTTATCAAGATACGCATTATTAAGTAGTAGCATGGGCTTTTTGTTTCTGATGGCTTTCATCACATTTTCTCCTCTGTACATTTGTCCTAATTTCAGATATAACAAAACGGAAATGGTAGGCTCTTCGAAACAGAGACTTTGTATATTTTTTGCACTGGAAAAACATCTAACATCCTTAAGGTATTGAATGCAAAAAATTGAGGTCATGAAAGTTTGTAGTCTCTTCCATTATGAAGTTGTTGTAGTATAATTCACTGTCCTACCAGTATGCCCTTGTTCTGTCCTTGTGTATGTTCAAACTCTGCTGCTTAAATCTTTGTTTGAATAGTGCTAATTTTGGTGGTGATTTTATCATGTGAATGTCTGGAACTGAACTAAGAGCGTGAAACACCTTTTTATGTAAGTTTGTGTCCACATCTTCTGATTGGTCACTAGCAACCTGCCTAGATTTTAAATTTGCAACTCAAGTGTGAAAGGCTTTGTCTCCCTCCATAGGTCACGTGTGCTAATCAGGCTCTCCAATTTCTTATCACCCTACTCCACACACTAATCTAATTACTAATGTTAGTGATGGCTCTGGCAGAGAAATGAAGATCTCTTGGCTGTTTTAAAAACTGGTCATTTCATCTATAGGTACGTCTACGCAGGTGTTATTTCAAAATAACTATGCTAGCGTCTACATGACACAATCACTATTTTGAAAGAGCATTATTTTGAATAGCTGACTTATTTCAAAATTGGTAAAGCTCATTTCATGAGGAATAGCACATATTTCTAAATAAGCTATGGTGTGTCCAATAGCTCTATTTTGTGTTCAGACGAAGTATGTTGAAATAGCGAAGTGTTTTGAAATGCTTTTTGTGTGTGGCAGCATAATTTCAGAAAAGCGTATTTTGGAATAAGGCTGCTGTGTAGACATCCCCTATATCATTTTAATTTTATCGTTTGCCTTCGTTACCAGGAAAAGGAAGTAAAGAAAAATGAAGCAAAAGAAAAGCCCATAAAACGGTATGACTCTGAAAAGGAAGAAAAAGGCAGAAAAGAACAGAAGGGATTAAAAAGTAAGTTTTATAATCTAGTGTTTTGTGTAATTAGAGGGATCAGAAGACCTTTTAGATCATAAAGCCTATCTGGCTCTATAGAATAGAGTCCCTCTGTGAATGCTTATGAGAATTTACATTTACACTGTACTTAATGTTAGCTTCATTCTACCTTTTAGTACCTTGGTTCTGGTGGCTTTTTAAGAAGTAAAAACAATTTCTTGACATAACATTTGGTGGTTTTGTAATTTCTCTGTTTCTCTTTCTAGATGTATTTTTTGTATCCCATACTTGAGGACTTAAAACACAGCCAACTACTAAAGTCAAAAGTATCTTCACCTTGAATTGCAGATTGTTCTCTTTCCCTTTTGGAGTGTCAAGTGTATTTGCCTCTCATAGTCTTAGGAATATACTGTGTGTGCTTACATCATGTTTTAAACCTGGAAATTCCCAGAGTCGTCATACCATGCAGATGCACCTTTTGAATGTTAGGGGAATGTTTACCGAGTTTTCTCTATTGACAACTTTCTTGATGGCTGTTACTGCATTCCGAAGTATGAGTAAGTTGATGGCTCTGAAGCCTCATAGAAAGTTCTTGCTCAGCATGATAGCAGATACTAATTTAAAGCAATATAGGAGGCCAGTGACTTTGTGAGAAATACTTTGCTTAGTAACACTGTATGAAAACGTGTTCTGAAATGATAGGTGATGTTTTGGAACTGCCAAGCCTGGCGCACAGGCTTCCAGACATAACTCTTAATACCACTAGGTTGAGGAAAAACACCAGTAGATCCTTTCCTTAAAAAAGATCAAAATTCGTGTCTTGAATTTAGGTTTATTATTATTTTTTACCCAACGTAGCATCACATAAGTGTCTGATGGCACAGGACCTTGAGAGGTCTTCTAGTCCAGTCCCCTGCAGGCCAGATTAAGTATTATCTAGACCATTCTTGGCAAGTGTTTTTTGTGTAGCCTACTCCAAAAAACCTTGAATGAATTATTTTTCACAACCTTCCCAGGCAGTTGATTCCCATGGTTAACTACTACAACCTAAATGTTCCTTGCTCCAAATTAAGAACACAAAAGCAGCCATACTGGGTTAGACCAAAGGTCCATATAGCCCATTTTTCTCTCTTCTGATAGTGGTCAATACCATGGGGTTCAGGGGAAGTGAACAGAACAGATGGTCGTCAAGTGTTCCTTCTGCTGTTGCCAGTTCCCAGCTTCTGGCAAACGAAGGTTAGGGACACCATCCCTCTCCATCCTGGCTAATAGCTATTGATGGACCTGTCATCCATGAGCCCTGTTAGTCTTGGCCTTCACAACATCCTTTGGTATAGCGTTGCACAGGCTGTGCATTGTGTGAAGAAATACTTCCCTGTTTTGTTTTTAAACATGCTGCCTATTAATTTCATTTGGTGACCCCTAATTTCTGTGTTGTGAGAAGTGAGTTTAACCTTTGCTTTTTCCATGCCAGTCATGATTTTATAGACCTTTTGCCATATTCCCCCCTAAGTTTTCTCTTTTCTAAGCTGAAAACTCCATCATTTTCATCTCCCCTCATGTGGAAGCTGCTCTAAAGAGAACCAGCCATAATGATTTCAAGTGCTTGCATATGTGCATTCCGCTGTTGATGATTGCATGTATCAAGTAAAGTTGCTGGAAAATTTTCCCCTCAGTGATACTGGGATCAGTTCTGGTGCCTTGTGCTCACACCACCAGTATAAAGATCACAGGTGCCGAGTGTGGCTGCTTTGAGCCTGGAGCACCTGTGGGTGAAAAGGTGCTCTGTACCCACTGGCAACCCAGCTGATCTGCTCCTCTCTATCCCCAGTGCCTCTCACCTGCTGATGATTAGCTGTTCAGCAGGATGTAGGTATGTGGGGGGGGTGTAGATGGGGGTAAGAAGAGGCGAGGTGGAGTGGTGCGCAAAACGTAAGGCAGAGCAGGAGTTAAACATTCACAGGTAAACCAGAAAGTCAACACCTCCACTTCAGATGTATGATGTGCTGGAGCGATGCTTGAACCAAGGACCTCCTGCCAGATTTGCCAGGGTTTTAAGCCCCATGCCAAGAAGGATCAGGAAGCCAGGTTGAAAACCCTGCTGATGGAGGCAGTGTCGAAGTCTTCCGTGGAGGCATGTAAATCGCATTTGGCACTGAGCACTTTGGCATGGGTGAGTGGTGCTCCTCCCACCACGAGTCTCGGCACCTTTCCCTATCCTTGATGTCAAGAAAGAAGCACAAGAAACTGCTGGCTGAGAGGGGTTGTTCCTCATCCCCGGGGAGAGCAGGAACAGAGGACAGACAGAAGTGTGACCTATGCCAGGCCACCCCTGCTGTGGCAGCCCACCTGTTAATACCATTGACTCTCACCTTTCTGTGTGTACTATCAAGTCTGGCTTTAGCAGACCCACTCTCACTGGAAGGTTGGCACTGTACTGACACTGTTGCAGTGCCATCTACGTCAAAGACATTTGTTTCTACCAGAGACCTATTCTTTCTGGTGCTGGTATCACTGGCAGTTCAAGAGTCATTGACAGTGCCGTCAGGCAACAGGGAGCGTGCAGCCACTGATCACCCTTTGAGGGCCTGGTACCACTGAAAGAGACATTCTCCATTTGGTCCCACTGCTGTCTTCCCCAGCTCAGAACTGGCGAAAACTACTTGTGGTCACCAGAGATAGAGTACTCATCCTCTGCAGTGGGATCGTACTCTTCCTGTCTGAGGAGTCGACATGCCTCCAGCAATCCCTACTTAGCTGTAACTAGTCTCAGAAATGTCATTAGATTTTTCTTGCCTTGTGGGCACTGCCCACTTGCCTTGTGGGCACTACGTGCCCAGCGTAGTGGCCTTTTTTTAACTAATGGGCATTTTCCTGACAGTCAAGGGGCTACTGATCAGAGACTTCCAAAAGGGGCACCACTGTCGCTCAGGGAAGCACCTTTTCTGGGCTCCGATACTGAGCAGCTCAGTGCCAAATATCAGGAATTCTGATACTATGTGATCTGATTGGAACGGAAGCTAAGAAGGATTGCTCTCGGTTGGTATCAGGGCCCTTCTCTGCTGATGAGGCCATGTTGGGAGGAGGCGTGTCACCTTTCCATGATGACTGTAAGACACACCAGGAACCTGAAAATGGTTGCCCAAAATGTTTGTCTTACAGGTGGAAGTAGTAAGGGTCCTCGCATAGTCTTGACATCCTGCTCGTGGTGGGCCCATGGAGTGTACCCCTCTGTTATTAAGACCACTATGGACTCAGTGAAAGTGAGGGAGAAGTGCATGGCTGCGGTGATGGTGTCAGAGTTGCAACATTGGATTACACCCAGGGTGGGGTGCCAGGTTCTGAAGGATGGGGGATGGAGTTAAAATAAGGGGTGGGGAGGGCTTGGGGGCTGTCTGACTCGGGGGGGTTGGGTTAAAGCAGGGAGCTGGAGGTACCTGGCTCTGGAATATTATGCTTATTATCTGAAGTAAGTGATAAAATTATTTGTACAATTTAGGTTAGTGTTTATAATTACAACTGAAAGAGTTTAAAATGGACTGATTCCTTGTGAAAACAAGGAATAAAACTGCAGATTTGGAAGAAGGTAGTACACAAGAAACCACATCAGAAGCCTTGATTCATGGCCCTTAGCAGTTTGAAACCTAGCTTTGAACATTTAATTCCATCCAAATAAGCTCAAATTTAGCATTACATCAATAATAATTTTTCTTGTAATTTCATTTATCACTTTTCATTGGTTTGCATAAAAATATATACATTTGTATGAATAAAAATTGGACTTATTTAGTGTTCATGTAATTTTTTTTATTTATCCTATTTGCACAATTAAAAGTACAATGGCAAAGTTTATTGCCTATAGGCAGTTTCTTCCAACCAGCCAGGTACAATTAAGTTGTTTAAACAAATGTATTGCAATGGTAGAAAAAGAAATTGCATGTCTGAAAAATTGTGGGTTACTGGGGGTATTTATAAGTTTTTTTTAAAAAGGTTGAAAAACACTAACTACAGAATGTACATGTGCACATCTATAATACAGGCTGAACCTCTCTAATCCAGAACTCTATCTGGCAAACTCCATAACGCGGCCTGATTTTAGTTAGCCAGACGACCACTTACCATGGGTATGGTCCAAGTTTCCCGTGATCCCATGAAGTGTTTACAGCCACCAGTACTGGCTCTGCATTCTGTGCTGTTGTTTAGCTGTAATTTACACCTAAATGTCTTCTAAGAGCCCAGTAAGCAGTGGAAGTGTTAATGTGCTGGAAAATATTGACCTCCTGTCATCTGCTAAATTCTCTCATCCGGTACCAGTCAGGTCCTGAGAGTGCCAAACGAGAGAGGTTCAGTCCGTACTCACGCCATTCCTTTTAGAATAAACTGAAAGGTTGGCTATCCTCTTCACCTTCCCCCTCATCACAAGAGGCCATCACGACTACATCTCCTCCTCCTCCTGCCTCTAGGCCGGTGTGCAACTTTTATAATATGATGCACTCATTTCACTGTTTCATGCATGGGCTTGTCTACACTACCACCTTCCTTTGAAGGAAGGGTGGTAATTAGGGTGCTGGGATTTTACTAATGAAGTGCTGCCGTTCTTCATTTGCTTAATGAAGTGCTGCCTATGCACAGAAGCACTTTATTAGTATTTCCACTTTTCCTTATTTGTACATCCTCACTCTACTAATGTTGGAATGCCCTTCTGTAGGTTAGTATATCAGTTTAACTTATGATGCATTTCAGTTTATTACCATGGCCCTCTTGTAGTTAGGTATGTGAGAAATGTAGCTCATGTACCTGTTGTGTACATCAGTTTGTTGCAATGATACTTCTGTGATTAGACTTTTGTACAGTTTTGTGGTTGGGAGTTTCTAACCACAGGACCAACCCTTAAACAGTCATTTTCAGCTCCGATACTTGGTATTTTCTGTTGGGCCATTTATCAGTTCAGTGTTCGTAGGCCGTAGCCTTACGAATACTTACTGAAGTATGTGTCTTACAGGACACAGGCTCTTCTGCTACCAGGGATGGGTCCCTTGTACGAAGGTTTCCCTCCTGTTTGTGCACAAAGTTATCCTGAATATCAAACAGGTGCAAATCACTTTTAATAGCCCTGGCTTGGTCCTATCAGCCCTGGGTTCTCCGCTGTCCTTTCTGTGGCAACTCCATTCCTTCTTCCTCTACTCCAGGATCTGATCTCCCAGGGCGACAGTTAACTACTCCACCTGAGCCTCAGGTGTCTCTATTGAGTGACCAGGAGCAGGACATTCAGGTTCTCTTAGGAAGCAAAAACCCTCCTTTTAAAATGGAAGTAGTTTTCCTCGGACCTTCTCAAAGGTAAAGTGTTACTCACCTGGTTGTCACTGCAGTTTGTTCTTGACTACCAACTGTACCTGAAAGAGCAAGGATTAGCAATATCCTCGGTCAGGGTTTACCTTGCAGCAGTATTGGCATGATTGTTCATTTTTCTCCCATGAAACATCTAGTCCCACGGTGTCCAACTAGTTCTGAAGCAGTAGACGCTATAGTGGCTACTGCTATAGCGAACTAGTCACGTTATTCTGAAAATATATTGTTCAAGCCAACTAGTCACACTCAATTGGCCAAATAACCATATGTGGCTAGTGTGCTGGTCACCACAGGTCTAGTCACTTCTGCATGGGCCCTGAAAAAGTGTCCCCCCAGGTGTGGGGAACAAATGAATGTTAATTGTAAACAATAACGAGTCGTTGTTAAGGTCATATGTACTTTGGTAAACAGTGTTAAATACACCTGTCTTGCTGAGGTCAGAATTCTCTGCAAGGGGAAGCAAATAATTGAATTATTAAATCAGTTAGAATGTACTGCAAGGGGTGCAATATATGGCTCGCGATCTGAATCCAGCCTGCCCAGCATTTCTGTGTGGCTTGGTCAGCTGATTATCAAAGCATGCAGGCAGCCTGTGTTCAGCTGCCCCTCCCCGCACCTTATGTCCTGCAAGTAGGGGAAGGGGCAAGGGAGGGAGGAGGAGTACTGAAGTCAATGTCTTCCTGCCCTATATCCCATCTCTGCAGAGCAGGGACAGGGACACTTACAATGGAGCTGCTCCAGTCTGAAGTATGGTAAGTGACTGAGATGAGTGCCCCTCTTAAAAGGCAGTGCACTGCTGCTAAGATTTCTCCAGCAGCCAGCTCTCTTGTGCACATTCACACTTGTCCACCCGTATACCCCATCTCTTCAGAGTGAGGGAGACAGCAGGGCAGGACAGCTTTCCCAGCACAAGACATGTCATGCAGCAACAGCTAGCACACTGCTCGGTCACACAGTCTGTGTCACAAAGTCTCTCTCTCTCACGCAAAGTGTCTCTCCTTCCTTCTGCCCAAGACCCTGCTCCTTCTAGGGGATTGGAGCCTCCCGACTTACAAAATTTGTGGAGTGGCCCCCTGATGTGCACCTTAAAAATACTAATTAGAAATATTGGGAAGTAATTCCCAAAGAAGCAATATACAGTAAATTCTTTCATATCTGGCAGCCCTGAACTGGGAGGTTGACAGCTATTCTGATTAGTAGGGGGTATACCTAGCAATGCATAACACTAAAGAAAAACAAGTTTAGATATTAAGAAACAAATAAATGTATGCAGGGTACTTAATTTACCAGCTGTAGTATTGTACACTGTAAACTTACCCTGGATTTGCTGTATTTATTTGTATTTACTTTCACTATACTATATTTACGGAAAAGTTAACTAAAATTTGCGTGTGATTGAAATGCCGGTTATTTGAGAGTTCCAGATATTATAATGCCAGATATGAAATAATTGACTGTATTTACATATTACACTTCTAAAGGTTGCACCTCCCTCATCCAGCATGGAGAATTTGCTGGGTACATCCCAGCCCATCAGGCACACTACCAGGTCAGAATTCAGACTTGCGGGGGATAATTGGAGGTAAATAATCTTCACTGAATTGGCTCTTGCACATGCGTGCGTGATCTGGTAACATGGTTCCAGGTATCGTTATTGTTAACCTAGAAGCTAAATAAAAAAAGAATTCCTTAGAGTTTGTCTTTCAGCCAAGGACCAACTGGGGTCTATTATTGAATAATCTTCGATGGTTTGTGTATGTAGTTATTCTCGTTAAACATCTCTCATTTGTATTCTAGGTTTGAAGGAGAACAAAAGTGCATTTGATGTGTTTAACTCATCTTCAGATGAAAAAAACGAATTCTCTGACAATAACCGAAAAAGAGAGGACTCTTCTGTAGACTGTA
The DNA here is from genome assembly GCF_033958435.1 of Carettochelys insculpta. Taxonomy (NCBI): domain Eukaryota; kingdom Metazoa; phylum Chordata; order Testudines; family Carettochelyidae; genus Carettochelys; species Carettochelys insculpta. Next base: position 44,621,036 of record NC_134137.1, read on the forward strand.
AATTCGTAGAGGAATTAAAATCAAAAGAAAATAAACAATCATACAAGGACAGGAGGAGCATAAGGGATGAGACCGATACCTGGACTTACATTGCTGCAGAAGGTGACCGGGAAGTGTTGGACAGTGTGTGTCAAATGGAGGAGAGTTCTGGTAAGTAGTGAAAGAAGTCCAGGGAAATTTTGGCATGCCTAGTGAGACTTGAGGTGCAAAAGTTGAACTGTGCCAAGTTATACAAAGATGTATGGCTGTAACTGTCCATTCTCATTAGTTTCAAATAAGGAGTCACTCTTTCTCAACTGACACCCAGCACTGGAGTCTTGGCAAAGAATATACATTGAAAGGATTCTGCAGTAGTCTACAGAGAGTATAGCATAGTCCTAACTGTAGAGTTTGATCTCTTTACTTTGTGGTCTAAGAAATTTGAAGCATAACTTAATGAACAGCTTCTGGACAAATTAGCTTAGATATTACACAAACCGGTACTAACACCTGCTGAAATGAAGTGTTCTTTTACATGGTGTTAAAATAGGATTAAACAAGCGTTAGCTTCACTGATATCTCCTAAAACAATATACACTAAAAACTTTATCTGGCACTTAACAATCTGGACAAATTGCTTAACTGGCACCTGCCATACTTGGCAGTGCCATTCCCCCTTCAGTTAACTGGAAAAATTGTGGTAGCTTTCCGACATTATTTTCTAGTGTTTGTGGAAGTTGTGTCTGATGGCCATCAGACAGTAGAGGAGCTGTAAATTACATTACCGTGTCCAGTAATAGTGTTTAAAAGATGTAGTGTTATGTAAGGTTATTTCATTTCTTAAACTTTTTTGGAGTTTGGTGAAAAAGCTAAAAAAAAAAAAAATTTTAAGGAAGTGTGAGGAAAAGTAACTACGGATGGCTTTTGCTCTGATAAAATTCCTGGGCCAAACAAATAGTTCCTGTCAGTGAAGTCATTGTGCATATATTCAGTGGTTAGCTCTTCTTTTATCCAGTCAGGTTAATGAATGCTTGTACCAATTTGTAATGTAGGATTACTTCGTGTTTTACCTCCTATGGGTCATTGTGTCCAGTTTGGCTCTGAAAAAATAAATGTGCAAGATTCTGTGCAGGTTGTATTTCCACTCAAGGTAGACAGCAGAGATTACTTGTTTTGTGTAACCACCAAGTATAATTTTGTTTGTGGGTTGCATAATAGATGGCAGGCAGCAAGTCTTGAGTTTGGGCATGGACATGCAATTGGAATGGCTGACCCTGGAAGACTTTCAGAAGCATTTGGATGGAGAAGATGAGACTCGTTCTTCAACAGAACCAATATCAAGTAGTAAGTAATTTTTGGGAAGAGGGGGGAAATTTCTTATCTAGTGTTCTAAAGTCAATGTCCCAATTAAATGAATTTTCTTTCAGCTCTACTGAGGGATGCTGTTAAAAATGGAGACTACGTTACAGTGAAGTTGGCACTTAATTCAAATGAAGAATATAATCTGGATCAAGAGGTAATCTCTGTAAAGAGGTATTGAAGGTAAATTTTGTATGAATCCAGTGTCTGGAAGAGGAGACTTTACACAGAGCACTTCACATTAAACTGTTCACATTTGCAGTTGGTAAGCAAATCTGTGTATAGTTAAATATTACAAATGCACTTAAATAGAAACCTAGACTCAAAAATGGCAGGTAAGTAGGAACTAATTTTCAGATATTTGGTTTTTAAATCTAGTTTATTACATATGGTTGCATATGGGGTATTTTAAATAGTTCTTGATCTCTTCTCCATTTCCTTTAAGACAGGTTAACTCTTTGGGGTGGATGGGGGGGCAGGGTGTCAGTTCTGTTGCAAACAACTATATGCTGTAAAACTTGAATGTGGCTTGGTCATAGTGCATTTCCATGACTCACCCTCCCTCCCCGCAGTCCATTTACATACGTTGTGACTTTTCTTTCTTTTTGAACAGAGATGACCCATGGTGGTGTCCCTGAACTTTGCAGCAGCTTTGAGCTATCAGAGTCTAGCACATTTCAGAGACAATCATCATGGTCCAACCTGTCCAACCTACATGGATCTGTGGTATAACTGGTATATTTGCAGGTAGTTAATGTGAACAGGCTCCTCTCTGTAGATTTGTGACTAAAAGTAAACAATTTTTGCAGGATTCAAGTGGAATGACTCTAGTGATGCTTGCTGCTGCGGGAGGGCATGACGACCTCCTCCGCCTCCTGATTAGGAAAGGAGCTAAAGTCAATTGTAGACAAAAAAATGGAACAACTGCATTGATACATGCCGCTGAAAAGGTTAGTTTCCTTTAATTGTAATCCTATATCTGGGCCTTTTTTGCTTCAAGTTCAGACTCTTCAGGTTGCTCCAGCTAGTCAATTGAAGTATTTGTTCCAAATTTGTACCTGTGCCAGCTATTCATATTGGTTAGTTGACTGCTGACTTTTAGCTGCTGATATTTCTATATGCAGTTAACGAAGACAATCTGATACAGTACAAATCTATGAAAAGTGTAGCTATCAAACTGCTACTTGTTAAGACTTACCAGTAAGGCAGGCAGCAGTATTCCTATGACAAAACAGGTTTTAGTTCATCATTTTATTGCTGTGTTAATGTAAACTGATATTTTCTTATTTCAAACTTCAAATGATAAAACATCTTACTGTAAAGTTTTATGTAACGAAGCATCAGCCATTCTTCCTCAAGATGTGTTGCTCCTGTGCATTCCAGATTGGGTGTGAGCTGGTACGTGCCCAGTTGTCAGAAGCTTTTTTTGCCCGAGCCAGTAGCCTTAAGTTCGGAGCGGCGCCGCTGCAGTGGCACTGATATGGTGACCGATTATATGCACCGCCCAACCCACCCTCCACTCAGTTCCTTCTCGCTGTGCTGCTGGTTGTTATAGTTCTCTTATCTTCTCTTCATTAATTAGCTAGTAGCTTCATTTTGTAGTGTAAATAGTCAAGTATATGTAAATAGTTTTACTATTAGATGTTTGTTAATCTCTTGAGAGCCGAGGTGACATGATGAAGGGCCTTCCGGTCTCCTCCTAGCTGATTTCCTCCTGGATAGTGACATGCATTAAAGAGTTTTTATCAGCTCATGGGGGTTCCCCCCCACCCCCTAATCAGAGCGCACTCTACCAGGGTGCATATGTCTTCTGTGGCATATTTAGCGCATGTTCCTGTCCAAGTTATCTGCAGGGCAGCCGCCTGGTAATCAATACACAGTTTCATGGCCCCATTATGCACTAACGCAGTATGTCAGAGATGACGCTGCGGTGGGCAGGGCTATCTTACAGTCATTCCGGGGTTCCGACCCCATCTCCTAGACAACTGGCGTGTATTCACCCAATTTGGAATGCACATGAGCAATCACTCAGACTGGCGTTCTTCAAGATGAGGTTGCTCATGTCAATTCCAAAACTCACCCCCCTTCCCCACTGTCGGAGTAGCCAGCAAGGAGGACTGAGCAGGTGGTACATATATTGGTTGCCGTACTGGCGCTGCTCCAACCCTATGGCTGCTGGCCGGGGCAGAAAAGCTCCCGACGAGTGGACATGTGCCAGCACGCAACCAACTTGGAATGGACATGAGCAACACATCTCAAAGAACACGAGTTACAGAACAGGTAATTGTCTTTTTCTTGTGGAAGTTAGCAGCTCATGAAGAATTATTTTGTCTTCATTCAGTATCAAAGACCCTTCTGTTCATTACTTTTTTGGGTGTGGAGGAATGGGGGGGAATGAGAGGTGGGTGGTGGATATGTTTAAAAGCTTGTGTATAAACCTGACCTCCAGAAGCAAAGCAGTACCACATGGTTGCCTTATTTTAGGGTCTTACAAATGGTTAATATTTTACTAGTGTATTTTAGCTTATTGTTTTAAATTTAAAAATATTTCAAAGCTTATTTGTTCTTTTCTGTTTTTTTTCTAAGAACTTCCTAACCACAGTGGCTATTCTTTTGGAGGCTGGGGCTTATCTTAATGTCCAGCAGATTAATGGTGAAACTGCTTTAATGAAGGTAAATGCAGTGTTTCCTGACATTGTTTTGATATTGTCTAATACTCAAGTGTTTTGGCAAACATATTATAGGATGATGCATGTGGTTATGTACAGGTATGTCATTGGCCCTGGTCTGTTTCTATGGTCACCTTTCTCAAACCACATTTTAGGCTTTAAACATAAGACAAAGATCTACTGCATTGTCATATCTCTCAGATCAAAGTCGTCAGTGCAGTAATCTTTCACCCAGTGTTGTAATGCATCTCTTACTAAATGGTGACATAATGCTAAAGTTGTATATAAACCAAAAACACATGTTATCTGCACGTGGGTTAAAATGCAGGCTGGTTTTCCTCCCCCATTTCCCTGATCAAGAGGATGCGAGTCAAGGATTGCAGGCCAGTCTGGTTCTCAGCAGGAAGGCAAAAGATCCAAAAAGTGGCTCCTTGAAATATGCCTTCATGCACATCACAACAAATGCAAGGTAGAATAGATTGTGTAACATAATTAGCAAGCACTTATTGTTAAGGGACTGTTCAAGATAGAGTGGCCCATTGTAATACGTCTGCAGCCATAGGATAAAAATCATAAATTCAGTTGTATGAATCTGCTCAAATCCATGGTTCTACTGAATCCATGATTTTGTGTCTAGCAGAGTAATAAATTTTAACTTCAAGGCTTGTCTTCTGAAAATGTTGTACAAACCCTTTGAGTATGACTGATAGGTCACATGGTTCCACTTGGCATTTTGCTGGGATGCTAGGAGTACCTCTCCCAGGCCTGAAGAAGAGTTCTGTTTGGCTTGAAAGCATCTCTCTGTCACTAGTAAAAAATGGTCCAGAAAATGACTACCTCACCCCACTTTCTCTCCAACATCTTGGGACTGATGTGGTAACAATTACATTGCATATGCCCAGGGATGACCACTTAGCCAGATATACTATATGTAATGTTATATCCAGTGACATATCTTCTCACAAGGAAATCCATGTGTTTGATTTCTCGTGCTAGGGTTAGATTGTCCATGGTAAGTGAAATTTATGTTTTCTGTATAACCTATAGGGAATCTTAAATAATATAGGTGACACATGATAAGCTTATAAGTAAGAGACTTTGTAACGCAAGAAGAATTAGAAGTATTGGAATGTAACTTGTAAATCTGTTGTGATTCTGAGTTCAGTTTTTTGAACTCCTCAATCCCCAATTACTTTTTAAAGTACAGGTTCTGCTGTAACTCAGTGCTGATTACAAAGTATTTTGCTACTTCCCAAGTGTACGTGTCTCCCCTTTCCTGTGTAGGCTTGTAAGAGAGGAAACTCTGACATTGTGCGACTTATGATTGAAAGTGGAGCAGATTGCAACATTTTGTCAAAGCATCAGAACAGCGCACTTCATTTTGCTAAACAATGTAATAATGTACTAGTGTACGACCTGCTCAAGTGTCACTTGGAAACGTAAGTAGTCTTGATGGTTCTTTATTGTCTAAAACTTCTCGCATGCTTCATGACTTTTGGCTTAAGTCGCTGAGTAGAAAATGAGAGAGATGCTAGGAAAAATGGCACAGAAAAAAGTTAGTGATCCCAAAATCATATATGGATGGGCAGCCCAACCATTTTTGAAATACTGAATAAAAATGCAGAATGAGGAGACCGCTGACTAGCAGCCTGGGCTAATGCAGAGGTTCTCAAGCTTTTTTTTTGTTGTGTTTCCCCCTTCCACATCTACCAGCTGTTCATGTTTTACTATCCTTTTCACCACTGATAGCACTGCGTGGTTATTAACATTATCTGTCTTTTAGCCATCTGTCCATATTTCACTGTTACTGACAGATATAGTTACAGTGCCATGTGTTCAACAGAACAGCTCCTCCCCCATAAGCCAGAGCTAACAGGCTGAACAGTTGCCGGGCAACTGAACCTATGCTATATCGTGCTGGAAGGTGAAGGCTTTGTACATCAGTCTGTTCTCTGTGTATCTTGAAGTACTTCGCTACCATATTTTATATAACCAAATCCCAGAGTTTCAAAGTTTTGTCAGCAGCCTATTTTGAAAGCATAAAATTAATAAATGAAAGTACACAGTTTCTCCTGCGTGTCCCCCAGAGATGTCTTTTATGTACTCACAGGGGTATGCGTAACAGTTTGAGAACCCCTGATTTCATTTTTTAACAATGTTCCTGTATAGAGGTCTGCAGTCACAGTTATTCAATACCACCTACAGCCTGCTGGGTGCTGATCAAACCCATGAAGATAATCCCCAGGTTGACATGTTTTTCAGTATAAAACCACGACCTTATGAAGAGAAGGGAGATGGTATAGAAATAAAAATCTTTCTAAATTTATCGGTTATTTACACCTGTCCTTTTTGTCTGCTTATTATTAGTTGACAAATATACTGCAGCATTGCTAGGCAGAGGGGAAGAAAGAAACAAGTAAAACTAAACAAATAGACAAATATCAAGCAAACTAGGCCCTTTCTTATCCTCAAAGTACTTCAAATCAAGAGCATTCTTTTACGTCTAGGTCCCTTGTGATAAAACAAGTGGTTTTAGTTTGAGTTCTGGAGATAATCTCTCCCAGTCTGTGATAGCTGAGGCTGGCCACTGGACAGAAATAATTTAAAGCAAATAAATTAAAATGAGAATCTATAAAATTGAGAACCAAAACCCCCTGAGTTCTAATTCCACCCCAGCCTGGGTTAAGTCATTTAACATAATTTGTTTCAACATTTCCCCCCCACTCTCTACCTCTGCCTGTTTTACATCAGTGTTCAGTAACTACCTTTAAAGGTCTGAAATGCTAAGTGGTATTGACAGATGCTGTCTTTCCCTGTTACACTTCAGTTGTCTGCTGCCAGTAGAAGGGCTTTGTCTTGACTTGCTCATTAGAGTCACTACCCAAATAAACTCTTCAGTAGGAGTCTTGCTGCTCTTAAATATAATTTTTGCTCAACACAGATTGGGAACTCTGTTCTCAGACAAGAGAAGCAACACATCAGCCAGCAAGGTGTTGATCACCACAGTTAACACTGCAGGTGGAGATGCAGTCTTTGCCTGGCCATGGAGTTGTTGTGAAGGGGCTGAGCATTTTCCTTTTGGAGAGATTTTGTTTTTCTTTTGGAGAACCTTCCTAATGTATTGTCAGTTTGAATTTTTTTAAGGTTCTGCAGTACCCCTGTGTCAAGCTTCTTATGGTAATTAACGTCTACAGACTTGATCTAAGCAGGCAAATCTCACAGCCAGATGAGATCTCTCGTTAAATTTGGTAGCAGCTCTTCACTTCCAAGAGTTGGGATATGCCTCTTCTTAAATGTAGCGCAGGACATATTTGTTTTTGGAATTAGACATGCTAAATCTTCCCTTCTAGAATCCTTCTGTGCCCCAATAACTGGTGCATCCATTACTGAAGGTAATCTCTGTACAGTAATAATATCCTTATCTAGAAGAGCATATCGTTCATCTAAATCGACTATAAGCATCATTTATATGCATATTTAGGATCTCAAGAGTAGCAGAAGATGCAATTAGGGATTACTTTGAAGCTCGCCTTGCCTTGCTGGAGCCCATCTTTCCAATTGCATGTCATCGTCTATGTGAAGGACCAGATTTTTCTATGGATTTCAACTATAAACCCCCACAGAATATACCAGAAGGTAAGATTAGATTCTCATCTGCAATTAAAACAGTGTGTGGTATTACACAAAACTAACTTAACCATAAATTCCTTTTTTCAGAAATTTCACTTTATTTTATTAGTTACTTTTTGAACTTGACATCCTCACTACATCATTCATTTTGGCCTTGTAATATTTTTCGAGGCCTTCTTTGTATTTGCTAGTCAGGACCTTTCTTCACAACACACATCCGTTAGGGGAAACGGTTACCATTTTAACTGTTCTTGGAGCTGTATTGCTCGTTTCTCTTTGAGGTAGGTGTGCTGCACTGGCTCCGAGCACACCTCCTCAGCAGGGTTCAGCTATGAAGCCACCATGCCGTGAGGTGAAGGGACCGAGGATCTGGGTGGCAGAGGCAGCCCTGGTTCTGCATGATGAGGTGTGGAAGCAGGGGAAGTTGAATGGGCAGAAGCGTGGAGCACTCCATCAGCATGGGGTATCACTGCTGACGAGCCCAAGCCAGGGCTATCAGGACAATGTCTGCACAGTCCCTGTGAACCTCGAGGAGCGCTTCTTGTGCAAGGGGAAACCGGGGGGGAGGGAGGAAGGTCTGGAGTAGCCTTGGAATCCATGGAATGAGCAATATGACTGCTAAGGAGCTGAGACTGAGGCCCCAGAAGGAGCAGAAGTGGGTATACTCGCAATTGCCACAGGATGCAAAGAGGTCCAGCCAGAGAGAGCCCTGGAAGTGGAAGACGGAGCTAAGGACATCCGTGCAGATTGACCACTCGTGAGCAAGGAACTGTTGACAGAGGTGGTCCACCAACTGCTTCTGGACGCCCAGAAGATAGGACACCTGCAAGTGGATAGAGTGGGCTATGCAGAGCTCCTACAAATGCAGAGCTTCTGAACAGAGCATGTAGTGCCAGTTGATGTCGTACATGGCTGTGGTGGTGTCCATTAGAATTGCTGCACTGGAGCTGCTGAGATGAGGTAAAAAGGAACAAGAAATCCAGTTTTAGGTTCCCTTTGCCATTTCAGGAAATGGGGTGGGAGAAGGTGTCACTGTTTTCAACCATAAACCTAATTTCAGCTCAGTAAATTTCATAAAGGAAAACGTGATCTAATTGTCCTCCCTTTAGGATCTGGAATTCTTCTATTTGTTTTCCATTCAAACTTCTTTGTTAAAGAAGTCATTGCTCGGCTCTGTGGACCATGCAGTGTTCAGGCTGTCGTTTTAAATGATAAATTCCAGCTTCCTGTGTTTTTGGTATGTATAGTTCACTTAACTAATCTGCTTTTGTGCATGTCTACAAAAAAACAAAACTTGTCACCCCTGTACATTTGTGGTATACTTTTGTGATGACAAACATGCTGGGACTGTCCTTTTAATATATTGTATTAATATAATACATAATATATTAAGTAAATTGCAGAGTTTCTTTTTTTGTTTTTGTAATTGTTCTGAAAGATTGCTAGAGAAACTACCGTAGAAATGACCATAAAATCTTCCCATTTTCCTGTCTTCAAGGCGAGTAAATTCAGGGTACCAGATGAAGCATATCTGCAGGGAGTTGAGCTGGAGATAAGCAAACTCCATCTTAATGCCTTTTCTGGTCAGCATCAATCAGTGACATGAAAATTTCAAAAGCTCAAGAATCCCAGTCTCCTAGCCATGAAAGAACATAGTTAAACTGCTTTGCATTAAGTATTCTGATATTTGCAGTAATTAAACTTGGATTCTTTACTCGACCTTTCATTGGTGATCACATTCCCTAGTTTGGTTTCTTAACAGAGAATGAGGCCCTTGCACCAAAGAGCTTAATTAAAGTTGTCATGGAATTAATTTTCCCAAAACTCCAGTTGTTTATAGTTACGGATGAGAAGTTCTTAACTCCAGTCTCTCAGTGCTTCTCTGGGCATTTGGAGGTGTAATGCCGAAGTGTTTGCCACACACCCACATTAACTTATTGTAATTTTTTTTCTTTTAGGATAGTCACTTTATTTATTCCTTCAGTCCTGTTACAGGCCTTAACAAGCTTTTTATACGGTTGACAGAAGCACCTGCTGCCAAGGTGAGACATACTTCTCTATACAAAATGAATATAATGAGAGGTGGGGGTAGAGCAACTTCATTTTGACAAAAAGTTCATCTTTCTCCTCCACGAGTCTCAATACTCCAAATTACAGCATTGGCCTATAAATGTGAAATTGTGTTCTTCAGTGCCTTTCTTCAATTCAGTTGCCAGTCTGTTTCAGCTCCTCTATCGCTGTATCTGTGACGTTACCAAAAGTCACTTAGGGACTGTACTGATGAGATTCACTTTGAAGATGGAAATATTTCCATCATTAACAATAGCCAGAGTAATTCATACCCCAGAATGAAGTGCTAAAATTGCACTCAAGCTAAATATTGCAAAATAGCGTGCACTAGGTCAGTAATAAGGAGCAGGTAAAGATAGCCACTGCTGGATGTGAGCTCAGTGACATGCTGTGCACAGAGAAAATACCAGCCATCTTTTGTTAAACTGGTGTAACTGGTGTCAGGGCCATGGAAAGTTCAATAGCAGCTGCCAGGACCATTCATTGACCAGAGGGTGTGCATTTTCGTTTTGAAGCATAGAAGTCTGTGGATGCTGCCAGATGGTTCCTGCAGTAGTCACAAAAGTCACTACAAGAGTAATCCTAGGTTGATCCTGTCCTAATAACACTTTTGGAAGGTGTAGTTGTGGTTCTTGTCCTCTCTAGCACCACAGAATACCAAGATTCTCCTCAAAAACATCTCTATCAAAAAACATCTATCAAAAAACATTTCATCCAAAAAGCTGTTCTAAAAGCTGATTGCTGCCTACCACGCTAAAGGAGGGTAATTCTGTGGAAGATCCTGATTGAGGTTTGGCATGTGCTTATTTACAAGGTGCTTTGTGAACAGAGGATGCTTAAAGGTTCTGCAGAATGCAGTTTAGTATTTTCCTTGGAATTGTGGTTTTCAGCCTGTTCATTTTAGACTGAATCCGAAAAACACTGATCTACCCAAGTACAGATTGTATAAACTCCATTTTCGTCAGTTACTAGCAAGTTTCCACCACCTTCCTGTTTACCAGATCATACGGACACTTACTTGAAGATCTTTTTCCCCTTCTTACAGGTAAAATTGCTAATAGGCGCATACAGAGTGCAGTTGCAGTGACCTCATGGAGCTCCAAGGATAATGATTATTTACTGAACTCTTTGGACACACTTCTGGTTCCTCCTGTCATTTTAGAGACTGATAAAGCAGTTTGGAACTTTTGGCATATCTACTGTTCTCAGATTGTGTTCCCATCTTGACACATTAAATCAGGCAATATGTAGTTGAAAGTACCTGATAGATAGAAGATGAATGTTCTACTCTAATTGGTAGGACAGGGTTGTCAGGTTTATTTTGTACAGGTGTAGATGTAAGTATTTGTGCCAATACCTGTAATTCCATTTTTTCTTTGATTCGTGGAGTGAGTCCAGACTGCATATTTCTGCTTTTCCACAATGTGGAATGGTGCATATAAGAGTTAGTTAAGAAAATTAGAAAAAAAATGTTTTTTAGTAATTACAAAGATCTTCATTTGTAAACAAGAATTTTCTACTTGTCCTAATGGTAATATTTCTATGTAAAATGCAGAGCTGTCATGTTCTTAGAGCAGTGGGCAGAATTAACTTCAAAGTTGCTGCATTACAGACTTAACCTTGAATTGCCAAGGGCTGCTTTATTGTTGGTGGATAAAGGAGTAAAGTCATCCTTAGGATTTCATGTTGAGAATAAGCTAGCAGCTACATTTATGGTCCCTTTAGGTCATGCCTAAGTTTGCTCTGAAAGCATAGTTTATATTAAAATTTAAAAAACTACTTTTATATTGGAGAAACAATCGATAGTTTTACTGATAACCTTTGAGGTCGTCTTGTGTACACATAGAGGAAAATACGTACTTACCAATAAATTAGAAAACTTGTAATTACTTTGTTGCCAGACAATACTTTTGTAAAGAAAAGGATGCTCACAGATTTGAAACAGTCTAAAACCTTTGAAGTGGAATTTTGTACATTGCCCCCAATCCACGTTAGTTCCTCCATGCAAAGAGCTGCTATCTTTTATTTAAATGTCCTGTTTTACCAGATGACAGCATTTCTGTAATGGTTTTGTGCTGTTAAGTACAAATGTAAAACTTTTGCATGAAGTATAAGAACAATATTTTTGTTTGTAAATTAAACATCACTTTGAAAGGTAAAAAATCCAGATTGTGCCTTTGCTGTTCTGGTTGTTACGTGTAGTTTACATGCCGCTATGTGCCTATATTGTTACCAAAACTATTGTTAAAGAAATGCTTATTTGTATTAGAGTGCTCACACTAAAATGGTGCAACTGTATTCTGTACCCTTTTTAAAAACATTTTATGTAACTTCAGACAGATGAATTCCGAGTTCTGATAGAAAATCTAAAGGCTTTACTTTTTAAAAACACAAAGCTTTTTAGATACTAAATTACAATAGTTATAATTAAAGCACAGTTTCATTCTTGTGAAATGTCACATTGAACTAAATAAAACTTCTAACAGTGACACACACCCTTTGCAAATATACATTTCTACTTTATCAGAATAACTATCTTTTTTTATTTATTTTAAACACTACCTGTGGAAAGTAAGGCTATGTCTATACTACATGGTAAAATTGAATTTAAGGCAGTTAGCTCGATTTTTACAACGTCATTGTCTTCACTGTAAATACCATTAGGTTGATTTTAGGCTACGCTAATGTCAATATTACAACACTGTGAGAAGCAACTCAACATAGCATCAAGTTCTAATTTAAAAGTTCGAAATAAGTTTAATGTGGAAACTCCACGTCTTTTAATAAACTTCACGAGCTTCCAGAGGTGTCCCGTAGTTATCCCACAATGGTCCACTGTTGTCTGCTCTGGCTGCTTCCATCTCTGCTGCTCCCCAGGGGTGTAGGAATTAGGTAACAGAAAGCCCTGAAGTTGATTTGGGCACCAGGAAGCCTATGGCAGCTAGCCTGTGGGATCATGCTTGTAAGAGAGGCTAAGAAGCATCTTTCTTTCTTTATCACTTCATGAGTGCACCTATCCATTAAAAATAGCCCCAAGCATGGAGTTCATGGTTCTGTAAGCTGAGCACCCGGACTTTTTCAGTGCTTGCGCCAGCCCCTGCCCCACCACCCCACATGGCAGCTAGGCTGTGGGAGTTGTGCTTGTATGAAAAGTTGAGAAACTTTTGTGGTTCTCAGGGCAGCTCCTCCCTCCCCACAAGTCTCACGCACTCAGGGCCTTCCTGTGCCCAACCACATCACATGGCTAGCCCCTGATCCAGTAAAAGGACGTGCCTGCCGTTCAGTGTGGCCCATGTTGCCAGGCAGCACCATGGACTGGTTTGCACATGATGAGGGCCCTAAAGGTGGGAAAGATTTTGGGGGGCTTGCTGCTGGGAGGAAAATCTATGCCCCTGCGGCAAAGGTTTCAGGGGCTTGCTGCTGCTGGGGGGAAGTCTACCTTCTGTGGCAAAGATTTTTGGTGACTTGCTGCTGTCGGGGGGCAGTCTACCCCACTGCACCAAAGATTTTGGGGGACTGGACCCCTGCCTGAGCAATCCAAGGGACCATGTTAATTGGTCCTTCAACCTAAGACCCGCCCTCAGCCCCAAAGTGAAGAGGGAGCTCCATCCCCTATCTTGGGCACAGCAGTGTAGTGTAATGGGAAGCCTAAAACCCTGCCTCACAAAAAAAGACAGTGACCTGTTCTCTAGCTGGCGTTCTTCGAGATGTGTTGCTCAAGTCCATTCCAATTTGTGTGTGCACTGGCACATGCCCAGTTACCGGAAGCTTTTTTGCCCTAGCCACTAGCCCTAGGGTCGGTGCGGTAGCACCTGTATGGCCGCCCATATATGCACCACCTGAGTTGCCCCAGCCCCCTACTCAGTTCCTTCTTGCCGGCTACTCCGACAGAGGGGAAGTTGGGAGGGTTTGGCAATGGACATGAGCAACACATCTCAAAGAACACCAGTTACAGAACAGGTAACTGTCTTTTCTTCTGGGAGTGATTGTTCATGTGCATTCCAATGTGGGTGAATGCAAGCCAGTGCCTAGGAGGCGGGGTCGGAGACCCGGAAGGAGTGCAGGACAGCCCTGCCCACCACAGCAGCATCACGTGTGCGCTGCGTTTACCGCATAATGCGGTGAGAACGTGTGAATGGAGGACCAAGTGGCCGCCCTGCAGATGTCCTGGATAGGGACCCTGGCCAAGTATACCGCAGAGGACTCCTGTGCCCTGGTGGAGTGAGCCCTGATTGGGGGAGGGGGAACCCCTGCCAGTTTGTAGCACTCTCTGGTACAGGCCACTATCCAGGAGGAGATCAGCTGAGAGGAGACTGGGTGCCCCTTCATCCTGTCTGCCACCACAACAAACAACTTTTGCGACTTCCGGAAGGGTTTGGTGCTGTCCGTATGGAAGACCAGCGCCCTCTGGGCATCCAAAGTGTGTAAGCTCTGCTCCCTCGGGGACTCGTGGCGCTTTGGATAGAACACCGGTAAGGCGATGTCTTGGTTAATGTGGAAGGGGGAGACCACCTTAGGCAGAAATGCCGGGTTGGGTCTCAGCCTGACCTTATCTTTGTGGAACACTGTACAAAGTGGGTCCACCCCTAGGGCCCTGAGCTCTGACACCCTTCTGGCTGAGGTAATGGCCACCAGGAATGCTGTTTTGTGACTAAGGAATAACATGGAACCGGTGGTGAGGGGTTCAAATGGGGGAGCCATAAGTTCAGACAATGCCAAATTAAGGTCCCATGTTGGCAGGGGGGCCCAAACCTGCGGTTTGACCCTTTCCATTCCCTTCATGAACCTTTCCACTGCCGGGTCTGAGAAGACCGATGACATCCCAGGCCCTGGGTGAAACACTGAGATAACTGCCAAGTGCACTTTCAGGAAGGATAGTGACAGCCCTGTCAGGCTTAGGGCCAGCAAGTAGCCTAGGATACGGGCTATTGGGACCTTCCTCAGGGATAACCCCCTTTTGAGTGGCCCATATGGTAAACCTCTTCAATTTGGCTACATACGTTACCCTGGTGGAGGGCTTCCTGCTGTTTAACAATACTTCCCTGACAGGTTCAGAGCAGACCAGCTCGACCGGTCTCAGCCACAGAGCTTCCATGCTGTGAGATGCAGCGCTTGGAGACTGGGATGCTGCAGTCTCCCCTCCTCCTGTGTCAACAGATCCGGGTGTAGTGGAAGCACCTCCAGGTCGTGAGTGGATATCTCCAAAAGGGTCGAGTGCCAGTGTTGCCAAGCCCAAGCTGGGGCCACCAGGATAACATGCTCGGTCTGACTGAATTTTCAACAGTGTTCGGTGGATGAGCAGTGTCGGTGGGAAGGGACCTGACCAGTGAATGCTGAAGGCATTTGCCCAAGAGCCCAGGCTTCAGTTCTGGTAAGCGCAGGACATCCCACACTGCGTTGAGGTGAGTGGTGAAGAGATCTACTTAGGGACGTCCCCACCTCTGGAAAACTGAACTCACTACTTCATGTGTAGGGACCACTCGTGGTCCATGAAGGACCTGCTGAGATGGTCCACTAGGGAGTTGTGAACCCCAGGCAGGTACAACGCCCTCAGGAGAATCTGGTGCTGGGTGCAGAAGTCCCAGAGCGTGAGGGCCTCGAGACATGGGGGACGAGTGTGCGCCCCCTTGTTTGTTTATATAGTACATTGCCGTAGTATTGTCTGTGCTGACTGCGACACGCTGCCCCTTCAGTTTGCTCTGAAACACTTTGCATGCCAGCCAAACCGCTCTGAGCTCCCGCACATTTATGTGGAGCTGAGGGTCAGACTTGCTCCATAGGGCCTGCATCTGGCGGTCTCCCAAGTGTGTTCCCCAGCCCAGGTCCGAGGCATCTGTGACCAGGGAGAGGGAGGGTTGTGGGGGTTTGAAGGGCACTCCCATGCAGACCAACCGAGCCTCTAGCCACCAGTGTCATGTTGTTAACACTCTTGTGGGGACTGTCACTAACTTGTCTATATTGTCCCTGACAGTCTGTATACTGAGGCGAGCCACAGCTGAAGCAGGCGCATTCGCAACCTGGACTACGAATGTGCATGGTGCCATGTGGCCCAACAGTCTGAGGCATCTCATGGCCATGGTGGTTGGGAACCTGACCAGGCATTGGATGCAGACACCATGGCTTGGACCCTGCTCTGGGGCAGAAAGGCCCTGGCTTGCTCTGTATCTAGTTGGGTGCCCACAAACTCCATAACCTGAGTTGGGGCTGATACAGACTTCGCCTCGTTTACTAGGAGGCCTTGTGTGTCGAATGTCTGTATCAGCTGCGCGTGTCGCGCCACCTGTCGCTGCGACCAACCTCGATCAGCCAGTCGTCTAGGTAGGGGAAGAGGTGCACCCCATCTGTGTAGGAAGGCCGCCACTAGTGACATACATTTGGTAAAGACTCTCGGGGCCGAGGAGAAGCCAAACGGAAGGACTGTGAACTGGTAATGGTCCTTTCCTAGCACAAACTGGAGGAACCTCCTGTGAGGTGGATAGACTGCGATGTGGAAATACGCATCCTGTAAGTCGAGCGCGGCAAACCAGTCCCCTCGTTCCAGCATTGGGATAATTATGCCCAGGGGTGTCATATGAAATTTTATCTTTTTGACAAATTTGTTCAGGTTTTGCAGGTCCAAGATTGGCCATAATCCCCCTTTTTGCTTTTGGCCCTGATGCCTCGTTTTAGGGCGGCCCCTTCTCCTGTTCCCATCCCTTTGTTGTTGTGGGAACTGGGGTGTCAGGGTGAAGTGTCTCCTCTGGGTCACCGGTGTATAGAGACCCAGCGAGCGTAGGGTGGTCCTTACAGAGGCAACTCAGACAAGCCCTGTGCGGGTCGCTTTTGGGCATTTGTTTGCCACGTTTTAAACCCTGGGGAGCCAGGCATCCCCTGGTGCCGAGGCGCTGAGGGGGGGTGAAGTCCCACCTCGGCTCACTAAGAGCTAAGTAGAATTATTTACTGATGAAAGATGACTATCTAAACTATTTACAACTGTTTTCACTAACTATCAACTAATTAAAACAATAAAAGCTACCAGCAAATGCTCAACAGTGAGGGAGCGCCAGTAAGGGACAGCACGGCGAGAAGAAACTGAGCAGGGGGCAGGCCGGGCGGTGCATATATGGGCAGCCATACAGGCGCCACTCCAGGGGGCGCCGCACCGACCCTAGGGCTACTGGTTTGGGCAAAAAGCTTCCAGCAATTGGGCCAGCGCCAGCACACACTCAAATTGGAATGGACATGAGCAATCACGTGAAGAATGTCTTTTTTCTAAACCTATGCTCTACCTGCCCAAGCTTTGCATTGTTCCTGTAATATTTTCAGGAATCATGTTTCTGAAATCAAGGGGGTGAGGAGCAGACAGTGTCTGGAGAGCCACTAGAGAAGACTCAAACACCTGCTGCTTTTTGTAAAATCTTTTGCTAATTCAGTTGTAAAAGCAAATGATTTCAGTTAATTTGGTGAGCTTTGTTGCTGTGTTCTTTCCAATCTTAATTTATTTCATGCCATACTGTGGTTTCAGGGGTGGGGAGGGGCTGGGTGAGGATTGGGGAAAAAAAATCTATAAACAAATGACAGTCAGTTTAAAGCCTGCTGAGTTCCCCCCGAAATGTCTGGTTTAAGTAGTCTTTAATAATGTAGCCACCACATGGAAATGACTTTTTTTGAATACAAGGTACATTAAAGTATCCTAAATCGTTTCCAGTAATATCCATGGATACTCTCCACATTACCATAGATTTTTCAGGGCTTTTTTTTTTTTTTTGGGTGGGGGGGAGCAAGAGTAAGTTTAGATGGGTGAGAGAGAAAAACGGAAAGAAGTGAATTAATTGTACTTTTTTTTTTTTTTTTTTTTGGCCAAATGTTCTTTTCTACTGCCTTAAAAACTTAGCTCAGCCAGTGTTATACTGCCATCTACCAAACAATGGGGTCCAAGTGAGAATATGTAACTCTTGCCTCTGCTTTGTTTCCTCTCTTCAATGGATGGGAGCGATTTGTGACATACCATCTATCCAAATACTGCTTCAGTACACGATGTAATCAAGGGACAGAATGAGCTGATGTGAATAAGGGGACTTTGAAGTAGGCGGGGTCCTTTTGAAAAGGAGCCCTGTCAGGACGAGCCGTGCAGCGGAGACGCGTCAATTTTGAAGTGCCGTGGCTGCCCGCATGCTAATGAGGTGCTGAGTATGCATTTCAGCGCTTCATTAGTAAACTTCGAAATGGCCATTTTGAAGTTTGGAGCTAGTGTAGACGTAGCCCTGGTGTTGCAAATTTCAGCTTAACGAAATATACAGTAAAACCCTGAGTAACTACAACAGCCCCCACTCCCGGGTAACTCAAAATTTTTGTGCAAGTCAGAGTGGGGATCCGCTTGGTTCCCAGCTCCCTGCTGCTTGTGAGATGTGGGGAACTGAACAGGCCACTAGTTTCTGGCTGCTTCTCTCCTCCCTCCCCCCCCAGCTGCACTGCTGTGAACCTGGCAGTGGTGCCACTGGGGAAAGGCAGGGAAAAGTGAGGGGGAAATCTCAGTCACATATACTTGGGGGTGGGCCTCACAGGATGGGAACAGGGCTGCTCTAGTCCCTACCAGTTACCCATAACTGGAAGGCCTCATCCACTTCAGGGTAAGCTCACTGGTTCACTCTCCCTAATCCAAAACAGAGTAGGAGAGGCAGGTAGTAGCATAGAGAGAACCCCCCCCATCTTTGTTTTCCCATTAAACAATAGGAAAATATTTTGAGTGCTGGTCCCTATGTGTTGTCCTGTGGATTGCTAATATGCAGTACTCAGAGGAGGCAAGTGCACATGCCGGTGGTAGAAATGCTGTGCTAAAAGAATGCATCTGTAAAGGAATCAGGGCCTAGCGACAGGACATGTAACTGTATGAATAGAATGCAACATATACCTTATGTAGTGAACTCGGGGTTGATGGAACCCATCCTGTTACATTCATTATGATTTTATACTCCTATCCCTCCCCCAACTCACCATCAGTCATGTCTCTTCCCAGATGAAAGGGCCCAGTCTTTTTAATGTCCCCTCCTATGAAGCTGTCCCATAGCCCTAATAATTTTTTTTTGGCCTTTTCCAATAGATTGTTTTGGAGATGGGGCAATCAAAGCTGCAAGCAGTTTTCAAAATGTGGGAGTAGCATAGATGTGTGTAGAGGCAACATTATGTTCTGTCTCTAGACCTTTCTTAATGGCTCCCTCCATCCTGTTAGCTTTTTTGACTGCTGCTGTGTGCTGAGAACAAGTTTTGCATTTTAAGGTGTCTTGCTTTGCATTTATCAACATGGAATTCCAGCTATTGTGTACTCCAGGTTAATGAGATCCCTGTGTGATTCTCCACAGGCTGCTGAGACTTCACTATCTTGACTAGTTTTGTATCAGCTGCAGATTTTGTCACCTCAAGTGTTATTCATGAGGGATGTGGGAAAAAGGATGCATTGAAAACTACTGTTCCTAATACAGACCCCCAGGGCAGGGGCAGCCTTATTTCATAGAATCATAGACCACTAGGACTGGAAGGGACTTCAAGAGGCCACCGAGTCCATCCCCCTGCCCCAATGGCAGGACTATTATCTAAACCATCCCTGATAGACATCTATCTAACCTGTTCTTAAATATCTCCAGCAATGTAGATTCCACAACCTCCCTTTACCTGCCTCCATTCTGCAACTGGATTATTTCTTTCCACCTTTTAGTACTTGACAAAAATCTAGGGACAGAATGAAAAAGTTGGCAGAAGGCTGAGGTAAAGCACCTGCTGTCCAGATTCCCAGAGGGAAGAAAGTCTACCTTGTATTTTATTGACCCCCCCCTTCCTCTCCACTGGTGGTGACATGATGGCCTGGTGTCCTACTGTTGCTCTGCCTTAGTTCTTTACAAAGCCTCTATAGCATATGATTACCAGTTCTGAGGACCTTCTCTCAGGACTACTTATCCTGGTTAAGAGCCTTTAGTGAACAAGCTGGTCAAAACACTTTCCAAAAACCTAAGTACACTATAGCCATTGGATTGCTCCTTCACATGCCTGCTGACCCTCCCATGAACAAGTCTAGTAGACATTTAGACATGATTTCCCTTTACAAAAAACAGCTTGATTGTCCTTTAACAAATCATGTTAAATCTGACACTTCTGTTCTTGAATATAGCTTCAACCAGTTTGCCCAGTTCTGAAGTTACTGGCCTGTAATTACTGGGATCACCTCTAGTGCATCTTACACTGCAGAAGCCTTCATCAAAAGAAAGGGGACATGCATCAGCCTAGAAATCGGAGCAGATTTCCCAGAGGAAAAGCAATATGCATTTTGAAGGTGGAACTTTTAGACTAAGGCTACTTTCTACACTAGGGACTTTAGCATGGCAAAGCTTTCATACTATAGCAGTACCACTGTAAGAATTCTCACAAATTCTGCTCCTAGCCAGCAAAAGTTCTCCTGCCAGCATAATTAATCCCCTCCCAATCAGCAATATTAACTATGCTGTCTAGATGAGTTTTTTCCCACACCCTTAATCAACAAAAGTAGTGTAGACAAAGCTTAAGTGAGAGAGAAATCAACTGTTTTTCTCATCCTGCTGATATTACAGGGAGGTTGCAGTTCTTCTTAAAGTCTGTATTTTCTTCTCAATCTGTTTCTTCCCAGAATTCTTGGTGCCTCAGTGTAAATGTCAGGGAGGGGTTGTTTCATACCACTGTCCCTTTATACTTAGTCCATGCCCAAGAAAGAAACTGTCCAGGCTTGAGCAACACTAATTCCATTGTGCTTGTGCAACTGTCTTGTAGATTTCTTGTTTATTATTCTGACCAATTATAGTTTTGGATGCACGTCCCCACATACTTGTCACTAAAGCTAGTAGTGGGTGAGTTGTAAGCTCACAAAAACTATACAGAAATGCACAAAATTTCATACAGCATCATGATTCATTGTTCTGTCAAAATGTGTCTGTCAGCAGATGTACCTTATAGGGATATAAATACCATTTTAAAAAGTAATGATTTAAACTATTACAAATGCATAATTTAACCATTTATGAGTTTACAATGAATCTACCACACATCTTTCTCAACTGCCTTTATTAACAACATAACCTGCCTGTCTTAATGTGTAGAATCCACTTTTGTGTTTAAACTTTTGCATAATCTCCCTGAGCCATCCAAACCCACAAAGTCTAATTAGAACTCAACTCTACTGCTAATTTTTCTTTAATATGATTTGGTATCGGTGTTGTATGCAGACTAAGGCCAGCATTGGAAGACACTTTCTGCAGGCACAGACATTCCTGAAATGCACAGGTAACAGCCAGTTTTCCAAACCTCCTTTCTACCACTCCAACGGACTGCATTCAACGAAGAACAATGCTCCATGAAGTAATCTGCTAATTCAGTTTCTACTGCATTCTTCTCATTCTTTTTGGTATAACCTTCACCTACAAGCATCACTACAGCATTTACATCAGTTTCACACATTTTTTTCAGTGCTCGTTTTATTGGCTCATCTGATTCAGCATGGAAATCTGTACTCTAGAAGACAGAGATAAGTAACAATCATGGTATATAACAACTCCACTAGTTTTTGTTACGTGTGTGGCATTTTCTTGAACTACCAGAAATAAATGTCACTGTTGTTTAATGCTTGCCTCCTTTTTCACATGAAATAAAGGGCTGTTTCAGCTTCATTTGGTTCAACGTTGCTCTGGTGCTGATTGCATGGTTTACATTTAACAGTGGTATCTGTTATTTTTGTGTATTACTCCTTTTTAATCAGTCCATCTTCACTATGGAACAACAGTTATCAAAATCACAGCAACCCACATGATGATGTTTGAAGGCTTAACGCCAGTGTGACATCAATCAAGCCATATATGGATGCAACAAAATTTTGTATCCACACCTTCAAAATGAGCCACAGATACCCTCATCCACAACTGTGTATATCCATGGATTTGCAGGGCTCTAGACATCAGTTCCATAGCAATGGGCCTAACGAGAAACCTAGTTCCACATACTGCATGACAGTGGTGTCCAAGGGTAATTCACTGGATTGCCACGGCCTCCCCTTGCTCTCCCCCCCCGACCAGGTCACCCTCTTCTCCCTGCTAGTCCCCCCATTACTCGCTGGTAGCCACCCCGCCTGTGCTGCAGACCCAGCAGCCCTTGAGCCACCCCGCAACCCCCGAGCCACCCAAGTCATGCCGCAGCCCCCAACCCAGACGAATTGCCCAAGGTACCACGCGTCAGGGCTGAAGGAGCTGCCTCAGTCCCTGCCACCACACAACTGTCCCAATGTGTGTGTGGGTGTGTGTGGGTGGAGTGGCCAGAGGGGCTTCACACCTGTGTGGCTCTGAGCCACAATCTGCTTCCCATTAGACATTTAGACTTTAAGTGAAAACATTACCAATGAGGACTGATGCTTACTGGTTAACATTTTAAAGCCCTAGCACCTTACATGGCACACTTTTTTATGAAATATCACAAAAATATACAAATGATGAAAATGAGGGTTTACCTGGTGTTATTTCAAGGTATAGCATGTCACAATTTACTCCAGGCTTTGCATGTCAGTGGGTGTCAAGTCTGCTGCAACCCCATTAATTTTACCATACTTAATTCACATCCATTTCCTGATCCTGAGACTGAATAGTCTCCTTTAACTCAGTCTCATTTCTCTGTGGACAAACACCATAAATGCAATTCAGTCTTATGTCAGTTTTGGGTCTAGCTATAGTAATGTCTTTTTGGTTCAACTTATCTTGGGTTTTCGTGTGTACATACTTGAAAATCCTGTTATCAATACCATGAATAGAGGTCCTAACAGAACTTGCCTTGTTTATAGCTCCCATATCATAAATCAAAAGTAAGAAATCACTGTTGATTCAGCGCTGTTTTATTTGAAAAAAGCTGACCTTTTCTCCCACCTAAGAGTGTGTTTTTGAAGGATCTTGAGAATGACAGACACACTTCAGCTGTCTCCTTCGCTCTGGGGGAACAGCAGCCTATTTGTTGCTCAATTCTCTGCACAGTATTTCTCAGGGTGAAGACAAAATTAGCTTCATTATTAACTTTTTCCAGCCTGCAAAATAATACATATTTTATTTATAAACCTCTCAAAAGTGAATTACCACAATCTGGCCTCTCTCCAAGGTTTTACAAACAACTTACGATTTCCTTACTTTTCACTGTCATCATAGTGCAGTTATTCAGAAGCAAAAGAGAACAGGACTTCAGCATGACCATTTCTGCTCTGTGAATTGAGAAGTAGAGGATGCCAATCACAATTATCTTGAGGACAGCATTTCTCTACAAAAAGTCTTCCTTAATTCACACTTCAGTAGTGGAAAGAAGTGTCAAAATATTTAATTCCACTTGAAAAATTAAACTAGAATTGGCTTAGATTTGAATATTGCCCCAGAGCAGGTTTCAGACCAAGAGTGTTAAAAAGGATGAGCAAAAGAAAAAAGCTAAAGCAAAGCATACCAAAGCAATGAGTAGGGATTAATTCCACTCATAACAACATGGGACGTACTGAACACAAAAATAATAAAAAGGGAGCATCCAGTTTATCAATCTTTCTGATATTGAGGTGCCTAGAATTTAGTACAGCATTCTAGGTAGACTCTTGCCAGTTCAATTCGGAAAAGAACTAGCACATCCCTCCTTCTACACACATTTGCTTAGGGTTGGTAAAAGTTTCTCTGTAGTTTGCTTTTTCACTATTATTATTTTCCAGGTATTTTTCCTGTCATGTGAATCTCTCTCTCAAGATTAATTTTTAACTTGCAACTCCTTAAATTGAATCTCATTTCCTGTCCCCTTTCTCCCCCACCAATAAATTAAGAAATTTATGAAAATATGGTTATACAGCTCTGAAAGTGAAGTTCTCTTCCTAGAAGTGGTAGGGGCATAAGGGAAAACAGCAATTCCACAGGAGTAGTAGGAACACGAGACAAACTTGTAAGGGGAAATGGTTGTTCAAGCAGGAGAAGGATCCTGTATCAAAAGTCTAATTTTCATTCCCAAGATAGAACAATTCTAGGATTCCATATGCATTTGTCAGATGTTTATATGCATTATACATTGTGAATTAAGTTTTCCAGCATGTCTGCTTGAATGTACAAGTTGTGGTGTGCTACTTCAGTGTCCCTCAAAAATATGCTCCTGGCTCTCACCCTATCCATATCCCTAGAATTTTTCTCTTGTCCCTTCTTTCTTCTTGACCTCTCCCTTCAGCTTCCCCTCTCTTTAAAAACACCATCCCAACAGAATCAGCTGTTAAAAATGATAGGGAGCTGTTACAGATCCATTTCCTGCCAATTCAACTCTCTCTATTTTACTGTTTCTCATCCACACCTCTTTGTCCATAGACTTAATATACTGGCTTTAAAATCCTTGATCAGCCTCAACCTTTAAATTTATGTATTCCACCACACCTCATATTCATGGTGGACTGGGCTACTCTGAATTCTCCTCTCCTTATCAACTTACAGATGACAGCAAAACCACTCGGAGGTTCTCTGACTCCAGTGGCAGGCAGAGTGTAAAAAAACCCAGCAAAATAATTATCTAGTTGAACTCCTCTAACTGATCATTTCAATCTTTGCAAATCTTAAGATTTCTTAATTAATGAAACACCAAGCGATCACAATTACCTTACCACCAAGTATACTTTTTGTAAAATTCTATACTATTCTGTTCTGTTTTTATGGGAGATGTCAGCACACATAAAACTCCAACTATCTTTCTCTCTGTGTGTGCGTGTGTGCGTGCGTGCGCGCGTATAAAACTCAAACATTTACTGGTTGAGTATTTTCAGAGATCAGATATACTTTAGACTGGGCAAAATTTTCACAGACTCTATTTTGACCATGTTTATATCACTAGTTCCAGCAGTTTACCTGAAAATTTGTTTTTAAAAATCAATACAGTTAACACAGTGCAAGCCTGCATGATCTAACCCAGACTTATACTGACTTAAAATGAACTGATGAGATGTCTACAGAGGAGTTTAGGCCACTTGAAATTAGTTTTAAAAACACACCTTTAGTTAAATTGGTGCAAACTGTAATATACACAAAGTCTCCATTTTAGACCAAGTGGAAAACCTTGGTGCCATGAAGTGCATTTACACATTCTGTATTCCACAACACTAGCCTTTCATAGGTGCTGTATGTGTATTAGACTAATATAGGCTATGTCCACACAAGAGCAGAAAGTCGATTTTAAGGCACTTACCTCGATTTTACAGTATGACTGTCTTCACTGCTAATACCATTAAATCGATTTTAAGGGGTGCCAAGGTCAACTTTCTTGCCCCACCCCTCCGATGCAGTGTAACACCAAGTTGGAATTTACAAGGTCAAATTAATGCTAGGTGGAAACAGTGTTACTTTAAACTGATTTTATTAGCTTCCACAGGTACCCCACAATACCCCAAATGCGTCTGTTCTGGCCACTTTTGACTCTGCTGTTCTCCAGGTGTGCAGGAAGTAGGAAACAGGAAGCCCAGCAATTTGTATTAATTTTGTTTCTGGCCAGCATGGTGATCACATCTAGCCATGATTTCTCAGGGATGCAAGAGTCCCAGCATGGAGCCATCAGGAGATCCAGGATCCCATCTCTGTGCGGGTGGATGAATCTGTGCTAAGAAAACATCAGGGATGCTCAGCAGTGCCAGATGAAAATCAAGTCCCCCCCAATACCCCATGACTGCCAGGCTGTGAAGACCATGTCTGCAGACTGTGGCATGCCCTGTCCTGCATGGGGTTTCAGTGCTTGAGAGGGCTTCTTCTCTGCACAGGATTCAGGAGGAGAAGATGAGAAACTTGTTTTCTACACTTTATATTTTTATGAGGTCACTCCCCATCCAAAGCTCGATACACCTGGCAGGCTAGCCTCCTCCCACTCCCCCGCACACAGCTAGCACACTTACAGTAAGGCAAAAGACTCAAATAAATTTCTCTCACTGCAGAAAGAGATTTCTGAAAAATGGCTGTTTGTTTTCAACAGTGGGGGCGGGGGAGAATGAGGGCAATGCAGTCTGGAAAATAACGCACTGGCAAAAAACCCAGAATGCAACAGGGCTAAAGGAACTGTGGGAGAGGTGCCCACAATGCACTGCTGCAACAGTCAAATGCTGGAGATTTAGTGAGGACACACTAAGTCAATGTTGTGAGCAGGTGCAGACGCTCAACTTCGATTTTATAAAATCTAGTGTGACAAAGTCAACTTTAACAAATTTGACTTTATTTCATAGTGTAGACATAGGCATAATGTTACTCAAATCATCTACTTAGAAAGGAAGCAAACAGACATATAAATTCAACAACTCGTAAAAGACTAAGTCTGTTAACATAATATTTGATAGAAATGGTACCAAAAGATAGACTAATTATTACTACAGATTCTATGGAAGCTTTTGATCAAATCCCTTCATCAAGTCAAACTTAAAAAGAAAAAATCCACCTCTCACATCAGATAATTACTAAATAAAAATAAAATGTGCAAATACATACCTGAAATTAGTAAAAAAGTGGGGAAAAAGCTTCAGGATCTTGACCCTCCATACTCTCACGACAGAGCAGAACTTTGTTTTTTAGACCAATCGTCATCTGCATTTTAGCATTTTAATTTTAACCTAGAAAAAATAATATATAATTATAATCAATTAAATATCTGGGACATTTTAAGCGATCTAAAACAATTATCTATGTGATAGTGGGCCTTTCATCTTCAAGGTACAATAGCCGTTCCCTTCCCCAACAAATGAACTTTTAAAAGATAGAATTACTGTGGGATACAACTTGTGACCAAAACTGAAATTACCCTGACAATTTAATTT
The DNA here is from genome assembly GCF_033958435.1 of Carettochelys insculpta. Lineage (NCBI taxonomy): Eukaryota > Metazoa > Chordata > Testudines > Carettochelyidae > Carettochelys > Carettochelys insculpta. The sequence goes on from NC_134137.1 coordinate 44,647,568, forward strand.
TCTTCTCTAGCCATCCTTACATTACCATTGTCTCTGCTATAACCCTACTCTTAAAGACTACGATCTTTATGATTTTCTACTATCCAGTTTATAGTTTATTGGTGTTTAAATCTTAAAGAATTCGTTTGTCATTATACTGCTATGAACATTTCAGCTCAAAAAACAGTTCTACTCTGAAAAATCCGTATGACATATATGCTCACTCAAAGACACTGGAAGATTTGAGAATCTCTCTTTTCCTCTCATGTTATCTCTAGTAGAAGGGTTAGTTTCCACTACCATATCAACTAGACACTATGGCAATTGATTGCTCTCCCACAGACTCTGGTACTCCTCCAGTAAGTCAGTAGGAGAGTTTCTTCTGCTGACCCAGCACTATGCAGACACCACAGTAAAGTCAACCTAAGCTACCTCACCTAGAGCTACATATTCATGTCGCCAGAACTGCATAACTTAGGTCGACTTAACCTCACAGTGCAGACCTGTCAGAAGATTCTGCCAAATAAAGCCTTCAGTAATGTCTTCAGTGCCTTCAGTTGATTGCACAAGTGTATTGAAGTGCTATAAATAATTCTGCAGCTTGTGTGCAAGCAGGAATAGAATTCAGCTTCCTCCCCTTTAACTATACAAAGCCAATATAGCTAGCAGATATACAAAACAGCAAACGCTTCCTCTAAAATCAGGAGATAGCTCTGAATTATAAACAGGGAGCAAATCTACAACATAAGGAATCATCGTATTTTAGCAACATTTCAGAGAATATTTTGATATATTTAAATATGATAAATATAAATTTAATCCATGCTGCTAATCTTTTAATATTAAGCTGTAAAGATAGCTTAAAACACTTGTAGTTTAAAATTCTTTTAAAATATATATTCAACTTAAATACAAGATTTGCTCACATTAAATATTCAGGCAGCCTCAACTTTAAAAGAGCAATTAATAATACATGTTTACAATTTTATTTCTGCTAAAATACTAATTCATATTTTACAATGAATGATAACATAAAGCACTAAAAAGTCAAAGTAACTAGTTATTTTAAAAACAGAGATACACATCACAAACACTTAACATTCAGAATAATCAAAAATTCAGACCAGTCAAATCCAGTGCCCCTACAAATTAACCTGTACCCAAAGCTTAAATAAAAAAAAGGGTCCCATTTAACCCTCAATCTCCACAAATATTTGATGGTTTAAAAAATGAACATGGCATAGTATTTAGGTTTTTAACAAATCATGGCACTGGCAGACCAGGGAGATGGAGGGAAAAACAGACTCCAAAAATCAAGAAATCTTAACCAAACCCTCTTGCCTACGCAAAGGAAACTGGTTTGAAGGCCCACATTCGCTGCAAGGATAGCAGTATAACACCAGGAGATGGATGTATCCTCATGTAACCAAGACTCATAGCACCCAGGGCTTTTAAAAACGATCATTTACCAGCCCTTGGAGTTCTAGACTGAAGCAGGCAGACAACTAAGGTATCTTGCTGAGCACATTATGTACTCTCAAAAGTAAATAGCCACATATGCTGCAGAATTCTAGACTAGTTTCAGTTGTTTGAATTGTATGGTGTAGGCCCAATACATTTCAACAGTATTCAACTTAAGTTACAAAAGCAGGTCCACACACAAAATAAAGATCACATTACCATAATATGTACAGCTCAAACATAGTTGCTACATAACCTTCCACAAGCTGCTCTGGGTCTAATAATAGTCTGAAGTTGAAAAATAATTCATAAACAGCAGCTGCATCCATTCAGAAGTGCTAATATAATTCTATCTAATTCTTCCAGTTGCTTCCTGTATTTGACTAAAATTATTTCTGTACGATCCAGACTGATCCTCAGCTAGCTAGTATTCATTTACACCTCACTCAGGATCTACACAGATATCAAATCATCCATTCCACTCCATTACACCAGTGAAACTAATTGTAAGGTATCCTCTGCCTACTGCACACACTACAGCGGACATTTTCTGTCCACTGTACACAGTATAACCCTATAACACACTTTAACTGTACTCACTATATTCTTACTAACACATCTAAAGGTCTCATACTACTAAGAACTAACATTGTAGCAGCACCTTCTCATGATCAAGCTTATCTATAGCAGATCCTAATACAATTAGCCTGGGCATGCCTTCAATACTTACGCACAAGAACATCAACTAACACTATTAATGCAGTTGCTATCTCACATCCAGGTCTTAACCCACATTGACTAAAATAAAAGATATACAAAGATCAGAAACACTGCCATTCTGCTTCACTGACACTTCCTGTAAGTTTTATAGTGCATGGGATATTCAACAGCATATCTTACGTAAGATTCTCAGAGATAAAATTTGATTTCTAGGTAGCAGTCTGAACTCAGACAAGGAGAAACTGACAATTTCAGCAAAGTACCCATTCTCACTACTGACTTTTATCAGAGGGCACATGAGCAATATTGCCTGTAAGCTGTGCACGTGTGCCTCTGCCAAGGAAAAAATTCAAATGCTGCTAGCTGATTAGCAGAACGTCCACAACTAGGTTTTGTTTCTTTTGGTGGGGCATAATAGCACATGCTTCGGCTCATAAAAATGTATTCTGCACATAGATGGGAAAAAATCTGCAACTGATGGAAAAAATTAGAGGGAACATTTGACATGGGTGCACTAAGCAGGTGCCTGAACATATCCAGCACCCCTTCAGAGGTGCCCAGATAGAAAATCTTTACCATTTGGCTACATATGTTGCCCTTGTGGAGGGCTTCCTGCTGTTCAACAACATGTCTTTGACAGGTCCCAAGCACAAGAGCTCCACCACCTTCAGCCATGGAGCTTCCACGAGGGCCAAGTAGTGGTGCTGCTGAGCCCACTCTGGGGCCACCAGGATGACCGATGCCTGGTCTGACCAAATTTTGAGTAGGGCCTGGTGGATGAGTGGCTCCCAAGGGAAGATGTAAAGCAGAAGGCCCGACCAGTGAATGCTGAATACATCTGCCCTGGAGCCCAGGCTCTGATTCCAGTACGAGCAGAACGTCTGACACTTCGCACTGAGATGGGAAGCGAGTAAGTCTACTTGGGGATGTCCGCACTTCTGGGAAAATTAAATGCAGCACATCCGAGTGTAGCAATCACTTGTGGTCTATGAAAGACTTGCTGAGATGATCCATCAGGGAGTTGTGGGCCCCCGGCAGATAATGTGCTTTCAGGAGAATTTGATGTTGAATGCAAAACTCCCAGGACCTCATGACACAAGGGAGAGGAGCGTGCACCCTCTTGCTTGTTCACATAATACATTGCTGTGGTGTTGTCCATGTTCACAGCTACACATTGACCCTTTAGACTGTCTTGAAACACCTCACAGGCAAGCCTGATAGCCCTGAGTTCTCAAACATGTATGTGGAGCTGGGCCTCCTCCTTGCTCCACAGGGCGTGGGTCCAGCACTGTCCTGGATGCACCCCCCAGCCCAAGTCTGAAGCATCCGTGACTAGAGAGAGGGAGAGTTGTAGGGGGTTGAAAGGCACTCCCAGGGAGACTGACCAAGCACCCAGCCACCAGTATAGGGTTAAACAGCACCTATGGTGGGACTATCACCAACATGGTTGGCACACTGAAGCGAGCCACATTTGGAAGGGACGCATTTGCAGCCTGGCATGCTAGACTACAAATGTGCATGCCACTATGTGACCCAACAACCTGAGGCAGCCTCTGGCCATTGCAGTGGGGAAGCTGAGCAAGTCGTGGATAAGAGATGCCATGGCCTGGAACCTGCTTTGTGGCAGGAAGGCTCTGGTCTGTCCCACATCCAGTAGGGCCCACATGAACTCCACTACTTGACTTCACCTTGTTTACCACAAGATCAAGAGTGTTGAACATTTGTCATATCAGCTGCATGTGCCGGGCTACCTGGCACTGTGAGTGTCCCCGGACCAGCCAATAATCTAGGTATGGAAAGAGGTGTACCCCATGCCTGTGTAGAAAGGCTGCCACCACTGCCATGCATTTGCTGAAGACCCTCAGGGTGCAAGACAGTCCGAATGGAAGGACTGTGAACTGACAGTGGTTGTTTCCCACCATGTAACAGAGGAACCTTCTGTGGTGTGGATAAACTGCTATGTGGAAATGTGTGTCCTGTAAGTCAAGAGTGGCGAACCAGTTCCCCCATTCCAGCATCAGAATGATTAGGCCCAACCTTCTTTTTTACAAATTTGCCTAGGTTTCGCAAGTCCAAAATGGGTCTTAGCCCCACTTTTGTCTTCACGATTAGGAAATAACATTAATATGACACATGTCCCCAAAACTGATGGGGAACCTCCTCTATAGCCACCTGCTGGAGGAGGGACTGTATCTCCTGCCTGAGCAGAGTCTTGTGAGAGAGGTTTCTGAAGAGGGAGAGGAAGGAGGGTGGGAAAGTGAAGGTACAAAGAAAATTGGATAGCGTATTCCCTCTCTACTGTGAATAGGACCCACTGGTCCCAAGTTATGCTGCACCAGCCATGATAGAAGGGGGAGAGGTGGAATGAAAATAAAAGCTGAGCTGGAACTGGGACAGTGACTGGTGTGTCACTACTGACCGTCCCATCAAAACTGTTGTTTAGGCCCCGGTGGGGGTTTTGGTGACTCTAGCCCTCAGTCTGTCAGCCCTAACGCTTCCTATTTGTACAGCCCCATCTCCTGCTGGTATCCCTTTGTTGTTGAGGGAATTGTCTGAACTGAGGCCTAGGAGTGAAATGTCAACTCTGGGTCATAAGTGCGTGCAGACTGAGTGAACCTAAGGTGGCCCTCAAGTCTTTCAGGCTGTGAAGTCTTTTGTCTGTCTTTTCTGAAAACAGGATGGCCCCTTGAAGGGGAGGTCCTGAATAGTTTGTTGGACCTCACAGGTGAGCCCTGAAACTTGTAACCATTTCCCCTGCTATGCATGGCTATCCCAGAGACCATGACCCTGGTGGTAGTATCTGCCGCATCCAGCATCGCCTGCAGTGGTGCTCTGGATATGAGCTTATGCTCGTCCATCACCGCCTTAAATTCAGGCTTATTCTCCAGTGGAATCAGCTCTGAGAAGCAGGACAAGGAACTGGCCCTGTTGTACGTGTGCCTGCTAACCAGAGCCTGCTGGTTAGCAATCCTAACTGTAGGCCTCTCATCAAATAAACCTTTCTACTGTACAAGTCTAGGCATTTGGCCCCTCTGTTTTTAAGGGAAGGGCCTTGAAACCGCTGTCCCTCCCTATGATTCATTGCATCAATGATAAGGGAGTTGGGGAGGGTGGTTAAAAAGGTGCTCATTGTTCTGGGCAGGAGCAAAGTACCAACGCTTGTTCCTTCTGGCCATTGGTAGGGCACAGGCTGGGGTCTGCCACACCGTCTTTGCTGTACTGGCAATTGTCTTAATAATAGGCAGTGCCACCCTTGTGGGCTCCAAAGCAAAGATGATGTCTGTCACTGGGTCCATTTTGTCCCTGACTTCCTTGGCTTGTATACCCAGGCCCTGGGCAATCTGGCATAGCACATGCTGATAAGCCCTACCATCCTCAATGACTGGGGATGCCAAGGACCCAGCAAAGCCTCGTCTGGGGAGGACGAGGACAATACGCCTGCCCCTTCCATACCAACCAGCAGGAGGGGTCCTAAATCCCCTGTCTGAGTCCCCAGCACTGTGGTCTGTGGTGCCATGCTTGGTGCCTGGGGTAAAGTGCCCTAATATAATGCAGGCTGCACTGGGGGCACTTTGCGATAGCTCAGCACCTGGGATGGCAGCAGGCCTGCCAGTGCCATTACTGCCGGTGCCACAGGTCCTGGCACGGGTGCAGCCCAGAGTTGGATTGTTGCCGTGTGTGATGGTGCCGACGTCGGTACCAAGCCCATCGAAGGGGCTTCCATCACGGTCACGTCTTCTGTCAGAGGCACCTCAACAACACTATCCTTGGCACCTTGGGAGTTCCAGGTGCCCTAGCAGGGAGTACCACGGCCTGCCCTTGCACTTCGTGGATTGCCCATTGGGTCCAAAAGGGCCACATGGGGAGCGCCTTGAGAGGACACCTGCCAACCGTCATCCACAGGGTGACAGCTCTGGTGCCAACATCTGCTGCAGCATGATGATCTCGTACTCCCGCTCCCGGCCGAGCTGGAGTAATAAGAGTCGGACTGTCACGTCGACTCTTGATGCCGATGACCAGGACAGTGCCATGTGACCTCTGGTTTGCACTGCCTCCTTTTGCCCTTGAGCTGTGTGATAAGGCACACTAAGCGGGGTCACTGTAGCTGGTCTGCCTTGTGGAGGTTGGTCCAGTGCCAGGAACAGCAATGGAGCCGTAAAGGATGACACCTACCCAGTGGTCTGCGTTGGCGCCTGTGTTGGTGGCGGTCCCTCTGGTGGCGATGAGGACTTAATTACCAACCAGGAGAAGTAAAAAAAAAAACAGATTGATAGGGTCAGATAAATACCCAGAAACCAGCTACTTCAAGATAGGCCCCCAGAAGATCAGTAACAGAACACCACTTGTCACCGCCTATCGTCCCCAACTCAAACCCCTGCAATACATCATTAAAAACCTACAACCTATTATAGACCACGATGCTACATTCCAGAAGGCCCTAGGTGACAGGCCTCTCTGCTCCTATAGACAACCTCCTAAGAAAGACTCTCACCAACAATCACTCACAGGTTTCACCACAGTAATGGTAATCCTGGAACTCTTCCTTCCACCAAACCCCGCTGCCAACTTTGTTCACATATTTAGTCTGGGGATACCATCACTGGACCTAACCATGTTAGTTACAAGATCAAAGGCACATTCTCATGCACTTCCAGCAACATTATATATGCCATTATGTGCCAACAATGCCTTCTCACTATGTACACTAGACAGACTGGGCAAAACCTTCGCCAAAGAATAAATGGACACAGAGCAGACATCAGGAACCTCAATACACATAAGACGGTCAGGGAACACTTCAATGGAGTGTGCCATTATTGACAATCTGTGTCCTAGAACAAAGTGAATTCAAACACAGATTACAGCGAGAAACTTGTGAATTGGAATTCATATTCAAATTTGACACATTAACACATGGTATGAACAGAGACACCAATTACCTCACGCCTTACAAGAACTGCTTCCCTTCCTTTGATGCTCATAATTATCTGCGTCAGGACACTTAACATCCCCCCTCTTCTTACCCCCTTCCTTCAGTCTTATGTACTTTACCCTACCTCCTTCACTCTTATGTACTTGACTTACCAGTTTTTACTGCAGGCTTTTTTTTTTTTGGTCCTCTGTACTTTTAAATGTCGGTCTTACTGAAAATGAGATTGATCTGATGAAGTGGGTCTGCCCCACAAAAGTTCATCACCAAATAAATCATTCTGTTAGTCTTTAATGTGCTACATTTCTGTTTTGTTTTGTTAGAATACAGACTAACACAGCTACCTCTCTGTTACTATTCCACTGTAGATTTTTAAAATCCTCCAAATATATTTAACAGAGCTGAGGCAAAGTAAAGAGCTACTAGAAATTGTCACAAGGCATCACCTTGCACGTCAAGTGAACGAGAATAACCACTAATGGTTATTTTAAAGCAGAGATGACCAACTGGTAGGCTCTCAGGATCCAGTAACTGCAGCTTGCTGCAAAATATATGTATCTTAAAGGCTGAATTTGGGGCCCAGCCCCATCCGTGCCAGGTCCTTTCATATTTGCTCCCATTTACTTATATTTTAAAACACATGTAACCAAAACATCTAGCTGCTGTACAATGATTGAATATGTGACACATGAAAGTCTTTGGATGTGATTTAAAAAGAAATGCTGTGTAGCTCAGCACAGGCTCAAACAGGCCCCAAAGTCAATTTACAGCAGCCAGTGATGCAGGGGTTCAGACACAGGTGATAGGAAAGCAGGAAAAAGGGTGAAAGGTCTATCACACAATAGGTGCGTCTACACTAGGAACTAACTTTGAAATGAACTTTGAAGTTAGGCACTACTTCGAAGCAGCCAGCAGAGAGGCCAGCTTCGAAATCCTCACTCCATTCCCAGGAATGAAGTACTGCCTTACTTTGAAGTTTAACTTCGAAATAGGGTGTGTGTGGACACTCAACTTCGAAGTTGTATACTTCGAAGTTGTACTTCAAAGTAAGCAACTTCGAAGTTATTTTTGTAGCGTAGACACAGCCAATGACAAGTAACTTTCCCTCTCTACCCTTCTGGAACTGTACCAAAATGAACCAGCTCCCAAAAGACAAACGTCTCCAAATTTTACTGCCCGCTCAGCTTTCATCATTATCCTCGACACTCATTACAATCAATCCAATCTTCACAACTTCCACAGTCTCTCATGTACGACACTAGCAGATAAGAGTCCTCTATATGCCTTCCCTCATAATGATCAATATCCATCTAAAGCCCCAGATAGTAGTTTACATGCCATACAGTGGCCAATGTTAATCAGTCCACTTCAGAACTGCTCTCTTTGGCCAAGAATGAAGCTAGCTAAAACAAGGCCAAAATAAATATGTAACTACCATCTTTTTAGTCACAGCAAAGCAGCATGAGTGGCCTTCAGGAATCTGAATGCCAATAAACAAATCTGTAAGAAATTATGTTTTAATAAGTGTACTCTGCCATAATCAAAGTTATACACAATGTATTTAATAACATTTTAAAGACATATAACACTGGAACAGAATTGTCTCAGCTAGTGAGATCACAAAGTAATATACCTTTGTGCTCTGGCTACTGCAATGGGTGGGCAAAATCAGCCCTGGGGGATGGATCTGGCTCGACAAGCATTTCTCTCAAGCCAGTCCAGCTGATCAGCAGAGCATGCATACTTACAGCCAGCAGCGGGTGTTCAGCTGCCCCTCCCCACTATGTTTCATCTGCAGCCACGCTGCACCTAGAATTCTCCTGCTAGCTGTGCAGAGAAGAGGGTCGAAGGAGAGGGTAGTGCTGAAGTCAGGGTATTCCCCTGCCCCTGCACAGCAGGGATCCGGGAGAGGGAAACACACACAGTGGAGCTGCTGCAGTGTGAAGAATGGATGTAAGTGACTCTCTCAGGAGTGCAGAGCAGGACAAATTTCCTTTAAAGAGACAGAAGGTGTTTTTTCTCAGAAACTTCCTCATTAGCAGCCATTACACACATTCTGTGTCACTGCACACATACCCAGTCTGTTCCACACACACAGTCGCATATATGCTGCAGCACACCATCTGTGTCACAAAGTCTGTTTCTCACACACAAAGTGTTTCTCTTTCATACTTAGACACACACTCATTGTAGCCCCAGCCCCGACCACAACCATTCTGCCCAGCACCCCACCCTTTCCCAGAGGCTCTGAGCCAGCCCACAACCAAAACAAAAAATTTTGGAGTGTCTCCTCTGTGAAAATTATTGCCCACCCTGAGCTACTCTCAACAAAACCAAATCCTGCCAATAAACTATGGCCCTCTCAACTTTGACCCTCCCTATCACTCAACCACAAATTGTGAGGTAAAATTTAATTAAAAAGGAATTACTCTTTATTAGTTAGGACTGGATGGAATATTTGGATGGCAACAGCTGATCCCAGAGATTTACATTACCTCGGTGGAGTGCATACTTGAGGAAAGACAGTTTTTGGTAGAACAACTGGAAGCTATATTATGTTAATTCAGCTAGAGTTTTGGTTTTGAAGCTCAGAATAAGTTCAATAAGTAGTAATACTTTAATCAGTAGGGGGCAACCTGAAGCCCCATGGCTGCATATGGCCCACTGGGGTTCTGTGTGTGGCTCATGAAACATTTTGTTTACTGTTGCCCATGCACAGGGTTACCAGATTCTAGTTGTCATATATAGAGGTTTTTTTGTACTGGTATTACAAAAGTGACACACTTAAAGCAAGGGTATGTGCAGCAAAATGCATACTGATTGCATATAAGATTGTGAGAGTTATGTGCTCCCTCTGCATCCAACTGTATTGCTGCTACAGTTCAAGTGACACACCCTGCAAATTCTAGATACGCAAGCACGTTTAATAAAACTACCTTATCCCAGGAGACCATCTTGGTTATGACAATCTTGCAGCCCCCATATTGCTCCTCACTAATTATAAGATCTAAACACTCTTGACCCTTTGCAAGTATTTGTACTGGAGCAAAATACTACTTCCTTCTAAAGGTCATGGAGATATGGAGTTATTCACATAATCTAATGAAAGCGTTACCTTTTAAGTACATGAGTTGCACAACTTGCTTAGTACTAATACGCTTACTTTAATGAAGAGCTTATTTAAAATACATTACGAATCCCTTGGTAGCCTCCCAAATACATCACAGAAATCTACGATTTTATACCACACTACACTTATATACAAACACCTTCTGAGTCTTGTTTGTCTTAACACTGGTAGTGTGCCCTCATTCTGCCAGGACCTAATTCCTTACAGTTCCATTGCCTTGGTTGACATAAATAAGAATATTAGTGCTAATCTTTTTATCTTTTTCTCTCCCAGACCACCTCTTTAGTGCATGTCTGCACAATATCTACCTAAAGATATAGAACTGCAGAGTAAATTGATTTCCGCTGAAGTGGGCCATATAGCACTTTGAGCTGGCCATCAGAAAAAGGAATCAATGATGATCATACCCCATATCCATCACACAGAGAGGAAAAACTCCATTTTTGAGATGCACTCAGGACATTCTCCTTTGTAATTACGTATTTGTAGAAAGAGATGCTATCCAAAAGAAACCTTCAGCCAGATATTCCACGCAGCTGTTTTCGCATTTGTCCATTGACTTCCAGCAAAAGGTGACAGAGAACATTGCTGGTTGCTGAAGCAGCAACTAAGCAAAACAAAACCAAAAAACCAACGGTGTTCAATTTTAAAAACTGTCAGCCAATGACTGTTTCCCTTCACTCTCTCTTTCAATTATATTTCTTACCCTTATTCTTTCAGGGCTGAATCCTGCTCAGTTTAAACAAGAGTAAATGCTACTGAAACTAACTAGGTACATGGTTGTCACTAAAACAACATAATTTATTTCTTAAGAACAAACAAATGTATCTCTGCAGACAGCTAAGAGAAGGTGGGATATCTGAAGGAATATTTACAACTTCATTGGACAGTAAAAACAAAAATTAAACTTTTGGCTATATCAAGAGAAAATACTGCATCAACTGATACCAAGCAAAAGAGGCATTATAACTGGCAGAGAAAAGCTTGTAAGTGTAGAAGACATTTTCCGTCTATTTTGTAGTTTTTAATTTGCGTATTAGTAAGTATCTGCAAAAATATTACTCTTCAAAGGAATGAAGAAATATGAATAGAGTACTTTTTTCAGAAGAACTTTTAATCATAGGAAAAAATGAGGGGGGAGATCTAGTAACATTAAAAATGTTAGTGAGGATAAAAGACAGAATGCTGAAAGCTATAGTTTTAGTTCCATAGTTAGCAGTTTATTAGATCATATTTACTCACGCCAGGATTTAAAGCAATTACTTTCTTAAGGACTTTTTACTTCAAAATGTTTATGAAACCTGAAACAAAGCAGCTTCCATATAATTCAACTCAAACATAGGTTTGAATTACAGCATCCTGTACATTTATGGACCTCAAAAATAATTCTTTAAAAGTCCCACAATTTGTTTACTTGTAGCCACGGGTGTTGCTAGATTCATATATCTTAAACTATTAGCAAAAAACTACCCTTTCTAAATTTAGCCCACTGAAGTCAATAGAAAGCCTCTCAACACTTTCAGCAGGCTTTGGATCTGACCAGCAAAATTAAACTGTTAAAAATGTTGATTTCATCAGATCAGTGAAAAAGCAAAGACAAGGCAGTTTGCATCACAAATATTTCCACTTGCCATGTGACAGTGTAATGAAAATATGGTCTTTAAAAAAAGCATTATGGATTTTAAGCTGTCTAAAAATAGGGCTTTTTTGTGATGATACTGCATACTCCCATTCAAAAAGGTCACACTCAGTGACTAATATCAGTTTTACACTTAATTGCTAACTGTACACAAGTGTCTTATTATATTTTACAATATTACTAGATACCCATGAAATATGAAGTTGTTCAGAGGGAGTTTGAGAATATGAATGCTTCTCCCCAACATGGTAATCTCTCATCTGCAAACACTCCAACATGTAGATGTGACACAACTGGATTCAAATGAAAAATAAATCAGTACATTTTAGGATAAAAAACTAAACTCGGTGCAATCAATCACGGTCTTAAAAGTACATGTAAAGAATTTTTTACAAAGTATGTTCCTACAATATTCTGAATTATACTTTTTCCAGTTACAGAAGCCTAGATTAATGTATGATCTACACACAGAATGGCTACAATTATACTACAGCGCTCTGTCAACAGAAGTCACCATTGGAAGAGATTTTCCGACGAAGCTTCTGTCCACAGAGCATGGCCGCACACAAAAGCCACTTAGAAGAGCAATCCACTCTGCAGACAGAGCAGCTGGACTGCCTGGCTGCTCTCTCAACAAAACAGATACCTGTAAGCACAGCAGACAGGGCTGCCCATTGTTCTGGATGCCCTGGTGAGGGAAGGCTCCCGAGAGCATCCACACAGCTTTTTTACTGACAGAATCTGTTGACAACAGTGTTATGCCTCCTGACTGAGAGGTAGAATACTGCTGAAGAAAAAGCTGAGTTTTGTCGAGAAACTGTTAACAAAACACATTTTGTGTTTGGATGTTCCACTGCTTTTGTTGCCAAAACTCGCTAGTGTAATTGTAGCCAACTTGCACTAATTCACCTGAAGTCTGTTTTGAAATGGATTTAATTAAATTAACACAAACATGGACATATTAAAATAATTAATTATTTGTATTATTGTAGCATCCAGATGCCCTTGTCATGGCCAGGACTTCACTGCTAGGCACTCTATAAACAGCAAATTTGACTTAGAACTGATTTCTACATTATAATTGAAAACAATCCCTTAGCAAATTAAACTATATTGAGATAACACAGTTGGTGAACAGACTGAAGTCATTCTATTAAAAACTTTGTAACAGTTTACATTAATTTTTAAACTAATTTTAGATAAACTAGTGTAAGAATTGTGTGTAGACAGAGTTTAGAAAAATATTTGCTTATATTTATATTTTAATAACACTATGGCTGTGTCTAGACTAGTCCTGAACTTCGAAGGGGGCATGGTAATTAGGGTGTTGGGAGATTACTAATGGAAGTGCTGCCGTGCATATGCAGCACTTCATTAGTCAAAATCTCCCCCACAGCAACTTCCAAGTGTGAAACTTCGAAGAGCCGGTTTGTGTGTAGCTGCGGGTCAGGAATAAAGGGGCTTTGATGTAGCGTGGGCACTTTGAAGTACCTGTGTCTGACCCATGATTACATACAAGCTGGCACTTTGAAGTTTCACACTTCGAAATTGCTGCAGGAGAAATTTTAACTAATGAAGTGCTGCATATGCACCACAGCACTTCCATTAGTAATCTCAACACCCTAATTACCATGCCCCCTTCAAGGTTTGGGGCTAGTCTAGACACAGCCTATGTGAAGTTTACATAAAAACCATAAGGTTTCCAACACTGAAAAAGTATTCAAGTGTAGATGAACTCTGGATATCTGAATTTGGAAAAACAAAAACAAAAAAAAACCTTTAAAATCTGGAAAAACAAAATTCAAGTTCAGGGGATATTTCTGAATTTTGGATAAAACTGACTTACAGATAGTTTACTTTGGGCCATAAATCAGGTCAGCATTACAAGTAAGCAATATTTAAGTTATTTAAATATATTTTTGTGTGACAGTATTAAAATAATTTTCAGAATATTTTCATCTGCCTGCTTTATACAAATTAACTCAATGTTCCCCATTCCCTTCTATGTTTTTTTCCTTACCTGTCATTTTTCAGAAGGTACCAAGTAAGGCAAGTGTCCTAACATCCTCTTCCAAATAACGATAACAGATTTGAAAAGTCTGTGTAGGGCTACAACTTCTCAAACCATGACATAAATGTTCTGGGGGGGAAAGGGCTGTATTGCATGTTTTTGTAAAGATCAACATATTAAAAAAGTTGCATTCAAAGAATCTCATCTTTTAAATCTTTAATTTATAATTTGTATCTATAGAGGTACTGAAAAATACACACATACATGCACAAAAAGGGTAACAGTCATGAAATCAATTTAGCAACTGGCATATGATTTATGCCAATTCACATGGGATAAAAAAATACATTTTAAGTATCTCAGTTGACCTATATTTCGAAAAAATATATATATTTCCATTGCACTGAAGGCCTGTACTCCTGTTACAGCTTTACTAGCATATGCAGTCTGTCATTTCATAAGAATTCATGTCTTTACCATGAAATAAGCACGCCATAACTATAAAGAATTCATGTCTTTACCATGAAATAAGCATGCCATAACTATTTAAAGTTTTACTATAATTCAAAATAAAACCTGCAAGGAAAAAAAGTCTAAATTTGATACGAAACAAGGAACTAAGCCAATATTTCAGGTTACCCCCTGAAAATACGCATAGCTCTTTTAAAAATGGCAGAATAGGTCACAAAATGGCTTACATCTTACACATCCATCTGGATGTGACTTATCCAACAGCTTATGAAGCAAAAGTAAAAAGACCAAAAGCAAACAGAAAAAATGGAGATATACCTATGTCATAGAATTGGAAGGGACCTCAAGAGGTCATCAAGTTCAGTCCCCTACACTCCCAACAGGACCTGTCACCATCCCTCATAGACTTATTTTTAAATCTAACCTTCCCCAGAACCTTTAAAGGCCCTCTCAAGGACTGAACTTACAAACTTACAACCCTGGGTTTACAAGGCCAATGCTTTAACCACTGAGCTATATATGTTTCAAACGGACACTAAAGTTACATAGTTTGTTAGGATGGAGGCATATGCGCTTTTTCCAGGGGACAACACTGTACTAGTACAAACTGTGAGACAAATGACATTCAACTTTGGACCATCATCTAAAATACTACAAATAGGAACCGGTGATAGAGTTAAGTCTGGATAGCTCGTGAAATATTAGGGCTAGAACTGAATGCCCATGTAATTTTAGAAAAAAAGAGATTGGTTCTCAGATTTACTATTACTAGTACTATTTACCCATTTACAGATTGGCAAGTTGTGAGCTATGAGAGTAACATCACAACTGTTCACCATCCTGCATTTTTTTCCGTATGTAACTGCTCACAGAACTTCCACTATTTCTACAACCAGAAATCAAGTGTTCAGGCTATTTTAGAAAAAAAATTAAAATAGGTGTAAATTAACTATAAATTAGGAAGAACTTCTGATATCCATTTTTAACAATCTGTTTCTGGAATTTGAGACATATTCCCTAGTATAGACCTGGCCTAAATTCAAATTAAGATACATAATCCCAGCTATTTTAATTGTGTACCTGTCGTCTATGTACCTTAATTCAACTTTGGTGCCATCGTCATAGCCAGAGGTCGATAAGAGAGAACCTTCGACTTCCCTTATTTCTTGCAACTGCAAGGAGTATCTGAGTCGATGGGAGAGCCCTCAAAGTTTGACTTGGCATATTCCTACTAGACATCATAAAGCGAACCCCAGAAGGCTGACTTCCTGAATGTTGATCCATACATAAGTATAGACGTGCTCATAAGCACTAATATGTCATAACTGAAAATGGAAAATCACAATGATAGCAATAAAGTAATTTTAAGGTATGATGATAAAACTATATTAGTAACATTATGTATCCCGATACATTTTACAGACAAATTAAGACATTTTTGATTACTTTCTAAAAGATACACTTTAGATCAGGCACAAATTACTGGACTTGATGAGGAATCACTTGATGAAATAGCAGAACCATAATGTCCTGTTCTCACCTTAAAAGTTATCAGCCGATAAAAAGGGCCTCAACTCAACAATGCGGTAAGTTTTATCCCCATTTCACTGCTGGCAAAAGCTGGAGCAGAAGGTCTGCTTTGCACAAGATTACACAGCAAGTCTGTGGCAAAGCTGAGAAAAAGATGTCTGATCCTGTTAACCAGAAAATCCTCCTTCGTCCAACAGCAACTTACCGTGCCTAAAATGCCTTGGCAGAGCACTGCAAATGCTTTCATGGCAAAACAACCTTCCCCAGCACTAGTCCTGGATGTATGGTCTGAAAGAGGCAAAAATACAAGATTTCCCCGGTTCCCACCTTACCAAACCTAAGTACTGATCAGTTTCAAAATTAAACTATAATTTGTAGAACTGTTATACATACTGAAATATTTCAAGCAAAAGGCGCAAAAGCTGTTGTAAGCATTATTTGGTATTGTATACACTAGTCAATAAAATTTCGCTTCCAAAACATCAATTCTCAATATAATGCTCAAGCATTAGTGTGTCAAATCAATTATATAGCTCGTATCTACCCATGCCACATAGCAGAGGTTATACCTCACAAAGGAGGTTACTCATCTTGAGCAGTAATTAGAGTTCTTAGTGCTCCACTTCAGGTGCCCTTGTGCCCCGAGCCTTTGATCAGAAACGTTTGGTATTCATTCCCTATGTGTCCCATATAGCCTGGTGTCCTGCACCAAGATTGTGCCCTGCACAAGTAAGCTGCTCTCAGCTCCTTCACTACCACAAAGACTCATGAGGGAGACTCTGAAACAGAAGGGAAGAAGAGTGGGTAATTACCAAACAAGATGAGAAAGTGTTACTATGGGTGCTTCTGAAGTTTTTATCTAACGTGCTCTCAGAATAGTGTCCCTGTGGGTTCTCCACTTCAGACGACTTCTAAACAGTACCCTTATTAAGAAGGTGGCAGGTATGGAACAGAGTCCAACATGAAGAGAGAACAACATTGCCTATAGCAGCATCTGATCTTGCTGCACAATGATTACACAACATAATGATTACACAAAATACCATCAGATGACCAAGTTGCCATATTATAGATATAATATCCTCCTGCAACTGGTACATCCTTAAATAAGACTATAGATGTAGATAGTACTCCTGTGGAATGTGCTAGCACTCTCAAAGTGGGGGTTGAACAAGAGTTCTATCACAGAAAATCTTAGAATCAACTGGAAATCTATTTTGATAATTTGTTTTAAATTTACTGAATCCTTGTTTTTCTCTGCAATGGGTACCAATAGCTTAAGGGATATTCTAAATGGCTTGATCTTATGTCAAAAGCTAAGGACTTCATGACATCTAATATGAATATGGGTTCCTAAATAGTCCAGTGTGGTTCTGGGGAAAAATATAACATGGATGGTGTGATTAATATACAATTTTGAGGAAGCGTCAAGTAAAAATTCTTGGAAATGCTTTTAAGTACACTTTCAGGTGAATACTATATTAATGTTGTGTTTGGCATTAAGTCCCCAATTCTCTTACCCTTCATGCAGAAGTTATTTCTTTCAGGAAGATTGTCTTCTTTGATAAATCTACCAAAGACATGTAGCTAGCAGCCCAAAAGGATTTTTCATAAGGCAAGCATGTACTAGACTCAAATCCCATCTTGGAATAGGATCACTGTTTGTGGGGCAATACTCAACAAATATCTTATATATCTTGCCCTAGCTGGGTGAGCAAAGCATGAAAAGACCTTATGGATATGCAAAAAACTGTTATGGAATTTAAAGAATGATCCAATGTTTTTAAGTTCCAACAGAGTAATCTAATACTCTGTGAAGAGGAGAGTGGCTTCATCATGATGTTACATGAAAAACAGTACCATTTCCATTTCTAGATATATTTCTTATAGATTCTTTTCTAATATTTAATAAAATGTATTGTATTTCTGACAAACAAGGTATTGCTATTACCAAAACCACAGAGGAAACACGCTTGTATAGTGTCATCACCTGCAGGTCAGGCTGAAGGAATTGACTGGCATTGTGAGCCAGAACATGAGGACCGACTAGTGGCCAGCCCAGACAGAGTGAGAAGTGAAGCTGACCAAACAAGTTATCTGACCTATTTTAGGAAGGATTCTAGCTCAATCTTGTTTGATCTAATGGAGAACCTTTAACAATAACAGTGAGTATGAACTGACAAATCCTTTCACACGAGAGGAAGAACGTTCTTTCCAAGTATTGAGGATTGAGCCCTCTTACGGAGCAATACGTGATATATTTTGCATTGGCTGCTTGTGGCAAACAGACTGACATTTGGGAACACCAAGAGCAAGAATATCATGTAGGGAACTTACAGCTCAGTTCTTATTTGTAATTTAGAAAGAAATGTTCCCTGAGGTCACCCGTCATGGTGTTCTGACTACCTGGAATGTAAGAAGCTGAGATGAATACACGAATATCTAGTTGTAGTGATAGAAAATGTGACAATGCATTTTTGATGGCTCTCAATTCCAAAAGATTACTATGGACAATCTTTTCTTTTAAGGACCTTTTCCACTATACCTCATGAGTTCCCATATGCCCACCCAACCCAAAAGTGAAGCATCTGATATTATCACTCTAGTAGTGGGAATCTGCAAGTGTAAAAAAACCTGTCCAGGTTTTGATCTGTCTTTACACCAGCAGAACACAATGGACAACAGACAATAGTCTTCTTAGGCTATATTTACTTGTTTTGTAAACTGAAGCCCCTCCTCTTCAGAGATGTACTCAGTCATGCTGCACTACAAAGACACAAACTGAGGTGTGTTGCAGCAAAAGACTATCACTTACTGTTTCTTGAGGAAAGCCCTGAATCTCTGAGATGAGATTCTCTGGCATAAGAAATCTGCTCATCAGTAGATATGCTCTTCCTCTCATTGCATCCATGGAAACTCCAATGAAATCTAGACACTGTAGTGGAGTGAAAACGGACTTTTCAAACTTGAATGCCCCAGTTGTGCAAAAGAGAACACACGATCTTTTCTGACATCAACACTTCCTGATATGTGTGTCTGATCAACCGTTTAAGATTGCAGAATCTGTGTACCCAGATTCTGTAGGTGAGTAGCAACTACTGCCAGAACCCTTGAAAATACCCTCAATGATGAAGACAAGCCTGATAGGAGCACTCTCTCTTGGTAGTTATTTATTAGAAAGTGAAGCATGAATGACATGACAATATGCTTCAGGTTTGCAAGCATCAATTTACAAACCTATTTCTAATGAAGGAATTATTGCTGCCCGGGTCACCATACAAAATTTTTGCTGCTTTACATATTTATCAAGAGACTTAAAAGTATAAAATTGGTTTCCATCCCCCATTCTGTTTGTCAATTGGATGGTGGAGAATCAAACTAAGCCATCAAAACTGTCATTTGGTGGACATAACACCTGATCTTCATCTCTTGGATGGAGATTCGAAAGGGCTAAGGTAGAAACAGGCATAATTCAGACTGACAGATGCATTTGTACAGACCCCCAATTTTTTAATTTATTTATATTTCTCTACAGTCTGAGCATTGACTGTACCTTCATCAAGAAATCTAGACCTCGATAAAAAAAATTATTGACTATTCCTGGTCTATTGTATATTGAAAACAGGACTTAAGTATGCTCTTCTTGCAGTGCCAGATCTACTAAATTTCCTTTTATTTACAGATCTGTAGAGCCCTAGGGATCACAGCGTGGCTCGAGTCCTTTAAAATATGGAGAGATGCATCTATCACGTGTGCAAAGATACAGAAACTGTCTAAGGGGAGGTCTTCAGCAGTACTCTGTACCTCTCTTGGAAAGTCCAACAACTATAGCCAAGATGTTCTCCTCATAATCACCGTAATGGAGATAGACCACTCAAAGAGGCCTGCAGCGATGCTTAGCCAGTAACTGGCCCTCTTTTATAATGGACTTGATGCTCAAAACATAATTTGTTTAATTTAAATAGTTATATTTGTACATGACCACATGGTGGTTTACCCTCCTGAAGCGCAGCTGAAGTGTAAGGCTCATGCCCAAAAAGATCAAGCCTCTTCTTACTGTACATGGTAGACTGAGCTATGTAGTCTGTCTTGTTCATTAATGGCCTCCACTATGAAATTTGGAGCTGGATGAGAAAATACAAGCTCTGATCCCCAGGTCAAAATGCAGTACTATTTATTCACAATCTTACAGGTAGGCAGTGGGGTAACAGGTGTGTGCCAGACCATCTTAGTGGGCTTCATCAGTGTTCCTTGTAAGCTGAGCATTTGTGTGGCCAACCAGGAGAGATTCAGGAGCCGTCCAGCTGATTAGCAGAGCGCCCACGGAGACCCAGAGTGGACAGCATTTGTTTCTATTGGTGGTACACATCCACACATGCCTTGGTGCACATAACATTTATTCTGCTTATGGCTGGAACAAAATTAGAGGGAATGCCTGGTCTTTGTAAGAGCATCACTCATTGGAATGACAATTTTCATAGATGTTGCAGTGTGTAAAATACCTAACAGTTTATGTAGGATTCCTTAATCTTCTTTAAGGGAATCTGCAGTGTCAATTTGCTTCATCAGTACCTGAAACAATCATCTAAAAAAGATGGTGGAAACATGACAGCTTCATAAGGAATGAAGGAGGAAATATAAGTAAGAGGTATCATCACCTTTTCAGTCCTTGCTTCTTACTCCTCAAAGATCTCTTTCTAATGGACAAATGGTGGTAAAGGGGGTTTATGAAAATGGACTTTTCTGTTCCCTCTGGTGTTACAAAGATCTTGATGTAAATAAACTGTTGGCAACAGAATGCCCATAAAGCATGGCAAGACCACTAAGAAGGCCCAAATGACAAGTGGAGAGAGCCATCTGAGTTTCTGCATTTGGATATCACAGGTGATCTATCAGAAATAATAATAATAATAATAATAGACAGAGGAACCCTGCAGTAAAATCTGATGATCGCTGTTTGGCTTGCATGTAGACAAGGGAAAGTGTCTTGCTCTAGGAGACAATGGGGCTGGTGACTCGGACTTTTGACAACGAAACCTCCAGCTCAGAAGATATTATCAGAGCCTCAGGGTACCTAAACTCTTGTGGTACCAACAGCAACAAAGACTGAGCAGAATGGGAACCTATTGTGGATGTTCTTGGTACCAACACAGCAGATTCAGAGCAACTAGTAGGGCACTCTCTTAGTATCAACAGTACATTAGCAGCCTTCAGTACTGCGTTTCTTATTATTGGAACCAAATATCGTTCAGGGATGGGCCTGCTTTTTTCAACCCTGTTTCTGCTACTCAGGATCGAGGTATTCAAACTCCATACCAAGCCTGCCTCTGGTGACTGGAACTCCCCTTGAGGCCTGAGGGACTGGTGAAAAACAGCTTTTTGGAGTTTATTCCTTTCCTCCTCCTGCTTAGAGGCTGTTGTAGATAACGATTTGGTATCACAGATGTACCTCTGTGCTACTGTACTACCTACCTCTCTACCAGTCTCCAACGACTGAGATATCAATGTAATTGGGGCAGTAATTATACCGAGAAGTCTATGTGTTTGGGATGGAGAGAAAAGTTCTTTGCTCCTACAACCAAAATTCACTAAATCATTAAAAATAAATTCTCTATTTTTTAAAAGCTATCCTTGAAGCAAGTGCACATCCTGCATTTAGTGAGAATATGAGTAACATCCAGACATCAGCAGCATCGTGTCAATGACTTATCAAAATAGGTTCACCAGGTACCTCTTGAATGAGAGTCCAGCAGTACCAAGAAAAACTAATGAAAATTTAAACACTCAGAAGGGGAAATTTCCCATCTATATAACTGTGAATAAAAGTCTGGCCTTTTTACGGGAAAAAAGCGCACTTGGAACAATTGTTAACAGTTGTCACTGTAATGTTAATAGGTGAAAAAAAACCAAATATATCAGAGAACAGGCATACAGTAGACTCCAAAGGGAGCTCAGAAGGAACTGCAGACAGTTTGCCTAAGCAGCCCCAGCCTCTGCACCAGGTATGAGAATGTGTGGGGTGTAAATGAGCAGGCAGGACATCAAAATTTTGATAGGCACCTCTACCAAAGGCACAAGACTCAGGAGCAGCTGAAGTGCAGAATACATGGGGATACTACTCAAAGAAGTATCAACCACATCTTCTTTAAAAAGAGATATTTATGAAGCAGTATGTGCAATAGACACTGATGTGAAAACTAATGCTTAGTAAACACTTTAACCTTCTCCGTATACTCCCATCTTGCAAAACAAAGAAAGTTCTCCAATGTGATGTTTGATTTTAGTATAATTTAGCACATGTTGTCATCAATCTTGAAAACTTTTCTGGTGCCAGGGCACAGGGAATTTGCAGTTCAGAACTTTATATCAGGCTGAGCTGAGGTCATAAGGGAACCATTACAGTAAACAAAGTCTACAGCCTTGTTTAACTTGATACATTGGTTTCTTTGGAAAGTGACCAGAATATAAAGCTGCTATCAAGATGCCAGCATGGTTTGTTCTTGGGACATCAGTATCCCACAGAGAGTTGCTAAAATACGTAATCTTTCAGTAAGCTTTATGCCTTCACTCTACGTTCATATTCCTGCTCACCTTTAAAAGGTTTACTCTTAAAAAGTAATTAATACCTCTCTCTGCTTTCTATCTCTGTGAAGGCAGTATAAAGTATTTTAACACCAAATGACCAGCAAAAGCCCTTTCACCACCAAATCCTATACAAACTAAAATCATAACTACAGATGTCAAAACACAGTCTACAGTTGTGTTTTGGAAACTGAAACATAACTTCTAATCCTAACCTCACTTTTTTATTGGAAGACTTGAGAGATGTGTCAGTGAGGAACATACATCCAGTCTGGCTCCATTTCTTCACTTGTCTGAAGGGTTTTAAAACAAAAAGTTGATAAAATTGGTAATACTAGCTTAACTGTTCTTGCCTACAAATACTTTGAAAGGAATTTCAAACCCATGAGAGCTGTCTGTTGACATCTTCCATCTATCTACATTTTTATATAATTAGGATGTGGTAATCAGTTCCATTTGTATTTTCTATTTAACGGACTCAATTCCTTACTAACAATAATGTCAGATTACTCACTATTAGCAGCAACTCTGCAGTATCACAAAAAGACAAGAATCTATAGATGAACCACAATATTTGGAATCCCACTGCAAGCTAAGTGGCATCTCCCAATAAAACAAGGTAAAAGAGCCAAGTACTAGTGCACATGGCCCATGGCATCTCCAACTCCACAACTATGAAAGTTTAATATTCCCCCCCAGATCGATTTCACACAGGCTAGCTTTGTGCAGTGGATCAGTCCCAATCCATGCAGCATCTTCAATTTTCTCATTTCCAAAGGTAAAAGTGACTACACTAACTGTAAATTATGATTATATCTCTCAAGTCCCCAAATTACATCACACTATAATTTATTTTAATTATCTTTTACACTAGTATGTTAAATTATTTTCCTATGGGTTGGGGACTTCTCAAACATGTTGATTTACTGTGAAATATAGCCTTTATGTAACAGGTAGTGCTTCATTTTGTTATTCAGGAGAGTACACTATACCTAGATATATATTATTTAAGCAATTATGTATCTTAACTACATTTATTTTAATTCTTTATTGTGGTGAAAAATGGGGAATAATGCAATTCTTATTTACTTGATTAATATTTAATCTTGTTTTGTGTCAAGGTGTATTTTGATAGAAATTCAAATTAAATTAAAAATGCACAAAACCAGAATTTTAATTTTTTACTAATTAGTTATATAAAGCCACCTTAAAGGTGCTACATACGTAAGAAAAAAAATCAAAGTTTATCAGAGCATAGTTAACTGATTTTGTGTCATAATGTCCAAGATTTTAAACCTACTACATCTCATCCCTTTCTACCTATGTTTTATCCAGAGACTGCAAGCTGAAAACAAGCTTGCCTTTCTTTTTCAATTCTCATTTCTTAGATTAGAATGTGCTGGTGATTTAACTGAATAAAAAATGAAGAAAGTATTCTGCAGAATAAGCTACTGCTGGAAATAGCTCACTTAGCACTTCAAAAACACTGATTCCAGATATTTTGGCAACGGCTTTGACCACTTATGTAGCTTTTAAAACTGCTCACTCACTACAGGTTCAAACTCTCTAATCTGGCACCCATGCAACCTGAGCAGTGCCAGATGAGAGAATTTACCAGACCACAAGAGATCATCATTATCCAGCAGCACTACCAACAATTTCATTGCTTACCAGGCTCTTAGAAGAAATATAGGGGTAAACTACAGTTAAACAACAGGATTGGTGGCTGGAAACAAACTTAAGGAGACTCAGGGAAACTTGACCACACCCACGATGAGGTCCTCCAGCTAGCTAAATGCATGGATTACAGGTGCTATCGGAGGAGAGAGTTCCAGACTAGAGAGATTCAATCTGTATTATTTTTGGTGTTTTAAGTTAAATGATTGTATCAAATTATAATAAAATTAGCCCTTAATATATAGTCAATTTTAAATAGGGTTTATTCTTCAAAAATCTGTATTTTTTTAAAAATCCCATTTAAATACAAATATAAGTTTTAAAATAATTAATGTTTTATCCATCTTCAAATGCAACAGATTAAACATCCACAAAATGTTGTTTAAAGAGAAATGGAGAGCAAGCTCAGCTGTAAAAAAAAAAATAAACAATTAGTACTACGTTAAGTCCCAGTAGGAAGGTTGAAATAAATGTTCTAACAAATCTGATCCCACTCTGGTATATTAGCATTCCACAATATGGGTGAGGAGAATGTATATAAATTGGACTCAATATATATCAACTAATTGTACTAAAATTACATTAACACAAAAATGAGAACATATGAAAATCACACATCAGATGGACATCAAGCAACAGCAAACAAACATTGCAAACTTCAACAATATTCACAGCTCATGCCAATATGAGTTTAAATGTTATATGATTTTTCATTACTGTAAATTAAAATACTTAAATGTGAACACTTGCTAATATGGTCACTGTAATATATAAGTTGTTAGGTCATTGTAATTATCTTACAAATTAGATTTCTGATCTCTACATATTTACTTTGAAAAACGATAATCACATACTCCAACATTAAAACAAAAATACTATACTTTGCATTATTTGAAACAGCGCTAGTTATTCCAAACAGATTCAGATGCAGAATGGCTACAGATAATGCAATATATAGGTGACTGTAGTCTAAACTGCATCCAAAAGAAGACACAAAATTATTGCTTCATATACCTCAGTTGTCCTCTTGTAACTTTTTTCTGAAAAGACTTTTGCTTCATGTTGGCTAAAACTGTATCTTACCTGTTATATACTTAACCCCTAAGTGATTATGTGGATAGCATGTCAGACTAGATGATCTCAATGGTCCCGTATAGCCTGGAGTATATGGAACATTCCCTTGTAAACATTACTATATTTCTTACACAAAAAATTATTTCACATGAATTTTAGCATTTTTGACAAATAATATATTGCAAACGTATATCAAAGTTCTCATTTTTTCCCATAAGTAAAATAGATAAGCTTCAAACTAGAGCTACTACACAAGCAAATCCTGGCTGTGCTATTCATAGTTCAGTTAATTAACTCTTTGTGCCTCTAATTCTTGACCTCTACTGAGACAGATATTACCAGTACCACTTATGCTTTTTCTGTAATGTGTCCACCTGAAGATGAATCTACCAACTCACTTTTCATCCACTCGTTTCTAAACCATGTATTCTCCTGAGAGTACTGAAAAGGCACTTTATTTAAAACAGAGGATCACAGCAATGAATATTAATTTTCATAATTCCTACTGCACAATAGTTACCAAACTAAAAAGAGACTAACCCAGAAAGTTGCAATTACTCACAAAACATTTATTTACTGTGGTCACAGAGGGCACTTAGGCTATAGGTCTACACAGCACCAAAAGCTTGAATAAGCTATGCAAATTGCCTAGTTTATTTTGAGTAGATTTCAAAATTGGTTATTTTTGGCATGTGGTGCTGTCTCAATGGTGCCACATGCTGAAATAAAGCCCTGTTTTGAGGCATCCCTGTATTCCTCATGCAATGAGGTATACAGCAATGCCAGAATAGCATGCCCATTATCTCAAAAACTGTTTCAGAGACAATGGGCAAAACGCATCGACGCGGGCAGCTATTGCAGGGTACCACTGTGATACCACCATATCCCCAAATAGCGCCTGCCATTTAGACATAGCCTCACAGGAAAAAAGCTTCTTACTTATGACTGAAAATAGCTTTGTTACAATTTCAGTCAAACGAACGTTAGCAGTAACTATCAAGCAGCTCGGTCATGCTACCTAGGCTGATTCAAGAAATATTTAGATGCCCATATTGCTTAATAATTTCTAATTAACACACAAACATGTTTGCATGAAGTACATATACGAGCAGCTCGAGGCTACTTCTTTTTGAGACTGTATTGGAACTACATTTTGACAGCGAGGTAGCTGCTTACATAGAACTCATACCAATTTTATGCTACACAAATATTTATATAAGAAAGGGCATACTGGGTCAGACCAAAGGTCCATATAGCCCAGTATTCTGTCTTCTGATGGTGGTCAATGCCAGGTGCCCAAGCATGAATGAACAGAGCAAGTAATCATCAAGTGGATCCATTTCATCACCCTTTTCCAGATTCTGACAAAACAGAAGCTAGGGACACCATCTCTACCCATTCTGTCTAATAGCCATCAATGGACCTATCCTCCAAAATTTATCTTTCACTTTTAGGAACCCTGCAATAGTCTTGGCATTCCTCTGGCAAGGAGTTCCACAGGTTGACTGCAGAATGTGTGAAGTACTTCCTTTTGTTTGTTGGCCTATTAATTTTATTTGGAGACTCCTAGCTCTTGTGGGACAACAAGGCTCACCAGAAGCACAATTCCAGCCAGAGAGGTTTTTTTATTTTTATTTTTAACACTGTGAATTACTGAAGAAAAAGAGGAGGAAAGTAACATTATGGTGGAGGCAGATGCTGCTGCCAAGGGTGATTCTTTGCTATTTGAGATGTAAGTAAAATGTCTGACCTCTTTCAGATAAAACAAAATTTAAAAAATTGTGAAATTATATGGACTATTCAACCGTTATAATCCAAGACACCAATTAAAATATACAAAACATATCTTTTTCACCAAAAAAGTATTAATAATCACTAATCAAAGAATTAATGTAACCAGCATGGACACCAAGAAAATGAAGGGAACACGTATCGCAGAGAGCCAAAATGAGACAGGATAATTAGCCACAGAAATTATTTTATAATTAACATTCATGTTTCTTTTTAAAAGCTTCTATGGCTAAAACTATTGATAGCAAATTGTCCCTGCTTCCTAGGTTAATTGATAAATGTGTTTAGGTATACAGCATCTGAACCTTTACTTATCTTTAATTTGACTCTTTCAACCATCCTCACTTGAAATAATATTGTAGTTTCCCTTTTTAACCATCTGATTAGAAGTTATAGGTTTCTAAGGCCTGGGACATTTGCAGAGCCATGCCCCAAAACATCCCAGCTCTATTCAATATCCAGATTTAAAATTTGTTATTTGCCAAGTTATATTCTTATATCCAGTTCTGTTCACATTTTTCCAGCTATAGGTTCAGTAGGGACAGTCCCATACTCCATATCATTTTGACATCACAGGGAGAAGGCTCAAATTACATTTTTGTCACTCCTGTTATTCCGTAGGGTAGAAAGCATTTAGCCATGAAACTGTAATGTGTGTAAGAAATTTCATTATTTGTTTCCCAGCAAAATTCTTACGGGATACTTAATTGGTTTTAAGGACTCTGTACCAAGTACTTATTTTTCTTTTTCAGTATTTCCTGACAATGTACACAACGATTAACTTATTTTTAAATGTAACCAATTATTTTAGACACTAATCAGAAGAAGAACTCAAAACAGATTTTCTTTCCAGTACCCCTCACTTTATTCCCGCCCCACGCCTCCCAAACTTTCATGTATGCCAAACTTCAAAAAGTTTACGGAGGGATATTTGATGCAATACAAAATTAAACCACAGTCCTGGTTTATTTTCATTGTATGTTTATTTTTTACTTTTTGTACTTTACACACACAAATGTTTGTGCTTCTGTTGTTCTCAATGTATTTAACTTTTTTCATCATGGATAATAATATCCTCATACTCACTGCAATTTTGAAAAATTGAACATATATGCTCCACATTCGGAAAGGTAGCAGAAATAAGTACTCACAGTCAAAAAGTAATCAAATTCCACAACACGTACTATGCATGAACAGCCATACAGAGTCAGACCAATGTTCCATCTAACTCAGTATCCTGTCTTCTGATATTCACCAGATGTAAAAGAGTTAGATATGAAAGCCTTAAAATAATTAGACATCATTTAAAGTGTTTAGATCAATAAATTCACTATGCACCAGTGAAGAAAGTCAAAAATATCAATTAAGATATTGTGTGCGCATGAAATACCAAGATTGTGTTTGTTCTGGGTGCTGTAACCTCTAGCAGTAACATTTTGTTACAATTAATGGGACAGTACAAATGTGAGATTTTTACCCATGGCAACCAGCAGTTCAATGTTGCATGACAAAAGAAGAATCATTCTATAAAACATGAATATAAAAATGCTTTAAAATATAAAGTTTAAATCTGATTTTAACTTTTACTGAAGATAAAAGTACACTTCAGATGGAAAAGACCTATTAAATCTATTTTCTTGAAAATGCAGATGAAAGATGTATCTATATTAAAAAGTTGTTTCCATTTGTTCTGAGTAGATTCATAAGTATTTTATGACAAAATTCAAAATTCAGTTAATTGTATTTAATAAAGCTACAGTAGAAGTTTTACTAGTTAAAAGTTTGTCGTGGCTTGATTAATCATGGTAAAAGATGTGATACTTGGATGGTTACATAAATTAAATGAAACTCTGAAATTTATATAGTTGAAGTGACAGTTTTAAGATGTTTTATAGAAAAAACTGCTGAGAAACTTATGCTTTAATTCTTCATATCAGCACAATGCACTGGTGCGAAGACATGCCTGCTATTAACACAATTAAGAAAAGATTAAGGCTGGGTCTACACTAGAGTTTTGTCAAACAAAGGGGCCTTTGTTGACATAACTCAGGGAGCATCTACACACAAAGCATTCTGTCGACAGAGACTCGACAGAGCTCCACATTTGCCTCAACACTATTATGCCTCAAAAATTAGAGGCATAACAATCTATCCAGGGCTGTGTAGACTTCCAGGTGTCATGCAACCCTCTTTGCAGAGCTGCCATTCCACTTTCTGGCACCAGACGGCAGTGCAGTCTGGCAGTTCTCTGTCAACAGAGCAAGTTATGTGTAGATGCAATCTGCTAACAGAGGTTCTGTTGAGATTCCCCTGTCAACAGTAACTTCTGTCAACAAATGCTTGTAGTGTAGACATGGCCTAAAAGTCTACGATTTATGTTAAGAGGAATCAAGATTAAACATTCAATACATGTTACAGACAAAATCAAATACTGCACATTTCTTTATACAATTCTCTTTGCATGTATCATTTCACATGATTTTAATAAAAGTTATTTAATCTGAAAATAATGAAAAGTCTCTTGGGGAGACATTTGCTATAAAGGTAATATATTATAGTTAATAGCCCAGAAAAAACACAAGAAACTACTTCACTTTGAGAGTCAGAAACCTACTTCACAATGTTTAAAATGTAAAAACAGGATTTCAAAGGAATTTTCAATCATCTAGTGCACATATTAACATATACATTGTAGATTAGAATTGCATCAAAAAGCTGCTTTCCTACAAACTGCTCGTTGCATAAAATTGCCCATTCCCCATCACAAGCAAATCACAGTAGTATTATCATTTATTAACTCTAGCATTATATAGTAGGAGTCAAATGAGTACATCTCTTCTAAACAGTTGGATTATTTTTGCAAATATGGAGACTATGCCCTAATAATGGACTTCCTACTTTCTATCACACAAACTTACTGGTGTCTCTTTATAATTCCGGAGGTTAACTCCAGTTAAAATACAAGAAGTATTTCAGAAAATAGTACTCGACAAAAAACTGTAACTTGAAATCAACTGACTGGCCAGTTAGAATGGCCCAATTTTTTCAAGGCTGAAGACAATTAAGAAATAAAAATGACACTAGGTAGGGGCAACAGTGAAATATAAAGAAAAGTATCTCAGAGTATGGCTGTAGGAAAAGAGTATGAGTTATGTAATTATGTTGGTGAACTAAGTTATGTAAACTCTTCATATTTTGAAGTACCATTGAGGTTATTTGATCATATTACAAATCTTGTATTATGTTTCATGTATGTTCTTAGCACAATATTTTTATTAGTACAATATTAAACTGGTAAATAAAAAGTCTGCCATTTAGAAAGTCTGGTTTCAGTTTTTACTGCATCTCTAGGTCTGACAGGATCTCTTCTGTCTAAAACACTTAAATAGCAATAAACTACTAAGGTAGGATCATTCAAATCATCTGGACAAGTCTTCAAGATGCTCTTGTAAATATTTTCTTTTGTGATAAATTGAGTCTAGTGGATCTGATTCACAAAAATTATTTGCAAATAATTTTTATCCCCAGGAACAAGAAAGCTAAGTAGGTTGGTATCAAATAGTAAGGAACCCAAAAAATGAAATTCAAAGAATTGATGTGTTCACCACAGTCCCTCTAAGCCAACGTAACTGAGACTCAAACACGGCATCTGCAAGCCACACATTGTCATGCAGCAAGGCATGCAGCAGTGGAGAAAAATTATATAAACTACTGTTCTGCAATAAGAATAACTGACGTATTTCTTTCAAATCCTGTACATATGTACTGAGCCCTCTTCTGCATGGCTGCTATCTTTCCTTGTCTTCCAAAGCAGCAAATTAAATATCACTAAGTTTTCAGCACAACAGCACAGAGAATAGCTTTTGGTAACTCCAAAATGCAGAAATCTTTAAGGCTGTTGTATTCTGTCTAAAGAAAAGTGTGGTTGTTTCTCCCAAGTTCTGTGGCTTGTTTAAATAGAAAAGTTAATGCCATCTAAACCTCTGGAGAACAGTACAGGAAGATAAACTGACAAAAACTTAGCCATTTTGTGCAGCAATTTCAGGAACATCTTTCCGATTCCTCATGTATAACCAAAGAGCATTGCTGTAGACAATTTTTATGTGAATTTAATGAATTCTCATTTATTTTACAGAATAAACATCCATATTACCACTACAGGTTGAACCTGTAGTCCAGCACTCTCTCATCTGGCAATATCGGTAATCCAATATGCTTTTAGATAGCTGGACAACAACTTATCATAGGTATGACCAAGTTTCTTGTGGTCCCACTAAGTTTGTTTACAGTCATCAGTCTGGGATTTCAGTGTTCCCTGCTGTTACTTAGCCATAATTTACGCTAACTGTTATCTAAGAGCACATTAAGCAGTGGAAGTATTGGTAATGCTGCTAGACAACATTGACCTGTGATCCAGAAAATTCTCTATTCAATAGGATGTTCCATGGGTGCTGAACTAGAAAGATTCAACTTGTACTATTTATTGTTAATATTATTGTAGAGCCTAGACACCATAATCATGACACAGGACACCACTGCGTTGCAAAACTGCAGAACAAAATGACAGTCCCTGCCTCAAAAAGGTTACAATGTAAATATAAAACAAGATGATAGACAGGGCAATAAAAGGGAAGAATGAGATGATATGAAGCATGGCAGACAGCAGTAAACACACCAGCTGCCTTAGTCATCTCTACTTACCATTTTAAACAAATAGGACTCCCACTTAATATCTGGCCTTAGTTATATCTGTGTTCATTATTTTCCAACAGGACTACAGAAATTATATCTACTTAGGTATAAAGCAGTGAGCTTTCAGAAGATTCCAGCTGGCACAGAGCGTGGCAGCCTGTCTTAACAACCCAGGTACCACACCCACTTCAAACATGTATTCTACTCTTTGAAGTGGCTTCTCATAGAATAACGTGTCAAATTCACAAGCTATTTGATTTTTAAGACAGACAATGGCTTTGGTTCAATTTAACTAACAGATTACTTACGATCACTGCTGCTCCAGCACACCCACAGCTGATAACAGCACTACTTTTGCACTTCTTTGACCTAGCTTTTTGTAATGAAGAGGGTGCAAACAGTGTAACACCACGTATTTGGGATGTGTGAGCAGGAACCACACACACATACAATTTCTCCTGGCGGTAGAGGGAAAAAAAAAATCATAGATCCTTGTGACACTGCTTAACAGACTTCTGGAAGATGTTCAAATTCTATAATTACGATGGCCATACAATAACTTTAATAATGTATAAGGATTTGGCCAGGATGCTCAGAACAAAACTCTGTACAGAATAATGAAAATAAGCTTGGATTTTTATTAACTGATGAAGATCTCATTCTGATTATAAATGTAAACACACTGGAAAATATTTATCACTGGTCATATTAAATGTAAAAATAATATATTTCTTCATCTTTTGACAAAATGTGCCATCTTCAACTAAAGCTTCTTGAAAGGCTGAGATGAAGTTAATCTCCATCACTTGTCTGCATACTAGCATTGTCACAAATGTCATTTTCCAACAAGAATAGAGTGCCAGCAAGAAAAGCTTTTACACTTACAACAGAAGTAGTAACGTTTCACAGTTAACTTTAAGGATAATATGCTCAATAAATTGGGTGCAGTTTACTTTTATGAATGAATATTTTGTTTTGCAATCTGTAACATGCAACAAAAATATACTGAACTTTTAATCAAACAAATCATAGCAAATTGTAAGAAACTGATCCAAGTCTGTGCTGTTAGACAAAAGTAAAGCACCAGCCTAAGAGAAAAGATGTTGCCAATGGATTCAGTTATCGCTGTCAAAATGACATATAAATCTGGGGAGCAATATTCTTGATTTTTGCATCATATTTGTGACAGTTAATCTCGCTTAAGTAACTCAGTAACATGGTATGTAAAAAAAGTAATTTTCAACTCCCCACACTACTTCTAATCTTAAATCCTGTAACTCATTTATTTACAAATAAACTCAGCAAGATCACCACATCCCTATATTAAAAGTTTAACATGCCATACAGCCTTTGGGTCCAATTATGAGCAGCCTTAAATGCACAGCCCAGTCTATACACAGAAATTGCCCTGATTTATCTAAAATACATATTCAATGGAAAGTGTTTAACATAATCTGAGTCACACCATACCCATAAAACAGTGCAACTTCTGTGTAGACAAATCCTCATATAGTCAGTTCTACCTGTGCAACATGGGTATAAATCAAGGGTTGGCAACCAAAATAGCAAGAGCAGCCAATTTGTCTTAACTCAATAAAAAAAAAAAATCAGTAATTCAGAAGCTGCAACGCATATGAATATAAGACAGCTCTTAATAAATAACATCAAACCATAACTTTTGTTACTCCTCTTTTAAGAACATTGCACACAAAATGATTTGTAATGAGATACATGTTTACTGCAGGCCGTTCACAAACTTTTTACATATTCTATTTCCTCACTTTACATGTGCATGTTTTTACCACTTTCTTCCTGAATTCACATTTAATTAATTTTCTCTCTTAAAATGCGTGTTGCCCTTCAGAGAGGAACACCGCAAACTTCCTTTTCCTTTCCAAAATCAAGACTTTATTAGCAGCACAATCAAAACACAGATATGTCATATCCCAGAATGCACTGCACATATTAAAAGGGGAGTTATCCAATGTTTCATGATCACATATTATTTGCTATTTCAATATGGATTGTTCATCACTGGGATTTTAGAAGTTCACCATTCATCAAAAATAATCAGGAGGGATTTTTTCTTTTTTACTTTGCAATTATAGCATTGAGATGGGAGCCACAAAGAAGCCCTTAAAGAGCTGCATATGGCTCTGGAGACACAGGTTGAAGACGCCTGGTGTAAATGATCCCAAATTAAACTGGTGGCACTTTATACTTATCTTGCATAGCATAAGTGACAAAAAACTGCAACACAGCCAAAATTTAGATCCACTTGACTTTAGGGAGGATGAGATAATCTAATAGGTTGTTCAATCTCTTCTAACATTTACAGAAGCAGATTTACACAAAAACAAGTTGTTTCCCAATATTTCTGCCACACAGAACTGGCAAATCTCTCTTAGGAACTTGTTCTGGAAGCATGGGGTTTTAACTCTTACATATATAATTTTTATCCAGAATTTAATTAAATAATCAAACTGTAATTATTCATTTCATCATCTAGAATAATTAATACTTATATTCAGTTATTTCTAAATAAAACTACTTAATATTCCACTGTAGACAAATACTAGTGACTGCAATAATAAAACTGAATACATAAAGATGTTTTACACAGCTGAAACAAATACCAGAAAGTCACTGATAGTGTCTTCTCACAAGCCATTGGCAGAAGATTCTTATTTGCCATGTTGACCAGCTGCTAGAAGGGTAAACACTTGCCCAGTGTGTAACTTGGGAAAAGGCCTTAAACCAGTAAATAATGAACCAGTATCTGTTATGACAGGATACTATTCACTAATGCTCACCATATTTTGCAAGTGTTTATAAAACCTTATTTTGTACATAAAGCATTCTTAACACCATTTCTTGTGTTTTATGAATAAACAAGCACAAGTGAAGAATTACCTTCTGATAGAAATTATTTTCAAGGTTCAAAATATTTATTTGAAAAATTCAACACAGAACATATTTTGTTGACAAACCTATTGTTGCTATTTTCATACAAGATAGTGAGAAATAGGTTAGTAGTATGTTTTACAGATCATGAAGGGTTTATATAAAATGGGATACCATTCAAAATTTGCATTAGCTTCAAACACTTGTCATAACAAGTATTCATGATACGTATTGAAACTTGCAGGTCTACTTGCACACATTTGCAGCAGGCTAAGTATAGAATTTTCTTCACACTTAATGTGGGAATTCCTAAGTAATAAGATGAATGAAAAAGAAGCTGTTTACAGTTAAACTTAAAATTCCTCATCAGTATTTGTAATAACATTTCCAAAATCCTTTTAAGTAATTTGTTTTATATTTTATTGTGATCAAATAACTGCACAAGTTTTACAGCAAGGTCACACATTGATATTCTGAAGAAGTCACAAACACATTTGGCTTACATAATGATGCGCATCATTTCTGCTCTACACTACAAAGCCTAAGATGGAATACAAAAAAGTTTAGGAATTACAAAAGAAATTGTTTTAAAGACTACAATAACAATAAAACTGCTTTCCAGATAACAGCTAAAAATGATAAAGGCATACCACTGGATATTTGTACTGCATTTTCTAAACAACAAGGAATGAAAGAAAAAGTTTTAATATCTGCGACGTTTGTTAGGTCCTTCAAAGTTGCCCCCTGGATTTCCTCTACCAAAGCCACCAGGTCCACCACTCACGGCACCTACACCACTCATTGGCGGCTGAGGAGTTTCGGAGCCTGTTCTACTAACCATAGGTGAGCCCATCTGTGACGGGCCTCCTTGTGGGAATCTCTCATTATGCTAACAATGTACAATGAATATTAAGTCCATTTGGAATACACCAAATGTGAAATTATAATAAAAATGGCAAAACCCCAAGTGGTGTTGTCATGAAGTTCAGCAGATAGTCCAGCAGAATCAGGATCATACATAGAAGGAAGAAAGGAGCAATTACATTAGTTATTATTCAAAAAGGAGTGAAAATAAAAGCTTATTCAACGTTATGCTCCAACTTTGAAAAATTAAAACAAAAGTCCATTAAACAAATAAATACTAAAGAGCTGAGCTCCACTCAAATTGTATCAGCAAACACAACTGTAGAGTATATAATCTAAATTTGTACTCTAAAACGTGCCTCTCCACAAAGCCATATTTATTCTCCATGTTACAATATCCTTATTTTTAGCATAAAAGGAGGCAGGGATCAAACATTGTGTGTGACTCTTCCAATATTTCAATAGCTTATTCAGAAACTGAAGCATTCTTGAAGAAAACAATGAAATAGTGAGTTGTAGCTTCAGTGTTTCCAAAGATTAGTGACTCGAAGAATAAAAAGCTTCTCCCAGCAGAGAATATTACACATCTAAGGCTGCATCTACACTACAAGATAAATTTGACTTTATTAATATAAATTTTGTAATTCTGGAATTTGTAAGTTAAAATTTGACCATCCTCACCTCCCCATGGTGCTCCTCACAAAGTCGACTTATTGCTGCCACACTCAATTGGCAAACACTGACTGTTGCAATAGTGTTGTGGGAATCTATCCCATAGTTTCCTCATCCCCATAGTATTTAGGGGATGCTAGTTGGTCTTTGAGATCATCTTCCTACATAGCTTTTTCCTCATTCCCCTCTTGTAGTAAGCAAATGTCCATAGTTCCCATTGAAAGGAAGGAAAAGTAGGACATCCACAGTGATAGCAAAAAAGCTTATAGTAATCTCTTTCTTCTGAGCTGAATTCTCAATTGGCCATCCACTGAGTGCTCCCCTGCCTGTGATTGTATCCGATCCCTGAAAATAATACAGGGACCCTGACTGTATTCTCGAAATTAGAAGAAAGAGGATAGAAAAGTCTAGGAAAAAATGTTTTGGCTTCCCTCTTCATTACACAGACACTGACAACATGAGTGATGGCAATGAAATCTCTATGAAAAGCTTGAAGAAAGAAGCTATGAAAGTTTTTCAGAAGAGTTGCTGAAGGGAGTCTTTGGCTTTCCGGTGCACCATAAGGCTTCTATGAAATGAAAGTATTCTCAACTGGCCATCCACTAAGTGTTCCCCCTAACGTCATTGCATCTGATTTCTGAAAATAATACAGGGACCCCAAAAAACTTGAAGAAAGAGATGATAGGAAAGATTTTTGGAAGAGAGTTGCTGAGTGGGGAGTCTTTGGCTTTCCGGAGCACTGTAAGGCTTCTGTGCAAAGACAGTGTTCTCAACTGGCCATCCACTGAGTGTGCCTCCTCTTGTCATTGCACCCCATCCCTAAAAACAACAGAGAGGCCCGGACTGTATTCACAAAGTTAGAAGAAAGAGGACAGAAAAGTCTAGGAAAAAAGATTTTTGACTTTCCCCTTCACTATACAAATACTGCCAACATGGGTGAGAGCAGTGAAATACCATACACTGAACTTATAATGGAAACAAGAATCTCAACTAGCCCCACCTCCCCGCAAGTTTCTGAGGGGGACAAAGCATGAAGACAGATAGGAGATGTTAACAAAAAAAGATTTGTTAAGTGAAATATCAAACCAGCAGGTGTCTACAATGGACAGCAAACTCCTAAAAATATTTTTGGTGGAATGAAGGGGGGGCTGTCATCTGCAGCTGCAGAGGCCCTTGGAATGCTGAAGTAGTCGCCCTGACTACCTTAGCCACCCGGGGGGGGGGGTGAGATTTACCCCCTGGCGGCAGCAAGCCCCCAAGTATCTTAGCCCACAAGGGAGACTGCCCCCCAGTGGCAGCAAGCCCCCGAATATCTTTCCCACCCTTGGAGCCCTAAACACATGTAAGCTAAGACATGGTGCTGCCTGGCAGAATGGTCTGCACCGGACGCCAGGCACGTCCTTTTATAGGGTTGGGGGCAACCCATGTGATGTGAATGAGCACAGGAAAGACCCCAACTATGTGGCACCTGTGGGGGAGGAAAGAGGGGTCCTTACAAATGTAAACCACTGGGAAGTTTCTCGGTATCTTATGCAAGCACAACCCCCACAACAGCCTTGTTGCCATGTGGTGCAGTGGCTGGTACTAGACAGCACCAAAAAAAAAAAGTGTAGAGAGAGAACCATGAACTCCCTTGCAGGGTATATTCATAATGTGTAGATGCACTCGCGGTGCTAGTTGCAAAGACAGACAGACTTTTCTCAGACTCTCATACAAACATGAGCCCACAGCTACAGGCTTGCTGCTTCCGCTTTGAAATTCATGGTCTTCCTGTTACCTAATTCTGGCATACCTGGATAGCAGCATTGTGGGTTACACACAGGACACTTCTGGAGGCTAACAAATTCGATTTTAAGACACAACAAGAAGTCCTGTGGCACCTTGTAGACAGATATTTTGGAGCATAAGCTTTCATGGGCAAAGACCCGCTTCGTCAGATGTATGAGCGCTTACACACTGGCCTTTAATTGAACTGAATTCTAGCTTGACACTATGCCAGTCAGACAATGGCGATATTGTAATCTTGATACTAGTGCTCCCAAAACTGAGCTAACAGTATCTAAAGTGAAGACAGTCACATGGCAATATCAAGTTAACTGCCTTCAATTCGAATTTGTCTCGTAGTGTAGACGCAGCCTAAGTTTTTTCAGACAGATATAAATGTCGCCCATCTTGAAATAAATTCAGATTAGTGTTTTACTTAGCCTTCAACAGAATATTAAAAGTTAAATATAAATATAGAAGAAGAGGTATGTCGGTATCATAATCCTCCTTTAAAAGTCCCCTTTGTCCATTCTCATTTTTCTTGTAAACACCAAACACTTCATATTAGTCTTTTGAAGAGAACAAAAGGGATTAGCCAGCTAAGTTATTTTCACCATGTAACAAAAACCAAATGCCTGGACAGAGCCAAAAGAAGAATTACTAAAATTACAGAGCTAGATGAGCAAATTATCCACTTAATCTGCTCTTTAAACTTTCATTTCCTTCTAAATGTCAGCTGCTTTAATTCACAGTTTTAGGCTGGTCAAACTGACATATCGTTATATCCAGCAGTATTGAAATGTCAGTACTTGAAGTTAATATTTGTAGAAAAACAAGTATGGGTGTCATTTTTAAATACACTTAATAGCTTAGTGTCTTTTTCCACAACTGCCTTACGTTTCTGAACTTATGCAACTAAGGGAGTGTTCCAGAGGCAAGATGAGCAAGCAGAAATAAGAAAATTTCATTTTTTTTATAGTTTTGCTGGATCACTACACTAATTTATACCTTCTTTCTTTACTTTACTCTCTTTTTTAAGAAACCAGTTTGGAGACCCTGACTTCAGTGAGCTCAATGAAGCCAGAATTTTGGCAAATGAATGAAAAGCCGATTTAAATCACTGCAGTAGTTACCAGCAACAGTTTTTTTCCTTGATGACAGCATCTACTCTCTTCACTTGCCTTTAAGTTGATCTGTCTCAAGAAGAAGGAACTGAGCCATTTGAAAGAAATGGTATCACTACTGAAGGCAGAAGCACAGTAAGACAGGATCTTTAGGAACTATAGCTCAGGGTCCTGGTCCTAGGGGAGCCTCAAAAAATAAAGCTACTCAGTGGTCACCAATCCATCAACTAAGATTGATTGGTTGATTCTAGAACATCTGTCAGTAAACTGCAATCTCCAGGCCACTAAAAGTCCAGCAATGCAGAGAGGTTCAGGTAGGTTGCCTGCATGCGATGGCCCCATGATGCTTTCAGAACTGGCCAGCTGCTGGGCATGTCTCTGAGGCCCCTGGCCAGGAGGGAGGTGGCAGATCCATTTACTGCTCAGAAAGATACTCTGTCCCCTTCCTCCTTCCATGACTTATAGAGATGTGCCAGCAGCCAGCCACTTCTGGGAGCAGAATGAGAATTGCCTGGGATATACAAGGGCCCACACAAAAGCTAATAATAGTCTAGGCCCACAGTAAATTTAATCCCACCCTTACTGAGAGAACAAGCTGTTTCCTGTGAGCCCTGGTTCTAAAAAGTCCTGAAGGTGAAGGAATTCTATATTCTCACTAGAAAGTTTAGATTCAGTGCACATTTTGCACTAAGCTAAAAATGTGAGTCTGGTATCCAAGGTGCATGCATTCTTGTTTGCATCCACTTCTCCAAAACACCTGTTGTGACATTTGTACATTGTTTCCTCCAGATACTTTTCCTAAGGAGGCTCACAGAAGAAAAAAAACCTCAGCTACATTTTTCAGTGCTCCAGCAAACCTAGTATTGAATATTCGTAAACTGCTTGTTCTGCTCTCCACCAGAACATCTGTTCACAAATGCATTCACCCAGAAACACTGAAAATATGTAATATCAGGCAGTTATTAAAAATACATGGCTGTTTCTCTCCAAAAAAAGGTACTACGTGGGTTGATTGGCAAAGCCAAGATAACCATTCAAGTACAGGTCAGGAGCAATTCTGTTGTTCAGTAAGTAAATTTCAATTATCCAGACCAGGATTCTGATCACCCTGAACAATAGGACTTTTCCTGAACTGGTGCAGCAATTATCCCACATAATTTCTGCTGGCATAACTACGCTATAGTGATAAGCAATCACTGCCAAAACACTTAGGCGTGTTTTAGGCATTGCCCTTATAATAATGTGTTTTTTACACTAAAATAATTTTAAAAGTATTTACACAAAGTTATCTTCACACCATGTACACCTTTAATCACAACTATATTTGGAGTTATTTAAAAATAAATGTCATAACAGAGTAAAATCAAGAAACACGTTAGTTTCATAACTAACAGAATAAAGAATAGGTAACATAAGATACTGATTTATGTATATTTAACATATGCAGGATACATAATAAGAAAATTAAGCATTTTGCTAGATTAAATGTATTTTTTCATAAATTTTACATACACTTTTCTACTAAATGTGATAATTTTAGTCCAAGGTTCATTTAAAGTAAAAACTAGACAACTTCCTAGAACATTGGTCCACTGATAGACGCATTTCCATTTGAAGATAATCAGTTCTGTTTCAAAGGAAAATTCATTCTGGATTTTCAATATTCCTTGTTTATATCGTGAACAGATTTTAAAGTGAAAAGGTTCTCATTCTGCAAAAATAGGTAAATACTGTATATTCTTAAATTACGTATCAGTTGCCTTTAACAGACTCAAAATATAAAGATTTTTTTTTAAAAAAAGCTTTCTAAAATGTTCTCAGATAAGTACTGTCACTGGGTTAAAAATACGTGACACAATAAAGTCACTTTAGTGTGAAGTTAACTTTGGTGCAAAAGATGTGCCATGAGACATGACAATTATTCAAAGTAATTAAGTTTTATAATGATACATTACCACTGCTCCATTATCTGGCATCATTGGTGTTCCCATATTTGCAGCTCCTTCTGGTCCCAAGGCAGGACCAGGACCCATTGCAGGGCCAGGTAAAGTTCCTCTGTTGTTCATATTCATACCCATCATTGGAGGAGGACCTTGGCTACCAGCAGGTGCTGGGCTAAACGCATCTATGCAAAACAATCTATACTTAGAGCTGTCCTATCTGAATTTTACAAGTAACAAACAATTTGTAATATTTACAAAAGCAACTAGACAAAACTTCTATTATTTGAAATATAAAAGTTGCTTTTATTCTTTGAGACTGTACATTTATCTCAATCTCCTTTTAAACTGATAATTTTCAAGATATTGCTCAAATGTTTTTTAATCTACAAATTGCTTTCTGAAATAAAACATTTTCTTCCTTTAATTTGGGAATCTCAAGATATTCAACCAAATGTATTTCTGGTTTTGCACAAAAGTTTACTAAACGTACTCCTATTGCGTGAACATACACAATTACAATAGACGAGAAAAATCAATTTGCAAGTGGCCAATTTTTACATAACTTGGCCATTTAGGTTTCAAGCATCAGCAAAACGCAACACTCTACTTTATTCCATATTAAAGATCAATTGCAATACTGAATGCCTAGCTTCTCCATTTCTTTTTAAAATGTGATCTGTTAAAGAAACAGTGGAAAGTTAAGAAAAGGATTGTAAAGAGATTAATAGCTAATATTACAAACACTGATTCTGAAATTAAGCTCAATAAAGAAGGAAACAAAACAAATGGAATATTTAACACTAAACCATTCAAACTTTTGATCCATCGTTTAAACACTGAGGTAAGAAAGCAGAAGCAAAGAAACAGCAATCTAGAATAAAAATTCAGCTACCTTATCAGATTCATTTTTCAGTACCAACTAAACAGCAGTTAAAGTAAAATTAACTACACATTTGCAAGAATGCATTGTGAGGACAAAAATTTGGGTACGTAAATTAGACTTATGAGATACAATGTAAAGCAACAGTGTCCAACACGCTCCCTGTTAGCCACATGTGGCAAATGGGGCAACGGATTGCAGTAAACGTGGCTCAGGAGAGCTGCACATAGGGGTGCCCCTCCTGCCGCTCCGTGCACATGCCCCACCACATGGTCGGACAAATGTGTGGTGGCACAAGTGGTTCCTCCAGCCCCGGAGCAGCTGCACTCCAGGGTACCTCAAGAGGCATCAGTTGCAGCCATGTGTTGGGATGCATCGCACAGGGGTGGCTTTGGTAAGTAGTCTGGCTGGCGGGCAGATGCTATACTGGGGGGCAGGGGTGCTTGGCTGAGGAGGGCAGCACCCTGTCAGAAGGGGCTGGTGATCCCTGTCATCCCTTTTGGACACCAATGATGTAAAGAATATTCCAGAGAGAAGGGGAATAGAACAGTTTTTGTTCAGATGGACAATCCATCCTGTTTAGCCAAGTATATGTACCCATTTTCTTTTTCAATAAATAAAACAAAAATAATATGTTAAAGGTGAATCTATCCAGGGTTTTACACAACATGTCCATCACTACAGTATGTGAATACAATCCAAGAAGCAAACATGTTGGATTGACAAATACCTAGTGAAGTCCTTCTTA
Organism: Carettochelys insculpta; assembly: GCF_033958435.1. Lineage (NCBI taxonomy): Eukaryota > Metazoa > Chordata > Testudines > Carettochelyidae > Carettochelys > Carettochelys insculpta. Next base: position 44,690,154 of record NC_134137.1, read on the forward strand.
TACTTCCTTAGATTACTACCTTTCATGTTAGAAAGAAATTAGAATACAGTAAAAGTCCAGTTATCCGGAATCTGGATAACCAGCACGTTGGGTTAACCAGTATGCCAAGGGTCTGGGGAACCAGCTTGCCTGGAGAGGACTGCAGACCAGAGCCAGATGCCCGTTTCCCTGGACAGGGGTGAATCAGGGCTGGGTGCCTGCTTGCCTGGATCAGGGTGAAGCAGGGCCAGGTGCTGGCCCAAGCTCAAATAACCAGCACATTTTACTATCTGGTATCCAGAAAATGCCAGATAATAATGCTTGTACCATAAATGCATAACTCTAAATAGGTCATTCAGGATCATTATATTGTTACAACTACAGATTTGTATGTGACACTATTACCACTGAGTGCTCATTATCATAGTGATCAACTAGTGAATCACTGCTCCCAAATATGTTATGTGCATAATTCTGACACTAGATGAGAGCTAAAAATCAGACTAATCCTGCCCTGGATATTAGTTCCACAGAAGAAAGGTTTTATAAAAGATCTGTGGTAGCAGAGTAAGTGTTACGGGACTTTCTGTGAGAAGATTTGGAAGAGGAGGAGGTAGTAGCCTTTAACTTAAAAAAAAAAACAAAAAACCTTGAACTCATCCCCATTCTGAAGGATTCTTCCTCCACATGAACTTTGGCAGCTGTCTCCCTGACAGATTACAGAAAAAAGCTGCATTAGAGGATGAGGAATAAGAAGGGTTTAAGGAGCTTCTCGCTCATACATTAACAAGATTTGTACATGAGATGGAGAGAGGCAGACATGTCCATCCGTAAGAAAAGTCTGCTCTGAGTATTCATCCTTGAGTCCTCAACTAACTCCTGCCACTCTGATACAAAAGAAAAGGCAGAGGGGTTAATACTACTGCTAAAGTCATAGCAGGCACACATGTAGACCTTTGGCAGCAGCAACAAACTGCCTATTAAGATGACAGTGCTCAGTGCTGGTATCACACCTAACTCAATAGGTAGACATACAATTAGGACTGTGATTTCAGCTCAAAGCATCATTATTATAGCACTATTAAAAAAACAGACAGCATTTTTTTACATTGGCCCACACTTGAGAGTGTATGAGCTACACCCTGGAAAGTTCTGTTTATCCATGTCAACCAGACTTCAAAGTGTAAGAAAAATCTCCTCATGTAACAGTCGCTCTCTTTATAAAAGTTAAATACCAAGTTTTAAACATCAAGCTATTGTTCTAATGAAAATAAATAAAATTATTCAGATTGGATTTTCTTTTTAATTTAGACTGATTTTTATCCTGAGCTATAACAAGCACCTAAAACAAGTCAAACCAAAAAAACTTGAGAGGGAACCAACTCTACTATGTGTGCAATTCATTCACTATAGATTCTCTTGTTTACAGTAATGATCAGCTGTTTTTCTAACATTATTTTAAAAATCCAAGCACTATTTAAAATATTTTAAAGCCATGGCATATAAGTTTACCAAAATGGCTCCAAAGTAAAGCAATATAATTATAAGTTACAACAACAAAGAAAAAATAAGGGCTCTGATGTTCAAAATTATTTATGGCAATGTTTACAAATTAGCAGCAGACAGACACCCAATAATGCATACCCTGGAGTTGCCAATAAAACATTCTGCACAACATTAAGACATTAACTGATTTTATTTAATATTACTTCTATAAGAAATTGAAGAATATTCTGTTTAACAAACAATCAGAATCCCTTTTAATTATATATTAAAGGATTTGAATATTAGATCCAGACTATTGGTCTTTTAGATGTGTCAGCACTGCTAGCTCATTTTTTTCCTGAGTTGTCTTTCTTGAATTTCTTGTTATTCATTTTATATTTTTAGCCTGAACATTCAGTTAATAAAATGAGGTTTGTAACAGTGATTGTGTCACAGTGAAATTGCCAGGCAATTTGCAGCTATTACTTGGGATAAAATTATGAAAAATTAGACCCCAAAAAGTATTCAACTTCTTGTTAAGAAACATAACACCAAGAATTGATCTAATAAAACTAAGAAAGAATGGAATTAATTTAAATCTGAAGAAGTGGGTCTGTCCCACGAAAGCTCATCAGCTAATCAATTATTTTGTTAGTCTTTAAAGGGCTACATGACTCCCGGTTTGTTTTATTCTAAATCTGTTTAAATAAATTCAGATACACTCAGGCACAGAATGCTTTTCCCCCTTCAAGACATATTATAAGCAACAGAAACTTTTTCATGATTTCTCAAACAACATTTTCCAGGATCGCATCTGCATTGTCTTTTCCTATTTTCCTACTTTGTAAAAAAATTTTTTTTCTACCCCCCACATATTAAAGTAATAAAATTCAAGTATAGTAAATAGGCACTGCAAGAATCAATTATTCAGAAACAAAATGAATGAGATTTTATATTACTGATCATCAAAATGTTTACTACTTCCAGCTCAGATAATACGAATGAGTAACATGTACAGTCCCAAAGAATTATAGTTTTGCATTACAGAAGCCTATTTGCTTCAGATCCCTACCTCCCATGTTTATTGCTCCACGAGGACCCATATCACCCATTCTCATTTCCTGTTCTCTCTGAAAGTAAACATAATTTTCATGGTCAACCTATCATTATTTTAACATTCCCGTCAACTACAAAAAAAGCACAATTATTAAGTTTTAATTTCTTTAGTCATATTTAGAAAACATACAATAAATACAATTAAATATATTCACCAATTTATATGAATTGGAATTATTGGGTAAAAAACCAAGACAGAAGGGCATAAGTTTTATTAAAAGTTTCCCTTAAGCCTAATAGAAATCTTATAGAGAAGTTTCATTAAATGGAAGCAAAAGTCTAATAATGCTAAAATCATTCTATTTTTGGACCATTGTTTTATGGTACGCTCTGAAAATAGTTGGCTGTATCATTAAAAAATTAAGTAAACTCTTCTTTGTAAATCAGGCTGTGAAGTATTCTTTACAGCCTGAGATTCACAATATACAAAACTAAAAATAGCACCAACAAAAAAGAAAACCTGTCTGAAAATACAGGAGTGGTGTCTATCACAGATCACTAGTACTCAAAATGACTTGCACATTGCCACATACACCTTGGGAATACAAAAAGTATTGAAAGACAAGCACACAAATATTTTAATATGAGACCCATCAACAAATTTAGAGAAGAAAACAAAATCCATCTGACAACCAATCCCCCACCCCATGAGGAAAGCACATTGTACATAAACATATATTCTGCATATGCATGACTCCTGAGAATTAGAGTTGTGCATACAACAGTAGGAAAAATGTACTTGATGAAAATACAGTAGGTCATCATTCATGGATGCACTTTATATTCTGAAAACCAGATCTCTTTATTAATAACGATTTGGAAGACTAACTAAGCACCAATTTTTTTTAAAAGTAATCTTGACAAAGGTTAAAGGCTCCATTATTCTAATATCAGAGAGCTGTTCGGTCTCCCACATATACAATGTGGACTTAAGTTTAAATGGTAATTAAGTCAACATATATTAGCTTCAAAATAATTTCAATTTCATAATACAGAGCTGCCTTCATACAACCTAATCATGATCTAGCTACCCAATAATGTGGAAGCTTTTAAAAGTTCCTGACTCAGATGCTTCAGTGCAGCAACCACCACTTAACAGTACAGGGCCACTATATCCAGATGTGAGAACTTGTTATATGTAAGGGGATGTTCTAGCTGAGGTCAAGACATCTGTAGTTCTGATTAACTTGAAAAGTGCAGGGTTTAGTTGGACAGGTCCTGTAAAATGGTCTGAGAAAGAGAATTTGGCAGTTTTTGATGAATCATGATTTAATGAGGTGAGGAAAAGTTAGGATGTTCATCACTACAAGCTCACTGGAGGACCAGTCAATAAGCTTTTGTCATAAGGGCAGGAGCTATTATCTTTCTCTGCTGTTCATAGCATCCATCTTCCAGCCTTTGTCCTGGATAACCCTATCACCAGGTTTAGAACCTCACAGCTCACCACACTGATGCTCTGCAATAACTGCTGCTTATCTTTAAAAAACAAAAGATGGAGTGAGGGGGGGAAGGGAAATTAGCTTCTCTACCCTGTTACAATTTTGTCAACCACTTACCCAAAGAAGCAGTTCCACACTGCTCTATTAATTTTCCTTACTACTAAACTATAAAGATCACCACACAGATCATGCCAACCCATCTCCTTTTGTCCCTAAAGGTAAAACTTAAGTCAGCACTATCCAAGTTAAATCCTGCATACAATCTGAGGCATTCCCAATTCCCATAGCACACCAGACCAGAATTCACAGCACCTGTTACTCCAGTGCACATAGCAAGTCTGATAAAAGTTGCTACACAGACCCACTATAGTTAAAAGTATGCAGCTGAACACAGAATACGGAGCTGCATTCAAAAATATGATATCCAAAAGAAATCAGTTTTTGGTGTTTGTTTTGTTTTGGGCTTTTTCATGACAGAGGCTTGTTTGGTATGGGAGTGGAGACAGCAAGTATTTATAGATTTTAATTTATGCTTTTTTTAAGAAAAAGAATCTTTTGTTCCCCAAACACACCAGCACTACTTTGGCTTGCTACTTAATACTGCACATCTTCAGTAAGGCAGTTAATACTAAGAGATTTCACTTCAGAGGGGTAAAGACATGGTTTACGATGGTATTTCAAGTAATTCCTTTTGTCCCCAAAACCCTGGTGAGTAAGACTGTGTCTCCGCTAGAGAATTTTGCTGACAGAAGGGGCCTTCTGTTGACATAACTAGGGAGTGTCTACACACACAAAGCATTCTGTCAACAGTCTCGACAGAACTCTGCATTTGTCTTGACAGTGTTATCCCTTGAAAATTCAAGGAATAATGCTTCTGTCAACAGAGCTCTGTCAACAGAAGTGCAGTGTAGACACTTCTGTCAACAGGGAGGGCTTCCAGTTCACCACGCAGCCGTTTGCAGAACTTCTGGTCATCCGTCCTACCAACAGAAAGCAGGGCAGTCTGGCTGGTCTCTGTCGACACAGCAGATTGCCCTGTCGATCGACTTTTGTGTGTAGATGCACTCTGTCGACAGAGTTTCTATCGAGAGACATGACTGTCGACAGATGCTTCTAGTGTAGACGTAGCCTAAGAGTATTCAGCTACTACTACTAGGTTTTAGTCAAAATTTCATTTCAGCTTTGTTGCTAACTTTTAAATGAGAGGTGATGTTTCAGGCTGCAAATCAAAGAGCATCAAAATATGCCTGAAAATTATCTTATATCCATTTGTTAGCTACCATTCCAATTAATCTATTCTTCCTTCTTTTCCAGTTGTGTCTGGTTATAAATCTAAACTTTGTGGTTAAATTTTAATTTTTATATTCTTCAGAACCAAGGCATTCTCCTTTTGTTCTCTGAGGTTCTCAAAAGAAAGACACACGCACACACACACACACCCCCAACCAAAAGGAGGCATTTAACTTCAGAAGACAAAAATCACTAAGTACTGTTAATCTTTGGCTTGACTGATTTAATTCCTAACAGCAATACTAGCCCTAAAAATATTTATTCAAAAATAAGACCATCTACTGAATTACACAGCAGCAGTCTGGGTATGGCCACGGGAGTCAATCCCACCCCACATAAATAGTGTCCAGGAATATTTTAGGGTAGTACACAAGCAGGACTAAGACAATCCTTTCCAGACCACTGGGCCCTTTTCTCACCCTGGATGCCTGTCCTTTCACTCAGCAGAAAATCAGCTCCAGACCCTGTAGCCACCACTCAGCTGGCTGGGTCTACACTTGGCCCAAACTCCAAAGGGGCATGTTAATCAGGGCTATGGGAGATAACTAATGAAGTGCTGCAGTGCGGTATCTTCAAAATTTTGGGGAGTAAGGGCACTTCAAAGAGCCCACAGCTACGTGCATGCCAGCACTTCGAGACACGACGAAGCTGCTGCAGGGGAGAATTAGCCTAATGAAGTGCTGTGTATTCACTGCAGCACTTCATTAGTAATCTCCCATCACCCTGATTAACATGCCCCCTTTGAAGCTGGGGGCAAGTGTAGACAAGCCCAGCTGTGTTTAGCAACCCAGAGACTGGCATGGGAAAGTGTGCACTCCTATGGAACCAGGGAACCATGGAACACCACAACTAAGAAGCCCATGGAAAGAGAAGGCTGAATCATGGGGATCATGTCAGGAACTATGTGTAGTTCACAGAATGAAAAATAGGGAGAGAAGCAAGGAATACAATTTGCTAAGCACAATTCTTCCAATAAACAAAGGGCCCGGAAGAATGTAGCAGCAAATGTTAGTTTATTCTTTCCCGCCTTTCTTGTGCAGCTAAGAAAATTATTTAAAACAAGATACAATGCAACTACAAACTCCCAGTGGCCCCTCTTCCTTGAAAAAATTGTTGCTTGATAACTTCTTTATGTGTTGGCAATTATAACAGTCCCAAGCCACCATAACAACAACATGAATCCAAAAGAGCAAGTTTTTCTTGAAGAATTTTTATTCTCATATTTCAACACTATAGAAGTTATATTGCATTCTTTGCATTCAAAATTTCTGTACCTTTATTCTTTTTGCATTTGCATGTACCAAATGTGTACCCTACTTGCAGCTTGCCATTTTTCTCCATTATTTTACACACACACACACACACACACACACACACACACACAAAAGAGAAAGGGACCTGAGCTAACACAAATGATCTTTAAAAATATACACATTTTTAAAAATAAAAATATTAATAGAATATAATGAAGTCCACTGCTATAAAAATTCATGAAATTAAGAGGTCTGGGGAAGTTTGTTGAGGAATGGAAGCATTTCCATCATCATTAGATGTCTTTTCTTCTTCTGTATTAAAAAAGCATTGGAATGCAAAAAGAGATATAAAGCAAAAACAAGGTAATCACTGCTTTCTTCCTCTAGGTCCGTTTCTACACAGGCCACACTAACACACGGAGCGAAAGATGCTAATGAGGCATGGATGCAAATTCCCCATGCCTCCTTAGCATAACGTCACATGATTTGGAGTCCGGACGACCATTCTTCCGGACTCCAAAACACCGTGTAGAAGAGTGGCCCAGGGAGAGGGGCTTCCGCAAACCCCTTCTTCCCAAAATTTTTTGGAAAGAAGGGGCCTCTGGAAGGAGGACTTCCTTCCAGAAGCCCCTCCCCCCGGGGCCACGCTTCTACGTGGCATTTTGGAGACTGGAAGAACAGTCTTCCGGACTCCAAGTCACGTGACATTATGCCAATGAGGTACAGAGAATTTGCATCTGTGCCTCATTAGCATCTTTCACTCCGTGTATTGGCATGCCACTTCCAAAGGAAGTGGCCCGTGTAGAAACAGCCAAGGAAATTTGCCTTCCAATTTCAGTAGCTTAAGTACACAAAAAATCCAAGTCCACATATGCTACAGTATTAACTGTAATAAAGTTTTAAATAGAGATCTATTTGAAATAGAATATTTAACTGAATAATGGCAGAATACAGCAATGTAATATTTACATTGGGTTTATATCAAAGGCAAACTCCCATCAGCACCCTGTGGCAAGGAATGCAAATCTTGCTTCATGTAAGATCCAACACTCACCTTTACAGCTGAGATCAGTGATTACAAGAGCAGCATAATGAAAAGTAGGAAAACAAAAAGAAACACTGCAATTCTGGTCCCAGAACACTTCCTATGAAGTCACTTTGAATGTTATTCATTAAATACCAAGCTTTTAAAAAGAAAAAAAAACACCACACACACAAAAAATACAAATAGAGTTATCAAAATACAGTCCATTTTAATTGTGCAGGTGAAACAAAACTCATGTAACATCGTATATTTTTCACTGTAAGGATATCTGATTGTTTAAATAGGCACAGGATTCATTCCACAACAGGTTATCTTGATTATGACTGATGAGCATTTTTATATATCCCACAAAGTTTAAAAGAAAGACTTGAGAAAAATCTGTCAATATTCCATTATAAGCCTAAATACAGTACTTTGTACAATAGCACATACTGTTTAGCAAGAAAATGAAAACTTCAGTGTAGAGTGACAAGCATTAACTCCTTTGCAAAGACCACATTTGGCATCACTTAAGTTCTGTTTTGGTACTACCACTCCTAAAAAGGAGCTATGCCCTACCCTTCCAACTCAGACAGTTGGAAACAGAACAGCACACATTAACTGTTGTATTACACCATATTTTACATTAGGTCAGGTTTTAAGACCAAACACATGAAGTAGACTTGAAAGCGGTCTTCCCTTTAAGCTAACAGTTGGACAGCCACCCTGGACAGATTCAAATACTGCCCAGCTGATTATCAGACCACCAACAGCTAGCAGCCTGTGTTTCCATTGGTGGTGCACATCCAAACATACCTCAGTGCACATAACAAAATTTATTATATGCATGGATGGAAAAAAATTAGACGGAACATTGCTTGAAAGGATTGGATTTTATCAATATGTGTTGGCACCCAATGATCTTACCATTCACACAAACAGATGAAAAATATCTTCACCAATGATCATTAAAATTCACAGATAAGGAAAGAAAAAAATTTAACAACTTACTGGAGTATGACTTAAGGATATTTATATTTTGATATCACATGTCAAAATACACAATTTGTGTCTGCTCTCATTAACAATTATTGCCGGTCTTCCCCCCAGCCGAACGTCCCACAATTATGAAAATTTAAATGAAAAATTTTTACAAAACACTGGTATCTGTTGAAATTACAATAATCATAATTCTGCCAACCCAGGCTGTAAGTATTAAATTCAACAAAAACTACTGCAAACACTGATACTATAAGAATCAAATCAATAAAAGCTATAACAAACCATATATATTTTATGTGAAATACACACAGGCACCCTCCTATGAAATCTTCATTTTCTGAAAAATATTATGGATGTTAATAATAATAGCAAAGATAACTTTCTTGGGGGGCGGGGGGAGGGTCGGAGAGAAAGACAGACCTCTTCTAGGGAAAAAAGATACATCAGCAATCTTTCCAAAGTGTTTTATACACAAATGTGTATGCTGGGGGTGAGAGAGAACTGAAATGCAACAACTTCTTTAAAAATCAGGTGGGCACGAATACAAGAAAAACTAGAATAAATTATTTAGGTCTCCACTTTTACTGCAGAACTTATTATTCTCCATAAATTATCACCTTCAAGGAAACCTCCATGTTAAATTCCCTTGTCCTGTATTTGTTACTAGCAGATTTAGCTGGTGTTACATGGGTCCTTAACTCAAATCTTTCTCTCTATATTTTCTTTAAAATAAAAGGAAAATACATGATTTACTAAAATGATTGTATTTTTCAAAAAGTGTTTTTATTAATCTTTATTTAAGATTTCTCAAAAACATTGTTGAAATTATTCTGTTTAATTATTTTAGCACCTTTCTTAAATGGGAATTCCATCAAGTATTTTTTGGTTCATTCCTACAAATTCTTATAATTTGCTATGTTTTAAAGAGCTAAATGTTTCCAATAACATTTTCTCATAGTTTTCAAACTTTAAGCATTCATTTAACTGTGCCAAAAAAGAGTACTATTCCAAACTTCAATCTTTTCTGTAAATTTTCTTGAGAAGCAATCCTATTCCAGATTAATCCAATTTTTCTGGCTCATCTTGGTTCAGTCATATCACTTTTAATGACTGTACTTGATTTGATAATTCTGTCTTTTTTCTGTTTGGTTTTGTGAGAAGCAATCCCATTCTAAACATATCCCATCTTCCTGCCACAACCAAGCCCTTATATTGCTTTAAGTTATGATAAAAGGAAGCTGTAATGAATTTGGTGTTCCTGGTTCTCACGTTTTGGAGGAGTTCTTGATCAAACAGATTCTAAAATATAACAGATTTTGGGAGGTACTGAAGGAATATCACCCACTACTGTGGAAACTTCCTTCATTCCCCCATGTAGACCCTGCAAAAATGGAGACAGAACCTTAATTACCTGAAGGTCCACAAAACATGTTTAATGCTTCCTGGGGCATTTACTGTTCAGTCTTCAGCTAGTTTTAATAAACAGAAGTTATAATCCCACAAGGATATTTCCTTGAGCAGAAGGGCTATATTTTATTTTAACATTTGCTAACAGAACGTTTTCTATAAAGTTACAATGTAATTGAAAATACAGATTGATATTTGATTCTAACACCACGAAAGTCGAGTAGGTTATAGTGTTGTACAAAATACACAGTCAAAGTGTTATAATTGTTAAATACAAAAAATACACCACGCACACGATCAACCCAAAGACAGCGTTTCATTAAAAGCATATTACTTATTGATAAGCCCATTAGAAATTTATCTTACCATCTTACCCACAGGCAGAACATTGAAGACTGAAGAGGAATATATAAGGTAATTCAATTCAACATATTATCTATTTGGTAAGACGTACCTGCTTTCAGATGAAAAACTAAGTCTACTTTCAAAAACTATAGCTTGTTAAATTCCTCTAGATGGGGGAACATATTAAAATAAAACTAACTTTCTTCTTCATCTTATAAAAAGCATTTAAATATTCTGAATATATTGAGACCAACAGAAAAGTGCTTTTCCCAAATTTCAATGACATTTATATTTTCCTGCATTTGAGAAAAGAATACACACAATTAGCCTTACTATGTACAAGTTTTCTGAAAAAAAATTATACCTGGTCTTTTTACATCATAATAATGGTCACTTTCTTTTCCTTCATAGGATATCAAAGTGCTATACCAAAGGTGAATATTACACCATTTCCGGATGGAGAAGATTAGGCAGACACACATTGAAAAAACAGATTCTGCCATCTTCGCTCAAGTTGTTTTCTATGGACTGAGTAAGCCCAATAACAGGGGTAGCAAATACCAGCCCGTGGGCTAGATCAGGTTCCTTAGGGTTAGCCCCCGATGGGCCACTGCTGCTTATTTATTTGCCTGCGCCTCCACAGGTATGGACAACTGCAGCTCCTGTTGGCCACAAATCATCATTGCAAGGTAATAAAAGCTGTGGGAAGCAGTGTCCCAGTCCACGGCTCTCAGTGGCTGTGTCTACAATAGAAATTAACTTCTAAGTTAACTTTGAAGTAAGGGGCTACTTCAAAGTAGCCTGCAGAGCGTCTACACACGCTTTTCCTTACTTCGAAGTTAACATTGAAGTAAGAGAGGCCAACCGCAAAGTCACTAATCCATTCCCGGCTTACTACGACCTGTAACTTCAAAGTAAATATGTGTACACGCTCTGCACTCCTTACTTCAAAGTAAGGAGTCCTCCAAGGAGGGGCCCCCCGGGAGGATGGAGACAGTCGGGACAGCCCAGGCAGGGCTCTATGGTCCCTGCCAGCTGCCTTAAAGGAAGCAGCTCCCTGGCAACCCGAGGCAGGAAGCTGAGAATGTGCCACAAGCAGGGCAGCATGAGCCCTGCCCTGGACTGCCATGCGACCCCATGCCTTCATCATTCTTGTCTCCTTTCTTTGAAGTAGAGAGTATGTGTGTGTGGACGTTTAACTTTGGAGTAGGGGAAAGCCTACTTCGAAGTAAGCAACTTTGAAGTTATTTTGTAGTGTAGACACAGACAGTGGCTGGGAACAGCAATCCAAGCCAGCTCAGTGGTTTCAGCAATAACCTTGTAAACCCAGGGTTGTGAGCTCAATCCTTGAGAAGGCCATTTATGAGGTGTGGGGCAAACACATTTAAAAAAAAAACAAACTCAGATGGTGCTTGGCCCTACCAAGAGGGCAGGGGACTGGACGTAACGACCTCTTGAGGTCCCACCCAGCTCTATGAGATATGTATATCTCCACGGGCAACAGGAACTGAAATCACCTGTATTGCAGATGAACAGGTAAATATAGTGACAGTGGCCCAACAGGGGCTAGCCTTTGTGAACCCTACCATGTTATTGCCCAGGCTTACCCTACATTAACTGCTCACAATCTGCTCAGAAGAATCCCAGTTCATCCAATTTCCAACTCTCTGCTCTAGCCTCACTGTCCCCCTCTTTCAGACTGTCACTAGAATGTAATCTGTTAAGAAAATCCCTGAACCCTTAAGATGTTTTAATGTCCATTGTGGAGGACCTTATAGATCTGATGATCACTGAGTGGAACAAGCAATGATTATATTGCTTTTTTAAAAAAAACAAAACTTACGTTTTCCCCATATATAGGGAAATACCAAAGGATATGTACGACTTCTGAAAAATAACTGAGAAAAATATTATTTTTGAAGCAAAAGGTATGTATTAGAACCCTCACATACTAAAACTGTACAATATATCCTAATTTTCTGAGCTAAGCCTTTTGGTACATGTACTCAATTTTCCTTCTCTCTTTGGAAAGCATCTAGCATGCTTTCTGAGGCATGTAACAGCAATAACAAATTTAAAATAGAGAACTTTTCACTTTTAGTCTACTGTTCAAAATTTCAAGGAATAAGGAAGAACATAATGCTCCTCAGAAGAAAACTGCAACCACCTTTTTGTGCTAACAAGTCTGTTCTCTCCTTCCAAATTACATATGTAAAAATGAGGGAAACTTTTTAAAATGTGTACTTTTTAAAAAAGTTTACCATCTTAAGATATGTGTACACATACACAGTACAACTGCCTGTGTATAAATACATACTTACAGAGAAGACAATGAGTTATTCATACAGGAATACTGGCTATTTACACTCCATTTTCAAATCAAAAGGTTTTGATAAACAGCGTTATTTCCTTAAGTACCATTTGGCAAAGTTAATGAGCTTTTCAGTTAACAACTGACCTAGGAATAAACAGACCATCCTAATAACACATGCATTTTTAGAGTAGTGGTTCACTAAAGGGGAAGGTGCAGTTGTTAGTATGGAGCTCCCATGAGTACGGGCACTCCCTCAAAAACACAAGCCAGAAATTAGTATCGCTCAGGCATTTCCATTCTCTACCTTTTATCTTTTCCCTACTATTCAAAACATCATTTAAAGTTGGCTTCTTCCACAGAATGGAATACCTTGTACTGCCTTGACCTCCTTGGATTCTGGGAACTGTCATGATAAATTCACAATGGAAAAAAACTGGACTTGTGCCCTTTCTTCTTTCATTATGGCTACACCTACACTAGAGGTATTTGTTGTCAGAAGTTTTTGTAGGAAGATATCTTCTGACAAAACTTCTCCCAACAAACTGCAGCCAGACCGCCAAAGCAGATCAAAAGAATGATATGCTCTGTTGATGAAAGCGGCTGGACTGCCTGACCATTCTATCGACAAAGTGGCCAACTGGAAGCACAGCAGACACGGTTGCCCGGTGTCTGGAAGCCCTTTTTGCCAACAGAAGGGACCCCGGAACGGTGAGACTGGCTTTTTGTTGACATATCTGTCGACAGAGGCATTCTTGCTCGTAGCAAGTGGGGTACGGCTGTCAAAAGTGCTGTGTTCTGCTAACTCACCGTTAGAGCACCTTTGGGAATCTGGACACTCCATCTAGTCTAGTCTAGACAGAACCTCTTGTGTGTAAAGCAGGACTGAAAGGGTTTATTTAAAAATGTTTTTAATTGGAAATTCAGCACCTACCTAAATAAAAAACTACATTGACTGGAATCAGACTGTCAGCACGGTAAAAGCCAGATTATCTGGAATTTGAACAACCGATAAGCTCAATTAATCGGCACATGCTCCAGTGAAGGGCTGCATAGGCAAAGAACTGGGACTGCCAGCTGCCCAAGTGTGGCATGCGGCTATGGGACAACTGTCCAGCTAGTGCCAGCAGCAGCAAAGCAAAGGGCTTCTTGCCCAATGGCTGTACGGCTTGCTGACTGGCCAGTGGCAGCAGAGCCAGTGGCCCCGCTCCAATATCCAGCATTTTTGATTATCTGGAAACCCTGGTTTCCTGGGGGTGTTAAGACAGTACAACTTGTACCAAACTCTGTTATCAATCTAACTTTAATAGCTAACCTTTTGAATAAACAGATGTTTTTCTTTATTCAGCACCCTCAAATATTCAAAAAATATATAAAGAGGTCACATGAAACATCTTCTAGAGCTCCTGCTGACTTACTGGAGACATCCATCAGAACAAAAAAGTTTACATTTTACATTGTTCATGTTTAGGATGAAAAACAAAAATATTTACAATGAAAAAAGTTTTTCAGGCCTTCTTTATATATCAAAGAAACAAAGAGGGCACATACACAATTCTTTAGAAGAAAGCTGTGTGCAAAACATATTAAAAAAATTTTAAAAACAAGTGAGAATCAAACAGCGTTCCTGCACTTTATTCCTAGTTCCCAGGAGCTGTGAAGCACAACAAAAGAATTAAGTAAGAAAAAAATTCTAACTTCATGATTCCCGCTTATCATTTCAATAATTCTCAAAAAATATGAACTTCGGGAGGAAAAAAACCCTAATTCAACAGCAGCCCATATTACCCTATTTGTTGCTATTTAAACATAGGATAAACTTCAAGCCAATCTGTAACCAGAGTTTCATAAACATTCATCACTTATGATGCCCTAGTGACAAAACTTATCTATTTCTGAGATATGAAATAATACTTACCTGTAAAAAGCTATGTAAAAAAGCAATAGCCACCTTGTCCAAGCTCATGATGTGTCCTCATGTTCAAGTGTCCAGAACTGGATGTTAAAGGATTTTATGTGGTTACTTATCCTCCAGTCATTTACTTTACTTTTGATTTAACTAACTAATTATAATTGTAATTGAACATGAAAACAGGAAATCTCAAGGAAAACTGGAGAATGTGTGTCAAGATTGAGCATCTGTTACCTTCACAGTTACAAACTTTTCCATTAATTCCATACTCCACAAATCCCCACTCATGGAGCCTGCAGAGATGAAGAGCTGTCTTACCCAGTGAGAGAGAAAGCTGGGCTAACTGTACCACCTGTACATGTAGAAATACAGCAAAAAAATCTTAACTTTAAAGTCACAAAATTTTAAAACAATGACATTTAAATGCATCACATGCATTAACAATTACCACAATGTATATGCAAAAGAGCTAGATAAATTCAGATCTACATATAGCAGGCACAAGATGCCTGAAAAGAATTATCTTCAAGATCAAATCCGAGAGATGAGATGCAAATAAAAAGTATAAACTATATTCCCAATTGTTTCAAGTAAAAACACCAAAAAGCCATCACCTATCATAGTTAAACTGCAACAAAATAAAATTAAATTCTAGTACTATTTTTCAATAGAATGCCCAGTACAGACTTCACTGCTATAGCGTTACAAAATTTTGAAGAGATGAACAGCAGTAAAAGAAGGTTCAAAGCCTACAAAACAAAATGTTTCTTTTCAGCAGAAATCTTACTTTTTTTCCTTCAGATTAACTGTTTCTATTACAATCGAACACACACTGTTTCACAGTACACATTTGTAGTTATAAATTTCTAAGAATACTTTATCATACATTCAACATGAGTAACACCAAGCACCCAGTATCACAACCAATTTATTATACATCAAAATACAGCCAAAAACCAAACTTGCAAACAGATTTGGAGATTGCAATTCCCAAAATCACATTGAGGTTTTTATAAAGGATACTTTCAGCAGAAGTCTTTATATAGTAGCAGCTTGATTATCCGGCATCCCTGGGGACCAGGGATTACCAGAAAATCAAATCTACTGGTTAGTTGAACTGATTGATCCTGGTGAGTGCGGCTGTACTGCTCCAGGCAGCTGTGGGAGTCACCCTGCTGCCGCCAATTCTGGAAGCACAGCTGGCCCCGGCCAGGAGTGGCTCCATAGCAGACAGCTCTACTCAGCCAGCCCTGGCCTGTGGAGCAAGCTACCCCCACTGTGGCAGCTAGCCCTAGGTCGGGGGTAGGAGTGGTGCATCTTCTCGGCAGCAGGCCCTGGGGCAGTTGCCCTGTGCAGGTTAACAGAACATGCTGGTTATCCAAGCACCAGGTAACATGGGTTTTACTGTATTCAGAACTGGCACTTGCATTTAAATAGGGCCCTACCAAATTCATGGCCATGAAAAACACATCACAGACAGTGAAATATGGCCTGCCCCTAAAAAATGTGGGGTTTTTTGTGCGCTTTTATCCTATTTTATGCAGATTTCACAGGGCATTTCTCAAATTGGGGATCCTGCCCAAAAAGGAGTTGCAGGGGGTCACAAGGTTACTTAGGAGGATTGCGATTTTGCCACCCTTACTTCTTTGCTGCCTTCAGAGTTCAATGGCCCACCTCTAAAGGCAGTATCCTGCCAGCCGCAGTTCAGAATTAGGAATAGCAATACCATACTATGCCACCTTTCTTTCTTCACTGCTGCCTTCGGAGCTGGTTGGGTGGAGAGCTGTGCCTGTTGACAGGGGTCCCAGCTCTGTACAGAAGAACAGCAATATCATACTATGCCATCCCTCTATACTACTACTGAGAGTGGCTCTCCAGCTGCCCTGGCCACGCAGAAGTAATGGTTCCATATTGAACCTCCCCCAAAAGTAATCCTATGTGCCCTCCCCCGCAACAACTCTTTTTTGGGTCAGGACCCCTACAATAACACTGTAAAATTTCAGATTTAAACAGTAAAATTCATGATTTCTGCTATTTTTAAAACCCTATGACCCTGAAGTTGACCAAAAAGGACCATGAATTTGGTAGGGACCTACAAGAAAAATAAAGTTGCAAACTGAAAGGATGTATACATGCTTGGGGAAATGAAAATATTTTACTTGAAAATTGTATTCCTCTGATAGGATTCAGGTCAGTCCATACACATAGCACCTTTATCTAAACCATACGATGTACCACAGAAAGAAGCACCAACATTGTAAATTTTACTGGCACAAAGCCAGGCACCATTCGATCGCTCCCTTAATTCCCAACAACTGTTGTCATGGATATCACAAGATTGTTATTAACTATTCAAAAAGGGAGAAGAGTGCAACAAAAGTCTAAGCAAATAAAGCAGATAATATGAATGAAACAGAGAAAATGTTTAATGATAAAAATGTCAGTCTAAGCTGACTATATGGGAAGCAACAGAGGTGAATACTAAAAATCTAAGTTGATTATTAGGACTAATCCAAATGAAGTGAAATACTCTTCACAATTTATAAATACATCCTCACTGATTCAGACCAGTCTATACAAACTTTCTCAAGCTGTAAGACAGCACTTTTTATCCAAACACCCCATATAGCTTTGCAAATGAGAGGTCACATGCTATTTTAATTATACATACTGAAATAGCATCCAAAAGCTAGTAGGGATCAATAGTCCATTTGTACCCGGTGTAATATGTTTCTGTGGCTGTCCTTTTAAACGAGTGATAAGCAACCGATTGCACACAGCCCTGTCTACCCCACTCCCTCATGTGCAAAGAGGCGCTGTATTTCCTATCCTTCTCTCTCCCTCCCAGCACTTTTAAATCACGACAGATTTGCTGATGCACACTCCATCCTCACTTCTCCCTGTCCTTCACACAGTTTGAATGTAGCAAATCAGCTGCTCAAGCTCTGGGAAGGAGAGGGAGTTGCAGGGACCGAGCATGAATCAGGCAACTCATGGAGCTTCGAAAGTGCTTGCAGGGAGTGGAAGTAGTAGAAAAGGCAACAGCGTCCCAGTGTGTGAGATGCGTGTGAAGGAGGGAGCAGATGGGGGTCCATGGGTCACAGATGCAGGCCTGAAGCCCACTGAGGAGTGCCACTCATATGGCCCACCCACTATTCTTGTTTGCCCATTCCTGCTTAAATTGGTAGTAAGGGAATGGAGATGATGGGGGGAGAAGCAGGGATTTTGCCAGAAGAGTGAAACAGCTATCCATTGTCTCCAGTAAGTCTGGCATTAGCAGAAATAAAAAGCAAGAACTTCTGCAGCAGTGCTTAGTAGAGCAATCTCCAAGGGTGGAAGATAATTCTACTTTCCAATATCAAAAAGGTGCCTAAATCTTGTTAATTCAGTCAGACCCAAGGTACACAGCTATAAAGAAGGGAAAGAAAAGATCTCTGCCTTGACTGCTGATGCTCGCAGGCCTGCTTTTACAAATGGTAGGCATGAGCCTGAGGGAAACTGAGTTAGGGATTCCCTATTACAAACTGCTGCTGGATGTCTAAAAATATTGTATACCATGTATTTGTGACATTTGGGGGGAAGTCTTGAGTGAGTTCCGCCAGACTCTCAGGGAGTAAGATTTTTTGTTTGTTGGGGGGGGGGGGGCGTTAAATCTTTTATCCTAAGGAATAATGGTCATTGGCCTTCTTTTACTAGCTGCAGTAAGAAAACTACAAGGAGGAGTCTGACTTATTCAAAGAAATGGGTGCCTGTCACTTCTCCGATGCAAGAAGGTGCAGCAACATAAATGCTAAAATAAATCACCATTTAAATGCATAAAGTGTGTGTCCTGTGCACCTTTTTGTACTGAAGAAATCTTTATGTTCAATTTGGGGGGAAGGGCAAAAAAGAGGGGGGGTTGCGCACTATTTTCTGTATTGCTGTAATATCAGGCTTAAATAATTAACCCACACATTGTTTTCTTTAAACAAAATTTTTAGTCTGAGCAATTTTGCTACACTATATTGTCTTTATTCTAACCTGAAAGAACTCAAAATATAGACAACCACCCGTCTCTAAATTTGCACATAAAACTTTTACATTAACTATTTGCAGATGGGAATTCAACAGTCAAAACAGATAGAAATGTACTTGCTATTCTTGCAGTCAAACAGACTTTTAGGGGTATATAGGATATAGATCAAGCTTTATACAATCATATAGAAAAAAAACCACGATCGCTGTCCCCGAAATTTTACAATTAACCTATTTAAAGATATAACATAAGACGACACAGAAGCCAGGGCAAAGAAGTGGGTCTGTCCCACGAAAGCTCACCTAATAAACTATTTTGCTAGTCTTTGAAGTGCTACTTGACTGCTTTTTGTTTTGATAGTGTATAGACTAGCATGGCTTCCTCTCTGTTACTATTAGGAAATAAGTACAGTAGACCCCCGACTCATGCAGAGGTTGCGTACTTGTACAACCCTACAGAAGTCAAATTTCGCATAACCTGGGGAGAGCCAGGAAATTGACTAGCACAGCAGCACTGGTCAATCTCCTGTGAGTGGCAGGCAGTCAAGAGCCTGGTTCCAGGCTGCCCACAGGAGAGGAGAAACTGACCAGCCCTGCTGCGCTGGTCCATTTCACAGCTCCTGTCAGTGGCAGCAGCCAAAAGTCATACTTCCACTCCTGTCAGGGGCAGCAACCTGACTCTCGAAGCCCCAACAGGAGTAGGACAGCAGCCTCACTCTTGCCGCCCCGACAGCTCCTGTCAGGGACTGTGAAAGTCAGTTTGTAGTTCCTGTCAGGGCAGCAGCCTGACTCTTGGCTGCTGCCACTGACAGGAGCAGCTGCCAACTGACAGGAATGGGGAAATCCTGTCAGGAGTGGCAGCCTGACTCATTGTCCCTGAAAGTAGCGGTTTTCCTGCTCCTGTTGGAGCAGCCAGAGTCAGGCTGCCACCCTACTCCCGTCAGGGGCAGCAAGAGTCAGGCTGCCACTGACAGGAGGAAACTGACTAGCACAGCAGCGCTGATCAGTTTTCTCACTCCTGCAAGCGGGGAGTGGGACCTGGCTCCCAGCTGCCAGCCACTCACTGCTGCACTGGTCATTTTCCCAGCTCCTTTGAGTAGCAGACAGCCTGGAGCCAGATGCCAACTCCCCACCACTCAGAGTTGTGTTAACCCATGATTGCACAACTTGAGTGTGTGTATCTTGGGGTTCTACTGCAGTAGTTTCAATAAAGTGAGAGTAGAATTCTAATTTCTGTCAAAGGCTGAGATGAGGACCAAAATGCAGCTCTGTAGGTCTCATCCATGAAGGGCGCCTCATTCTGGATTGGTCTTCGTGAAAAAATTTAGTGGCACTCAAGTTCGGAGACTGCTGAACAGAACCTATCTTTATCCATTTTGATCATCACAATCAAGATGCAATCAGCAATGTTATCTAATCCAGTGTTTCTCAACCACTTTTTATAAAGGACCCTTTTAAAAAAATTGTAAGTACTGCCACTACCTACAATTTTCAGACATGCACAATTCTTTTCTACCATTGCATCACATTTGTTTAAACAACTTAATTGTAACTGGCTGGCTGGAAGAAACTGATTATTGTCAATAAACTTGCCATTGTACTTATGATTGTGCAAAAAGGATAAATAAAAAAAATTAGATGAAATAAGTCTTTTGTTAATTCATAAAAAAGGTTGAGAAACACTGAGTTAATGTACCCTCTCTAACAGCTCTGTTTACCCCCACAGGTACACATACAAGGGTATCTGGTCTAGGGCTCTCAACAAGATGTTTAGCAATTTACTTTGAATTCCATTTTCATACACAATGAATGCATTTGCAAGAATTTTTCCTCAAGTTTCTTGATCTGCCTACCATGCCGAAGGAAAGAACTAAGAAAACTAGATATAAAAGTCTAGAAAAATGAATAAAAAGTATCTTCTGCATTCTCTGCAAGACTCAACAAAATTATGATTCTGAAGAAACAGTGGCATGGATTCAATTAGTGATTTCTGCTAATTTCACAGTGATCCTGCCAACTGCATGATGTAGACAAAAGCTTAGTATGTATGGACTGACAAGTCTTCTACATTCTGTTTTACAAAATCACCTACTGATTGTATGTTCTTATAGAAAAACAGGAATTTAATGTACATTCTGTTCAACAGAATTTTGTACAAACACTGAAAATGTCACAGCTACATTAAAATTAAAAGATTACCAACATTAGAATTGTATACTCAATACATCCAAATAACTTGGGTAAGACTATTTTTGCACGTCAAAGGAAAATAAAAAACCTTTCAGCTCAACACTATATTTTAAAGAATCTGAACATTCCTACTTCACTCTGTGTGATTTGCAAGTTATAATTAAAATTCAGAATTTCCTTACAATGAGCAGAGCTGAGCCAATGCTACTCATTGCTATATTATTGAAACACAATATTAGTAACACGATATGTTTCTGAGCTATACATAGAAGTCAGTTCCCAACCTACATAAAATACTAATGGAGCAGGAAAAAAAAAATCTCCTTTATCTATTCTTGAAAGCCTTCTTACCCCTATTCCAGATATTCTCAAACTGTGTACACAAGCTTGTTCAAAGTGTTACACTGGAAGATGGTGGGCTGTCCCCATTGAGGGAAAGCGAGGCCCAAGATCAGCCACATTATATGGCCCTTTTAAAGAAAAAAAAATATTCAGGAGAGCAGAAGATTAACTGAGGCTTGGGACTCAGGTGTTAGATAACTACTTCCTTAACATCATAAAATCCAGCCTTTTCAGAAGACTAAGAAGATGGTAAACTCAAAGAGCAGTGGGTCACTGAAACAGGAGAAGCATTCCCTGACAGGGAAACCAGCATCAGAAGGGAAGCTGGTAGGCTGGGGAAGCTCGCCTGACTCAACACCCAAATCCAAAAAGCGGGCATGACCATACCATAGCTTGTGAGCAGCATGCTGGTCTTTTGCAGTTAAAATCTGCTCCCAGAGAGGAGCTCCCCCCTTCAATCTACCCTTTCCCATTCTCCACCTACAAGCCTGGGAAAGGGAAGTTAGGGGTTTCTGCCCTGCACAAGAGTGGTAGGACCCAGTGATTCTGCCCTGCAGGAAGCCAAGATGAAAGTGGGGGGATTGGGAAATGACTTCAGCACCCCAGTAAGCCCACCCTATAGGGCAGCCTGTGTTTCTGTTGTGGCTCTCCAACTTAGAAAAATTATTATGTGATGCTCAGAGGGTCAGTAAATATGCTCACTTCTGCCACAGTAGAGGATGGCTGTGAGGACGCAGGACCAAGAGGACAAAATAAGTCACTCCAAGGAAGGTTGTGTTGGGAAAGGCATAATCTACATGCAAGTGAGCTGGAGAAGCCTGTGCGAACACTGGCATAATACAAAGAACAAGGGCAATGAAAACCCATCACCATGAGGAAGGCACTATGAGTCCAATGCAAGAGGAAATCTATGGAAAAATCCTCAGAGAAGCCATGAGCAGCAGAGGAACTGGCAGAAATCTATGGTTCAAAGGGAACAGGGTGGGCACCTGAATCATGGGTGACTGAAGCTGCCTGATTCTTGGGTGAAGCATCCACCTCACGTTTCTGCTCCTCCCTTCTATGCCCTCCTTTCGCTCCTTCCCCACATACCCACTCCCCGAGCCTTTCCCACACTCCACCCAAAGTAACGACCCTCAGTATAACCTGTGGCTTCAAAAATTCTCCTCTTCTGCATGAGGACAAAAATTAAAGCTTCTGAAGTTTTTCCACAGAAACAAACAGAAGACACTCAAACCCCATCTCAGAATAGCCAGTACCCAGGTGCTAAAAGCACTAATTTAAACTAAGCAGAGCAGGGAACTGAACCAATTGTCTCTCACGTCCCAGGAAAGTGTCCTGACCATCAAGCCATTCAGGGCTGGGTGAGAGTCTGGTTATCACCAGAAATTCTATTTTGAAACTAAACCTTCTTCCAAACAAGTTTCAACAAAGCAGGTGGGTTCCTGCAAAATTACAGTTTCAAACAAACAGGCATTTTTTGACCAAAATTTTTTATCAAAATATCCTGAACTGCTGTCCTTTCTCTCACCCAATTCCTCTTCTAGTTTTCTTTTCCCCCACAGACATCTACACCAGTGAAATTAAAATAATGTATTGTATTAGGAGTCTGTGAATATGTAAGTTAATCTATGAAGACCGAAAATAAATGTGCACAAAAGGAATAAAACTACATGTGGTTCTTGAAAAATCTTTTTTGTTTTTAATGAGGTATGTGAACCAGTAAACTTTGGTAACCAATGATGTACTCTATTAGCAGGGGTCTGGGAAACCTGTGAGGAACTGCAGGCTAACTGCTAACTCATTGTAAATGTGGTTTAATTGTTCTATCTTGTAAACATGGAACGTGGGAATACACCTTTGGCAGAGAAGACCAGAGTCTACAACAGAGTGATCCTGAGGGCAGGATCTTCAGGAGAACCCAGTTCTAAAGAGAAGGCTCAGACTGTTCATAATGTTATTCTGGAATTACATTTTTATTAATAAAAGTAGGGTCCCTCTATGGGCACAGCTCTTGTGGTACCTGAGTGGTGACTCCACTTGCTTTACACCACTCTTACTACAGAAAGAATGAGAAAAGAAAAGAAAGTTAAGAATTTCAGACAGTACCTTCCCATATTAATACTCAAAAATATTTTCAGTAACACAGGAGCTACCTGCAAAACTAGAAGACAACTTGCATATAGATTTGTTAAACACAACATAAAATGTTTCATAAACATGAACAAACATTTCTGCTGTAACAACTGGATCTGCGCTATTTGTTAATTTTTTCCCTTCTATAAGAAAATTCAGTAACTGAATTACTTACAGCCCTTTTAATTCTTCTGCAGTCTGAAAATCTAAGTTTTGTTTCTGAAAATAAACCTGATGTATTCTTAATATTTAACAGCTGTTGCAGAATAGTGCCCATTACCAATTAAGGCCCGCAGTACATATTTCGGTGGGAGTTTTGTGCATGGAAAAAAAAAACATAAGGACACAAAACGTAACTGCTTTCCCTATTACATGCATTATCCCCATCTTTTTAAAAGAAAACTTTTAAATGATATTGCCAAGCCAATTTAACCCAGATACAAAGAAATGTAGAAATATGCCACACCATTTGCCCCTACTGCCAACCTACAAGGCTTTATTACATGAAATAACTTGAATTAACACTGAGGGGGGGGGCAAAAAAGTGTTGCACTCATGACTTTTGTTCATTTAGTTTTGTCCGTTTCACTTAATCAAAACTGTCTTTTCACAACCTAGTTTCACATTAAAAGATCTATAAAATCTATTAAGGCATTAAACAACTTATCATTCCATACATCAGTATGTATACTGCATTGCAATGAGAAGACAATTACTAAGTGAAACACTTCAATAAATATAGCAGCATAACAGCAGTTTATCCTGAAAAACAAACTATATTCATGGACTACTGGGATGAGTCACAGTCTGAAAAGCACATTAAGTTGACCAAATTATTATAGAAACTAATTGGCATTCACTGATAGCAGAAGACTCGCTGTTACAGCCTCGTTTGAAGATACATTCGTTTCACTTTGTTTACTTAAGGTATATTATGTGGCACAAGTGACAATTTCTTCAAAGGACCCCCCATTCCCCCCCAAAAAAAATTAAGAAAAAAAAAGAATACTAGTTTTATGACACAGGTTCAGTCCTGCATTTAGAATTCCTAAAATTAGCAAGATCCTTAGATGCACAGTGTAACCAGAATGACTGAAATGCAGTTCTGCTCATTAAATGTCATCAAAAAAAAAAGAGTCAAAGGTGTGTAATTGACCAATACTGTTTTTCAGATTTAAGGCAGGCTTAAATGATCCTCTCTTTTCTGTTTCTTTACAGGTTGAATTTAGGCCTCTTACTTCTGTTTATTTGTACATCAGCATGCAACAGGGCCAGCCACAACAGCACGGCCTTCAGGAAAGAAAAGAAACTGGAAAATAAGTTGCTCTTCAGTTTTGGAGTGGACTAGGAAGGAAAAATTCTTTATAAAGAAACTTGCCACCAACTTGTATGGAGGGTAGGAGGGAGAAGATGAGGAAGAATTGCACCATAAGTTCTTTTTCTCTATTCTGCCTCCAGATCTTTTTAGAGTTTCTAAGTTTTGAAACTACTACAGAAGCTTCTATTCATGCAACCTCAAATACCTACAGAACATAGGCAGAAGCTCCACTATTGTGGTAAGAAAAGAAATGGGAAGTCAACTAAACATCATTAACAATTTTTTTAAAAGATACAGGAGTAAATTTTTAGAAGAGTAAGTGGCTTATGAGTTTAAATCTCACTGACATTCTGCTACACTTCAGTTAAATGCCAGTGTCACTTTCAAAACATGAACTTGGGGTAATATATTCAAAACACCAAAGTTTACACCATGATTTCCTGTTTTAAAGATCAGTACATCAATCTTGACTGTGAAGACACAGTTCAATCCTGGTAAGAAGTGTTTTATCAGGTTACAATACTCCATTTGATCTTATTATATACAATAAACTCTTTCATATCTGGCATTCTATCATTCAGAACTCTCAAATAAGAGAGATTTTCACCATAAGCAAATTTAGTCACATTTTCCATAAGTATAGTACAATGAAAGTAAATACAAATAAATATAGCAAATACAGTATAAGTTTACAGTGTACAATGCTACTGTAGTTGGTAAATATAGTAATCTGCATACATTTTTGTTTGCTTCTTAATATCTAATTTTATTTTTCTTTAGTGTTATGGATAATAGAGTGGTATACCTAGCAATGCATAATACTTACATATCTAAAAAACTCCAGTCCACAGGTTATGGGGTATGAAAGAGTTTACTTTATTCTGTTGTACTGCTGCTGCAGAACTAAACTGGATCCCATCCCACATCTCTAAGAACACAATCTGTGCATATTCTGTGTATTTTTGGTAGACCTGTACCAAATGCGAAATTTTTTTTAGTATTGGTTCTCCCCTTCCTCCCATCAAATGAGGAAAGTGAATTCAAATAGAAGATTCAAAGCACTGAAATAAACAATTGGGGAAATGGTTTTGATACATAAGCCAACATCATTCACTTTAGCATCCAATGGACTGGTTTTTAAACATTATAGAATTTAAACAGCTTTACTAAGTATCACTTTTGAAGCTGTGTGCGCTGAAGAGTAAGAAATATATTTAAAAGCAAGTATTTATGTGACAAGTAAATAAAATTCTGCATCTGTTATCCATTATAGACAAATTCTCCTTTTAGCAAGGAACAGTATTTTTGCAAAGTAACAGTTATGATGGGATGAAGGAGGAAAATAGTTTCCAAACTAAATGATAACACAACTCCTGACAACTGAAAACTGTACAAAATGTATATATTGGTTTTTGGATTTATAAAGGAGGACTTCTGCAAGCACCAAACTTCAAAGAATAAGAAAACAGAACACTAAATACTATAAAAAAGAGATTTAAAGGAACTTTCACTGCATTAAAAGGTAACACTAAGGTAACTTTCACTGCATGAAAAAGGTAACACATTAAGCCAGAGAGGAAGCAGATTCCTAATTTGATAAATTCAGTATTAGCTTCAATTAGAAAATCTTATTTGGATTATATTTTTTGTCAGATAAATATAAAATTGAGAAATACTGACAAGTAACTGAACCAAATACAATCAATAAAGTATATTAAAAACAGCACCAAACTCTTCCCAAAGTGCTCTTTTCAAAATAAGTCAAACATATTGAAAATCAAAATCTAAGAGAATTAAAAAATAATTAAAGATATGGAAAGTAACTTTAATGAATGAAGATATCCTGACACAAGATTCTTGCATGAAGGGTTCCAGTTCTTGTAATTATCACACTTACCATTTAGGTCCTTCTTTTAAATTGAACAGTGAAAAGGGTAGGATATAAGTGAAGGAAGCTTATATTTTCTAAGCTTTTAAGAAACAAAAACAAGTATTAGAAACAACTTCTTTCCAAATTCAAAAATCACATTAGCGTATGATCCTTTAAAGATTAAGAAGCATGCCGTAATCAGTGTTTGCTGGCAAAGATTTGACACCGTGAAAGTCATCCAGGAATATATTCATATATTATAGAATTACTTTTTCAGACAAAAAAAAATTCAAAATTTGAAGTTTCAAAAACAGAGGTAAACATTCTTAATATTGATAAAAATGACACTCTAATGCTAAAACAAACCAGCAGATCACATCTGCTTACAGTTAACAATATCAGCTAGAAACTGATCATAGATAAAAACCCTACTCATTAATCCTACAGTAGAAATTGTTTAGAGACACCACCTCTCAGTATCCTGAAATTAGTTATCTTTCTGGTTTACTCCAAAACAAAATGTTTTTAGGAAGCAAGCTCCTGTTTACACTAAGTTTACTGTTACTTACACTTACCTACAGATGCACTGTAATATACTTATATAAAGTTGGTTTCATCTTTTACACAACTTTTAATTTTGAATCTAATTATAATAAGTATTCCTCCAGTAGAAACCACTGCTAAAGGAAAAGTACTACAATTATGTAAACTACTGAATTTTAATTTTTTTCACAGCTTTAAAATTTATATTTGAAGGAAAGCCATCTTATCACTACAATACTGAAATTACTAAACCTTACTGAGAACCAGGAATATTTGGAATTTGCCATTTCCAGTTCATATGACATATTCCAAATTAAAATAAATAAATTCATATGTAACCATTTTTAGGAGCATCACACTTATGATTATTACTAAATATTCATATGGTTTCCTGCTGCAGCACTGCTTTGGTAGATTACAAGTTACTCAGAGTGGAACCCAATGGAAAAGTTATACAGAGTTTCTCTCAAAGAGTTTACTGTAAGTACATCACACTTTGCTCCCCAAAAAAGGCATCCTGACCACTTCAAAGTGTGAAACAGCATAAATTATTAGCAGAGTTAAAATTGTGTTCATCTGAACCATCCCTCTCCCTTCTGATACATGTGTGTGTCTATTCAGGACATCAGCTTTAAAAATAAGTCGAACTTCAGTGAAATGATAGGATCTGATGTTCACATCCATTTAGCCTTAAAAGATACTGACGGGTAAGACAAATGCTATTTGTCACAAGTTATATGCTATAGGCCTTTAGACACGAATGTGAACCATAAAGTCAAATCTGGCTTTACAAGTACATTGTCAAGAGCAGATTATCATAAAATACTTCACTGCAGTGTTCAAAAATAATTTTGTTAAGTTGTATAACATATAAATCCTATGATACCTATGAACTACATACTAAGGGGAGATCGGAAGGCTAAAATATTTCTACTTCTGAAATCTCCTTTTCTTGTATCGCTTTCCTCACCCAAAAGAAAAATCATGAACAGTGCTTACACATTTTTTTCACAATGCATGCACATACAGAAATGAAGGGGGAAAAAAATCTCAAAATATTTTTTGCAGCAAGCTTTTTAGACAAGTGTGATCAAATATGGATCTGCTGAAAAACTCAACACTTGGCAATGCCATAGAGAAAGCCATAAGCCAGGATTTCTCAAGCTTCATTCCACCATGACCCACTTTTGACAATGAAGATTACTACATGACCCCAGAGCAGGGGGACCAAAGCCTGAGCCCACCTAAGCCCCTCCACCCTCGAAGATGCAAACCCCAGCTTATTCAGCTCCAGGCAGAGGGCCTCTAACCTAAGCATTATTGAGTAGGGTTGAAACCCTCAGGCTTCTGCTTTGGCCTTAGGCTTACAGATGCCAACACTCCAGGACTGGTATGGAGTCTTGAAGAATTAAATATTAAAATCAGTAATATTAAAAATTATGTCCTGCAATGAAATCTTCAGAAAACGCATCCAACCAAAATTGGAACTCCAACCAGCAGGGCTCAGATATCAATCTGGTGCATAACACGCCAAAGTCAGCCCTGGGGAACCCATTAAAACAGGCCTGAACCTCCCACCCAGTTTGAGAACCACTGCTATAAACCCATGTTTTTCTTTTTGGTCCTGCCCTAACAGTACAAAAAAAAAAAGCCTGCTTAGAATGGCAATAGTCTTCTATAGTTTTGTTGAAAAAACGCACTAGATAACTACGAACGTAAGTCTTGGGTTCCTTTCAACCTTAATAGCTAGTACGCTGGTGCTGAATATTTAATAATGATATTCTTTCCCCAAATAGTGAAATCATAAGGGTAAATACTAAAAACTAGACAAAAGCTAAGGCCTTGTCTTTAGGTAACTTGCACAATTATGGATATTTTACGTGGCCCAAGCTCCACTATGCAGATGTATATATACACACCACCTTTATTCCAACATGGCCGTGTCTACACTAGCCCCAAACTTCGAAATGGCCACGCGAATGGCCATTTCGAAGTTTACTAATGAAGTGCTGAAATGCATATTCAGCGCTTCATTAGCATGCGGGCGGCCGCGGCACTTCGAAATTGACGCGCCTCGTCCCGACGGGGCTCCTTTTCGAAAGGACCCCACCTACTTCGAAGTCCCCTGGGAATAAGGGGACTTCAAAGTAGGCGGGGTCGTTTAGAAAAGGAGCCCCGTCGGGACGAGGCGCGTCAATTTCGAAGTGCCGCGGCCGCCCGCATGCTAATGAAGCACTGAATATGCATTTCAGCACTTCATTAGTAAACTTCGAAATGGCCATTCGCGTGGCCATTTCGAAGTTTGGGGCTAGTGTAGACGTAGCCCATATGTACAAAGCTTATTCCCCTTTCCAAACAGGATAATGGTAACTCAGTTACATTACAACTATGTCCACACACTAGGAGAATGTCTACATGAGCCCCCTCCTTCTGGAAGAGGTATGTTAATGAGGGAGTTTGGAAGATGGTAATGAGGTGTCTTCATGAATATGCAGTGCCTCATTAGCATAATGGCAGCCATGACACTTCAAAAGACCCGCTTTTAAATCGCACGCCACCTGTGTAGCTAGAGGCCTTTCTAAAGGACACCCCCTCCCCAGCTCATCTTCGAAAGCCCCTTCTTCCAAAACCAATTTCATGGCAGCGCCTCATTAGCATCTTCTGAACTCCCTCACTAACATGCCCCTTTGAAAGGAGAAGGCTCATGTAGACACACCCTAGCTGTTGTAATGATTTATTATAAAATGTCACCCCTCCCCCAATTGCTTGCTGTGGAGGTGGGAGATCTTCATGTGCTGCTCCAATTACCCAGTGAGCTGAAAGATTTTCCTGGGAGCTGGGCAGCCAGCAAAGCTCTTGCCTCCGGCACAGAGAGCCACATAGAACAGCCACTGGGCTGGGACAGCAGGCAGGCAGGCAAGACAGCCTGTGAGTGCTGCTGGTTGGGAGCTGCTTAGGTAAGCACCTGCCAGCCACCGCCTGCCTCTGGAAACCCAACCTGACTCCCTCCCAGACTTGTCATCCCTTCCTAACTCCCTCCCCTAGGCCAGAATCCTCTCCAGCATCCACACCTTCTCCTGGACCCTGCACCCCAATCCCTTGCCACAGGTCACCACCCAAACTCTCTGCATCTCCTCCTCCCGCCCCAGGTAACAACTCACTTCTTCAACCAAATGCCCTCTGAGACCCCCACAGCCTGTCCTGTATCCCAGTCCACTACCCTGACCCTTTCTACATCCAGCCTCCATCCCAGACCCTGCACTTCTGTCCACAGAAAAGTGCAGCCCTTGGCCACTTAAAATCTTGACCTGCTCCACCACCCCAATCAAAAATTGTTGCCCACTCCTGCTTAAAAGCATAAAATTCTCCCTCTCTCTTGCGATATAATTTTACTAGTGCTCTTGACGTCAGTATCTTCTTAGTGTGATAGAAATGCCACACTGGATCAGAAGCAGTTAAAAGACAAGAATGGGCCCACATTTCTCTGCCACTCCAATCCTGCAGAGCATGCACCAACCAGAGAAACAATTCAAAACGAGCAACCCAGGCTTAAGAAGAGACAGACCAACCTACCTAAAGGCCCCTAACAAGGGAGCCTGAAAAGCCTCACAGAGGGAACAAGACATTGTGCGGAGCCCTACAGGGACTGATAGTTTGGTTGCCTTTTCTTTTACTTTTCCCTTTATACTGCACTGGAAGGCAGACGAAGAAAGGGAAGAAAAGCAGAAGGATGTAATCCAGGGAAAGTAAGCTGGAGGGCAACTTTGTAGGCCACATGTTGTTGACCCTCCTGTGGGCCCCTTAATGCCCAGCATAGTGAGCTCTACTACCGGAGAAATCTAAGCCATCTTCCCACTTCACTGTGCTGCCAGTTAAAAGATGTCCCAAAGTGCCCCACTGAGTGGTGATACTAGTGCACTGACCAACAAACCACCTAACCCAGTTCATGGGAAGGGACACTGTCCATTTTTATTTTGCAAGTTATCTTTAGACCTAAGTTAGAAATGAGGCTTTGGAAAAGACTTCTTTTTTCACCTGTAGTGATAAAATCAAGACTCTTAGAATGTGTCTATAAATAAATTTGTTCCAATTTAGTCAAATCATGAAAGACAATCTTTAAAACACAAAATAAGAAAGTATTCACACAGGGATTTGCACCACTTTAAGTGATTTAAATACCTTTAGCAAAACCACTGAAATTCTCCATGTAGACATGGCTTTAGCTCCTATTTGCATTTACATTTAGAAGGTATATGGTCATCTGACCTTGGAAAAAAGTGAAAGTCTTTTTAGAAGAGTGGGATTATACAGAAGGTCATACATCCTGAATTGATAAAATATATAAATATCTAAATACCTTCACTTAATTAAAATTCTGAATAACTAACTTGGAGGAATAAAAGCAACTGTCAGTACATACCTTAGAAGGGAAATCATGGGGGATAAAATGAAACTAACATTATTGATTACTCTGGTCCTTTTGCTACAGAAATAAGAGCATCCACGGAGAAGCAGTACCAGTAACCAGGAAGAAGCAGTAATCTCAATCTGTTCATTCAAGTCTCTATAGGTAAAGAATCAAATGTTCTTTTATACTTCAGATTTTAACCAAATAGAACTCTACTTACACTGTCCATGAAATTTGGCTTAAATCCTCCTTCCTGCTGCCGTCTGAGTTCTTCTTGTTCTCTCTGGCGTAGCATCTCCTCTTCACGACGACGATGTTCTTCTTCATGTCTAAAATTATTCATAAACTCTGTAAATTACCTTCATAACCTCCTCATACGTATGTTTCAATAGACTTAGAGCTAATATAAATGAATTATTAAGTTTATTTACAGAAAACTTCTTATAGCTTGAACCATTATATATCAATGCTTGGTTATGATAATAAACAGGTTCAAGGTTAATCAACAGTACTTCTATAAAAACAATTACATTTTAAAAACAAAACCAAACTTTGTTATTTTCTATTTCACAAGTCTTGGTGTTTCTTTGAATACGTACACTAGTGAGTAGGTACTTCAGATGCAATTTTAAACAGGACAACATTTCAGAGTTAATATCTTCAGAGTAATGTCAGTTAAAATGTTCAGTGAACTAAGTTAAATAGAAGCAAAGGTGAGAAAGCATGTAAATAATACTATTATTTTCAATGTTTTAGCTCCCAGAGGGCCAATCAGCATTGCAGCATCACATACACAAAAAATCAAAAGCCTACAATATCTGACAAGATGCATGAAGTGAGTCTGACAAATGTAGAAATAAAGGAGAAAAAGAATGAACAAATGGCAAAAATGTAGTTAGCAATTACACAACTTCATGTTCCTGATGGTTTTAAGTGTTTTCATATTTACTGTTCTTTAGTTTTTAGTAAATAAAATCATTCTCCATGGCTAATCACAAAATACCCCTTCGTTGGTAGTGGAAGTCACATCAGAAGTACGTCCCAAAAAGGGATTTACATGAAGCTATACTGGATTAAGGATTAATTGACAGAGAATTTTCTTATCTTACAGAATGGTGCAGAAAGCGTGGGGAGAATTGTGTGAGAAGCTAGAAGAAAGGTAA
Source organism: Carettochelys insculpta (assembly GCF_033958435.1). Taxonomy (NCBI): domain Eukaryota; kingdom Metazoa; phylum Chordata; order Testudines; family Carettochelyidae; genus Carettochelys; species Carettochelys insculpta. Next base: position 44,722,701 of record NC_134137.1, read on the forward strand.
ACAAGACTGGCATTACTGATGACCAGAGAAGACAGCAGTTTCTAATGACAACACATGAAGAAATAGGGAAAGGAACAGCACTGAAGGGTCTTGAAATCAAGGACAAGAACCTTGGGACTTGATTTGGTGCAACAGATAGAGTCACTTAATGAATTAAAAAGAAAAAAGATGACAGAGCAACAGGCAAGGAAGCTGAACCCAACAGGTCCATTTTGAGTGAATTAAAGGGGGAAGAGGTGTTGTTAGAGAGGCAAGAAAGGACACTTTAGTAAATCAAGATGATGAACACAAGCACCCCGGGGGTATGCAGAGGTCTTCCAAGGAGTATGTTAGCTTATTTAGATATCTGCCTAGCCTTACAGCTAGCTACATAAACTGTCTTAATAAAGTCAGGACAAACTAAAGTTACATATTACAATTTATTTATACTGATCAATATAACACATTTAAATGTAAGTAACATTCATATGCAAATGGATTTAAGTTATATGGTAAAATGAGAAAGTAAGTAATATTTCGGCAACTGTGTGCTGTGACACTTCTGTATTTTTATGTGTGATTTTGTAAATAAGTAGTTTTCAAGTGAGGTGGCCAGAAAGGAGGAGTTTAGGATGTGGGAGGGGGTTCCAGGATGAGTTCAAGGGGCGTGGAATGCAGGAGCACATTTAGGGCTGAGACAGAGGGTTGTGGTATGTGAAGAAGTTCAGGGTATGGGAAGAAGTTTGGGTACAAGCTGTGGGTGGGAAATTGGGTACATGAGGGGGTTCCAAGCTGGGGCAGGCGTACATAAGGGGGCTCAGAGTGCGGGCTCCAGATGGGCTGCATTTACTTCAGACAGCTCCAGATCAGCAATGCACCAGGGCGAAGTTAAATTTCCCCACCTTCTCTAGCTCCAAAACTGTACCCTGAAGCAGCTGGCATGTCGAGCTCCTAAGTCAGTGACAAAACCTAGACTAGTGAGTGGGCTACGTGAGTGGTGATCCTGCATCTTAGTGAGCCGCAAGATTGTCGTAAGCAAGACAGTCTCGCAAGATGGAGCAGTGCTGCCTCTGCTTCGGTGCCTAAAATTTGTAGGGTATGCCAACTGAACCATAGTTAGACTTTGATTGGATGTAGAGAGAATGAATGGCTTTTACAGTCAATGCTGTGTGCAATCAGCATGCTCTTCACTTCACATGCCACTGCTTCATGTGCATGTCACTTCGGTAGCACGAAAACTAGCAGAATCTGCAAGCCCTGCAGTGAGCAACAGTAAACAAAATGTCTCATGGGCCACACACAGAACCCTGATGGGCCACATGTGGCCCTCAAGCTGCCCACCACTGCCCTAGGTGAGGGGGCCAGACAGTTCTGCATGGGGCACGCTGCCTACAACTGGAGATGCTGCCCCTGCAACTCCCATTATATGTGGCTCCTGATCAATGGAAGCTGGGCTGCATGCTCATATTCACTAAGCACCCCTGAACATAGGGGCCACAGGGACTGGCCTGGGGCTTCAGGTGGCAGTGCAGACATCTGCCATGGGCTGGAAGTAATCAATCAGCAGGCTGGATCCAGACCATAGGTTCCCCACTGTGTCTGAGACCGACAGTATCAATTACATTTTTAGAAGGTCAACCGCCTTTCCAAGCAGGAGTGCAGAAATTTGACCTTTTAAACTCTTCTGTATGGTCCAAGTGCCGGTGATACTTTTTAAAGTCACTAATGGTCCCCTTTGGGAGGGGAATTAAAAAAACGTCTTTCAGTCACAAGCTCATCTCACCAAAGAACTTTTTTGTTTATTTGTTTTTAAAAAACAAGGCAAGGTATTAGCTGATCATGTGAAGAGCACTGAATTTCTATTCCTGAGCCACGTAGCAGGAGTCAAATACAGCAAGGCTGCACCTCCCTGATCCAGCCCTGATAGGTCTTCAACAAGAGAATCTGCCAGACCCTGGGAAGTCCAGGGCTTCTGCCCCAGGAAGCCCCAGCTTCCCACTATGCCAGGGCTCCAGGCTCCCTGGGCTGCTGTGTCGCTCCAGCTCCGCACTTCTGGGGCTGCCAGAAGATTCTGGCAGGCGAGAGCTCTATCCCCAGCCCCACACTGCAACAGGGACTCTGGCACTGGCCACATGCTACAGAGGGGCCAGCCAGGGCTCTAGCCCCAACTCTGTGGCAGGGGATCCACAGCAAGGGCTCTGACAATAGCCCTGTGCTGTGGCAGGAGTTCCGGCCCATTCCAGTGTTCCAGAGGAGCTGGTGGGGTCACCAGCTCTGGGCCCAGCCCCTGCCCTGCAGATGTTGTCCGGGGACACGCTGAATGGCATGCATCCATGCGTGCTACCGAAAATCAGCTCATGCACCGCTCCTGGCACACGTGCTGAGCGTTGCTAACCCCTGGTCTAGAACACTGCTGTATCAAAACAAAATACCTCAATTGTATTTGCTTGCGTTTCTGTAGCTCTTGATTTCTAAGTTCTTCCAAGCGTCTCAGTTCTTCCTGGCGCCTCATGAGATCTGCAAAATGTTAAATATTATACAAGGCCCTTGATTACTCTTTGACTTCAGAGGCTGGAAATGTTTCACTGCCAGCAGTAGAATGCACATAGCAAAATGTTCACTACTATTACAAAATGACTTCACTGGTAAATTTCTAATTTAAAATTCTATTGCTTCATCTGAACATGGTTATGGAATGAGCCACTATCGCATATAAAAATGATCCATGTATTTAAAGTCATTTACATAGGATACCACATTAAGTGGACCAGGGGTCTTTTCCAACAAAGCAATTCCTGGCTCCAGTAGTAACTAGCATTAGATGTTTCAAACGTACAAGAACCCCCATAGCAGGCAGATGTAAAGTAACTAGCCCTCAATGAAGGACTCTTCTTAATCCTGAACAACATTTTAAACTTACAATACTCTTTTAGTTTCTCTTAACTATATTCTGTACGTTCTTGTGCATATAAATATCCAGTTCTTTTCTAATACAAAGTTATTGGGCTTAATATGCTGTGGGACTGAGTTCCACGGATCGGGTCATTTATCTCTTACCAGTTTCTGAATTTGCAACTTTCAATTCCACTGAAAAAGTCTCCTGGCCTTCTTCTCATGTTAGCAGAGAACATAAGCTCTCAATCTACCTTCTCCATATCATCCATTATTTTATATACTTTCAACAAACTTTCTCTAAACAGTCTTTTCAATCCCTCTTCATATATAGAGTTTTTCCATGTCCCTAATCACTCTCAATGCACATCTCAGAACTCTTAATTTTCCAATATTAATTTGAGGTGACCAGTATTTCACAATATTGCAGATGAGGCCTGACCATGAATTTTTTATATTTTTTCCTATTTCTATTCTTTAGCATTTGCTCTTTTTTTTTTTTTTTTTTTTTTTTTTTACGGTAGCGGTACACTAATCAAAGGTCTTCATTGAAATGTCAACATGATGTGCACAGAACCCTTTCCAGAATCAATAACTAAAACAAAGTACATGTAGTCAAAATTTTCCTTCCAAAGTGCAATACTTTGCACTTAGCAACTAGGAATTTCTTCAGCCATCTTCTTGCCTTTTGCCTCACTTGGTTAAAGCCCTGTGATGCTCTTCAGTCTTCTTTGGACATGAATAACCTAAACTTTTCCATCTGCATACTGTCACCTCACTGATCACCACTCTTCCCAGATTGCACATATATTTAATACCAGTCTTAACAAATCTCCTTCTAACTCTTGTACATGTACCATTTGAACTTAGTAGAGAGGTAAACAGGTGTTCTCTGCGATATTCACCCCACAACAAAGTACACAGTTTTGAGAAGAAATGCTGTTTCCTTTTGTACACCTTAAAGTAATGATCTCAAACTATGTTTCTGCTACATCAATCTTTTTATGAACTATGGTATTGTAAAGTGAAAACTATGGACTAAGCATGGAAGTTGAAGCCTCAACTTCAGTAGCTTGTAGAAATCTCAGATCTTAATGTTCATAGTGTAATAGATAATTTTTCAAGTGATTTGACCAACTTTCAAAAAACATTTGAACAAACATTTATGTCCATATGCTGGAAATATGTTGCTAAGATATCTTAGGAATATACCATACAAGATTTGGGTGATCTTGAAAACAAGAGTGATAGAAAGGGAATTAAAATTTAACAGTGCAAAGTCATAAACTGAGAGACTAACAACAAGAGGAGGAGGAAGAGCTGGGTGTACTGGTTGATCATAAGACGACTATGAGATGCAGATCCTGGAATACATCAGGCAAGACATTTCCAGCATAGATAGGGAAGTGTCAGTATCACACAAGCCACTGGTGAATCCTCACCTGGAATATAGTGTGCCATTCCTGTTGCCCATGTTTCAGAAAAATGAATTCAAATTTGAACAGGGACAGAGAAGGACTATTAGGATGATCAGAGGAATGGAAAACCTACCTTCTGAGGAACCTCAAAAAGGTTGGCTTCCAAGAAGTTATAAGAGATACGTTATGCAGAGAATTCACAAAACCACCTGCTTTAGACAAAAGAATGTAGATTTGCCTGTCTAGGTCATACTTTGTAAACCAGAGAACAAATACATTTACAGATAAACAAACAAACCAGCAAATGGCAACTTGGTAAGCACTCCAGAGGACAGAGTCTCCAAGCCCAAGATGTCATCTTAGCTCTTGAAGCAGAGGTTACAGTAGGCAGAGTATCTGATTTTTACCTTGCCTCATCAGCATCAACTGATGCTCATGTCTAGCTGCTTCCATTTCCGCCTCTAGTTTCTCTTTGGCTTCTCTAATGTTTCTATCAACCTGCTCTCGCTGCTGTTTTTCCATCTCATCAAGAGCCTTCCATCGGGAAGCATACTCAAATTCAAATGTTCCAGGCTGGGCAAAACGTGGAGGCTGCTCTCTTTCCCTAAAAAAAGTACACAGTTAAAATGTACAGAAATATATATTTATAAATAGCTGCAGTAGCAAAATATATTCCTAATCACTTTCTAGTTTAACTTCTAACTTTAAATCAAGTAGCCTGTTTCTACAACTAAAAGTATTAAGACGATTAGGTCATTTTCAGAACTCAATCCCGAAACTTTATGGTAGGACTCTGCAGGAAGACTGCTTTGCATGATAAGAGAAACTGTTCAAATTAAACCTAAGTTAAATGTGTTCATTATCGGGAAAACTTGTTTTGCATTACATAGAAATTTTCTGATGTTCTAAAAAGAAGTTTTTCAACTAAACTAATAAATTGCCAGGCTGCTAAGCAAGTGGCTTATAAACATGATTTTTAACACCAACGTCTCAAATAGTATCAAGGCTTCCTTTTTTAGAGCAGGGGTGAGTAAACTTTTTATGCTGCACTCCCCTTTTCAGTCCTGCAATTAGCTGGGTTCCCTGGCCCCTGCAACCTTGGGGAGGACCACAGGAAGGGATGTGGGTGAGGGCATACAACGGGCAAGCTCAGGCACGGGGCAAGTGGCAGCTCCTCCCGGGGTAGCGGGGGAAGCACTAGGGAGCTAGGTTGGCTGCAGTGCCTCTGGGAGGAGCCTAAGCACCACACCAAAACAACCCCAGCCACTCTGGCCCCTGCTGCCAGGAACAAGCTGCCTCAGCCAGGCAAGTGCCACTGGTGCGCCCGGCCCCCTCCCTGATGGGCCCAGCACAATTGGCTCCTACCCTCCCTCCTGCAGCTTCTGCTGCGTCGCCAGCCCTCTGACACAGAGGCAGAGAGCTAGCGAGGTGGCAGAACCGTGGTGAGAAGCCTATTGCACTACGCCCCATCTTAGAAAGTGTTGCGCATGCCAGTTTGTGCACCCGTTTCCCTGTTTTAGAGTATTACTCAAGGTCTGCAAAAATTAAAGCCCATCAAAACTGTAGTTCACAATATCTTATTTACGCAAATGCATATGCTATTGTTATAATTTACTAAAGAACAGTAAGTCAAAATATTTCTTTTTTAAAATAAATGGTTATATTTTTATTTGTCATCTGAAGCATTTTTGTTCCAGCAATGAGGATTTGTTGGTGACAGTCTCAATTTTAAACACTAAAAGTTCTAAATTAAAATAACTTTGGTCTCTTCTCATACTCCAGAGTCACAGTCTACTTTATTGCACTGATCACTGTTGCATTCAAAGCCCCTGATCCTCCAACTTATGTACAAAATCACTGGGACCGCTCACGGTAAAGATAAACGTGAACAACTCTTTGGAATCAGAGACTATCCTATTCTCTGAATTTGCAATTTGTAATCAGGAACACATATAATTATGTATATTTAAAAATAAAAAAAATCCGCTTATTAGACAAACAGCCATCTTTTTTCCATCCTCTCTCCACACCTCAAGATAAAATTTCAAAATTTTGTTCACTATATTACCCCAACAATGCAGACATGTTTAATGAAATCTGAATCTAAATCCAACTTACTTATGATACTGTTGTGTTTTTTGCATTAATTTCTCTGGTAGCCCATCTTCATCATCAAATTGTTCCATAGGTTCTACAACAACAGGTCGAGGTGTTCTGAAAGAAATAAAGGTTTTTTGTGCTATTTTTTATTTGTTAATTTAACCAGGAAAATCCACAGTGAAACAATTTACATTGTATAGTGTTGTTAGGAAACATTTCAAAATATGATTTCCTTGGTTCAGTTTGCGTCCATGCTTTCACACATTTAATGATTTTTTAAAATGGCAGTGTCTCGGTGAATACAGTAAGTTTGGCTTACACTGAGCCATCTATTTTATCTGGAAAACATACCCTTCTCCTAATGGAAAAATAAATTGATTGATTTAAAGAATGAATAATAAACTAAAAACAACTGTTTGCAGGCCTGGAACCATGTTTTAATTATGTATTTGTAGAAATGTAGAAAAACAGATCTGGGTCCATGAAAGGGCTCCTAGAACCTATCACACCAAAGATTAATCAGGGGCTCTGTTCAAATTTACAAGAATTACAGAAATGTTTTTGAAAGTGACCTGCACCATTAAAAATAGAACTGATAGTTAGACATAGTTCCCATTACAACCAGAAAAGTCGCTTTAGTCTAACTGGCCTTTAAATGCTTTGTTCTGTAAAGTGCCCTATTGCCAGTAACCAGCATCTGCCCTTCATGAGATATACCTATATAGCATACACATTACAATATCAAATACCTTAACGACTTACAGAAATTTTCTTTTGTGGGAAAGCCAATTCTAATCTTTCCCAACACTGTCAGTTAAAAACATTCTAATTTTACATGGGGGGAGAGGGACGGCTTTTAATGAAAAAATTCAGAATTGTGCAACAGGTTACTATTCAAAGTGATATGACAGCATACTCATTATACAACATAGTGCTTGCTCATGTTCAACTTTTAGAGATAATCAAATGTTAACAGAAGAAAACTCATTTCATGAAAAAAAAATTAAAACAGCAGTTCTAGCAATGTTAGTAACCTGAGGATTATGATTTTGTCTTAAAAAAATGTGAGGACCTCTATTTAGGTCCAAGAAAAAAACTCATTCATAAAACTACCAATAACACTATTGCTTATTTGTGTTTTTATTTACAAATAAATATAAACAAATATATAAACAATAAATAAATATGTCTGGATAAAAGACTATTCTTTATTTAATGAAAGCAATTAGAAAACTCCATAAAACAAGTTTACAAATATTAATTTAAAGGATGATCTTGTTTTGGCAAAGCAAGATCACAAATGTTTAACTGGAAAGTTGTATTCTTAGATCTAGTTCTATATTCATTCCATTTCCATATTTTGATTCCACATAAAGCACAGAGAATGCCCATTCACCCAAATACATTGTGGGAAATGACATTAAATACATTAATGCTTTGCTTGACAGTTTAGCATAATCAGGTCTCAGATGCAACCAAGTCTGCTGGAATTCACTGACTGAAAAGTCAGTTTCAGTGAGGTGTCTCAGGAAAGCTCCACAAGGCTATTTTCTTCACATGAAGGTAAGCTCTTGAAGATACTGACATCTACTCTGAATGGATCCCTGATCCAATTGTTACTGGAATCAGGAAGAGGAAAATAATCACTGAATTTGTTCCTCAAATCCTACAAAATGTTCAGTAAGAACATTTTATATTTCATCAGAGAGCTTTTCATCGAACGCCTCAAGAGAATCATTCGGCACTGCAAATAATTCATACATACAGTTATGAAGATGATTTGACTGTAATTCAAACTTTTTAATCAGCGCTTCCACTTTGTCTTCAACTATATAGTTACAGCTACCTCCTGTAGACTCAAATTTTGTCTGTCCAAACAGGTAAAAAATATTGGCCGAAAATGCTACCAAAAATGACCATCGGGGGGGGGAAAAAACTGAAATGCCCACTCAGTGGAATGGTTGTTTCTATAAAAAATATTCCAATTTCATCTCACAACTCAAACAAGTAGTACAGTCTAAAAGAATACATTTATGATCACTACCCATATCACTGCAAAGGGCATAAAGATGCAGGAATTAAGTAGGCAAACTAATAAAATTGAATACTTTCAAAACTTCATCCAGCATTGTCTTCAGTTTTCATAACACTGTTTCTGGCAGCTAATGATTCTCAACATATACAACAATGATGACACATAACTTGCAGGTATGAGAACCCTAACGTCTGTAATGAGTCCACTGTACTTTCCTGACACTGCATGAGACCCAACAGTAACTGACTACTACATATGTTGAAAAAAAGTGATGGGGTTGTATCAATAATAGCGAAACCTAAAACATTTACCTGTCCACTGTTAATAGGAAGCCATACAATCGCAAACATAAAACTTCAAAATATGAACAGACCAAAAGATTTATTCAGCATTGCTTGGGTCTTAAACCCAATTTTTGTTTTTCTTCATTTAAATCACTGCTATGGGGTGGGGCAGGGGATGAGGGATTGAGTATGTAGGCTGCCCCAGGAAAAGAGGACTACCTCATCCCTCTCTCATCACAGGAGCTTGGGGCCAGCTGAGAAGTGCCTCTCCATGGCCACTGCAGCTCCAGCAGAACAGTGCATGTACCCCAGCTGGGAGACAGACAGACAAAGTGCTTGTCTCCACTTGCTCCTTACTTCGAAGGCAGCATGGTTAAGTAGGGTGTTGGGAGATTATTAACGAAGCGCTGCGCTGCATACGAAGCACTTCATTAAGCTAATTCTCCCCCTCCTGACACCCTACTTAACATGCTCCCTTTGAAGTAGGGAGCTAGTGTAGAGACAGCCAAACTCTCTAAGATACATAGTCGATAGCTGTCCCTTTCTCCTCCCCCCACCCCCTCGCCCCGTATGGTGCTGTCCCAATGGGGTTATAGCTCTCCTGGCCCCTTGCTGGCAAATTTGGGGGGCGGGGGGCGCACAGCACGATTGACGGCTGCTGGGTGTCAGGCTCATCCATCTCACTAAGAAAGTTGAAATACATTTCTATTTTTTTACAGTGTGTATTCACATTTATGTATCAATTAAGATTTTTACATTCTACATACTTATTTTCTTACACATGCCATTTTTTTTCCCTTCATATGAACATAAACGAAATATGTCATTTTGGATTTGACATGTTGGAGGGAGGGCTGCTCACCGCAGGGACAAAAAGTGTGGCCCGATGTAAAAAGTTTGCTCCCCCGTTTATAACTGCCCTGCTTTCCATCTCATATACCTGCTGCCTCCACGTGGTCTTTACATAGCAGAGCCCTCCCTTTCCATTTTATGAGAAGCAATCCTATTCCAGCACATCCCATTTTCCTGACACAACCAAACCCTTACTTTACTTTAAGTTATGGTAAGACAAAACTGCGTACCAAATTTGGCAGTCCTGTCTTTTACCATTTAGGAGGAGATTTTGAACAGACAGACAAACTATCAAATATATAGTAGGTACTGGGTCACGTTCCTTCCAAGTCTGAAAATAGAAATCTTCAATGCTTCCACTTACGATTTTGCCAAAATACCAAAGAGTAAACAGCAACTTGAGTCTTGTCAGTTTTCACTACCTTTACTGGAAATGTCATGCTCAGGAGTAAAACCTAAAAGAATCTAATTATTTGTGGAGAACTCTGAATGGCTACAGAGGAGGTAAATGTTACTGACAAAGAAGCCATAATGAAAATAATAATACCTACCCATGAAAATACAGTTCATAACTAGCCAGTTTTGAGGAAAAATCTTAGCAAAATACTGTTTGATGTAAACACACAAAACAACCTTCCTGATGACAATACAATAAAAGACATGACCATGCTTGTGGTTGCAATTCTCTATTATGTTATACAAACACTCACCCACAAATCCGATCAGAAAAAAAATTACACTCTTCAACTTACGTTGTTAGTAAGAATGCCCCATCACTGCATCTCTCTAGAGCCTTCCTTGCTGGAGGTTTTGCTGCAAATTCTACAAAACCTTTTCCTGTAGCTCTGCCACGGTCATCTACTACAACAACAGCCCTCTCCACTGGACCAAACTGAGAAAAAGCTTGTTCCAGTAGCTCATTGGAAACCACAGGTGAAAGGTTCTTGACTGTTAACGCTGCTCCATGTGTAGCAAATCGAATTCGAAGTGGTCTACTCTTCAAAATAGTACCATCAAGTTCGGCCTTTGCTATTTCAGCCAATGTTCTAGATTCCTTTACAAGAGAAAAACAAAATTATATGCATTCAGTCAATACTTCTCTCAAGAATGCTGAGTCAAATTTAGTTTTTAGCTATATTATTACTTAAAATATTTGTAAAATTACAAGCATATTAAAATTAGAAGGGGGGTTAGTCAACATTCAAAATATCCTGTTTTTTTCAATATTCTATTTGTTCAATGATTTCAACAATCTGCATTTATTTTTCCATACAGTTCCAATAATATGTCAGCCTTTAATTCCATGAGTTTTGCTTTCACACACTAGAGGAGGATTCCACAAACACATTCCTAGTGCAGAAAAGCATGCAACTCATTGTATGTGTAATCAAAATGAGTTCAGAACTTTCACACAACTCTTTTTCATAGGGATCTAAATTTTTCATTTCTGCCTGAGATAAGGAGAGGTTCCCTTCCTTTACTGTATGAAAAAAATTAAAATTCACAGGGAAATTTTAGTTTAAATTTTTGTTGCCATTCTTTTTATCCACTATTCCTTTTGATTGAACTAATTGCTGAAATGAAATCAAATATAATCTACACCCTAAAATGAGGGTGGATGATAATTTTGGACGGGAGGGTCACTCCAAGAATTCACAAGTGCTCAAGGACTTCATTTTTCTATGATAGTAACAAAGGAGGCGTGGGGTCTTGGATGGAAATTGGTATAGGCAGGAGCGAGTTTGAGTAAATGTGTCTGTGACCTAGGGCAAAGGATTGGGGTGTAAGAAGGGATTCCGATCTGGAGGAGGGGTACAGAAGAGAGTACAGAGGGTTTGGATTGTGACCTGGGGCTGGGAGTTGGGGGACAGAAGGAGGTCAGGCGCAGGTTCTAGCTGGGAGGCATTTATAGTAGGTGGCTCCCAGCTAGCAACCCAGTGGGACACCCTGCCTGTCACACGCTTCTTGAAACAGTGGCAGATGGGACCAGCATGCTCTCTGGAATGTGGTGGGGGGTGGAGGAGGAGGGAACAGCAGCTTTTTTCCCCAATATTTGAGGGGTTTTTTTTAAAAATGTAACTTTGCAAATTACAGAAACTGACAATTTTAACCACCTCTAAAAATCCTAACTCTCCCTTCCTATTCCCACCATCATGTGCATTTTCTATTTATAGTAGACTTGGCCATGAAAAGCATCACAGCATAGTAGACAGACTGGCATGCTAAATATTGGCAATGACCTATTTTTAACTGCCTCAATTTTTGCCTGAGACACCAAAAATCAGATTTTCAGAAATGATGAGAATGTATAACTGAAAAAGCAGGCTGTTTTAAAGTTTTTTTTATAAGTGGAGACCATTAAGTGGGATATCCAAAAACACTTGTATAGGTTGAAACTCTCTAGTCTAGTACCCTTAGGACCTAGCTGGTGCTGAAAAACAAAAATTTGCCAGACCACAGGAAGGCAGGATTGTCTAGCAGCATTACTAATACTTTCACTGCATATTGGGCTCTTCAAAGACATCTGAGGTTAAATTAGAGCTAAACAACAGCACAGAACACTGAAACCCAAGACAGATGGCTGTAAACAAACTTTATCAGACCACAGGAAAGTTCGCCACAACCATGGTAAGAGGTTATGAGGCTAACTAAAACCATACTAGACTACATTTGTTGCCTGATGAGAGTGTGCCAGACTAGAAAGGTTCAACCAATACTAGCAACTTTTGAAAATGTCGGTCCTTCTTTTCAGAAGGACCTCAAGGAAACAGCGAAGTATTTCACAAAAACATATTTCACTAAAATGCAAATGGTATAATCAAGGATACCCCTCAAACTGATGCTTGTTTTCATGAACAGAAGGAAATAATCCTACCCAACTCAGACTACATTTCTCTGAAACTAAATATACAAAGAAGAAAAGGAGTGGGACCAGTATCCTGAGTCTCCTCAAAGTATAGCATGTTAATTCATGCTACATCATTAATGGAAAAATTTAATTAGCCACATAAAGAAACTTGTGTAAATAATGCAGCGTGAAGGTGAGACAACCATCAAAACCCTACTAAACACATTTTCTTCTCTTTTAAAGAAACATTTTCCATTATCCACTTCTGAAATTAAAAGGCAATAGGTGTATCAAGGTATCTGTGAACAAGCGGGGCTAGCGGATTAAGTTCCCTAAGCTGTGGGGCTACACAGTTTCCTACTAAAGAGGTAGCCGTGTTAGTCTGTATCTTCACAAAACAAAAAAAGCAGTCCACTAGCACCTTAAAGACTAGTAATGTTATTTATTAGGTGATGAGGTTTTGTGGGACAGACCCTCTGAAGAAGAAATAAATACTATTGTTAGTCTTTAAGGTTCTACAGGACTTCTTTTGTACCTTTCTATATGCCCCACATCCATGCAGCTTCCTATGAAGCCCCAAGCACAAGCCCAGGTCTGCAGCAGGGAGAGATGCCTCTTCCCAACCCCCACCTAACTACTCCTCCACAACCCCCATACACACACCAGAGCTGAACCCACTTCTGGCCATTTCTGGGGAGCAGTAAGGTGCCCTAGGACAGACAAAAACTAGATAGCCAGTCTTTGTGTTATTACCTAGGAGAAGCCCAGTTAAGCCGAGGCCCCGACCCTCTGCTGAACGCCCCGCAAACCCAGAGCCCTCCTGCACTCCAAACAGCTCATCCTCAGCTCCACCACAAAATCCCACACCCTCAGGCCACAACCTATCCCATTTTACACCCTAAATCTGATTCCCCACCTTGCATATCAAAACCCTCAACCCCAGACCCACGCCAGGGCCCTTACCCACTTCTAGCACCCCAAAACCCTGACTCAAACTGCAGCCATCTTCCATTTTGCAAATCTCTTGCCCCTACCACTCTCAGCCTGGAGCTCCTTCTTGCATCCTCAGTTGCTCATCCACAGCCCCACTCCAGAGCCCACACCCCCAGACAGAACCCTTAAGTCCTCCTGTACCACAACTATCTACCCCTGTCCAGAGCCCCCGATTTAGAGGTCTCACTCCCAACTCCTTGGCTCCACCCCCACAACATAATGTCCATGTGCAAAATGACTTACTATGTGATACACCACCTCATACTGGTGCACATGAAGTCACTCCACACAGGGCCATAAAATAAAGGAAAGAGTGCCCCACAGATGTGAAGACAGCTGGGCATGCTGGCTGACAGGCACTTCCTGAAGATGGAAACGGAAAGAGTAAGGCAGATGGCAACTGAGGATGGACGAGCATCCATGCCAGCTGGCAAGGTATGAAAAAAAACCACTGTATCAGACAGAACAGCAAGAGAAGGAAAGCAGTATGACCAGCAATAGTGGTACCAGACATAGTGGTACTGAAAGGGGAAAAAAAGAGAGCAGGCTATAGAAAAACACCTATCCCACTTTTCTACCCGGCCCCCCCAGCATGCATAGAGGCCAGAAGTAAGAACCAAAAAAGCCAGAACAGGAAGTCCTGTGGCACCTTAAAGACCAACAGATATTTTGGAGCATAAGCTTTCCTTCTCACCCTATGATTCTATGAAAATATCTGTTAGTCTATAAGGTGCCACAGGACTTCTTGTTGTTCTTACAGATAAAATCAGAGACCCACAGGGCTGGAAGGGACCTCAGGAGCTCATCTAGTCCAGCCCCCTGCTTCAAGCAGGATCAACCCCCACTAAGTCATCCCAGCCAGGACCTTGTCAAGCCGGGACTTAAAAATCTCCAGGAATAGAGAATCCATCACCTCTCTAGGCAACGCAGTCCAGTGCTTCACCACCCTCCTGGTGAAGTACTTCTTCCTAATATCCAACCTCCACCTCTCCCTCCTCGGCTACCCCTCTGACACAAAAAAGGCCGCGCATCCCTCTACACATGGGGGGGCGGGGGCCAAAGCGCCCCCTCAGCGCATTCGAGCAAAGCAGTTAGCAGATGACTCAATTGTCCTACCCCCTCACACACACACACAACGTCGGTGTAGGGGGGTGTAGATCAGGCGACCACCTGGGCGTGGTCCGTCCCGATTTCCCTCCCCCCAACACAAAGGAGGGTCGGTCGAGTCGTGGAGGAGGCGGCCCCTTCCCGACTACCTCGCAGCTGCGTCCGGCGAAAAGGGCCTTACCAGCCGGATGAAGCCGAAGCCGCGGTCACGGTTGATGAAGACCTCGCTGGGCTCGCCGTAGCGCTCGAAGAGCCGCTTGAAGTCCTCCTCGGTGATGTCGGTGGGCAGGTTCCCCACGAAGAGGCGGCAGCGCTGCGTGTAGCTCTTCTCGCCGGGCTTCAGGAAGCTCTTGATGTCGATGGTGAACCCGGCCTCCTGCTCCTCGTCGCCAGCCTCTTTGCCCTGCGCCAGCGCCATGGCCGCCGCCGATACCTCACTGTCCGCCTCCAGGCCCCGCACCCCCTTCAGGCCGCCGCCCCCAACCAGACCGAGCGGAGCGGCCGGGGAGCTGTTTTCGATCCGCACTTGTTTCAGGTTCCGGCTGTTCGCCGCCATGTTTCGGTCTTGCTCGCTCTGTGGCGGGTCACGGAGCCGCTCTTAGCCACCGCGGGCACAGACCACCAGCAAATTCAAAATGGCGACGGCGCCAGCCCCAGTGAGTTAACGTCTCTAAGGAAAGCCCCGCCCGCCAACGGCCCAGAGCCTCGCGCTTGCGCAGTGACACGCCTGGGCTGGGCCAGGCGAGAGAGGGCGCGCGTGGAAGTCGAGAGAAGAGGGGCATGTGGGCGGAGGAGCGCGCGCTAAGGGGTAGTCAGTCCGTAGGGCTGCTTTGTTACAGGTGTTGGAACTTGGGTTGTTAACTCTCCCGGACCATACCGACCAGACAGCATTTGTTGCAATGACGTCCGTCGAAGTTGGCAACTGTAGTTGGAACGAGAGGGGCGCGAGGAAGAAGAGTGCTGCAGCCCCTTCTGGCTGGGAGGGGTTTCCATCGCGTACAGGTTTATAGTTTGGTTCAGTGGCTCTCAGCCCTCCCCCCCATGCTGGTGGCGCTGACACGCACCCTGGGCAAGGGAGGCGGGAAGGGCTCTGTGCCCGGGATGGGGAAGAGCCAAGAGCATAAGAGATTAGGGGTTGGGTTTTAGGGCGTTTAGACCTCAGCGTTTTCGGCACCGCACTAAGCACTTGCCCCCCCTGCCCCTCCCCTTTGCGCCTAGAGCCAGAGCAGCGCTGCTTTGTCACTTCAGAAGGGTCCAGAGGTCTGGCCATCGCCCCTGCCAAAGCAGTAGCGCTGGAGGCCGGAGTTCTGGTCCCCTTTGAAATGCGGGGCGCGAGGGAAACCCCCTCGTTTTAGTTCCCTCCTCGGTGGGTCTGCTCTGTGTAAATTGTTCCAGCACCCCTGTGCTTTGCTTGTGTCCCAGAAAGAGTGCCCCTCTGGCTGTGCTTGGACACCTTAAGTCAGCAGAGTTGCTCATTCGTGCCGCATTTTTTGCAGGAAGTCACCCTCTGTGGAAGCGGCTGCATTTTAGTAGATCGCAAAGGAATATTTTGGGGTCCTTCCGTGTAAAAACTGTTGTATTTAAAGGACTGAAAAATCCTGGGGCCTCATTGTTCTAGTCACTGCCCTAACCTAACTTGGAAAAATCTGAATAGATTTTCAGGATAATCAGTAAAGAGTCCTTCCTGTAACCCTCTACCTTCCTGAGTGCAACGTTCAGCTGCAAACTTTGCAGATGTTAAACCTCTTTTTGAAAAGTTGCAATGGTTTTTTCATTGTGGATAATGTTATGGATCAATTTAAATGACTCAGTTACTCAGAATAGTAATGGAGAGAGAGCCATGTTAGTCTGTACTCCCAACAACATAAAGCAGCAGAAATGTAGCACTTTAAAGACAGATAAAATTATTTATTTGGTGATGAGCTTTCATGGGATAGACCCACTTCTTCAGGTTTGTCCCAAGATGTCTCATCACTGAATAAATCATTTTGTTAGTCTTTAAAGTGCTATGTTGCTGCTGCTTTGTTCAGTTATTCAGAGAGGATTACACGAGACTATCATTGTGGTGCCATCTGGTGACTAAATCCAGGATTGTTTCAAGAATTTTAATCAAGTGGAAAGAAAATATATGGGAAACCTACAACAATTAGGTCTAGAGAAATAAGATGATGACTTCCTAAATTAAAAATATATTATTGAGCTTTCTTCTGTGTATAATATGCTTATTAGTAGTGAACTGAACACTGCCTGACTGCGGGATCTAAATAGAGAAAGAAATCTTCTAAACATACCATCTTCACAAGATGTTCCATTAAATCTAACCAGCCAGTATATTTATTTGCAAACTTTGTCATTAGAGTCAGGATAAAGTGAAGGGAAATGCCAGTGTCTCAGACTATATATTCCCTTTTACTCCTATAGGTAATGCTGATCTCAGTAAAGGAAACAATGGCTACCAGAAATTTGATTGTCAGACTCCCCATTTTGAGCATGAGAAAAGTGTCCTCTCTTCTAAAGACATAACTTTGAAAGCTGTATACCTTACAAACGTCACAGAATACATTGGCAATATTTTCCAACTAAAGTATTTTGCCTGTACTCCAGCTTACAAGAAAGCAATAATCAAACTCCAAACTAAAACAGAAAGCTGTGTACTAACCCCACAAGCCTGTAATGCAACAATGTCTGAAATATAATATGCCCTCATCTATTTCTTACCAGTCATTTATGTGCTCAGAAATAGATGATGGACTTGTGCAGGCAGTTTACTCAAATAAACTAAGTGATCTGGAACTTTTTGTACAGCTGTATCCCAGTCAAGCAGGAAAATGTGTGGTAGAAATATAAGGCTGGAAGAATCTTGAGAAGTCCTCTAGTCCATCCCACAAATAAGGCAGAATCAAGTGAACCTAGACCATTTTTGACATGTATCTAACCTGCTCTTAAAAATCTCCGATGAGTAGGATTCCAGAATCACCTTCAGAAATGTATGTCTGTACTTAATCATCCTTATTATTAGAATTTTTTTTGCTAATATGTAACCTAAACCACCCTTGCTCCAGATTAAGCCTCTTGTCCTGCCTTCGGTGGACTTGGAAGACAATTGCTGACTGTCTTTTTTTAATAACAGCCTTTAATATATTTGAAGATTGTTGGGTCCCCTCTTAATCTTCTTTTCTCAAGTCTACACATGCCCAGGTTTTTAACTTTTCCTCATAGGTCATGTTTTCTAAACCTGTTGGCATTTTTATTGCTCTCTTCTTCGATCTCTCCTGTTTTTCTATATCTTTCATAAAGTTGTGCTGCTCAAAACTGGACACACTACTCCAGTTGAGTCTTCAGTAGTGCTGAACAGTGTGGAACAATTACTTACCATATCTTACATAAAAGACTGTTGTTAATACATGCTACAATCGTATCAGTCTGTTTCACAAATGTATCACATTTTTGGGTCATATTCAATTTGTGTTTCACCACTGTGTCCAGATCCTTTTCAGCAGTACTACTGTTCATCCATGTTTTCTGTTTTTCCATTTTTTTTCTGTTGCATCTTGTTGATTTTAGATCAATTCTCCAATTTATCAAGATCATCTTGAATTCCAGTCCTGTCCTCCAAAGTGCTTGCAATTTGACACAGCCTGCAATCATCCACAGATCTGTCCACTCCATTATCCAAGTCATGAATGAAAATATTGAATAGTATCAGACCCCAGACAGATCCCCACAGAGCCCCTAGATAGTTGCCCAGTTTGACAGTGAACATTTATAATTATTCTGAGTGTGTTTTCTCAACCGTCAACTATAGACTAGACTCCATTTCACTAGACTCCATTTCCCTAGTTTGCTTATAAGGATGTCATGTAGGATTGTGTCAGAAATCCAGGTATATTACGTCTACAGATCTGGGGCCCATAAACCATAAGTGATTGGTGAACGTAGGCCTGGAGAAGACTAAGACAGAACTCTGGCCGGGAAGGGCCAGGTCCCCAGCCCTTAGAAGGAAGTCTAAACTTAGCTGCTGATCTCCACACTTCAGTGCTTCCCAGCAGAGCCATCCTTACAAATTATGTAGCCCTACACAACTGAGTTTCTCTGCCCCCACAACCTGCACACCTTCTGCCTGGGGCTTGAGGCTTCCCCACTCCCATGGCTCTGCTGAGAAGCTACTGCTTCCCCCCACTGTGGCTTTTGCTGGGAGCCTGGGGCTTCTCCATCTCCTCACACTTTTTCCCTTATCCCTCCCCTGCCCCCACACAACTTCTACTGGGGCTGGATCAGAGCTGAAGAGCTGGAAGCTCCTCTCTGCCTCCAGTCTGGCAGCAGGGAGCCCTCACTTGCCACCAGGTGCTGCTGGCTGAGAGGAGCATGCTGGGGAGAGGGGAATGAAGCCCTGTGGCTAACAGGAGAGCAGCTGGTGGGAGGAGCTGGAGAGGAACCAGCCATGGTGGTGAGGGCTGTCCTCAGGCATACAATGACACATGGAAGAATAGGGGCACCTGAAAATGTGGTGCTCCAAATTTTCATGTGCCCTGTGCAGCCACTAATTCCACACGTTTTGGGACAGCCCTGATTTCCAGCACCCATGGGTCATAGTTGGCACAACAGAATCCCCGAGTCAGTCTCCAGTGCAACTCTGAATACTGCTATTAGTTTAACAACAATTAAGCCCCACTATCAACCCTAAACAGTTTGGGGACCTCAGGCTATTTTACGGAATTAAATTTTGCCAAGATCCATGCTTTTCCCACCACAGCCAAACCCACTATATTTGGGAGGGGCGATGCAGAGGGTGAGACTCAGTGGGATGGGCATTCTAGAGAGGTTTTGGATGCACAGGGTTGGGTGGATGGGAAGGTAGCCCCCATAGAGTTACTCCGATTTCATCCCGCCCATAGCTGAAGAGTGATAGGGAAGAAAGTGCGATACTTCCTGGATCCAGGGAGGGTCACTGGAGATGAGTCTGACAAAGCCTCAGTGACTCCTTGCAGGGAAAGTCCTGCCATCCTTTCCCCAGCCCTCCACACACTGGGACTAGCAGCTGAGCCCTCACCTGGGTTGGGAACTTAGCCACCTGGCTTTTAATGGCCCAACAGTGGAGCTCTGTTGTGAAGTCAGTGCTTTCTTGCCCTCCCCTTACACGGACCATGTGAGGAAACTGCTAGCAGGCACAGAGCTCCTGGCATCACCCCTTGCCCCTGCAATGTTTTTCGGTGGGGACATAGCAGAGCCAACTACAAGGGGGAAATCTTGGCACTTTACACATGTCATACGCAGTGTGTGGCCATCAAAGAAACCTTTGAATAATGGTGACATCTTCTGGAGGGTTCTAGGTTCCAAATCCAAGTCCTGACAGACCATAATAATCTGCAATACCTAACAATGGCCAGGAACCTGAACCGATGGCAAGCATGCTGGTCTCTCTTCTTCATGCTCTTCTCTCTTATTCATGCTGTTTGAATTTGTAGTCACTTATTGTCCAGGAGTAAGGAACAAGAAGGCAGACACATTGTCTCAAAAGGTACAACAAACCTGGTGAAGAGACTATGTCCATGATTCTCAAGCGTTCACACTGCATTTCTGAAGTTATCTGGTCTCTGACCTGTTATCCTCTATCTCTTCTCAGTTACCTAGCAATCCCTTCGCAATCCAATCCCATTGAGCCTTAGACGATGACCAGGACCAGACCTCCACAGGCTTTGCGTTCTAGGATATGATCCTACACCACAAGGGATGCATCTTTGTCTTTCAGGAAGGATTCTTTTGAAGATGGGGTCTACTGTCAAAAGAGCTGCGTCTATACTGCTTTTCTTCTTTTGAAAGAAGAATATGCAAATGAGGTACTACATATGTAATTCTGCACCCCATTTGCATTTTCAATTTCTCTCATTTGCATGCCTCTTTCAAAAGAGGAATGTGAGTGTAGACACAGCCACTATGTTATTAGTACACTGCAAGTTTCTTCTAAGAACTATGAAGAAAAGGAGAAAATTAGATGGCAAAGAATAAGGTAAAGTAAGGCAGAATGCAAATAGATTTTTTAAAACAGACAAATATTTATTTACAGTATAATATGAAGGAGTTGCCCCATTGGATCAGAACCAGGGTCCATGTAGTGTACTGTCCCATCTCCAGCAATGTCCAATACTAGATCATAGAATCATAGAAGACTGGTGTAGGAAGAGACCTCAAGAGGTTATCCAGTCCAGTCCCCTGCTCGATGTAGGATCAACCCCAACCAAATTATTCTGGATAGGGTTTTATCAATCTGGGCCTTAAAAACCTCTAAGGACGGACATTCTATCACCTCTCTTGGTAGCCCATTCTAATGCTTCACCAGTCTCTTAGTGCAATACATTTTCCTAATATCCAACCTAGCCCTCCCCCACTGCAACTTGAGACTATTGCTTCTTGTTCTGTCACCTGCCATCACTGAGAACAGCCTTCCTCCATCCTCTTGGTACTCGCATGAAGGTAGGTGAAGGTTGCTCTCAAATACCCCCTCACTCTTCCATCCAGGTCCTTCTCCCACTCCTCATAAGTCATGTGCTCCAGACCCATAATCATTTTTGTTGCTCTTTGTTGGACAATCTCCAATTTGTTCACATCCTTTCTGTACTGAGATGGGGGTGTCCCAAAACCAGATACAGTACTCTAGATGTGGCCTCACACATGCCAAATAGAGGGGATCTAATCACTACTGACATCTCTCCATATGCTGACTATGCTCCTACTAATACAGGCGTGAGCAAAATGGGGGACAGGCCCCCGCAAGAGGAGTGAAATTTCGTAAGGCAGGGGCACCGCAAGATTGGCTGTGGCATCGCAGGCTCATCCATTTCATTACAACTGTTGAAATATGTTACTGTTTTTATGTATGTGTATTTACATTTATATATGGATTAATAGTTTTTACATTCTACATCTCTTCTTACACCTGTGGAAAGTTTTTTTTTTTTTTTTGGTTCCATATGAACATAACCAAAGTTCTGTCAGTTTGGATTATATTAGACAGGTTGGGGAGGGATCTTGATAACTCCAGGGATGAAAAGTGGGGCTGAATATAAAAAGTTTGCTCACTCCTATACTAGTGCATTCCAGATATCCCATTATCCTTCTTGACAACCAGGGAACACTACTGACTCATGTCATATCCAGCTTCTTGTCCACTGTAATCCCCCAGATAATTTTCTGCGGAACTGCTTCTTAGCTGGTTAGTCCCCAGTCTATAGGAGTTCATGGGATTCTTCTGTCCCAAAGGCAGGACTCTGCACTTGTCCTTGTCTGAACCTCATCAGATTTCTTTTGGCTCAGTCCTCCGGTTTGTCTAGGTCACTCTGGACCCTGTCTCTATCCTCCAGCGTATCTACCTTTTCCCCAGCGTAGATGTTTCTGAGGAAGGAATAAGAACACCCTGGCAGGCAGATGGGTGATGTTTAGAACACTAACAAGGCCAAATTAAAGCTCCTGACAGTATATAAAGTAAACCCTTGATTTAACCGACTAATGCGGGGAAAGGGTGTCCGTTAATACCAAAAGTCCGTTAAATCTGGTTATACTGTATGATGGTGGACTGACCTTCCCAGCCCCATCACTCACTCCTGTCCTATGCCACCCCTTTCCCTTCACCTCTCCTGCCCCATTCATCCACTCACACCTCCATCTCCCTCTCCCAATTACCTGGAGAGAGGCTGCACACCAGCCTGGCTCCTTCTACTTCCTGCCCTAGCAGTCCTCCAGTCCTGGCAGCTCCAGCCTTGGCAGTGGCTCCTCTGGCCCCAGCAGCCCCAGCCGTTCCAGAGGCCCCAGCAGCTCCTCCAGCCCTGGTGGCAGCTCTGACAGCTCTGGTGAGTTCCTGGCGTTTATTTGGTGGGATGGGGGCTGGCGGACAGGGTCCATTGTGTCTGAAGTCTGTTAAATTGGAGTCCGTTAAATATAGGGTTTACTGTATGCGCATTTTAAAATGTAACAATTTAAAGTTGCATGACCAAATGTTTTTCCATTTCCAACTCGCTACTTTCTACAGATTTTAATAAATACATTGCATATCTCTAATTTAAGATAAACATTTCAGTGTGTTATTATGGATGTAAACTAATGGGCTGAATAAGCTCTCTCCTGCCATCTAGTGATGAACTGGAGTAAAAGACTCTATGTACATGGATATTTGCATAGATACACTGTACCTGCTTTGCCTTGGTGATCAAGTTTACCCACTTGGAATTCAAATTCACCTGAGTCTAGGATCCAAGGCTAATGAAATGTTGTCTTTGCTTTGTTGCATGACTAACATGCACCAGAATTGTATTTAATATGCCCTAAATGAGGAGTCACAATGTCTACACTGCAAACCAAACAACAACAACAAAGCCTGTGGCAACAAGTCTCAGATCAAATAAACGCAGGCTCATTGGTTCACACAATGGTGCTAAAAACAGCAGTATAGATGCCCCTTCTTGGGCTCTGAAAGGCTGTGAGGGGCTTAGGTTTGAGAGCCCAAGCTCCTTACTGAGTGGGTGCAGCTACACTGCAATTTTTAGAACTTTAGTGCAAACCCCAGAGTGTAGACCTAGGTACTGACACTTGTTGCTGCAACTTTTTTTTCCAGATGTATCCTTAATCCTCAGGGTGTTGTACTGAGCCAAATCCAAATTCAGGTCACAAGGGCTGGAGTAGGTGTTCCTGTCCTGGTGGTGAGGACAGATAAGGGTTCTAGCTGTTATTTGACTTCCTCCAGAGTTTAAAGGAAGACCTAACCAGACTGAATTGAGAGTCTTTTCTCATTGACCACTGGAACTGAAGTCACTGATAAGACTTAGGCCCATTGTGGGGTTAGTGCTTTGGTAGAAGACAATGCAAAGGTGGCAATGATGTTCTCTGCTACCCAGTGAAATTATGAGAACTGAAATCACTAAGAACTAGGCTAAGTACTGGAGCCTCCGGACATGGCACTGTAGCTGAAAGCAGCATGGTGAATTATATGTCTTGTCATTTTCCACTTTGTATGTGTATAATTGATTGTTCCTTCCTAAGTGGAGTACTTTGCATTTGTCCTTATTGGAATTCATCCTGTTTACTTCAAGGCATTTCTCCAGTTTGTCCAGATCATTTTAAATTTTAATCCCACCCACCAAAGCATTTGCAACCCATTCCCACTCTGGGTATAAGGCCAAACACAAAGACCATTTTCCTGTGCAAGACAAAGACTGGCATAGATGGCAATGATTATGCCACTGAAGTGTACCTGTGCAAACTGGATCTTGATTGCCAACAGTCAGGATGGAAAAATTATTCCACTGATTTAGGCTGGCGTAATATCTACTGTCAATGCATTTAACTATGTCACACATTTTCACTGCCCTGAGCAATGTAGCTAGGTTGATCTAAGTTTTAAGTGTAGACTTCACTTTAGATCAGGTCATGTGAACAGTGCTGTGGTGAACACAATTGTGAGCAGGCAGCAGCAGGAAGGTTCCCACTACCCAGTGAAATCACTGAGAACTGGGCTGGGTGGAGGTAGCTCACAACAAGGCAGAGCAGCAGTAGAGGTTACGGTGACAGTGGTGGCTGTATGCAGTGGCAGAGACAGCAACAGCAACAGCAGTGATCAACAGTGGCAGAGATATTATGTGCTCACTCTTTCCCCATCTGGAGAGATGAATTCAAGTGAATCACTTGGATTCTTGAACTATGCTGGACTCGGACAATGTGAAGTGGAGTGACATTTATCAATTGGATTTTCACATGTCAAAGTGGGAAAATGAGGCAAACAACTACCACCCAAGATATTCTAAGGAGGATATCTATTGTAATCTCTTACCTTTACTGCCTATTAATGAGCTGTTTGAAAGACTCTGCTTGGTCACAGTCTTTACACAGTTGGATCTCTGTAGTGCTTATAAAGTGATGGAGATGCAAGAAGAAGATGAATGGAAAGACCATCTTCCAAGCCAAATACAGCCACTTTGAGTATTTGAGCTGTTGGACTGTGCAGCATGCTTTCAGCGTTTCATAAGTATCATCTTTTACATAAACAAATGTTCTCGTTTTCTCCAAAAGCCAGAACCTCCACAATCATCACAAGCATACTGTCTTGTAAAGACTGAAGCAAAACCACTTCTATGCAAAGCCTGAGAAAAGTGATTTGATATGGATACCATAGAATTCTTGGGATATATTGTCTCAACCAAGGGACTTACCATGTCTTTGGTTACACATAAGCAGGATTCAGAGATGCTTGGGGTTTACTAATTTCTACAAGTGGTTTATTAAAAGCTTCTTCAGATTGGTTGCACCGAGAATGGTGGTCCCACAAAAGGGGGCTGGTTCACCTACCATATAGAGAATCCATCAGCCTTTAATCAACTGAAGAGGACATTCACTTTGCATCCTCTATCCTGGTTCACCCAGATCTCACTAAACAATTTACAATTGAGGCCAATGCCTCAAACTTTGCCATAGATGCAATACTATCTTGTGATGTAAGCCCTACTAACCAACTCCACCACTGGCTTTTTAGTTTTGGAAGCTAACCTTGGCTACAAAAAATACAATAGTTACAACAAGAAGCTATTGGCTGTCAAGGTGGCCTTTGAGTAGTGGTGCCATTTCCTAGAAGGAGTATGATTCTTGGTTCATGTCCCGATGGACCACAAGAACCTGGAGCACCTATGGACTGTCAGATCCACTGGTTCATCTTCTTTACTCGCTCTGATTTTCTTGTAACTTATTGCCTAAGGGTAAGAAATAGGAAGGTGGATGCTTTATCCTGCAAAGATGAATATCTCAAATCTGGTTTGTTCAATGCATCCAACTCTGTCTGTGGGATGGTGGACAGTAGTCACATGTCCTCCAGTCACCCTCTGCACTTGACACTCCATTTGCAACCCAGATCTGCCAAAAACTTAATGAAGCAGGTTTCTGATCCAGCTCCAAGTTCCATTTGCAGAATTGCCTTCCCTGTCACCTGGCTTGTCTTTATGTTTGTAAGGGTTAACATAAGCTTCAGATATTGAACATTCGCCATGATTTGCTGCTTGCAGGACATTTTGACCAGTTCACGAGCTGGAACCTAGTCTCCGTGAGCTTCTGGAGGGATTGTATAAGGTTCTGTGACCTTAATGTCTGTACCAGTAACCTACAATCACTGCCCATATTTCTCTTCCAGCCCTGCTCACACTTCTAGTCTTGGTCTATGCTCCCAGGGACACTTAATAATCCTGGTTGTCACTGACACAGGATGAAATGTGCTTACTGTTTCTACAGCCCAGGAAGCACCTCACCATTTCCTGAAAAATGCTTTTAACCACCACAGCCCAAAGGTTACCAACAGACATTGTATCATGGGTTTTCCAGTTCATTTGCAAATTCTGGTGGGGACTTCTCAGGTTCCTTGGAATCAAGTCCCTCATCTTCTCTGCCTACTACCTGAAGACTAATAGGTAAAGAGAGAGGATCAATGAAATCTTGGAGCAGTACCTCACTTCTTTTTGAGCTACATTTAGAATGACTGACTTCCCTTGCAGTGCCACACTGAATTTGCCGATAGCAATGCAGTCGAGGCCCCCCTTCAACGCAGGCCATTCTGTGCAAAATATGGCTTTCATCCCTGCTTCCACTCAAGCTTAACTGTGAGTGATTGTGAGTTCCCTGATACTTACTTCTATGGATTTCACCACTCAGTTATACTGGCTCCACTGAGAGCCCAGGGATAGGAACATTTGAAGTCCTCCAGAGAAAGCTATAAACACTACACCATTAATGTTCTTCCAGTCTGGCCATAACAGTAAGATGTGGTTCTCCACCTAGAACTTGAGTTTGAGCCACCCATTCACCAAATTGGACAACTAATATCTCGTCCCTTTCAAGATTACAGAGCAGGAAAACCCAGTTGCCTTCAGGCTACAACTACTTGAGTCCTCCAAGAGGCACCCCATCTTCCACATCTCACTTATAACGCCCTGCACTGAGAACTTATACCCAAACAGCTCCAACTTCCCACAACCACCCATAATAGTCCACAGGCAGAGGAATAGGTGGTCCGCTGAATCCTCGACTCTCATCAAAGCTAGGGGAAGGCTCCAGTATGTAGTGGGCTGGGAAGCCTGTAATTTGGGCAAGTGGTTTAGGGAACTGGCTGGTGGCATGCTAATGAGGTGCTGAATATGCATTTCAGCACCTCATTAGTAATCTTCATAATGGCCATTTGCATCATCATTTCAAAGTTTTGTTTCAGTCTAGACATAGCCACTATGTCATATATAAAGTTCTGAGTTAAACTAGTTTCTTTAGGATGTGAACTCTTGTGGACCATATAAATAATAATGTATCTATATAATAATAAAATTTCAGGATTGTCATTTTCAAGCCAAAACTGGAAACAGATACAAGCACGGCTAATGGTTCATCTTGTTTAAAAAATTAAGAGGATGAATTTTGTGAGGCTTTCAGCGTCTATTACGGTCTCATTTTAAATTTTCAACCACTGTGACTTTACATCTCTGTGAGGTACAGCTGTACCAAAGTATGTATCTATCCTGTGACAGAAACTTAGATTGGTGTTCCTCAAACTAGGAGTCTGTAGTCCCCTGGGGCTCCATGACAGAAGTCTAGGGGGTCCATGGGCCCTGCTGATTCACCTCTCCCCCTCCTAGGGCTTAGGTAGACTCCTTGCCTGCTCTGATTCTGTGTGGCTCCTAGAAATGGCCATCAAGTCCCCGCAGCCTACAGGCACATGGGCAGTTAGGAAGGCTCCATGTGCTGCCCCCACCTGAGTGCTGCTTCACAGCTCTCATTGGCCTACAACCAATGGGAGATGTGGGAAGGTGCTTGAGGGCACAAAGGCAGCGTGCAGAGTCTCTCTAAAAGACAGTTACCTGTTCTGTAACTGGTGTTCTTTGAGATGTGTTGCTCATGTCCATTCCAAGTTAGGTGTGTGCTGGTGCACGTCCAGTCGCTGGAAGCTTTTCCCTTAGCCAGTAGCCATAGGGTCAGTGTGGTGCCCCCTGAATGGCACCAACATGGCGACCAATAAATGCACTGCCAGACACACCCCCCCGCCCACACAGTTTCTTCTTGCTGGCTGCTCCAACAGTGTCGAAGGCAGGAGGCTTTTGGAATGGACACATCTTGAAGAAAAAGAAGTTACTCACTTGTGTAGTAATGATGGTTCTTCGAGATGTGTCCCCATGGGTGCTCCACATTAGGTGTCGGGCTCGCCCGGGCACCGCAGATCGGAAATTTCCAGTGGTATCTCATCGGGTCATGCATGTGCTGATGCGCGTCGATCCTTCGCGCACTTTCGGTCACGTGCATGATCCAGTCCACGCCAGTAACTTGATCAACCACCCTGGATGCTCCTGAAAGACACAAAGCAGAACTCCAACGCAGGGAGGAATGGGTGGGTAGTGGAGCACCCACGGGGACACATCTCGAAGAACCATCGTTACTACACAAGTGAGTAACTTCTCTTTCTTCTTCGAGTGGTCCCTGTGGATGCTCCACATTAGATGACTACCCAGCAGTGACCCCAAAGATGGAGGTGGGTACCCGATTTATGTGCAGCTTGCCCTTGAAAGGACTGCTGTCGATAGACGCGTATCCTCATCCAACACCCAGTGCATCACATAATGCTTGGTGAAGGTGTCATAGGATGACCAAGTCGCCGCTCTGCAGATGTCTTTTAATGCGATTCCTTTGAAGAAGGCTGTCGATGTAGCAATCGTTGTAGTGGAGTGAGCCCTGTGCAGAGCTAGCAGAGGGGTCTTATGGAGCTTGTAACACAGTTTTTAGCAGGATACAATGTTGTTCGAAATTCTTTGTGAGGACAGGCCTTCCCCTTTTGATCTGGGTGCGAGAGACACCAGAAATCTGTCCGTTTTCCAGAAGGGCTTAGTTCTGTCTCTGTAAAAGACCAATGCCCTCCTCACATCTAGTAAGTGCAGCCGTGCTTCCTTGCTGGAGGTGTGTGGCTTAGGATAAAACGGAGGTAAAACTATTGGTTCATTAATGTGGAACTCTGAGGCAATCTTTGGAATGAAGGCCGGGTGTAATCGTAAAATCACCGCTTCCTTTGAGAATATTGTGTAGAGTGATGTTACAATTGTTGCTGCGAGTTTGCTCACCCTGCGGGCTGATGTAATTGCGAGAAGGAAAGTTGTTTTTATGGAAAGCAACCCGAGGGGTACCATGGCCAGTGGTTCAAAGGGTGGTCTAGACAGCGTGTTGAAGACCAAGTCCAATCTCCATGAAGGTGATAACGGTTTCCGAGGGGGGTATAGGTTTGCAAGGCCCTTTAGGAACCGTGTGGTAATGGGATGGGCGAATATGGCTGGCCCTTCCTCTCTATGTTGGAACGCTGATATAGCTGCGAGGTGGACCTTTAATGAGGATAGAGAAAGTCCGCCTTGTTTCAGCTCCAGCAGGTACTCTAGAATTGTGGGAATAAAGATGTCTAGAGGAGCCAATTGCTTGGACGAGCACCAGGATATAAATCGTTTCCATTTATGTATGTAAGTCCTCCTGGTGGAGGCCCGCCAACTACACTCCAGGACTTCTTTTACTCCTTCTGAGCGTGTGCTCCCTAAGGCGCTGAGCCATGGATTAGCCATGCTTGTAGGCGGAGCATTCGAGGATGTGGGCGCATTATGGACCCCTGACTCTGCATGAGAAGGTCCGGTACTATTGGGAGGGGGAGTGGTGGGCAGCATGGCATGCGTAGGAGCAAGGGAAACCATTGCTGTCGGTCGCACATTGGGGCCATAAGTATCATGCGTGCCTCCTCCCTTCTGGCTTTCTCTAGAACCTTGTGAATGAGTGTTGTGGGAGGAAATGCATACAGCAGGGGACCCTTCCATGGGACCATGAAGGCGTCCCCCAAAGAACCCTGCCCGATGCCTGCTCTGGAGCAATACTGTGGACATTTCTTGTTGGTGTAGGTGGCAAACAAATCGATTCGGGGAAAACCCCATCTGTGAAATACTTCATGGAGCAGATCAGAGCGGATTTGCCACTCGTGCATGAGAGTACAGTGTCTGCTTAGTTGGTCTGCTTTCACATTGTGGACACCCGGCAAGTATGAGGCTTTGAGCATTATGTTGTTCGCAATGCACCAGTTCCACAATTGGACTGCCTCTGCGCATAGCACATGAGATCTGGCCCCTCCTTGACAATTGATATAGAATATTGTGGCGGTGTTGTCGGTATTGACTCCGACCACTTTGCCCTGCAGGTATTTTCGAAAGCGCCTGCATGCATTAAACACTGCTCCGAGTTCCAGTATGTTTATGTGCATTGCCATCTCTGCTGGGGATCATTGCCCCGTGTCACTCTGTTGCCAGTGTGTGCTCCCCAACCTATGTGGGATGTGTCCGTTGTGAGAAAAAACGCAATTTGAGGTTGGTGGAAAGGCACCCCTACTAGTAAGTTCTTGGGGTCTACCCACCATGCCAGCGATTTTCGCACCTCCGTTGTGGGCGATACCATCTTGTGGATGGTATGAATCATTGGCCTGTAAACGTTCGCCAGCCAGTGTTGCAGGGCTCACATGTGTAGCCTGGCATTCTGTACCACAAACATGGTGGCCGCCGTGTGCCCCAGAAGCTGTAGGCATGTTAGGATTGGCACTGTGGGGCTGAACGTCATTACCTGCACCAGGGATTTGATGGTGCGGAAACGGGCATCGGGCAGATATACTTTTGACGTAGTAGAGTCTATGCGTGCCCCTATGAACTCTATGTTTTGTGTGGGCTCCATCATCGATTTCAACAAATTGATGACTAGGCCCAGTGAGGTGAAGGTCTTTGTAGTAATGTCTATCATGCGCCGGACATCTGCCCTTGAGACCCCTTTCAGTAGGCAGTCGTCCAGATATGGAAAAATGAACACGCCCTGCTGGTGTAGGTAAGCTGATACTACCGCAAGCGTTTTGGTAAAGACTCTGGGTGCTGAAGAAAGACCAAATGGGAGGACTCTGTATTGGAAGTGCTCCCTGCCCACTTTGAAGTGAAGAAAACGTCTGTGTGCCAGGTGGATTGTTATATGGAAATATGCATCTTGTAAGTCGAGGGCTGCGAACCAATCTCCATTGTCCAGTGCCGTGATTATGGAGGCGATTGTTGTCATCTTGAAGCGTTGTTTGTGCAAGCACCAGTTGAGAGCCCTTGGGTCCAGTATTGGCCTCCAGCCTCCTGTTTTCTTCTCCATTAGAAAATATCGGGAGTAAAAGCCTTTCCCTTGGAATTTTTCTGGGACTCTCTCCACTGCCCCTATAAATGTGAGGTGGTCTACCTCTTGCTTTAACCCTGTCTCGTGTGAGGGGTCCCTGGGGAGGGACTGGGTAGGGGGTTTTGGTGGCAGTAGTGATTGGAAACGGATGGTGTATCCCTTGGATATAATCTCCAGCACCCATTTGTCTGTCGTGATGCTTTGCCATTGAAGATAAAACAGTTTGAGTCGGTGGTGGAACATATGATGTCATTGGCATTGAGGGATCGTCTTGGTATTGCAGTCCTCGACATAACCGTCAAACTTGCTGTCTTGGAGTTTGCCCTGAAGGTGTGCACCCTTGCTGGGGACGCCGCCTGGGTGCCCTATACTGTTGTTGTTGTTGTTGATGGCGCCCTGGATCGTAACCCCACTGGTATTGCGAGTGCTGGCGTTGGTATGCATAGTGCCTTTGCTGAGGGTAAAATTTCTTTCTCCTGTACGGAGGTGTGTACATGCCCAGTGTTCTGAGTGTGGTCCTCGAATCCTTACTGGAATGTAGGACTGAATCAGTTGAGTCAGCAAATAATTTTTCTTTATCGAATGAGAGATCCACAATTTTTGTTTGCAGCTCTTTGGGGATGCTGGATATCTGGAGCCACAACTCTCTATGCATTACCACTGCTGTGGCTGTGGAGCGTGCTGCTGTGTCCGCTACATCTAGGGCAATCTGGACGCCTGTTCATGACGCCGCATAGCCCTCCTGGACAATCAACTTCACGACCGGTTTCTTGTCATCTAGGAGGAAATCCATAAGAGAGGTAAGTCTAGAATAGTTATCAAAATTATGATTTGATAGGTGGGCAGCGTAGTTAGCCATCCTCAGTAATAACGTGGAGGAGGAGTAAACCTTTCTCCCAAATAAGTCCGGTTTCCTCACGTCCTTGTCAGACCCCCCCCAACTTGTATTGAGGTGTCTTAGACCTGTGTTGTGAGGATTCGACCACTAAGGAATTTGGCTGGGGGTGGTTAAACAGGAATTCCATACCTTTGGATGAAACAAAGTACTTCTTATCTGCCCTTTTATTTGTAGGTGGAATGGAGGCAGGGGTCTGCCATATATTGGTGGATGCTTCCATAATGGCTTCACCTAGTGGGATGTCTATTTTAGATGATGCTGGGGGTCTCAGATTCTTAAGGAGTTTGTGATGTTTCTCCTGTACTTCTGCAATTTATATGTCTTGAGTGTGCGCCACCCTCTTAAAAAGTTCTTGGAATTGTTTAAGGTCATCCGGGGGAGAGATGTCCCCGGGGACAATCACCTCATCGGGGGAGGACGAAGAGGCGTCACTATGATAAACCTCCTCTGATTCCTCTGGTTCTTGAGCCTCCTCGTGTGGTTGCTCCCTTAAGGGTTCTAGGGGGAGGTCCAAGGACTCTGGACCTGTCCCCGCTGGAGAGGGCTGGGTTCTTTTTGAAGGGGGAGGATGGATGTAGGGATGTACTGGAGGTTGAGGCTGGGATCTGCCCCTCCATCTTGAGCCTCTGTGTCGGTGTTTGCCATGATATGAGCAGCTGTAACAGCAGGGGCAGGGTCCCGGTGATGGGGATCTAGACCAAGACCGGTGTCTGTACGTATGGTGCCTAGAGGAGCGTGACCGCCTTGATGATGTTGAAATTGGCAGGGATGCTCTGGAGTAGTATTCGTACGGTTTCGTGCTGGAGACCAGTGAAGGATGCCTGAGCCAGGGAGACGGCGGCTGAAGAAAAGGAGATGGGGGTCTTAGAAAAGCTGTTGGTGTTGCTGCCCGTTGTGGTATATCCATCTCGGGAGGAGAGCTAGGAGACAGCAGCATTTCGATGATGTCCAGGGATGGGCTACGGTGCCGGGGTTTGGATTTTGCTTTGCCCAGCCCATGCTTTTGAAAAGTCGGTGCCGCCATCTCCAGTGCCAGGGACCTCAGTGCAGTTGTCAGTGCCATGCCCGGTGCCGCTGCACGTGGTTCTGTGTGGGTGGCTTCCTCCAGCACCGTCAGGTCCTGTGCCAGATACCCCTGTTCTGGTGCCGTCGGTGCTGCAAGGCTCGGTGCCGTGGCCTCCGGTGCCTGCCATGTTGGCGCCTGCAGTGCTCTCGGTGCCGACTGCTTACTGGTCGGAGCCCCAGGCACTGCTGCATGCTGTGTGGCCTTTCTGCTGCTTTGAGCAGCCAGCGGTTCACGGCCTTGTGCCTCGCTCGTCCTGCTCACAGATACCACCAGCAAGGATCAACCTGGGGAAAGCTTCTTTTTCTTGTGCACAGAGGTGGTTAAGGAGGCAGCCTTCCTCTTATGTGGCCCTGAGGGCCCTTCCCTTTGTGGCTTCTCCGACGGCTCAGGCTGAAGGACCTTGTCAAAAAGGATCATCTTTAATCTCATTTCCCTGTCCTTTCTTGCTCTGGCCATTAGTTTAGAGCAGTGAGGACATTTCTGGGGAACATGGGCCTCTCCAAGACAACGAATACATTTACTGTGGTCATCAGAGGCAGGCATGGCCTCATGGCATGATTCACATTTTCTAAAACCTGGCGAAGACATCTCTGCCAAGGTGCTTAACTCCTTTCAATGTTAAATAAGGTAGTTAGCAGCTATTAACAGTCACAAAGGGATAACGTTTATGGCCATTAAGACAGTGAACCGCCTGAGGCAGCCGCCTCCTTCCCTTGTCTTTCTTTCCTCCCCTTTCTTTTCTTCTTCTATATACAAGAAAGAAACCAACTTTAACAGTCTTAGTAAATGAACGAATAACTATTAACTAGATTAAAACGAATTTATCTGTCTCAGGAGTTGGAGCCAGAGCGGATTCCGTCTGCAGCCATTGACGGTTGAGAGGAACTGGCGTGGACTGGATCGCGCACGTGACCGAAAGCGCGCGAAGGATTGACGCCCATCGGCGCACGCACGACCTGATGAGATACCGCTGGAAATTTCCAATCTGCAGTGCCAGGGCAAGTCTGACACCTAATGTGGAGCACTCACAGGGACCACTCGAAGAAGAACACCCGTTACAGAATAGGTAACTGTCTTTTCTTCTGCAAGTGATTGCTCATGTCCATTCCAAGTTGGGTGAATACAAGACAATGTCTAGGAGATGGGGTCGGAGCCCTGAACAGACTGCCGGACAGCCCTGCCCACCACAGCGTCTTCCCGTGTGTACTGCGTCAAAGTGTAATGTGCTGTAAACATATTAATTGAGTACCAGGTGGCCGTCCTACAGATGTCCTGGATAGGCACGTGTGCCAAATACGCCACAGAGAATACCTGCGCTCTCATGGAGCGTGCCCTAACCAGCGGGGGAGGAACTCACACGAACTTGTAACACTCCTTGATGCACATCACTATCCAGGAGGAAATTCACTGGGAGGAGACCAGAAGGCCCTTCATCCTATCAGCCACTGCCACAAAGAGTTGCTGCGTTCTTCTCAAGGGCCTAGTGCTATCCATGTAGAAGGTCAGTGCCCTTCTAACATCCAAGGTATGTAAACCTTGCTCCCTTGGGGAGGCATGGGGCTTTGGATAAAATACTGGTAGGAAAATGTCTTGGTTAACATGAAATGCAGTGACCGCCTTAGGTAAAAACACAGAGTGAGGTCATGCCAGATTGGCCTTGAAAGTCACACGTGCTAGTCTGATGGCCCTGAGCACCCTCACATTTATGTGGAGCCGAAGGTCTGAAACACTCCAAAGAACCTGGGTTTGTAGCTGACCCAGGTGCGCTCTCCACCCCCGATCTGAAGCATCAACTACGAAGGAAAGTGAGGGCTGCTGAGGGGCAAAGGGGACTCCTGTGAGGACAACCCCCTCGTCCAACCACCAGTTCAGGGTCAACAAAGTCTGTGTTGGCACCATAATCACCAAGTCTAAACTGTCTCTTTCAGGGCGATACACCGAGACAGCCATACCTGTACAGGCTGCATCTTCAACCAGGCATGCTGTACCACGAAGGTGCATACTGCCATGTGACCCAGCAAACACCGGGAGCAGCTGGCCATCATAGTGGGAACTGCCAGCATGTCTCAGATGATGGCCCCCGTGGACCTGAACCTATTCTATGGGAGGAATGCTGTGGCACCCCTTTCGTCCAGTTGTGCCCCTATAAACTCTATTGTTTGAGACGGGAACTACACCAACTTTGCCTTTTTGATCAAGAGACCCAGGCTTACAAAGGTCTGACGGATAAATTGTACAAGCTGAATCACCTGTTCCCTGGAACAACCCTTGACAAGCCAGTCATCCAGGTATGGGAACAGCTGCACCCCTGGCCTGCACAGGTGTGCTGCTACTACTACCATGCATTTGGTGAAGACCCTTGGGGCTGCAGACAGACTGAAAGGCAGGGCTGTGAACTGATAATGCTCCCCATCTGCCACAAACCTGAGAATCCTCCTGTGAGGAGGGTAGACTGAAATATGGAAATATGCATCCTGTAAGTTGAGAGCCACGAACCAATTCCCCCGCTCCAGCATCGAGAGTATGAGGACCAAGGATGTCATACAAAACTTTATCTTTTTTCCAAACTCATTTAGACCTCTTAGGTCCAGAATGGGTCGAAAGCCCCTCTTTGGTTTTGGAATTAAGAAATACCAGGAATAAGACCCCAGTCCCCTGAACCTGGGAGGAACTTCTTCTGTGGTCCCAGAACCCAGGAGGAATTGCACTTCCTGCTGTAACAGAATCTTGTGAGAGGTATCCCTGAAGAAGGACAGGGAAGAGGGTCAGGAAGGTGGGTACAAAGAGAAATGAATGGCATATCCCCTCTCTACCATATGCCAGACCCACCATTCTGTGCTGATGCTGCATGACATATGGTAAAAGCGGGATCGGCAGAATGAAAAAAGTGGGGATGCTGGTGTGGGCGAGATCAGCCCAGTGCTCCCGACTGTGCCATCAAAACTGAGGCTTGGGCCCCTGTGGGCCCATTTGGTGGCCTTGAGGTTGTTGGCCTGAATGGTGCCTGCCCGTCCTGTTCTGCCTTCTACTGCGGTCTGTTTGTGGTTTCAGAAACTGTCCTTGCTGAGGATGGGGAATAACATGCATGCATTGATTGGCAGGTGTGTGCAGGCCCAGGGAGTGCAGGGTGGCCTTAGAGTCTTTC
Source organism: Carettochelys insculpta (assembly GCF_033958435.1). Classification (NCBI taxonomy): domain Eukaryota; kingdom Metazoa; phylum Chordata; order Testudines; family Carettochelyidae; genus Carettochelys; species Carettochelys insculpta. The sequence continues at coordinate 44,758,539 of NC_134137.1, forward strand.
AGCATCCACAGCATCCAATGTGCCTGCAGGGCTGCCCTTGCAATCAGTTTGTTCTCCTCCACCATGGCTGTGAAGTCCTGCTTGGCTTCGGGTGGCACCATCTCAGAGAACCTAGGCAGGGCACTGACTGTATTATATGTATACCTGCTAACCAGAGCCTGCTGGTTAGCAATTCTTAATTCCAACCCTCCCATTGAATAGACCTTCCTCTCACAGAGATCCAAGCATTTAGCTTCTCTATCTTTCGGGAAGGGTCCCTGGGACCCTTGGTGCTCTCTATGGTTAGCAGCATCCACTACCAGGGAGCCCAATGAGGGGTGCATGAACAAATGTTCATTGCCCTGGGATGGGACAAACTCCTGTCTCTGATTCCTACTGGCTGTAGGAAGGGCAGAAGCAGGGGTCTGCCAAGCCGTTTTACCCGTAGCGGCAATTGTTTTGATTATGGGCAGAGCCACCCTGGTGGGGCCTGCAGAGGACAAAATGTCCGTGACAGGGTCCATTTCATCCCAGATCTCCTCCATTTGCATCCCCAAGTTTGGGTCCATTCTCCTAAGGAGCTGTTGAAATGCCCTGACATCCTCCAACACAGGTGAGGCCGATGAGCCTGCCACTGCCTCATCCGCGGAAGAAGAAGATGATAGCCCTTGCACTTCCATTTGGAGGGGAAGGGCAGTAGTGATGTGCCCAGGCACTTGGAAATTATGGGCAAACTGGGGGGGCACCACAGGCAGAGCTGGCATAGGCACCGGCTGGCCAGAAAACGCCGAAACAGGTGTCACAAACGGCACCGTTACCACTGCCTGCACTTCAGCTGGTGCTGGTGCCTGCCCCATTGGGATCAGAGGTACAATTACAGATGGTGCCAGCACTGAAGGGTCCAGTCGCATTGCAACAGCACCAATGATGGTGCCGAGGTCGATGCTGATGAGGTAGATGCAGGCGGATCCACAATGACCACCGCTTCCTGTCTTTGTTCCGGTGGTGGGGCCCCCATAGACGATGACAGTGCTGAGTGTGGGATCGGCGGGGCCCCCAGCAGCATTACAGGCACTGCAACAGCCTGGATCTGCGCCTCGTGAAATGCCCACAGGGTCCAAAAGGGCCATTGTTGAGTTGCCTGCAAAGACAGTGGTCAACCTGTATAGGCTGAGCGACAACTACAGTGCCTGCGATGGCTATGGTGTGACCTTCTCAAACTCCCACTCCGTCCAGAGCTCGAGTAGAAGTAGTCCGACTCCGACACTGATTCAGAGGCAGATGACCTCAGCAGGGCCATTGGAGTCAGCACTGATGTGCGTACCAAGGGCAGTGCCGGAGCATAGGGCACCTGAAACTGCCCCACAGTCTGCTCACTCTGCACTGGAGCGCTCAGCAGTGGATACGGTATTGGTGCCCACGTTGACATGAGTGCAGGGGTTGGCGCCGATGTCACGTCCATGAGCCCCAATTGCTCTGTTGCAGTACTAAGGCACCTGTCCTCCATAGGCAGAGAAGGACCTGGCACCATCATCTGAAGCAGTCCTTATGCTGCTCAAAATGCCTCCAGTGTTGAGAGCAAGTCCAGTGCCTGTGGGCTCTCACTTCGCACCAGCTTCAACGGACGCACCTCCTGCCCTTTGACAGTGCGCACTGGAGCCTTGGTCTTGAGGCCAACCTGCTTTGACTTCAGCAAACAATGCCTCTTGTGCCTCCTCTTCTTCTTTGGCACTGGAGATTGACTCCTATGGTGCCGAGAAGGCGCCGGTGCCTGCTCCTGGTGCTGAGAGTCCTTAGGCGGCTGCTGGAGACTCTTGAGACTTAAGAGCCTCCTCCATTAAGAGGACTTTAAGGCGGTGGGCCCTATCTTTCAACGTTCTGGGCTTAAAGGCCTTACAAATTTAACAGCGATCACATAAGTGTCCTTCCCCCAAGCAAACCAAACAGGCTGAATGGGGGCTCATTTTTTGTTCATATGTCTGCCACATGTTGGACAAGTCTTGAAGCCTGGGGAGCCAGGCATTCCCTGGTGCCAAGGGGGATGGAAAGCCCCGCTTCAGTTATTAGTTAAAACACCGACTAACTATGAAATATTAAAACTATTTACATTTCTTCAGGAACTATTTACAGTACAATAGGCTACTAGCTAATGATTTGAACAGAGAAAGCAAGAGCTCCAACAACCAGCAGCTGAGGGCGGTGTCAGGCAATGCATATATTTTGGTCGCCATATCGGTGCCACTACAGCGGGTGCCACACTGACTCTATGGCTACTGGCTCGGGCAAAAAGCTTCTGGTGACTGGGCGTGCGCTAGCACACACCCAACTTGGAATGGACACGAGCAATCAATCGAAGAAGAACTACCCATTTACCTATGGTCCTCGGGAACTTAGTGGTTGCTTCCTGAAAGCTGCAATAAGCTCTCCCGGGACCCTGAACCCCCTTCCATATCCTAATCCCCTGTCCCTGCCCCAAACCTCCTCCATAGTCTCAACCTGTCATCCCAGGGCTTACCTCAGAGCCTGCACCCCTAGCTGGAGCCCTGACCACCCCTCACAAGTCCACTTCCTACCCCAGCCTGGAGTCCCGCCCCCACCCCCCCCCCCGCACCTCAAACATCTCATGTCCACACAATCCTCCCAGCACACCCTCCTGGCACAGAGAGTTCTGGTCTGACTCACCAGTGCCCTGTTTACACCTTGATGGAAACTGATAAAGGACGGGTGTTTTCCTGTGACAAGCCAGAGGGGAACAGAAAATGCGTAAAGGGATTGTCAGCCCCTTATGAAAGCTTAGTAGGTTTTTTGTTGGCTTGGGTCGAAGAGAAATCAGAACTCTGGGATGAAGAGTCCCCAGGGACAATGGGGAAAGGCCAATTCTCTAGGTCAGTGTGACTGAAAGGGTTGGCAGGTTAATAAGGAAGTTGGAAGACTTCAGGTCCTGTCCTCCATGAGAAATGGAGCTGCCTGGACCAAACTAATGAGAGACCAGGAGCCTGAGCTAAGCTAAGGAATAGAGCCACACTGGTCAGAGAAACAGCCCAGATAGCAGATCTGTGCTGGCAGTCAAGCTGTGGTAATTAGAGTCAGAGGTGCAGCACAGAGAGTCGTGCTGCAGCAACCAAAACCACAGCAACCAGAGGAGCAGCCCAGGGAGCTGTGCTGGGGAAGACCAGCAGCAGTTCTGAGGCCCTGTGGAGCTGGGGCTGCAGCAATGTGGAGCTAGGTGTGTTGAGTAGTTGAGAGAGCAAGAGGGGACCCTGGACAAAGAACCAGCACAGAGAGATCCTTGAAGGCCAGATGTGGGGGAGATCATAACCCCAAAATGGTGGTGTGAGAGGAGGCAATGCTGGGCAGAAGGGTCCTGCCCCTGGAGCCTGAAGGCATGTGGCCACCACAAGAACAAGTGTCTGACTCATGGCATCCCCGTAGCACAGCCAGAGCCTGGGAAGGAGGCCTGACATATGTGAGGAACAGACTGTGAACGTTATGGTCCAGAAACTGCTTTTTCTGATGTCCCCTATCCTTGTTTTTCCTTAACCTTTCCCATTTTTAGTTATTTTTAATTGATTGCTGTTTCATAAGTTGTTTTTGCTTACACAGTATACAGTGGTCATTGCCTCAGGAAAGTGTCTTGGGGACGCTCTAGCACTTGTCCTAAGTGACCACAAGATTGGGGGTCAAGCGCCTCTGAAGTCCTGATCCTAGAACAGTGGAAGGGAAGTCCTTGAGATCAGGCAGGCCTCTGAGTAAAGGGACTCAGAACGAGGACTCAGATCCTTTGCTAGCCAATTCCACCAGGATGGTGTATGAAACAGGAAAATGTCGTGCCTCCACCCCCACCTCCGTTCCCCTACAACCCACATAGCAGGACTATTCCCTGCTTACAAATAGGAAAGGGAAGACTTCTGCAGGGAAGACCCATATGCCATGGGACTTTGGAAGCCAGAGCCAGAAGAGTGAGCATCAGGAGGTGAAGTGTAAAAGGGGCAGCAGAATCAGAAGAGAGAAGACAGATCCTTTGGGGCAGAGAGATTTAAAACTGTTGTAAAGAAAGACTTTGTTTTGAACTACTGGGGAGAGAGACAAGTGACTTCTGTTCATGACAGGCTCTGTTGCCAGCCTGAGTGGCACTGTTGAAGGATGTCACAGAGATCAGGGAGAACACAAGCCTCAGAAGCAGGGCTGTGGGTTTTCCTTTGTAAAGAAGGAAAGGTTTTGAGCCTATAGAGCCACTGAAAAGTGGGTGCAATGTTATACATATAAAATACATGAGGTCTTTTCAGGGGACAAGGCAGTATGCCACATTTATTATAAGAATGTAACCAATATCTAATGCCTAATGGCCACCCACCCACACCAATGCTATGTCTACACTAGCCCCACACTTTGAAATGGCCATGCAAATGGCCATTTCGAAGTTTACTAATGAAGCGCTGAAATACATATTCAGCGCCTCATTAGCATGCGGGCGGCCGTGGCACTTCAAAATTGACACAGCTCGCCGCCGCGTGGCTCGTCCCGACGGGGCTCCTTTTCGAGAGGACCCCGCCTACTTCGAAGTCCCCTTATTCCTATGAGCAGATGGGAATAAGGATACTTCGAAGTAGGCGGGGTCCTTTCAAAAAGGAGGCCCGTCGGGACGAGCCGTGCGTCAATTTCGAAGTGCCGCAGCTGCCCGCATGCTAATGAGGCGCTGAATATGTATTTGCATGGCCATTTCGAAGTTTGGGGCTAGTGTAGACACGGCACAAGTGTTCTGCAGCTGCTATATAGTTTCCAGTCCTGATCGTAGCTGGAGTCCGTAGCTTGAGCTCACAGCTTCACTTCACAGCTCATGGCGGCTAACTGGCCAGGAAAATTGGGCACGAGGAAGAGCCAGGTCTCTGTCGGGCACACACCGATGTTCTTTGGTGTTGCAAGCAGAACGTTACACAGTTCTTCCCTTCTCTCCCCTTCTTTTATAGGCTTCAAGTTAGATGTAAGCCTATGGTCCTGCTGTGTCGTGCTGCCTCAGTGTTCAGACATGACTTTCATCTTGTCCTTAATGGGACTTTGTTCTTTTGTCTTTGGGGTAGATCTTTTTCTCACCTTCAGGGAGAGATCTGCACTCTTCAGCCACTGGTGTTTGATCATCAGGACAGGCTGGTGTTGAAGATCAATCACACACAATCACACATTCCCCATTCACACATCTAATACAATTCATATCCTATTCACACAATTTAAGTAGAGTTTTGGTTTCAACAGAGCTTTACAAAATGGAGTATGGTATCAAAATGGATCCTTGGTTACAATATGGAGTCTGGTTTTGTCCTTAATGGTACATATTACAACATAACGTGAATTATAAATATAAACTGATAAGATTAGACTAATCCTGTGTTCATAGTTAATCTTATTAGTTAGCATACAAAGAATTAATACAACATTACAAACAGGTTCATTTTTTCCTAAATACAATATTACAGTTTCCCTTTTTCGTACTAATTAACCCTACAGCAAGATTATGTAAACTAAACCTCACCTCTGAAGGGATAATTTTGTTCGACACACCCATGCCTATACAGTTCTTAAATGGGCCTGAATACGGGGAAACAGAGGCAAGGTACCATAAAGTGACATCTGGCTATCAGAGGCTGCTGAGGAGGCAGCTTACATTTGTTACAGCCTCTAGATGCAAATCAACACACACATCATCCACAGTAAGACCAAACACACATAGCTCCTCACTCCTCACATATCATGTATTGTCCATCCACACTACTCTCCCAGACCATCAGTATAAACAATAGCCAATATAAACATCTGAAACCTAGAAGATCTGCTGAGTCAGTGTGAAGTGACAGAAATAGCTACGGAGCTTTTTGGTTTAGGTTCAATCATCAGTGCAATTTGCAATCTGTTATCGCCCAGTTTTTAAGTTCTCAGCCATTTTCATCTTTTTTTATGTGGCTGACTTTATTAATTGCACCTGTGCAAGAGCACAGCCTTTTAGTTAGTAAAAGATGTAACTAGTTTCATCCTCTCACATGGGATTTCAATACTGCTGAGGAGAAATGGTGTTAATGTGTTTCAGGCAATGTAAATGCAACCATATTGGTCCCAAGACATTAGAGATGACTTTGGTGAGTAAGGTAATATTTTTTATTGGTTGTACTTCTGCTGGTGAAAGAGACAAGCTTTAGAGCCACAAAAAAACTCTTCTTCAGATCTGGGAAAGGGACTCACAGTGTCACAGTAAAATACAAGATGAAACAGGTTATTTAGCATAAGCAATTAACACATATTGTGAGGGACCATTCATTGTATAGCAGATCCACAGATTTTGAAAACTATTGGGGAGTTTTGGTCATTGTAGTAGTGAATATGTCTGCAGGTTGTGTAGCTGTTGTGCTGGCATGGTTTGGTGCTGCTTAGAGTTGGAGCTTTCTGATCTGTAGTGAGCGTACTGATGAGCTTGGGGACGGAGATAGGAGGTATTGTTTGAAGGCCAGAAGTGGGTGTTGGAACAGATTCCTTTCAAGATGGTACACAACATATAGGTTGTGTCTACACTACAAAAATAACTTCAAAGTTGCTTATTTCAAAGTACAACTTCAAAGTAAGAAACTTCACAGTAGAGCATCTACACACACCCTACTTCGAAGTAGGGCACTACTCCATTCCCAGGAATGGAGTAAGAACTTCAGATTTGGGCTCCCTACTTCGAAATAAGCAAAAATGTGTATAAACTCTCTGCTGGCTACTTTGATGTAGTGCCTAATTTGGAAGTTAACTGCGGAGTTAGTTCCTACAGTAGATGCACCCCATAGTGTACATCATCCAGTGCTCTAAGTGCCCCAGTAACAGCTATATCGGTGAAACCAGATAATTGCTATGCTCTCAAATGAAATCACACAGGATGAAGACAGATATCCTCCCACCTCTGGGTGAACACTTCACAAGGTGATCATTCTACATATGTATCAATCATCATCCTCAAAGGAACCCTGCACAGCACTTTCAAGAGACAAACCTGGATGCCTAAATTCATTTCTTTGTCAAACACCAAAACCATGGACCGAGCAGAGACACCAGATTTGTGTCTTAGTACAACAGTGTGAAATCTGCTAATCCCTGCTTATTCTCATATGACTGCAGAGGTGTTAACCTTGAATGGCCCCATACAATAAGTGCTAACTATTTATGCTAAATAATCTGTTTCCTTTTCATTTTGCTGTGATGTTGGGGAGTTCTTTTCCCAGAACTGCAGAAGAGCTTGTCTCTCTCACCAAGAGTAGACGGACCAATAAAATATGTTAATTACCTCATCCTCATAGTCTTTCTTATTTGTTTCTGGAAACTGCTGGCATGAATTGGCTCAAAATGCCAGTTTTCATTGCAAACTTGGACTGCTTGCTCTATGTAAAGCCTGCAATCCAACTGACTTGAATGTGAACTCTCAGAAGACTACTGTGCAAAATGAGTGATTTTATTTGAAAAATAAGCATAAATGTGTGAATATAGACTGCAGTCCAACCAGTCAGGATGCACATTTAACTTAGAGAAGAGCTGCCTGTGAAAAGGCCAGTATGCTGTTATACAGCTTTGTGTTATGTGCTTGCTACAGTACAAGTATGACAAAAGTTGCTGAGTTGTTCAATCTGTAGATGACAAGTGGATGAATGTACAATCCATTCTAATAGGGATCTAGGATTCAAATATCAATCCCTTACTTACCAAGGCATGGAACTAGAATTGTTCCAGGGCCATCCATGGAAACAAACTGGATTAGCTATAAAGAGCACAGCTGATTACAATGTAGAAACACATAAAAGCTACATATAATACAAGGAAAGCAATATGGCAGTCAAGGCATTCTCTGTTTAACAGTGTGAATAAGAGGCAGAACAGGCAAACTTATTCCTTGAATAATTAAAACAAGAGGGTAGCAACTCATATATTAGACAGAGACACCCCAAATAAATGAAGTACTAATAAAGAAATAATATGTCCCTTTTAGATTAATCTGATATACATACATATCTCATAGAGCCGGACGGGACCTAGAGAGGTCATCAAGTCCAGTCCCCTGCACTCACAGCAGGACCTTTCACCATCCCTGACAGATTTTTTTTTAGTCTAACCTCACACAGAATGGCCCCCTCAGGGATTAAACTCACAACCAGGGGTTTACAAGGCCAATGCTCTAACCCAGGGGTCTGCAACCTGAGGCACCAGAGCCATGTGCAGCTCTTTAAGGACTTCTCTGTGGCTCCCAATGCTATAATTGCAAAGTAAAATAAAAAAAAAGACCCTCCTGATTATTTTTGATAAATGGTGAATGTCTAAAAGCCCAAAAATGAACAAGTCATATCTAAATAGCAAACAGGGATGGTGAAAGGTCCTGCTCTCGAAACATGGGAAAACTCTCCCTAACCTCCTCCAGAGAGAGAGAAGGTTTGGGAGTGAAAGTCAGGAAGACAGTGGTACAAGCACACACGTAAAGTGTGAGGAAATAAACTATGTAGTAAGTCTGTGAATGTCCTGCAGTAAACACGTAAAAATTATTGTGTGCACGCAGTTCTTAAAATAGGGGTACAAAAAGTATAGTTTAACGTTATTTATTAAGGACTGTCTCATATTCACATGCATTGCAGCTCTTGAATTATTGAGATTTTTACCATATTGGAAAAAAATGGCTCTTCTTACTATTTTGGTTGCCAATTCCTGCTCTAACCAGTATGGTGTCAAAAGTGGAAGTTTGAGTGCATAAGAGACTACACTCAAATGCAAGTTCTGGGAATGGAGCTGGTGTCTCACCCTGAAAAATGCATGCAATTCCTTTTACAGCTTCCTAGTTCTGCTGAACACCAGGGGAAGGCAGGGCAGCCATGGACCTGCCTTTCTCAACTACTTTTGAGAGACTTGCACCATGAATTGTACTTATGGGCACACAAGCACTGCAGTTCTGTTCATTTCCAGAGGCTCAAAGCTACCTTTGTAGTTGAGCTGGCCGCAATCTCTCCCACCACAAATTGAATCCCTTCTGGGGTATTAAAGAATTCAACAAATAATCAGTTTTCCTTCACTAAGGTCTTAAGCCCTACCTCCAGCCCATTTAAACTGAACCTTTTGTTCAAGCTCCCAAATAAGGTTTGGCCCCTTCTTGGAGATTATATCATTTTGCCAGCGTCCAGTAGGGGAAACCGAACCTGTCCACAACCCCAGGTTCCAACCATGGACCCTATACACAGCAGTAATGCACTACTTACTCCAGTTCCTCACTTCTGTTTCCTTAGGCCTCTTCTTATTGTGCCCCTTTTTGTCTGCAGTTCTATTTCAGGACCAGCATCTTCAGGGTCTTCTCTGATGTTATACCAGACAGGAGCACTCTTCTTCTTCTACTAAGCCCAAGCAGCTTCTTTCATCTAGGTCAGAAGAAAATTATTATAATTGCTTAAATTATTTCAAGTTACCTTATTTCAAACTTGGTGTCATTTGAAGTTCAAAACGGGGCTATTTTGAGTTTTCCACTATCCCTCTCACAACAAGGGGTAGCAGAAACAGAATACCATGCTTAGGATAACATTATTTCAAGTGCGGTTCATAGCCCCAGAATTGCTATTTTGGGATACATTTGTATGCCAAAATAGCAACATTAGTCTAGACATAGCCTAAGAGACTTCAGTGCATACAGATTCTTACCCTAAAGACAAGTATCACTGGGTAGCCATATTAATATGCGTCCACAAAGACAACATGAAATCCTGTGGCACCTTATAGACTAACATATTTTTTGTAGCAAAAGACCCACTTTGTCAGGTAACTTTGTCAGACATGCATCTGACAAAGTGAGTCTTTGCCCAGGAAAGCTTGTGTTCCAGAAAAATCTGTTAGTCTGTAAGGTGCAAGAGGATTTCTCATTGTTTTTACACTAAAGAGCTGTTCTTCAGGTAAAATCTTCAAACAAGAGCTGTTCCTTTATTCTGATTTAGGTCAACAGGCTTTCATATTTCTTTGTTTCTACTTAGGGTGTGCTGGGCAGATTCCAAAGCAGGCTGAAGACAAAGATTTGGTAACTCTCCATTGCCTAAATAGACTTTTTCATAGAGTGTGAAACATTTGTTTTTTTCTACACACAAACACACCCTCCGATGGAAAAACACTAAATCAAAATGGCTTTTAGAACCAGTTGGTATGGTCACATGTCTTTCTACAACCAGCCATCTTCTAGACTTACAGGACCAACAAGGGTGTTTACAAGTCATTAAGCTGATCACCCAGTCATTAGGGTTAGGGAATGGTTGTCATTAGCACATTTAAAACTATAGATAGATGTACATTCCATATTTCTAAATTAACATGCGAGAATTATATTTGCACAAAAATACAATATACATATCCAGCAGATCATAACATTAAAATTGATATGTTACATGAGTTATTTTATCCAAAACATCTCAAAGTTACCCATATTTATACTCAAAAACCAATTTTCCTAAAGGGATCCATCACAAAGTCTTTGTATTGAAGAAGGAAAAAGCACATTTGGATAAAACTGGTTAACTTAGTGAGAAGGGCTTTGAACTAGGTTCAAAGGGGGCAGAAGATCAAAGTCCACAGGTAAGTCAAAAAGACCTGGTAAATTTTGGGAGAAGGGTCAGAATTTGAGGGGAGCTTACATTGTAATAGCAGCGACAAAGGAGAGACAAGACAGAACTGGGAGCGGATAATCTATGTTGTAGATGTTTGTATACTGAAGTGAGAAATATGAGGAATAAGCAGAAAGAACTCAAAATGCCAGTAAACAAACACAACTATGAGAACAACAAGAAGTCCTGTGGCACCTTATAGACTAACCAATATTTTGGAGCATAAGCTTTCATGGGCAAAGACCCGCTTTGTCAGATGCATGAGTTGGGAGGTGGTTTCAGAGGGGTATTTAAAGAGTGGGGTCCCAGTAAAAGGGAGGGCCAGAGCTCACAAGATCTATTCAGCAAGGTGGAAATGGCCTATTATCAATAGTAGGTATCAAAAGAGGAAAAAACAATACAGATCAGACGGGGATATGACCCATTGTCAGAGTCGAATGGGGAGATATTCAGACCCAGGGCAGAGAAGCTCCTTTTGTAAGGTGCAAGCTACTCCCAGTCTCTGTTTAATCCTTGGTTAATGGAGTCAAATTTGCAAATAAACTGCAGCTCAGAGATTTCTCTCTCCATATGATTTTTTAAATTTCTTTGTTCTGTATGTGATGGTCAGAGGTGTTCTCTTGTTTTCCTTGAGAGGCCTGTCTTGTAGCAGCTGGCTTCTGGGTACCTGTCTGTTTCCTCACTTCCTTAGGTGGGTATTGCAGTTTGAGGAAAGCTTGGTAAAGGTCTTGTAGATGTTTGTCTGATGGATCAGAGCAAATACGGTTGTACCTTAGCACTTGGCTGTAAACAGTGGATCGTGTGGTATGCCCTGGATGGAAACATCTGCTCAAGATTTCAGATTTGAGGACACATTATATCTTCAAATGAGTGGCACTGCTATGGGCACCCGCATGGCCCCACAGTATGGCAACATTTTTATGGCTGACCTGGAACGACACCTTCTCTGTTCTCATCCCCTTGCTCCCCTCCTCTACCTGCGCTACATTGATGACATCTTCATCATCTGGATCCACGGGAAGGAGGCTCTTGAAGAGTTCCACCGTGATTTCAACAGTTTCCACCCCACCATCAACCTTAGCCTGGACCAGTCCACACAAGAGATTCACTTCCTGGACACTACTGTGCAGATAAACGATGGTCACATAAATACCACCCTAAACCGAAAAGCCACAGACCACTATGCTTAACTACACGCCTCCAGCTTCCATCCAGGGCATACTACACGATCCATTGTTTACAGCCCGTCACTAAGGTACAACCATATTTGCTCTGATCCATCAGACAGAGACAAACATCTACAAGACCTTTACCAAGCTTTCCTCAAACTACAATACCCACCTAAGGAAGTGAGGAAACAGGTTGACAGAGCCAGACGGGTACCCAGAAGCCACCTGCTACAAGACAGGCCTCTCAAGGAAAACAAGAGAACACCTCTGACCATCACATACAGCCCCCCACCCTAAGGCCTCTCCAAAGCATCATCAGCGATCTGCAACCCATCCTGAACAGTGATCTTTCACTCTATCAGACCTTGGGAGGCAGGCCTGTCCTCGCCTACAGACAGCCTGCCAACCTCAAACAAATCCTCACCAGCCACTATAAATCACAAACCAGTAACTCTAAGCCTGGAACCAGCTCCTGCAACAATCCTTGCTGCCAACTCTGCTCACATATCTACACCAGTGACATCATCACAGGACCTAACACCAACTATACCATCAGGGGCTCCTTTACCTGCACATCTACTAACATAATATATGCCATCATGCGCCAGCAATGCCAAACTGGACAGTCTCTATGTAAAAGAATAAATGCACATAAATCAGACATCAGGAACAGTAATGTACAGAAGCCTGTGGGGGGACACTTCAATCTCCCTGGACGCTCAGTAGCAGATTTAAGGGTAGCAGTCCTGGAACAAAGAAATTTAAAAAATCATATGGAGTGAGAAATCTCTGAGCTGCAGTTTAGTTGCAAATTTGACTCCATTAACCACGGATTAAAGAGAGACTGGGAGTGGCTCGCACCTTACAAAAGCAGCTTCTCTGCCCTGGGTGTGACTATCTCCCCATTAGATTCTGGCAATGTGTCATATCACCGTCTGATCTGAATTATTTTTTCCTCTTTTGATACCTACTATTGATAATGGGCCATTTCCACCTTGCTGAATAGACCTTGTGAGCTCTGGCCCTCCCTTTTACTGGGACCCCACTCTTTAAATACCCCTCTGAAGCCACCCACCCCCACTCATGCATCCGATGAAGCAGGTCTTTGCCCATGAAAGCTTATGCTCCAAAATATCTGTTAGTCTATAAGGTGCCGCGGGGCTTCTTGTTGTTCTCAAAGCTACACACTAACACGGCTACCTCTCTGATACTTAAACACAACTATGACACAACTGGCATCACAGAGATTTGGTGGAATAATATGCATGACTTGGATATTGGTATACAAGGATGCATCTTGCTCAGGAAGGACAGATGGGCTATGTTTACACAGCATTTTTTTTAAACAATGTGTTACGCAAATTGCATACACTATTTCAAAATACCTTGGTGCCACCCATATGGGGCTATTTAGAACATTCTCTTACCCCTTCTATGATAAGGGGTGTGGTTCAGGTGCTGCAAAAAGTTGTGGCATTACTATTTTGGGATACCTTTGTATCCTGAAACAGCACCCACAGTATAAACATAGCCACAGGGAAAAAAGAGAGGCGGCAGCATTTGGACTGAGGTTGAGATGGATATAGGAAACAAGTGTATTGAAAGTCTCTGGGTCAGGATAAAAGGGGTAAAACCCAGAACTGAACCTGAGGTCTCTGGCACTAAGTATTCTACTCTATTGCATGAAGTAAAACCCAAATAGCTATTAAATAATGTTGTAGAGCAGATTCATTATTCTCCCCATAACTGATCTCAGTGTCACTAAATGGGACAGTTTACCACACGCAGATCATACGTAAGTTATGTATTTTTCATATGGTGGGGAATCATGTCCTGAAGTTCAGCAACCTCCTAGTTGAAATCCTGGACACTCCCCCACTTGTAGCACCAACAGATCCTGGTTGTCTGTGGGTGGAATGAAATCTGGACCCTCTGGAACATACTGCATGAGCAAAAAAGTCCACTGCCAATTAGCTAAGGCTGTAGAGCAGGCTCATCAGTCTCTCTGTAAGTGGTGTTGGTACCATTAGATTGGACCATATGCCACACCCAGAAGGTGTGTAGGTTTCAGCTGGAAAAGGGCAAATATAAAACCCATCTGTTAAAAATGTAAATAAGGGCAAACCAGGAGTTACAGACCAGTCAGCTTAGCTTCTCTTCCAGGAAAGATAATGGAATAAATAATTAAGGAATTCATTTGCAGAAATCTAGAAGATGATGAAGTGATAAATAGTCAGCATGGATTTGTCAAGAACAAATCACATCAACCCAACCTGATAGCTTTCTTTGACAGGATAACAAGGTTTGCAGATGAGGGAAAGTGGTAGATGGGGTATACCTAGACTTTTGTAATGCCTTTGATACTGCCTCATACGATCTTGTCATTAACAAATGTGGGGGAAAACAATTAGATGGAGCTGCTATAAGATGGGTGCATAACTGGTTAGATGTTCATCCCCAGAGAGTAGTTATTAATGGTTTACAGTTATGCTGGAAGGGTATAACAACTGGGATTCCACAGGGATCAGTTCTGAGTCTGGTTCTGTTTAGTATATTCATTGGTGATTTAGATCATGACATAGGGCATACAATGATGTAAGCAGGCCCTGAAGGAATGCTTCCAGTACAACTAATTGGAATGAGAGAAAAACCCTGGGTGATGTAAATACAGTTTGCTCCTGCTTTGCTTAGATTTGTTAGCTATTCAGCAGATGGAGTGGTATTTTGCTCATTGTAATCAACTTAGTTTGTGATCTAACACCAACTTTGTTTATATTAAATGCAGGGATAACTAAAATATGGTTACCAGTGTTTGTTATTTTGTGGAAGTACGAAAATAGGAATATGCTAAATTGTTCCAAATCAGAGAACTCACAGTCAATAGGAAGAACCATGCTAAACATGGTCTTGACTTAGCAGTCTAAGAGAAAAAAGGAAGGTGAGGAAAGGTGATTTTGGTCAGGATGCTACATAGCCTTCACTGACTGGATTGGTTTGACCTATTCCTTCTCCTCCTCCGCCCCCTTCAAAGAACAGAGAAATGGGCATCAAGAACCTTTCCTGTGTTGTTAATTGTATTGGAGTTTTGTTTCTTCTATCCTGCTCAGTAAAGCCGTGTCTACACGTGGACGCTATTTCGAAGTAGCGGCGCCAACTTCGAAATAGCACCCATCACGGCTACACGTGTTGGGCGCTATTTCGATGTTAACATCGACGTTAGGTGGCGAGACGTCGAAGTCGCTAACCCCATGAGGGGATGGGAATAGCGCCCTACTTCGACATTCAATGTCGAAGTAGGGAACGTGTAGACGATCCGCGTCCCGCAACATCGAAATAGCGGGGTCCTCCATGGCGGCCATCAGCTGGGGGGTTGAGAGACGCTCTCTCTCCAGCCCTTGCGGGGCTCTATGGTCACCGTGTGCAGCAGCCCTTAGCCCAGGGCTTCTGGCTGCTGCTGCTGCAGCTGGGGATCCATGCTGCATGCACAGGGTCTGCAACTAGTTGTCGGCTCTGTGTATCTTGTGCTGTTTAGTGAAAGTGTGTCTGGGAGGGGCCCTTTAAGGGAGCGACTTGCTGTTGAGTCCACCCTGTGACCCTGTGTGCAGCTGTGCCTGGCACCCTTATTTCGATGTGTGCTACTTTGGCGTGTAGACGTTCCCTCGCAGGGCCTATTTCGATGTGTTGCTGCGCAACATCGATGTTGAACATCGACGTTGCCAGCCCTGGAGGACGTGTAGACGTTATTCATCAAAATAGCCTATTTCGATGTCGCCACATCGAAATAGGCTACTTCGATGTAGGGTTCACGTGTAGACGTAGCCTAAGAGTTGAAATCACTGGGAGCTGAAATCAGAGCTATAACAAGGGTGAGGCCTCGGGCACACAGCTGGTCTGACCCAGTATGGCCATTCTTCTGTATTATATGTATTAAGATAATAAGAAGTCCTGAGGCACCTTATAAACTAACAGATATTTTGGGGCATCAGTGCATCTGATGAAGTGGGTCTTTGCCCACAAAACTTATGCTCCAAAAAATCTATTAGTCTGTAAGGTGCCACAGGACTTTTCATAGTTTTTGCAGATACAGACTAACACAGCTACCACGCTGATACATGTATTAAGATATATATGTGTAAGGAATGTGCCAGCAGGAGCTCAATACTGCTGAAGGATTTGGGGACTGTGTCCTTTAGAGATCATTTGCATGAAAATGCAAAGGTGTGCATATGTAATGTCTTGTAAACAAAGTCTGATAGGTAGCAGGTGAAACAATGAGGTTTCATCTGTGGTAAACAACATGTTGTTGTAAAGTCACAATTTATGCTATCACCTAGTGTAAGAATTGTGGAGTCTCACCAATGCTTGAAGTTGTTGTGGGGGTACAGGACAGTCATCACTGCTGTGTAATATATGGATTGTACAGGGCTCCCTGCATCTAAGAATTGTGAGGTGGAAGCGGGGAGGGATAATGGTTGAACCAGCTGGCTGGGAACCTTTTGGTTATACAGCTGTAAGATTGGTTTGAGCAGTTCTTTCTCTCACACACACACACACCCTCCCCACTGTTCAAAGATAGATCTAAAGGTGGGTCAATAGTTATCTTGTGAGAATTCTCCCTGGTGGATACTGAGATGCTGTGGCTAGGCCCAGAGCTGAATGCCCCTATGAGCTGAAATCACTGAGAGCTGAAGCCACAGACAGCTGGAATCACAGGGTTTTGCCTACAGCAAAGCCCACAAGACAGTGGGCAAATGGCCAGCAGAGCACAGCGGACAGGCAGCTGGCAGGAGCAAGGAGCAGCAGGTGGCTGGCAGGAGTGACTGGTGGGCAGCTGGCAGGCGTGAAAGGCAGGCAGCTGGTGGGGCAGCTGGCAGGAGCAAGCAAAAGGCCAGATTAGCACAAAGGTGGCATTGCCTCAGGCTCAATGAGGGAATGCATCAGGGTGATGTGTCAGGGTGTGCAAGGACTGGACAGAGTTGTAAGTGGGGCATTTGAAGAGGGGTACGCAGAAAGTTTGGGAGTGTGGACTGGATCTTTACAGTGTTGGACTAGTAATCCTGAGACGCATAGGACTCTGCTCAAGCCATTGGAGCTGGGACAGTTACTTGAGGATTGGTTATGAACTCTGGGTGTGGTATTTTCCCAAGCTTATGAGATACAACTTTTCTGCCTCTTTCATTAGAAGTTTCTTTTCTACACTCAGACTGTACTTGTGAGTGGAAAAGCATTACCTCTCTGAGGTGTCCAGGGGTGTGTGAATTTCCCAGGCAACTAGGTCGGGGCTTGAGCTGGTTCCATGTGAGATGGATGAAAAGGAACCCCTAGACATTGAACCTGGCCTTGGTTGCTGCCGACTCCTTCTGGCAGAAGGGTTACATATGTATTAATTGACTGTTTATGCAAATCTCATCACTATAATAAATGTGTCATTTATGTATTTTCCCTTTTTCTATGAAATAACTACCATAAATATATGAAGGGTGCTCAAATTTATATTCTTGCCTCAGGTGAAAAATTAGCCAGTTATGGCACTTGCTGAAATTATTTGAGAGAGGTGGGCAGAAGTCACGGCGAAGAAGGGGATGGCAGCGGATGGTGACAAACAGCCAGCAGGGCAGTAGTGGAAAAGCATGAGTGATGACCAAACTAGCAGCAGAGAGGTGAGATAAAAGGCCAGTGTTGTGGTAGCAGACATCAGCGAGCATGCTGGTGGTGACTGACCAGCAATGTGAGTAATATGCCTCTTTACCTCCCTTCAGCCAGGATAGGCAGTAATCTCTGTGGCTACATCTCTGAACTCTAGGTCTGCTGTGACCAAGAGTTCAGAGAAGGGTTGGGTATGTGAAGGGGACATTCAGATTGCTGGACTTAAGAAACCAAGAGGAAAAGGACACTGCACAACCTACTTGGGGGTCACACTTTTACTCATTGTTTTTGTTTATGAACTCTGTGGTGTTCTGCTTCCTTCCCTTTCATTACAAGTTTCTCTTCTACACTCAGACTGTGCTTGTGAGTGAGGAAGGCTTGCCTCTCAGAAGCAACCAGTGTGGCAAATGGATGTCCCAGGTTACCAGAAACAGACCTGAGCCAGTTCTTTGTTGGATGGAGGGAGAGAACCCGAGCTATTGAACCTGGCTCTGGCTGCAGCTGGCTTCACCTGGCAGAAGAGTTACACTTATAAAGTTTACAGATGATACCAAGCTGAGAGGGGTTGCAAGTGCATTGGAGGATAAGATTATAATTTAAAATGATCTGGAAAAAGTAGAGAAGTAGTCTGAGGTAAACAGGATGAAATAAGAGCAAATGCAGAGTACTACAGTTAAGAAGGAACAATCAGTTTCACACACAGAAAATGGGAAATGACTGCCTAGGGAGCAATACTGCAGAAAAGGATCTGCAGGTCAGAGTGGACCACAAACTAAATACGAGTTAACAGTGTGACACGGGAAAAAAAAAGGCAAATAGTCTGGGATGCAGGAGCTGTAAGAAATGAGAAAAAATTCTGCCACTCTGCACTGAATAGGCCTCAACTGAAATACTGTGTCCAGTTCTGGGCACCACATATCAAGAAAGATGTGGTCAAATTGAAAAAAAGTCCAGAGAAGAGCAACGACAATTATTACAGTTGTAAAAACCACGACCTATGAGGGAAGACTGAAGAACTGGATTTTTTTAGTCTGTAAAAGAGAAGATTGAAAGGACATGACAGCTTTCATTAAAAGGTCCTTACAAGGAGAAGGGGGAAAATTTTTGTCCTTGAGCTCAAATGATAGTACAAGAAGCAATGGCTTTAAACTGCAGCAAAGCTGCTTAGGTTGGACATTAGGAATACCTTCATAACTGTCAGGGTGGTTAGGCACTGGAAGAAATTGCCTATGGATATTGTGTAATCCCATAACTGCAGATTTTTAAGAGCAGGTTAGACAAACACCTGTCAGGTCTGGGTGGTGCTTGGTACTGCCATGAATGTAAGGGACTGGATATGATGAACTCCAATGGTCCCTTGCAGTCCCATGTTCCAGCCAGTCTTCTTCCCCCTCACTTCCTGGGCACCAGAAAGGGTAGCAATGAGAGGACAAAAGAGACTGTATCCCTGTGTGACCTTCGGGGGGGGCAGTATTTCATTGGCCCTTCTCCAGTGCCTAAAAAAATAAACTCCAATTCGCATAAAAAGGTAATTGGAGACTCTGATTTCAGTCTCTAAGGATTGTCAGCAAGGATTGCATAGCGTCAGCCTTTTTACATTCAAGTCCTAAAAGAAATTAAAGAAATGAGTGTAATCAAATAACTTTATAAAATCTATGATGAAGAAACAAAAATCTAATTTTTACAACATAACTATTTTATAAATCTACAGTTCTTCTTCAAGTGATTGTTCATGTCCATTCCAAGTTGGGTGTGTGTGAGCACATGCCCAGTTGCCGGAAGCTTTTTGTCCTAACCAGTAGCCACGGGTCGGTGTAGCGCCTCCTGGAGTGGCGCCAATATATGCACTGCCTGACCCCAACTCCCGCTCAGTTCGTTCTCATCGCGCTGCTGATCATTGGAGCTC
Source organism: Carettochelys insculpta (assembly GCF_033958435.1). NCBI lineage: Eukaryota > Metazoa > Chordata > Testudines > Carettochelyidae > Carettochelys > Carettochelys insculpta. The sequence goes on from NC_134137.1 coordinate 44,777,876, forward strand.
TTGCTTTCTCTGCTCAATTCTATAGCTAGTAGCCTATTGTAGTGTAAATAGTTCTTGAAGAAGCATAAGTAGTTTTAGGACTTGATAGTGGCTATGTCTACACTACCCCAAATCTTCAAAATGGCCATGCAAATAGCCATTTCGAAGATTACTAATGGCGCCTCATTAGCATGCTGCTGGCCACAGCTCTTCTTAATTGCCACTTTTCGCTGCTGCACGGCTCGTCCACACGGGTCCTTTTTGAAAGGACCCCACCAACTTCGAAATCCCCTTATTCGGGGGATTTCAAAGTTGTTGGGGTCCTTTTGAAAAGGATTCCCATCTGGACGAGCCACGCAGCAATGAAAAGCGGCAATTTTGAAGAGCTGTGGCGGGCGGCATGCTAATGAGGCGCTGAATACACATTTCAGTGCCTCATCAGTAATTTTCAAAATGGCTATTTGCATGGCCATTTTGAAGATTTGGGCTAGTGTAGACACTGCAAGTTAGGGTTAATGTTGTAACTGATAGCTGAGGCAGGGCTTTCTGTCCACCTTGGCGTCTTGGCAGTGGGGAAGGCCTGGCTCCCCAGGCTTTAAGTCTTGTTCAAAATGCAGCAAACGTATGCCCAAAAGTGGCCCCTGTTCAGCCTCTTTGGTTTACTTGGGGGAAGGACACGTGCATGATCGCTGTTCAATTTGTAAATCCTTTAAGCCCAGAACTTTGAAAGATAGGGCCCAACGCCTTAAAGTCCTCTTAATGGAGGTGGCGCTTAACCCTCAAGAGTCTCCAGCAGGAGCGGAGAGTGGAGCCTCCTTGGTGCAAAGTGCACCAGCACCATCAACCACGGTGCTGCTAAGGACTCCTGGCACTGAGAGCAGTTGCAGGCACTGGCACCTTCTTGGCACCATAGGAGTCAATCTCCAGTGCCGATGAAGAAGAGGAGGAACAAGAAGCATCGTTCGCCGAAGTCAAAGCAGGGCAGCCTCAAGTCCAAGGCTCTGGTGTGCACTGTTGAAGGGTAGGAGGCACCTACGTTGAAGCCAGTGCGGAGTGGGAGCCCACAGGTACTAGACTTGCCCTCAATGCCAGAGGTGTTTCGAGCAGCACGAGGACTTCTGCAGATGATGGTGCCAGGTCTTTCTTCATCCGGGGAGGACAGTAGCTGAAGCACTGAAATAGAGTGATTGGGGCCCATGGACATGACACCAGCACCAAACCCTGTGCTCACATTGATGCCGGCACTGACACCGTATTTGGTACCAAGCACTTCGGTCATGACCCAGCAGACTGTGGGCCAGTTTCAGGTGCCCTATACTTCGGCACTGGCACCATCTTCAGAGCGCATGACATCGGTGCTGACTCCGATGGCCCCCCTGTGTTCATCTGCTGCTGAATTGGCATTGGAGTCAGACTCCTTTTACTCGAGCTCCAGACTGAGCAGGAGCTCAAGAAGGTCGCACCACAGTTGTCGCAGGCACCATAGCCGTCGCTCAGACAATACAGGTTGGCTTCTGGCTTCGCAGGCGACTCAGCAGTGGCCCTTTTGGACCCTGTGGGCATTTCATGAGGCAGAGGCCAGGCCATCGGAGTGCCTTTAACAATACCGGGGCGCCACTGGCATCACTGGGCGCCCCGGCACTGGAACAAAGATAGGAAGCAGGGGCATCATGGAGCCACCTGCACCTACTTCATCGACATTGACCTCAGCACCGTCATTGGCGCCATTGCAGTGGGACTGGACCCCTGCCATGCCAGCACCATCAGTCATTGTACCTATAGTGCCGATGGGGGATACACTAGCCCAGGCACTGTCACCGACTCAAGTACAGAAAGTGGGAATGGTGCTGTTTGTGACACCTGTAGTGGAGTTTTCTGGCCAGCTGGTGCCTATGACTGCTCCACCTACGATACCCCACAGTTTGCCCATAATTTCCATGGGGGGCCAAGTACCTGGACAGGTCTCTACCACCCTTCCCCTCCAAAAGTGTTGTAAATTCCTCTCTTAAGAGAACATGTCCCTGGCCATGGGCTGTGAGGTTTGTGTATGCTTTCCACTACCCTTTACCAGATAGCCTCGAGAAATTGAGCAGTTTAAAATAAAAGGTTTTGTTTTATTCTTTTAACAGTATTCCCTATCAATCTGCTTTAGAGTAAAACAAAAATAAATAGAGGTTTATTTTAAAATGTAGTGTAAAAGTGCTTAGATAATACAGGTGTAATGTAAGGTATAGGGAGCAGCCGTTAGGGTTGCCAGTTGGTAATACATATTCATTAGCTAATTGAATATTCATGAGCATAGGTTTGAAATCCTAGGCTCTGATAGGGTAGGATAGGATGCTTATAAATATGTATGTGGAATGTGCATCTTGGTTGCCGGGGCAACGCAGGCGCGGACCTGACACCTGCGAGTGTTCAACCAGGTCCGCCCTGGCTCCATAAATTCTGGAGCGCAGCCCCAGCCACCTCAGTCCGCTGGAGGACGAGAAGAGGAGCGGACGGAAGATCAAAAAGGACTGCATAAAGAGCTGGACATTGCTGGTAGCCGAAGATTTGGAGCGGAGAGCTGAAGCGGACCTGCGAGTCAGTCATTGCTCCCCAGCTGCTGCGGGACGCAGAAGCCTTTGCGAAGAGCTCCGGCTTCGAAGACTTTTCGAAGAGCTCCAGCCCGGAAGATCAAGAGAACTGAACTGAACTGAGTCACTATCAAAGACCTCAGAGCTTTGCCTGAGGCAGGCTCACCGGGCAGACCGCGCCGGCAGGTGCCCTGCCTGGTGAGCCATTCAGCGGTCCTGCTGCTTTAGCCACCGGCCCCTGCTGGGTGGCGGTGGAACTGCAGGCTGCTTTTCTTTGCCAGGGGGTTTTTGTAAACCACGCCGGCCTTTTCCCCCTGGCCTCTCTTCTTTCCTTGCTTTCCTGTCTGCCTGTCCGCGGCTGCCGTATAAGCGCGCCCTGAGGGCTTCTTTTCCTAGCATCTGGTGACGAGACCTGCGGGCCCGGCGCCTGGAAGGACAGATCAGGAGGGCATAGGTATTTAACATCAAGCCTCCACACATATAGGTTCTAGGTTAGTTAGTTACTTGTTAGTTATGGAATTGGGTTTAGTATTCTTTATATTATCTGTAACATTACTAGTAGCTACATTGTTAATAGTCATTCCTTGCTGCTGCTATGTTTACAGCAGACTTAGGAATTCTAACATTGTTTAATTGGGGTGCGCCATAGATTTTGTAACCTCCGCTTCCTAAGCCGTATTGTCAAGCACAGGAGGTGGTCTTACTAGACCTAGCCTTAATACTTTGCATACAGACAGAAGACCAGATAGGACTAGTATAGTTTATAGTCATTGTTAATATTTTCACAGAACTGTTAGCTCCCTTGCTTTAAGTAGAGCTCGCTTAAGCGAAGGTAGGAGCAGTCATGGGACAACCCAGTAAAGGGATAACCCCGACATTTAAAACCTTTAAGGGGAAAACCCAGTAAAGGGATAACCCCAATATATAAGACTTTTAAGGGGACAACCCGGTAAAGGGATAACCCTGATATTTGAACCCCTTGAGGGTAAAACTGGTTTGAAACCATATTTAAAATAAACTATTCAAAGTAGACTGAGCTTGGGACAGTGCAGTAAAGGGTTTCCCGTAATCGGGGGGTCGACATAGGCAGTTCCAAGTGGCACTATCATTAAGGTAATAGCCCGTTACAAGGGGAAACCCGCGTGCTATTTTTGGAGCTCTCCCCTGCCTGGCCAGCAGGGCAACTCACTTAATTTAAGTCCTATAGCGTAGCATAGGCAAATTCTATACCACTTGCTCCCCAAGGTAATTGGGCCAAGGGTTGAGCAACCTTCAGCCATCTATGGAAAGAGCTGAGGAAGAGCGTAAGAGCTGAAAAAGTAAAAAGAATATAATATAATATAATATATACATATAAAATACAAATATACAGTTCTGTTATAATTTTTCCTTGCAGCACTCGACGAAGAGCATTTCATTATTCATCTCTCCGGAACCCAAGTAAGTTAGGAGGGTTTAGAGTAGAGTTGACTATTATCATAATATAATACATTGAAGGCTACTAGTCTGCTAATAATCAAATCCTGTGCTAGGCTTAGTGAAGTGGGGGGAAATAATTAGTTGTACCTATAGTATAAAAAGACATATAAATAGATAAAAAATATAAATAAATATAAATAGTTTAAAAAAAGAACAAAGAAATATAATACATAAAAGATCCTTTCTTGAGAAATGAAATCTTTTTGTGGTTAAGTTGATCCCTGTCTGTCGTCTCTTCTGGGGAACAGTGCAGCTCGTCACACACCCTGAAAACCCCACTGGACTAGGTCCCGTGACAATTGACACAGGTTGCGGGGTAAAACCTGGGGCAGTGTCTGGCCGCTGGTGGAACGCCTTAAGTAGCCTTATAGCCTTTTGGTTGCTTCTGAGCTGTCCACGCAGTTTAGCATCGTTAAAAAGGAGGTGCAAGTGCTAACATCTTCTTTCTCCCTGGATGAGGCGGTGGCAGGTTCATCGGCCTCACCTGTATTGGAGGATAGCAGGGCTTTACAACAGCTCCTTAGGAGAGTGGCCCAAAAAGGGGTGCAAGTGGAGGAGGCCAGGATGAAATGGACCCTATCATGGGCACTTTTTCCTCTGCAGGCCCCACCAGGGTGGCTCTGTCAATAATCAATACAATTGCCACTATGGCTAAAACAGTTTGGCAGACCCCTGCTTCTGCCCTTCCTACAGCCCATCAGAATGAGAGATGGTGCTTTGTCCCATCCCAGGGCAATGAAGATCTGTTCATGCCCTCCCCACCGGACTCCCTTGTAGTGGATGCTGCTAACCCATAGCCAAGCAGAACTTCACAGCCATGGTGGAGGAGAACAAACTGATTTCAAGGACAGCCCCGCAGGCAGCATTGGATGCTGCAAATGCTGCCACGAGGGTTATGGCCTCTGGAGTGGCAATGCACAGGGGGGCTTGGCTGCAGGTTTCTAGCCTGCCTCATGAGGTCCAGTAGATGATCCAGGACCTCCCCTTTGATGGCCCTACTGTATTTTCATATAAGACACACAAAAGACTGCATAGTCTGAAAGACTTTAGGGCCATCCTGTGCTCCTTGGGTCTGCATACACCCACCAACCAACATAGGCATTTTAACCCCCATCCTAGGCAAAGACAGTTTCCATAGCTTCAAAGAGAGTGCAGCAGAAGGCAGAACATGACGGGCAGGCGCTGTTCACGCCAACAACCTCAAGGCCACCAAAATGCCCCACAGGGACCTAAGCATCAGTGTTGATGGCACGCTTAGGAGCATCAAGTCAATCTCTCCCACTCCAGCATCCCCACTTTTTTCGTTTTGCCTATCCCGCTTTTACCATACGTGGTGCAGTATCACCACAGACCCGTGGATCTGGCCTACAGTAGAATCATAGAATCATAGAACACTAGGACTGGAAGGGACCTCGAGAGGCCATCGAGTCCAGCCCCCTGCCCCAATGGCAGGACCAAGTACTATCTAAACCATCCTTGATAGACATCTGTCTAACCTGTTCTTAAATATCTCCAGTGATGGAGATTCCACAACCTCCCTTGGCAATTTATTCCACTGTTTGACTGCACTGACAGTTAGGAACTTTTTCCTAATGTCCAACCTGTCAAAGTTTGACTCAGACTCACAATTTATCAGACCACTCTGTTTTATTAGCAAAGCCACTCTGCTAATACATTTAGAAGTGAGCCCCCCGCGTGGGGCTTGTGTCTCTTAATTTATACAGTTTTTTTGGAGAACAAGTTACAGACAAGTTACAGACAAAAGAAGAAAAAGATTTTAGTCACCACCCTTCGAGATCCCTGAGACCAGTCACGTATCTTCAATTACCTGCCACCCTTAACAATCTCCTTTAACAGCTTCCAGTTAACTTAACTAATTGCCCTTCACACCTTCCATTCTGATGCCTGCTTCTTAGACGTGCTGGCTCCATCTTAATTGCTTCTCCATTCAAAAGCTAACTGTCCCTACGTGTGCTCCCTCAGATACTTTGTAACATGTTTTGGCATGCCCTCTCATATACAATGTATCCAGCACCTCCCCTTATACAACGTTATACTTATACAATGTTATACTTCCACAATCCCCCCTTTTGGTCAAGGCTATGCCCATGACCAACGACTTACTGGATTCCATAGATCAATCATTCTTTTTCATTACTTTCACAGGTGACATTTAACAACATTAGATTAGCACTCTGGTTACGGGTAACCTGATGGATGGTGTGTCTTGCGCAGTTTTGGATACAACAAGAAATCAATTGAAAACACACAAAGATTATTAGAATTCCAAATAGGATAGTCAGGATTCCTTGAAACAACCAGTTTCCCAGACTAGAGAAATTGAATAAGTTACTTATCCATTTCCACAAGGAACTTGGTTCTTCGTGGGGAAGGTATGCAATTTTCTCCAGATGGCTAGCACGATTTATTACCTCATTAGTATTATCAGGTATGTATACACAGCATTCTGTTCCAATTAGAGCACAGGTCCCTCCTTTGGCTGCCAGTATTATATCTAATGCCCGACGGTTTTGGAAGGCCACTTGTCGGACCGTTCCTGCTTCTTTGGCTAGAGCTTTTAAGCTCTCTCCTGTTTCATTGGCCATGATCTCAACCACCGCTTGTAACCTTAAAAGCCTTTTTGCATGGTGAATTACCCCCCCACTGGGATTAAAGAAATGCCAACAGCTTCTTCCCAAGTTAGGGGGCTTATGTTATCTACATACCATTTAGCATCTGGCAAGTCCCTCCTTTTTCGCCTGAAATTACAGAGGCGATTTCGTGGGAGGGATTGAAGCACCCGGAATTGTGGGAAAAGCTGAGCAGGATAACAGATACCTGACCAATTTGCTGGTAACACAGTGTAAGCATTTTCCCCACAAACCCAATGATGTCCCATTAAAGCTGGGAAGGGTTGACTGCAACCCTTTGACATGTAAGAATTTATGAAGGAGGAATAGTATCCCCCAAAGGGCACAGGATGATTTTCACTGGGAGAAGAGGTAGCATTTACATGACATTTGTAGATGGTGCTGTTTTTCTCAGGGAGGCTGTAGGGGGAGCAAGAGATTGAATCTCTGGTTTGATCCCAGGTTGAGAGGAAGTTTATCTTTCCATACCCGGTTCGCCATTCTCCAACCTTGTTTGAATAGTCCCATACACCATGGGACACGATGTATTGGAGACAGCTGCTCCTCCCTAGATTCAGCCCTGTCCCATTACACACCCAGCACCAGTGGCCCTTTCCTTTCACCACACTTATAAGTTTAGGAACATATGTTTTTCCCAGCCCCCAAGTGTCATTTTCCTTCCATGTCCTTTTAAGTGGATAGGGTTCTCCAGCAAGCTCTGAGGAATTCAAAGGGATTGCCATGGTGGGGATACTAGCTTGTGAGTGAGCTGGGATGTGGCTGCAGACCCAGCAATTAGAAATATTCAGGATCTGGGCTATCTGCACCTGTTGTTGGATGAAAGAATTGTCACTGTCACTCTGGATTCCCCAGACCCTCAGGACACAGTAGCTGAGGATTAAGCTTCTCAAAGGACACATGTTGGAAGCAGGACCCTTTCTGGTTCCGACAACCCCTTTCGAGGGAACCGCAGTCACGGTTTTAGGTCCACCAGGCAGCAGGCGCTAGGCTCACTACTGCTTCTTGTTTGTTGGGTCCTGCTGTCTGCTTACCCTCTGCTTCTGGCAACCCTTACGAGAGCGCAGATTGTAAGGTATTGCAGGCTGTTCCTCTTTGTCTTCTGGAGTTGAAGCTGGTTCTGCGTGGTCTTGCAGAGGTGCTTGGTCCCCTGGAGGTGGCGCTGGCTTACACTGTGAGGCGTGGATCCATGCAGCGATGCCGGATAATTTCACTGCTGTCTGGGTGGTGAGCAGTACCTGGTATGGACCCTTCCACCGGGGTTCCAAGGCGTGCTTCCGAAGGTGGTGCCGCAGGTAGACCCAATCACCAGGCTCAAGAGTGTGACAGGCAGCAGAGGTGGGTTCCGTCGACCAAGCTGCTCGCACCTGCAAATGGAAGGAGCTCACAGCTTGCATTAACCCTTTGCAGTACTGGAGGAGCGTGCTGTGAGTTAGGTTTAGGTCTGGGACTGGGGTAATAGTAGCCATTGTTCGCATAGGGCGTCCCATGATGATTTCAAATGGACTCAATTTGTGTATCTGGGATGGGGATGACCGAATTTCCATAAGGGCCAGTGGTAAAGCAGCTGGCCAGTTTAACCCTGTGGAACTACAGATTTTTGCCAGCTTATTTTTAAACACACCATTTCGCCTTTCAACTGCCCCTGCACTCTGTGGATGGTAAGGGCAGTGCAACAGGTGGGTGACATGTAATACCTGGTTTAGATGTTGAACAATTTTTTCAGTAAAATGTGTTCCCCGGTCATTAGACAAAGTGGCAGGAATTCCCTTGGTAGGGATAATGTGGTTTAACAGACATTTTGCAACAGAAAATGAATCAGCTTTGCGACAGGGAAAGGCTTCAATCCAACCCAAAAATAGACATATTATAACTAAAGTGAATTCATATTTCTGACACTTTGGCATTTGTACAAAATCAAGTTGCCAGTGTAGGAAAGGTGCTTGAGGCAAACCCCGGAACCCTTGTGTTACTTTTACAGATTTGCCTACATTGTGGCTTTGACAAGTAACACAAGCGGCACAGTGGTGGGTTGCAAAGGAGCTGAAATGGGGAGCCCACCACCCCGCCTTACTCATAGCAGAGACCATCCCCTCCTTGCCGACATGCGAAACACCATGTAGCAGGGCGGCTAGAGATGGGTAGAGTGAGAGGGGGGCTACAAAGGTACCAGTGGGCGATTGCCAAAGGGAATCAGAATGCAAAGAGCAACCCAAAGCACTCCAGGAGTCTTTCTCTGTTTCTGGGGCAGAATCCTGGAGCTGAGCGAGATGAGACAGGGATGGTGGCGTTACAGAGACAGAGAGGGGACCAAGAAACGCTTCTGGTGAAGGTTTTATAGTGGCGGCATGTTTTGCAGCAGCAGCAGCAAGTGCATTACCTTTTGCCACCTCGGTGTCTGCCGCTGAGTGGCCAGTACACTTAACAATTGCCAAGGCAGACGGTAGTAAAACTGCATACAGGAGGGCGGCAATGTAGGGGCCATTCTTGATAGGGGTACCAGTAGAGGTAAGAAAACCTCGAGCCTGCCAGAGGGTGCCAAAGTCGTGCACAACCCCAAAGGCATACCGAGAATCAGTAAAAAAAGTGGTAGAGAGCCCCTCGGCTAGAAAGCAGGCACGGGTTAGGGCAATCAGTTCAGCCACCTGGGCAGAGGTCACAGAGGGTAAAGGCGCAGCTTCTATGGTTTCAGAGAGAGAGACCACAGCGTACCCTGCAAGAAGGTGGCCTTGGTCATTTCTATAACAGGACCCATCAGTGAATAATACCAAGTCAGAGTTAGGGAGAGGTACATCTGAAAGGTCGGGGCGCGGGACAGTGATAGCAGAGACAGTTGCAAGGCAGTCATGGGGTTCACCATCACTAGGTAAAGGAAGGAGGGTAGCAGGGTTTAACCGGGAGCAGCGCTTAATAGTGATATGTGAGGCTGAAAGCAGCAAAAGTTCATACCTAGTGAGGCGAGCAGAGGAGAGGTGAGCAGTGTTGCGTTGCAGAAGGAGAGTTTCCACAGAATGGGGAACCATGAGAGTGAGAGGAGAGCGGAGGACAAGGGACTCAGACATCTCGACCAGGCGCGCTGCAGCAGCTACAGCGCGTAGGCAAGGGGGTAAACCCTGGGCTACAGGGTCCAAGGTTGCAGAAAAATAAGCCACCGGGCGATTTCTGTCACCGTGCTCCTGAGTAAGAACCCCAAGGGCACAAGCAGATTGTTCGTGACAGAAAAGGGTAAAAGGCTTGTCATAGCAGGGGCAGAGGCTAAATTCTGCTTAAGGGAGATGAAAGCAGCATTTGCTTCAAGTGGCCATGGCATGGGGTTAGGTACAGAGGATCGAGCGAGTTCTTGGAGTGGTTTAGCCAGAGAAGCATATTGGGGAATCCGTTGCCTACAGAACCCTGTCATGCCTAAGAATTTTCTGACCTGGCGTGGAGAGCAAGGCTGGGGAAAGCTAAGGATGGCTTGGACCCGGGCTGGAGAGAGTGTACGGGAGCCCTGGGAGAGAAGGAAGCCTAGGTATGTGACAGAGGTTTGGCAGAGCTGCAATTTTGTGCGAGAAGCCTTATGACCCTTGTTCGCTAAAGCTGTGAGAAGTGTTAGTGAATCAGTTTCTGAGGCAGACAGAGAGGGGGAGCACAGGAGTAAGTCGTCCACGTATTGGATCAGTGTGGATCCTGATGGGAAAACCAGATCAGCGAGATCCCTGGCTAGGGCTTGAGAAAAATAGGATGGACTCTCTGTATACCCCTGGGGAAGGGTGGTCCATGTATATTGCTGACCCTTGTAGGAGAAGGCAAAGAGATACTGGGATTCAGAGTGAACTGGGACAGAGAAGAAAGCGGAGCACAAATCTACAACAGTAAAGTGGGTTGCATTTGGAGGAATAGACGCTAGTATTGTAGCGGGGTTAGGAACCACTGGAAAAGAAGGTATGACAATACAGTTAATAGCTCGAAGGTCTTGAACAAATCGCCACGATTTGCCATCAGCCTTTTGAACTGGGAGGATAGGGGTGTTACAGGGGCTGGAACAAGGGACAATAATTCCTTGTTCTTTTAATGCAGATATAACTGGAGCAATCCCAGCCTCTGCCTCAGGATTCAAAGGATACTGAGACAGGCGAGGCAGAGGTTTGGAATTGTCTACAGTAATCCGAACTGGGTCAGTATTTAATTGGCCCACTTCAGATGGGTGAGATGGCCATAGGGAGGAAGGAACCTGAGAGATTAGGTGCTCTAGGGACGGAGTTAAGGGACAGCAAGGGACCGGAGTGGAGAGGGAAGTTTCAGACAGCAGGGAGGCTACAGAATCACATAAGGAAGACTGAGGGATTTGCAGATAGACACCATCTGGGGAGCAGTAAATAGAACAGCCAAGTTTGCATAGCAAGTCCCGTCCCAGAAGGTTTGCAGGGGTGGAATCAGAGAGGAGGAATGCATGTTCCTCAGAGAGGGGACCGACCTGAATAGACAAAGGTTTTGAGAGGGGAAAAGAGGTAGGGATCCCTGTAATGCCAACAGCAGACACAGATTTTCCAGATCGGGGAACCACAGGCAAGTCAGTGGTGCGGATTGTAGAAAGAGAAGCTCCAGTATCAACAAGGAAAGGGAGAGAGAGATCATTTACAGTCAGGACACATTCTCCAGTAGGGGACAGAGGTAATAAGGGAGCTAAAACTTTCTGAGGTTCCCCAGCAAACCGTCATTGTTGGGGTGAAAAATAGGGTTGGGGATCAGCTGGAGGAACCAGCGGGGGGTTCACTTGATTTCCCATACGATTATTAGGTCGTCTTGGACACTCTCTTTTCCAGTGTCCAGGCTGTTTACAGTAGTTACAAACCCCAGTTAATCCAGCCCCCTGCCCCCTTCCGCAACCCCGTCCCTGTCCCCGGTGTGGTCTGCTTAGCCCTGAATAATGCTGTATCTGCAGAGCCATTAACTTTTGGGAGGGCTGTTCCTCCTTTCCTTTTAAAGTGCAGTGGCAATGCTCTGCTACTGCCAGCAATTTGTCCATGGTTTCAGTCTCCCATCCCACACTTATTCGTTTTAACATGCTGCCTGTGGCAGGGAGAAGACCATCAACAAATGCATGTGCCAAGGCCCCCTGCCCATTTACATCGGGCTCTTGTATTCCTGAATGTTGTAGGAAAATATCAGTTAGCCGGGACCTATAGTCGCCTGGGCTTTCTCCTTGCCCTTGCTTACAGCAACGTATTGCTGTCCAGTTTGTTTTAGGAGACCACACTTTGGGAATGGCTTGATGCAGGCGCTTCCAAAGAGCCATACACCGGTCTCTGTATGCCGAATCTGGGCCAGTACTTTTTATGGTTGAGTGGCGTGCCTCAGCTGGCCAGTCTGCGGCAGCCAACCATTTTTCATAATAACTGGCAGGAGCTAACAATTTGCACAGTTGGAGGAGATCTGTCTCAGAGGGTTCATAGGTTTCACAGATTAACAGAAACTCCTCAGCAAATTTGATAGAGTTTTCCTGTGGTTTGGGAAAACCTTTAACTATAGATAAAAGTTCCGTACGAGTCCAGGGCTTATAATCCCATATGGACTCACTTTCTCCCATCTTAAGGACTCGTAAGGGTGCCACAACAGTTTGATCAGAGTCTCTCATTAACCTCCCATCAGGTTCTCTTTTCCAAGAAGAGATGTCAAGAGAATCTTTGCAGTCTGCTTTGGATTTCTTCTTCATAATATTTTGCAGAGCTGCGAGGCCAATGAGGGTATCTTCTTCACTTTTGTTATCTGTAGTCACTGAAGATTTTTCTTTTTCTGATTTCTTATTTGCGCAGGCGTATGGTGGGGGTCGGGTTTGATCCGGATCATTGCACAGGACTGGGCAAAGGGGAGCGCTCGGACTAGTGGTGGGAGAGACTGCATCCAATTGAACTTTTAGTTTTTTGCTAGAATTTTTAAGAGAGGTGAGTTTTGACTCAGTCCATCTACGATTTGCCTCTTCCCACCACTGCACGAAGCAGTCTACTTCTCCTCTCTCCAATTTGGTTTTTGGGAGGACGAATTTGCTTTTTAAAGCGTCCACTCGATCCTTGTCCCAAGAACCTAACAGTGGCCACTGTAATTTGGAGTTCTCTAGAGCTAATTTGGACCATTTTTCAAGAAACCTACAAGAGTCCGGACCCCTCCTAAAATACATAAAATAAGCCGGAGTTCCCTTAGGGAACTGTTCTATCTTAGACTTCTGATTACCCATCCAGGAGGACTTCACACAGCACTCACACAAGAAGGAAATTCGGGCTCGGCAGAGCGGTACCCGGTGCAACACACAGAAAGGAGCCCACAGGCTACTGCCTCAACTGCCCTTGCTTTCACACCAGGGGTTATACCCAAGGCGTGGTGCGGCTGCAGCTGTGCAGATTCCACTTATTCAGACCGTGGGGACGGGGACCCCTTGGTCAGCCAGTCTCCGGACAGAGATGGCTCCCAGATTCACACGCACACCACAGGGAAGACGGATAGACACAAAGACAAGACAGTCCTCAAACCGGTTAAAGCACAAAAATAATAATTACCTGAGACGTCTGATTCCAGAAGCTGGATCCAAAGACCCCTACCGAACAGAGTGGGAACCAACAAGTTCAATGGCGTAGACTGCGCTGCTGCTGTGTACCTTTCTGTCTTGTGGAGGATCGCTTGGACTAAGCGTCCAGGCGCCGGCTGCCACGATCGTCCTGCAAGGCAGTCAGGGATCACACAGCCTCAGTGAAGCCGCTTGCCATCTCAGTGGGACCTCCAAATTGTCAAAGTTTGACTCAGACTCACAATTTATCAGACCACTCTGTTTTATTAGCAAAGCCACTCTGCTAATACATTTAGAAGTGAGCCCCCCCGAGTGGGGCTTGTGTCTCTTAATTTATACAGTTTTTTTGGAGAACAAGTTACAGACAAGTTACAGACAAAAGAAGAAAAAGATTTTAGTCACCACCCTTCGAGATCCCTGAGACCAGTCACGTATCTTCAATTACCTGCCACCCTTAACAATCTCCTTTAACAGCTTCCAGTTAACTTAACTAATTGCCCTTCACACCTTCCATTCTGATGCCTGCTTCTTAGACGTGCTGGCTCCATCTTAATTGCTTCTCCATTCAAAAGCTAACTGTCCCTACGTGTGCTCCCTCAGATACTTTGTAACATGTTTTGGCATGCCCTCTCATATACAATGTATCCAGCACCTCCCCTTATACAACGTTATACTTATACAATGTTATACTTCCACAAACCTAAACCTCCCTTGCTTCAGTTTAAGCCCGTTGCCTCTTGTTCTATCCTCAGAGGCCAAGAAGAACAAGTTGTCTCCTTCCTCCTTATGACTCCCTTTTACATACCTGAAAACCGCTATCATGTCTACCCTCAATTTTCTCTTTTCCAAACTAAACAAACCCAATTCTTTCAACCTTTTTTCATAGGTCACATTCTCTAGACCTTAGTCATTCTTGTCGCTCTTTTCTGGACCCTCTCTAGTTTCTCCACATCTTTTTTGAACTGCGATGTCCAGAACTGGACACAATACTCCAGCTGAGGCCTAACCAGCGCAGAGTAGAGCGCATGAATGACTTCTCGTGTCTTGTTCACAACACACCTGTTAATGCATCCCAGAATCATGTTTGCTTTTTTTGCAACAGCATCACACTGTTAACTCATATTTAGCTTGTGGTCCACTATAATCCCTAGATTCATTTCTGCTGTAGTCATTCCTAGACAGTCTCTCCCCATTCTGCATGTGTAAAACTGGTTGTTCCTTCCTAAGTGGAGCACTTTGCATTTGTCCTTATTAAACTTCATCCTGTTTACCTCAGACCATTTCTCCAATTTATCCAGATCATTTTGAATTATGACCCTATCCTCCAAAGCAGTTGCAACCACTCCCAACTTGGTATCATCTGCAAACTTAACAAGCGTACTTTCTCTGCCAATATCTAAATCATTGATGAAGACATTGAACAGAACCGGTCCTAACACAGACCCCTGCAGAACCCCACTTGTTATTCTTTTCCAGCAGGATTGAGAACCATTAAGAACTACTCTCTGGGTAAGGTTATCCAGCCAGTTATGCACCCACCTTATAGTAGCCTCATCTAAATTGTATTTGCCTAGTTTTTTTATAAGAATATCATGAGAGACCGTATCGAATGCTTTACTAAAGTCTAGGTATACCACATCTACTGCTTCTCCCCTATCTACAAGGCTCGTTATCCTATCAAAGAAAGCTATCAGATTAGTTCGACAAGATTTATTCTTTACAAACCCATGCTGGCTGTTTCCTATTACCTTACCACCTTCCAAGTGCTTGCAGATGATTTCTTTAATTACCTTCTCCATTATCTTTCCTGGCACTGAAGTTAAGCTGACTGGCCTGTAGTTTCCTGGGTTATTCTTATTCCCCTTTTTATAGATGGACACTATATTTGCCTTTTTCCAGTCTTCTGGAATCTTTCCTGTCTCCCATGATTTTCCAAAGATGATAGCTAAAGGCTCAAATACCTCCTCGATCAGCTCCTTGAGTATTCTAGGGTGCATTTCATCAGGTCCTGGTGACTTGCAGACATCTAATTCTCCTAAGTGATTTTTAACTTGTTCTTTTTTTATTTCAACTTCTAACCCTACCCCTTTCCCACTAGCATTCACTATGTTGGGCATTCCTCCATCAGACTTCTCCGTGAAGACCAAAACGAAGTCATTGAGTATCTCTGCCATTTCCAAGTTCCCTGTTACTGTTTCTCCCTCCTCACTGAGCAATGGCCCTACCCTGTCCCTGTCTTCCTCTTGTTTCTAATATATTTATAAAAAGCCTTCCTGTTTCCCTTTATGCCTGTAGGTAGTTTGAGCTCATTTTGTGCCTTAGCCTTTCTAATCTTTCTCCTGCATTCTTGTGTTGTTTGCCTATATTCATCCTTTGTAAATTTTCTTTGTTTCCATTTTTTATACAATTCCTTTTTTATTTTGAGATCATGCAAGATCTCCTGGGTAAGCCAAGGTGGTCTTTTTCCATATTTTCTATCTTTCCTACACAGTGGAATAGCTTGCTTTTGGGCCCTTAATAATGTCCCTTTGTAAAACTGCCAACTCTCCTCAGCTATTTTTCCCCTCAGTCTTGCTTCCCATGGGACCTTACCTACCAGCTCTCTGAGTTTACCAAAATCTGCCCTCCAGATATCCATTATCTCTATTTTGCTGTTTTCTGCTCTACCCTTCCTTAGGATTGTGAACTCTATGATTTCATGATCACTTTCACCCAAGCTGCCTTCCACCTTCAAGTTCTCTACCAATTCCTCCCTATTTGTTAAAATCAAATCTAAAACAGCTTTCCCCTGGTAGCTTTTTCAACCTTTTGGAATAAAAAATTGTCTCCAATACAATCCAAGAACTTACTGGATAGCCTGTGCCCCACTGTATTAGTTTCCCAACATGTATCTGGATAGTTGAAGTCCCCCATCACCACCAAATCTGGGGCCCTGCTTGACTTTGTTAGTTGTTTAAAAAAAGCCTCATCCACCTCTTCCACCTGGCTAGGCGGCCTGTAGTAGATGCCTAGCGGGACATCACCCTTGTTTTTTACCCCTGTTAGTCTAACCCAGAGACTCTCAACACGTCCATCTCCTACGTCCATCTCCACCTCAGTCCAAGTGTGTACATTTTTAAAATATGAGGCAACACCTCCCCGCTTTCTTCCGTGTGTATCCTTCCTAAGCAGGCTGCACCCTTCAATACCACCATTCCAATCATGTGTGTTATCCCACCAAGTTTCTGTGGTGGCAATGATGTCATAGTTATATTTATTTATTAGCACTTCCAGTTCTTCCTGCTCATTACCCATACTTCTTCCATTTGTACACAGGCATCTAAGATATTGATTTGATCTTGCCTCCCTGTTTTGCCCTGACCCTCTTTTTACTCTGACATTGTTGCCCATGCTGCCTCCCATTTCTGACCCATCTCCCAGGTTTCCATGTTCTCCACTTACCTGTGGGCTTTGCTCCCCTGCCCCGTTGAACCTAGTTTAAAGCCCTCCTCACTATGTTAACCAGTCTGTGTCCAAATATGGTCTTTCCCCTCCTCGAAAGGTGAACACCATCTGTGCCCAGCAGTCCTTACTGGAACAGCATCCCGTGGTCAAGGAAGCCAAAGCCTTCCTGGCGACACCATCTTCGAAGCCAGGCATTCACCTCTAGGATGCACCTGTCTCTGCCTGTGCCCCTACCACTGACAGGCAGGATTGAGGAGAATACCACCTGCGCCCCAAACTCCTTCACCCGTGCCCCCAGAGCCGTGAAGTCACTCTTGACCTGCTCAGCATCATACCTCACAGTATCATTAGTGCCCACATGGATGAGAAGCATGGGATAGTAGTCAGAGGGCCTGATAATCCTCGACAACGCCTCTGTAACGTCTCGGATACAGGCCCCAGGCAGGCAGCACACCTCCCGAGATGAAATGTCAGGGCGACAGATGGGCGCCTCGTCCCCCTCAGAAGAGAGTAGAGAGTAGAGTAGACAGTATAGAAGGGATACACTATTTAGTTCTCTTCGTACCCCCCATTCCTAATCTCCTTCCCTGTCCCTCTTCAGGGACCCCTCTCTCGAGATCCTGTTACAGCAGGAACTGCAATCTCTCCTGGGTTCTGGGGCCATAAAAGAAATTCCTTCCAGGTTCAGGGGACAAAGATTTTATTCCCGTTATTTCCTAATTTTGAAACCAATGTGGAGCTTGAGACCCATCCTGGACCTAAGAGGTCTCAACGAGAGTGTGGAAAAGATAAAATTTCATATCATATCCCTGGGTCTCATACTTCTAATGCTGGAGCAGGGGGATTGCTTCACAGCTTTCAATGTACAGGACACACATTTCCATATTTCAATCTACCCTCCTCACAGGAGATTTCTCAGGTTCATGGCAGGTAGGAACCATTATCAGTCCACAGTGCTGCCTTTTGGTCTGTCTGTGGCCCCAAGGATCTTCACCAAATGCATGGTGGTAGCAGCAGCACACCTACACAGGCAAGGGGTGCAGCTGCTCGTGTACCTGGACTGGCTAGACAAGGGTTGTTCAAGGGAAGAGGTGATTCAGCATGTACAGTCGATCCGTAAAACCTTGTAAGCCTCGGTCTCTTGATCAATGAGGTAAAGTCAGTGTTGGTCCCGTCTCAGTCAATAGAGTTTATAGCGGCACGACTGCATGAAAGGGGTGCCAAGGCATTCCTGCCAGACAACAGGTTCAGGTCCATGGGGGCCATCATCCGAGACATCCTGGCAGTTCCACCATGACGGCCAGGTGCTGCCTGCATTTGCTGGGTCACAAGGCAGTGTGCACCTTCATGGTACAGCATGCCAGGTTAAGGATTTGCCCTCTGCAGCTATGGCTGTCATTGGTGTATTGCCCTGTAAGAGACAGTTTAGGCCTGGTGGTTACAGTGCTGACACAGACTTTGTCAACCCTGCACTGGTGGTTAGACAAGGGAGTTGTCATCAAGGGAGTCCTCTTTGCCCCTCAGTAGCCCTCACTTTCCATGGACGCTTTGGACTGGGATGGGGAGTGCACCTGGGTCAGCCATGAACCCAGGCTCTTTGGAGTGTTTTGGATCTTCGGTTCCACATAAATGTGAGGGAGCTCAGGGCCATCAGACTAGCATGTGTGACTTTCAAGGCCAATCTGACAGGACATTATGTATCTGTCAGTACAGACAAGACGACAGCAATGTACTATATCAACAAACAGGGAGGTGCACGTTCCTCTCCCCTGTGCCATGAGGCCATGATGATCTGGGACTTCTGCATACAGCACAACATCATACTGCAAGCCCTTTACCTGCCAGGTGTGCACAATTCACTGGCGGACCAACTCAGCAGGTCCTTTATGGATCACAAGTGGCTCTCCACACAGACGTCGTTCTTCCTGTTTTCTGGAAGTCAGGGTATCCCCATGTGGACCTGTTCACCTCCTACCTCAATTCAAAATGTGGAATGTTTTGCTCCTGCCACAATCACAGCCCAGTGCATATACTGGTCGCCATATCGGTGCCCCTCCAGGGAGTGCCACACCAAACCTATGGCTAGTGGCTAGGGCAAAAATCTTCTGGCAACTGGGCATGCACCAGCACACACCCAACTTGGAATGGACATGAGCAACACATCTCAAAGAACAGGTACAGAACAGGTCACTGTCTTATATTATCTTGACAGTTACAATAGATATAAACAAAGGGGAAAAAAGGGTAAAAGGTGAACATTTCAGTCCACAGAAAGCCCAGGAAGCAGAAACAGAGATCCCAAAAGCTTGGGCTGAGCTCACCTATGTCTCAGTTAGTGTCTTTGATCACCAAACCTGTACAATTCACTGGGTCGGAACCATCTTCCCTCCACTTCCTTGTATGAATCTTCAGTTGAGATCCCTGCAGATGTACCTCCGCGATGGAGCACTTCTAGACAGACAGCTAACAGATTTACCTGAAACAGCAATGAAGGGTCCTGTGGCACCTTACAGACTAACAGAAAAGTCTTGAGCATGAGCTTTCGTGAGCACAGACTCACTTCATCAGATGCTGGTCAGATTTATCTGAGTGACTGTTAGTTACAAGTCCACAGGTTAAAGGAATCCGGTTACAAAAAACATAAAAACTGAGACTAACAAACCACAAGTGACTCTTTCCCCATTACTACATTCACACTGTCCATGGTCCGTGGTAGAGCGTTAACACCATCATCACCTGCTGCAAAGTGCTTCCGGATGAGGGACAGCAGCCTGCTTCCGGCTCCTGATCTCAGCTCCTCCCTGTCTTCCATCCCTCATGGAGTCTGACCCCAGCAACAGCCACAGAGCCTATTGGAGCAAGCCCTACAACAACCACACCCAATTCCAGAAGCTTCTGAGTGTGGAGTGCTAAATCTGCCTAGCAACAATGACCCAGATACAACTCACTCCTACACCACTCCAGGGGTCTCTTAAAGATATATCTCCCTATTAGCTACATGGGTTACACCTGCTCTCAGTTCCTGTACCTGGCGCTGTAGCAATCCTAGTTGCCTAGAGAGGAACAATTGCAGTCTCCCCTTCAGTCTTATGCTGGAACATGCTCCGTAGAGAAAATCTTTGGAGATTTTAGCTGCTCAGGCTCTAGTTAGTTCTTGCTAAGGATGTACAAACTGAGATTTTTTTAGAGACTTCATTTGCTGGATTTGGGTGATTTTTCACATGGAGAGGAAAAGACATATTCCCAACACCCAGACAAGCTGTCTACCAAATGTGAAGTCTTTACTTCAAAGCTTGAAGAGCTAGAAATTCTTGATGAAACAATTTTATGAATTTTTTAACTTTTCTGTAACTAGCACCAGCTAAAACATATGACACGTTTGTATGATTGTTCCCATGTCTCCCATGCTTCATCATAAGTTGCTCATGTTTTTAGATTGTAAGCACTTTCGGGTACCTAGGCTTGATAGTTCCTAGCCTTGTGCAAACACCTCTGCTTGGTGTCTTTATAGAATACAAAGCATATACTTAGTAGACTGCTCTATTTTCAGTTGGTTTCCAAATTCAATTCAAGGTATTGAATTTCAAGCCTATCTGGTTAGCACAATGACTACTTTTCTCTTTGTGTGCTTGCCTAGCAATAAAGATTGGCCTAAATGATCTTGCTAACAGACTTGGCCTCTTCCTTTACACCTTTATGTCTGATGGTAGAGGAACTTGTCTCTTGAATTTATTTAATTCCACTGATCCCACAGAGTTCTATGACCTTCAAAGACTACAGTGAAGCCTACATGTGCACTCAAGCCAATTGTGTGCAGCTAAATTTTTGAAATGATTTAGTATTGTTGCAGGCAAAGCTTGTCCCAAGTTATCCCAATGGCCAGCACTTTGCCTCAGTTTCCTGTTCAGCTCCCCCAGAGCAATCAAGATATAGCCAGGGTCTTTGAAATGATATTTCCCCGCTTCTGGGGTTAGTTTATTCAACTGCATTCGGTCTCCTGTCTGTTTACCACCTCAGACTTAAATTTTCATAGTCCTCCTCCTTGAGACTATGGCTTTAACCCCTGGCCTTCCCAGCCCATCATGTGGCAGCAGGTTTATATAAATTTTGGTGGTGCCCAGAATCTGCAGCCATCCCCCACTCAAACTCATCACCTGCTTAAGGCTCTGTGAGGGAGTTTGGGTGGGGAGGGTGCAGGCTCTGGGAGGGATTTTGGGAGAGGAAGGAATGGGAAGTGCAGGGATCCAGTTCATGAGAGGTGTGGGAGAAGGGAGCAGAGAAGGGGTGAATTGGCTGCAGGTAGAACCCTCACTGGGCCGTAGGTTGTCCACCACTGCCAATCATGCAGCTCACTCAGATGAAAGGGGGCCGTGGCCCACTAACTACTCCTGGTTGTCTATTTCTGGGTAATACAACTATCCTTTCTGGCACCGTGAACGGGTTAACTTCCTTTGTTCGGGACAGGGCTTCTGCTGCTTCCCCTGTTGGGGCCTGGAGCGCCTTTTCAGTCAGACACCCAGTCACCTGATCACTGCCTTAATATTTACCAGGCAGGTTTAGGTTTAAAAACCCCAAATACCTGTATATACTGGCTGGAAGAGGGGGGAGTTTTGTTCCCCCAATTTTATACTTGGCTGATTTCTTGCAGATGTTTGGTTGAAGTAGATTTTGAGAAGGGATCTGAAGGAGGAAAAGAAAGAGTAATATCTGTACTGATCAGTTCAGAAAGAACATACGGTAAGTAGTGACACTGAGGACTAAAATGTGAAAATGTTTGTGTAAGGAGTGTGAATGAGATCATCATCACTAGAACAGAAAAAGCTATTGACTGGGGCCACATCTAAACTAGAGAGTTTTGTCAACAAAACTGGGCTTTTGTTGACAAAACTCTCTAGCATCTACACACAAAATTCTTTGTGTCAACAGTCTGTCAACAAAACTCTGCACTCCTGCTGACAGCATTCTGCCTCTCCTCAATGAGGGATAACACCTTTGTTGACAGACTCTGTTGACAAAAAAGGCGTGTAGATGCCTCGGGGAGCCCTTTTGTTGACAGAAAGGTCCTCCATGGGGCTGACCAGCTGGACCTGGGGGGTGCCCTCTCCACCACAATCAGAGCTCTGTGCTCTCCGCCTCCAGATACTTTTAAAGGTGCAAGGAGCCTCAGCCACCCCCTGGCAGGAAGTTGAGAGTGTGCGACCAGCAGACCCACCGCATTGCCTGCCAGCATGCCCTCCCAGCGACTTCCAGACACGGCAGAGGACAGCTGAGACTCCCCCTGGACCCTCACAGGAGGTACCCGAGGGGTCCTGGGGCCCAACCTGGGAGGAGAAGAAGCAGGCGCCCTCCGGGTCTGGCCCTGAGGTCCAGGATCTCCTGAGCTTCTGGGGTAAGGAGGCCATCCTGCTGGACCCCATGGCCAAGCACTGGAATGCCCAGGGTACACCCACCTAGCTCAGCCCTGGTGGAGTGCAAACACCCCACCCTAGAGCAGGTGTGGGCCAAAGTAAAGGAGCTCAACCAGGGCTATGGGCATGCACAGGAAACGTGTCAGAGATTGGAGGAAGAGACATCCACCTGCCCCTGCTGTGAACAACTACACCAGCTCCTGGGGTGAGAGGATGGCACTCCCACCCAGTAGCTCATGGACATGGCCGAGGTAGTTCCCCCTTGTCCCCCCTGCCCGCCAATGCAGCCAGAGCTGGACCCACAGGCAGATTTGGACTCAGACTCCATCCAGGGGACCCTGGTGATTGTGTCAGGCCCCCCAGCGAGGCGACAACTTGAACATGACCAGACCTCTTTGGGGGACCCTCTGAAGAGGACCCCATGGGTCACACACCCCAGGGTATAGGGGGAAGGTGCACATGGGGCACACTGCATGACTTGCCAGGCCAGCCCGCACAGAACCCCAAGTTGTGGGCCCAGCAAGTGCAACCATGTGTCCAGCATCATGTGCCACCAAGACGCAGCAGACAGCCCCCAGCATGGGCCCCAGGCTGCTGCCAGCCTCATGGGAGGCCGCACAAGCCCCAGGGCCCTTGGGGCAGGGGGGCAGGACCCACTCCTGCCATGGCTGGAAGCAGGCCAGTCACATGGGCGATGGTCTGACCCCACATATACCACCAAGAAATGCTCCCGTGTCATGCAGGCATGCTGCAGGTGACAGCATCTGCCCCCATGGACAGCACCATGGGCTGCATTGTGTGCAGGGGACTCCAGGGGAGGGCCAGGATGTGCCTGCCTTGCTTGCCACCTATGTGGGGACCCCTCTGTGGCTGGACACCTCCCTGGGCTGCTAGGCCATTAGGCATTGGACTGGGGAGGGCACAGTGGTCAGCCCAGTCCCCAAGTCCCCACAGGGTCACCATGCGTCACGGCCCACCAGGAAGGGCACACATGCCTGTGCTCCTGGGACATCCCTGTCCCACGTCTTGCGGGTGGGGGCTGCTGCTCACAGGGGTGGGGGACAGGGCCTTGGGGGCTCTGTTGCGGGAAGGACTCACCCTCTCCCCCTGTTTTTTTACAGCTGCCCTGTTGGAGGGCCAGCCCAGCCCCTGCAACATGCTGCCAGGGCCAGCCAACACCATCCCAGGTCCAGAGCCAGCCAGCCAGCCAGGCCCAGAAAGGTGCCCAAGAGGGCTGGCATCCCATCTCCATAGGGACGGCCCTGTATCTGAAGGGCCCATTGCAGACCCGATGATGATGCTCTGTGGGCCTACACGGTCACCCTATGGAGGCAGAATAATCTCCTGGAGTCAAGACTGTGGCATGAGCAGGAGAGGACCACATGAGAGCAGGAGTGGTGGCCATTGTCTGGCGCCCAGCAGGACCAGTCAGCCCAGCCACCCATGGCTGCTGCCCCCTCCCCCACATCTGCTGCTCCCCCCATCCCTACTGCTCAAGGCCATGCTGCCCACCCGCACCAGGCACCCCCCAGATGGTCCTCAATCTGACTGGGTGGATTATGGTCATGGCTGCTCCCCCTACCCCCACCATGCCTGTCCCTCCCCACCCAGCATGACTCCCTGCTTCCCTGCTGAGCCTGACCACGCTGAACCCCCCTGCCCACCTCCATACTTCCCTGTGTTCCCAGACCCATCCCATTCCCAATGAAAACCCCGAACTTACGGCAGGAGGGGATCCCACGGCCAGCATTGCTCAGGGTCCCACTCCCCTGTGGGGTTGTGGCCCCCTCCCTAGCCTGAAGTCCCCCCACCCCCTGCCCCAGCCCCCATCCAATTTGAGATGCCCCCATCCCCTTTCGTAAGCTGTCTTCCACTGGACATATCTCTGTCAATAGCTTGTTATGAAAACAAGGTTTATTTGAGTTACATCTATCTTCTTTATAGTAAAAGTTATGTTTTCATCACCCCATGTCCCTCTTTATTGGGCAAGGTTTGGGAGAGGGCTGTAGGGGAGAAGGGAGGGATGGTGGTGGGGATGGGGGAGGGCTGTGGACTTAATATCCCCATGGGAGGCCCCAGGGAGGGTCATTGGGGCTGTGGACGAAGCTCACCCATAGGGCCTCCTGGATGCACCCCCCCATCCTTGTGCGCCTGGCAGGCCGGAGCTACACCTGGTTGCTTGTAGGTGTCTCCAGCATCTGCACACCACCCCAGAAGGAAGGTCTCCCCCTTTCCCTCCACAAGATTGTGGAGGGTGCAGCAAGCAGCCATAACTTGGGGACATTCTGTTCCCCCATGTCCAGCTATGTCATGAGGCAATGAAACCTTGCTTTCAGTTGCCCAAAGGCACACTCAAGTTGGTTGTGTGCTTGATTGAGGTGGGAGTTGGACAGTTCCTGGGTGTCCAATGTAGAGCCTCATAAGCCAAGGCATGAGTGGGTAGGCCACATCCCCCACCAGGCACAAAGGTATGTTCACATTCCCAACAGCCAGCTCCCAGTGGGGTTATTGGTGCCCACCTCCATCCTCTGGCACAGGCCGGAGTTCTGGAACACTCTGGTGCCATGGGTCCGGCCTGACCACCTGACATAAACATCCAGGAACTGTCTGTGGTGGTCCACCAGGGCTTGCAGCAGAACAGAATAATTGCCCTCCTGATTTATGTACTATGCTGCATTGTAGTCGGGGTCTGGATGGGGATGTGAGTCCCGCCTACTGGGGAAGCCAAGGGCATTGAAGTTGGCTATGATTGTGTCCAGGTTGATGTTGAGCACAAACCTCTGGAGCAGGAGTGTGTTAATGGTCTGCACCATCTGTGGAGGCAGCAGACCAGACACGCACATGAGAGACTGGGGGACAGAGTGCCCCTGGGCCCTGGTGGGCTCCACTGCCCCCTCCCATCCTCTTCCCCCTGAGCTCTCTGGGAGTACCCCTGAGACGCAACAGCCCTTCAGCAACAGGTGTGTGAGGGTGGGGTGGCATGGTCCCCCCAGGGACATGGCTTCCCTTCCCAACCCCTCACTCCGTGCAGGGCCTTTGGCCCCAGAGGGCATGACAGACCTGATGGTGGACCTCCTGACACTGAATTATTTGCCCACAGAGCAGTAGCTGTTGAGGGTGGCCAGCTTTCAGAGGGCAATGGTGACGTGCTTTGTGAGCAGGAGGGCGGGCCAAATAGGGTGGTCTGTCATCAGAGTGGGGATGAATAAGGTGCAAAGCTACATGAAGATCTTGTGCATACAGAAATTCAGAAGCCACTACTGGTCATCCCATTGCCCCATGACCAGCCAGTCCCACCAGTTGGAGCAGGTGGTGTACCTCCAGACCCGCCTCAGCACCTGAGAGGGCAAGCGTGGGTGGGGCACTGGGGCATTGTGGGTGTGCTCTGTGGGCCATATGGCAGGCTTGTCCCCCCCAGACGTGGTGGAAGATGGCCATAAAGATCACTGGGAGTGCCTGCAACAGCTGGTCATTGGCCCAGGGCGAGCTGGAAGGGTGCTCTGGCAAGCTTGTGGTCAGGAAAGAACTGGGTCCCTCACAGACAGCTAGGAACCAGTTGCAACAGCCTTGCCTTCCCTCAAGGAGGTAGGCAAGACTTGACATGGGCAGGGAGTATGGGTCGGGGGGCCCTTTAAGGGCAATCCTGGCTGGAGGTCCTGGAAGGGCTTGCCGGCTACGTGACCCTGTTTGATGGGCTTCCAGGGTCCTTTCTGTCAACAAAGTGGCCAGAGTATGTGGCTGCTTTCTGTCAACAGAGCAGATCAAAAGGCTGATCCACATTTATGTGTAGACACAATCTGTTGACAGAGGTTTTGTTGGAAAATCTCTTCTGGCACAGTTCTGTCGACAGCTGCTTCTAGTGAGCAACAAAATACAACAATAGGGAAAGAGGGGCTATGTCTACAGTAGCCCCGGCCTTTCAAAAGGGGGATGCTAATGAGACACTTCCGGATATGCTAATAAGTCACTGCCATGAATATGCAGCGCCTCATTATCATAATAAGGGTTGTAGATATTTGAAAATGCCGCTTTTGAATTGCACACCACCTGTGTAGTGCGCACCACCGGTTTTGAATTGCGCATCACCTTTCGAAAGGACCCCCCAGACTTCGAAAGCCCCTTATTCTTAAAACCAAAGTTATTCTGGAATAGTTTATTCCAGCGTTGTTATTCCAAAATACACTATTTCAGAATAATGCAGATACACTATGGGGAAGCCCCAGAATAAGCAAAACTTATTTCAAAATAATGCGTCGACACGCAATAGAGCCTATCTTGGATTAGAGGCTCTGGAAGCACTGCTTCCAGGGGTTCTAATTCAAAATATTATGTCAACACAGCAGAATTATTTCAGAATAAGATGTTCCAGAATATTTTATTTAAAAATTGCACCTATTCCTTGCCTATGCAGCCCCTATTCTGAAATATATCAGGTGCTATTCCTGACATAATGCTATTATAGGCTATTTTGAAATTATTTTGAAATAGTAGTTGTGTTGTGTAGATGCTCGCAAAGTTATTTGGAAATAACAATCATTATTTTGAAATATCTTTGCTGTGTAGACATACCCGAGTGGCCTTGAAGATAAGGACAAAAGCTTGAACTTGATTCAGCAATAAAGAGGGAGCCAGGGGATTAATTAAAAAAGAATGGTTAGAGCAACGAGCATGGAAGTTGATTGTAACAGATATGCTGTATATGGATCAAATAAGGTCAGTAAGGAGGGAGTTACAATAATCTAGATGGATAATTAGAAAGCTGAGCAAATTCTAGCTTTCTGGACACAAAACCCAGTTTTCAGTAAAGGAAACTTTAAATATTTATAAAAGTTATAATATTTTTGATAAAGTAATATAACGTTCTATTTAAAAACACCATCTAGAATTTCATAAAACAAGTTTGTTTCAAACTGTCCAAAATTAAAATTTCAAAATTTCCTTTTCAGTGTGATTTATGTTTTTTTCTCTGAACAAGCTTTAACCATTGCTGATAATAAGCATTCTGGGACTAACTGCTCCACTATGAACCTGATCAACAAAATGCAGGTACTATTACAATTAAACATATTACCTTCTACCATCTCCTACTAATGTTTTCTCCATTATCCACCCCTTGTCTTCTCCATACAGAGCCCTAGCCACCTGGCTTTCATTTGAGCCCTGTGTATACAGGGTGACCAGATAGTCTAATATTAGAGATTTGACTTATGTTGGCAACTATTACCCTCCTCTTCCATCTTGATTTTTTCACACTACTTAGCACAGGAAAATAGTTTATTAGGTGAGCTTTCGTGGGACAGACTATTTTGCTAGTCTTTAAAGTGCTACTTGACTGCTTTTTGTTTTGATAGTGTATAGACTAGCACGGCTTCCTCTCTGTTACTACTCAGCACAGGGTACAGTTTCCTCTGGGGCATGGGGATGGGGAAACAGGAGGTGCTCAATACCTGCCCCCACTCTTTCTTTCAAGCCTCTATCCCTGCCCTGCCTTTTCCCACCCAGAACCCTCCGCTGAGTATGCCCTGTCTGTTCCTCCTTCTCCCCTTTAGTGCTGCCACACACCATGGTGACAGCAGCAGGCAAGAGGTGTTGAGAGGGAGAATTTGATTGGCAGGGCTGCTGATGTTGGGAAGCACTGAGAAGGAGGTGGTAGAACTTGTTGCCAGTGTTTGCTCAACACCTAGTATTTTTTTTTTCCTGTAGGTGCTCCACTTCTGGAGGACACAGAAAGTCAAAGCAGAGCACAGTCTAAGTTTAAGGAAAAGAAATGTTGAATATTATCACCATATTGATTTCATTGCCTTTCTTTCTTTGTAACGCTGAGCTAAGAAACACATAAGAAGATGCAAGCTTTACTATGTGAATCTTACAGCCTGCTATAGATTGGAAGCAAACAGCATTTTAGAAAATCAAGGAAAACCTCGGAAAAAGTGTGAGTTTAAAAAGAACCAGGACCTTGCAGGAAGAAGGAAGCTGCTCCAGGGCTAGGGAACTGTGTGAAACAGGACGTGAAGAAGATAGTGGGGATATGAATCAGAGAACATTCACATTGGAGTGGGGAAAAAGTGACGTTACTCTATACAAGCACCTTTCTCAATCCCAGAATCTGTGCATTGTCCCAGAAGATATGCATGTTTCTGCTAAATTAACGAATAATTAATGTTAACAGCTATTTTTTAATCAGGAGTCTTCAGCCACAGTCCTGCTGAGCTAAAAAGAGCACTCCTTACCTGTCTTAGATCTATTGGCCCTGACTCTCTTCTCACACACACCAGTTTTATATTGGTATAACTCCATTGATCTACATTAAGTTTACTCTTGCATAATGAGACAGAGATACTTGTTTCTACCTGAAAACTCAGTTGGACAGCTCTGTGTTGGTTTTATATTTTAATCTGTTGCAAGCAGAAAGCTCAGAATCTTAATTTCTTTTCAGCTCTGTCATAAAACTTCTATAGCAACTGATAAGGCCAAATGAAAAAATTGGGTACTGTTCTACGGCATACAAAGTCAGTCTGGCCCTGGGAAGTAGTAAGGAGAGGGGATTGGTCGGAACAAAGTGGACAAGAAGAGAGAATGAGATTAAATATAGGCAGTGATGTAGCTGTGCAGAACACAGAAATTTAGACAGAGGAGTTTGATCTTGAAGCAGAACAGGGGAGTAAACCATAAATACAGCAATACAAGGAAAGGAAAGAGACTATGACTAGAGTGACAGGATAGAAAGATGGACTGGAGAAAGAAAGCAGAGACTCAAAAAGAAAAGGTTGCAATAACCCAGATGAAGGTTGATGGGGATTCCAGAACTTGGGAAACAAAGGAAGTAGACTACATTTTATATTTTATTCCAGTGCTCCCTGTAAGCTAAGCACTTGGGTGGCTGCCCAGGTGAACTTCAAATGCCATCCAGCTAATTAGCAGAACACCTGCAGCATGTGCGTCTACTGGTGTTGCACATCCACACATGTCCTTGGACACTTAAAATTTATTCTGAATATGGATGGAAAAATTAGAGGGAAGATTATTACCATTTTATAGGACTTATTTCTTTATTGGTGCCATTACTGTTTGTAATTTCTTCTACTTTCAGTGAGGACTACAAGGCTTATCAAAGAAGGAAGGAAAATGTAACAGGGAAGATGATAAAGTTTGAATTCTGATTCTATTTTTTAAGTAAGTGTAATTTTGACCATTGCCTAGCTGAATAGGAAATATTTAAATATATTGGACAGGTGTTGCAATAATTAGCCTAGGCCAAGGGTCAGTAACCTTTCGGAGGCAGAGTGCTGAAATTTACCTTTTGACCTCTATGTACAGTCTGAGTGCCAGTGATACTTTTAAAAGTCACCAGTGATCCTACTTACAAAAGCTTCATGAATAAATAAATTAAGACACAGAGCGTTACCATATAACCGGTGGTAGGTAGCACTAGCTGGTCTTTTGTTAAGCCACAGCTTTCAGCAAGTCTGCATGGGGAAGAAGGGGTGGGCCTGAGCTCCTACCTCATGTGCTGATGAAAATTGGCTCACGTGCAGCTCTTGGCACCTGTGCTGGGTGTTGCTGACCCCTGGCCTAGACAATATCAGAAAATGTGTATTTGCCTTCTTTGGGAAAGGCGTGTATATTTGGAACTATAGTTTCTCACATACACTTTTTTCCAAAATTGAAATATGGAATGTAGTGCAAAGGTTATTGAAAGACATATTATAGAATCATAGAAGAGTAGGACTGGAAGGGACCTCGAGAGGCCATCGAGTCCAGCCCCCTGCCCTCATGTCAGGACCAAGCACGTTCTAGACCATCCCTGAAAGCCATCTATCTAACCTCTTCTTAAATATCTCCAGTGATGGAGATTCTACCACCTCCCTTGGCAACTCGTTCCAGTGTTTGATCACCCTGACAGTTACGAACTTTTTCCTGATGTCCAACCTGAACCTCCCCTGCTGCAATTTAAGTCCATTGCCTCTTGTTCTATCCTCAGAGGCAAGGAAGAACAAGTTCCCTCCCTCTGCCTTATGACACCCTTTTAGATACCTGAAAACTGCTATCATGTCCCCCCTCAATCTTCTCTTTTCCAAACTGAACAAGCCCAATTCTTTCAGCCTTTCTTCATAGATCACGGTCTCTAGACCTTTGATCATTCTCGGTGCTCTCCTCTGGACCCTCTCCGATTTCTCCACATCCTTTCTGAACTGCAGTGCCCAGAACTGGACACAATACTCCAGCTGAGGCCTAACCAGCGTAGATACCTACTGTAGAGAATATGTCACATTATATATGACCTTTGGAGAGATAATTGTAGTTAAACAAAATACATGCAATAAAAACATTAGACTGTAGTGTTATCTGGATATATTTAATTCATTTATAAATGTAATGAAATATATATGTAGCTTAAAACTAAGCATGACAGAAATCATTTTAATAAGTTTGACAGCTAACATTGATATTAATTTTTAGCTTTTTTACAATTGGTATTTTATTCAGTTTTTACGGTTGCAGAAGTTCTGGTGAGGGGTGAGACAATGAAAGGAGCCAGACAATGATAATAAAATGACACTAGAAGTTGAAATTCAAGAAGTTAGAGACTTTTAACTTATAACAATTAAAACACAAATTGTCAACTTCAAATGTCAAAATACAGAAAGTAAAGTTGTTTAAATCAAACTCTAATAAGTTTTGAAGTAGCATTTTCCTTACTTTGCCTATCTGTAAGTTTATATTACTATCAATTGAAATATTTTTTCATCAGTTTGTCTATGTATGTATCAACATTTAGGGTGCATCTACACTACAAAGAAATTTTGAAAGGGGGAACATTGAAAAACAAAATCGAAATAGCGTGGCTACACACACAAAACGGATCGCTGTACCGATCCGCTATTTCGAAAAGAACACCCTCTATTTTTCGAAAGAGAGCATCCACACAGGAACACGGGCTCTTTCGAAATAAGCAGTCGGGA
Organism: Carettochelys insculpta; assembly: GCF_033958435.1. Taxonomy (NCBI): domain Eukaryota; kingdom Metazoa; phylum Chordata; order Testudines; family Carettochelyidae; genus Carettochelys; species Carettochelys insculpta. Next base: position 44,808,914 of record NC_134137.1, read on the forward strand.
AACACCACACACGGGGTCACACGGCTGACAAGCCCTTCTGCTTCACACAGCCAAGCAGTGCCCTTAAAGGGCCCCTCCCAAACACATCCACCCTGCACACACAGAGCACCGCAGAGCATTACACAGCACTGCGTGGACTGTGCACCAAAGAAGAACGAGAGGAGAATGGAGCAACAGCAGCTGCCAGAGGCTGATGCTGCCACCATCACCGGGACCCAGGTGGTCATCACCATCCTGGGCGTGGTGGAAGACCTGGAGCCCACCTTCCCCCACACAGGGGTCCTGCAGGCCCTGGCAACGGGGCAACCGCCACTCCCCATCCCCCGTCCCCCTTGGTGCCCCTGGATCCACCCCAGCAGTGGGGACTGGTGGGAGAGGCTGGTACTGGGCCAGTGGGACGACGAAAGGTGGCTCACAAACTTCAGGATGACAAAGCACACATTCATGGAGCTGTGTCAGTGGCTCACACCCACCCTGCAGCATGTGGACACCTGCATGCGGCCTGCACTCCCAGTTGAGAAGCATGTGGGGATCGCCCTCTGGAAGCTGGCCACCCTGGACAGCCATCATTCAGTGGGGCACCAATTCGGGGTGGGCAAGGCCACCGTGGGAACTGTCCTCCTGGAGGTAAGTCAGACAAGGGCCCCACACCCTCCCCAGGAAGGGGCAGGGGGCCCCCATGTGGGGGCCTGCAAGGGCAGAGGGCAGGGGGCCCCGCAGGTGACGGGCCTGCAGGGGCAGGAGGGCCTCCCGATGCACAGGCCCACATGTCGGTGCCCCCCCTACAGGTGGTCCAGGCCATCAACTGCCTCCTCCTGCGGAGGGTTGTCTGCCTCCGCAACCTGGGCGACGCCATGGTGGGATTCGCAGCCCTCAGATTCCCGAACTGCTTTGGTGCGCTTGATGGCACGCACATAGCTATCTGCACCCCAGACCATAGTGCAGAATGCTATATAAACCACAAGGGGTACCACTCGGTGGTGCTCCAAGCACTCGTCGATGCCCGGGGCCGGTTTAGTGACATATGCGTTGGCTGGTCTGGTCGAGCTCATGATGCCCGGGTACTCCGCAACTCCTGGCTGGGGCGGCGCATGGAGGAGGGTACCTACATCCCTGCCTGGGAGCTCCCCATGGGGGACACAATGATGCCACCCTGTATAGTAGCCGATGGGGTGTACCCATTACAGCCGTGGCTGATGCGCCCCTACACTGGGCACACCACTGCCAGCCAGGACGTTTTTACAACTGCCTGAACCACACCCGCAACACTGTTGAGCAGGCCTTCGGATGCCTCAAGGGGCGTTTCCAATGCCTCAATGCGCGGCTGGACGTCAGCCAGCCCAACATCCCTGGGGTGGTCATGGCCTGTTGTGCTCTACGCAATTTGGTGGAGGGAAAGCAGGAGCGCTACATGCCCAGGTGGGCTGCGGACCACAGCCCCGGTTGTGAGCAACCACACACGGCCCTGTGCCGTCAGGCACTTCGTGAAGGAGTTAGGGTCCAGAAAGCCCTCCAGGAGGCCTTCGAGCGAGACCCATGCTGACCTCCACCTGGCACATGGCTCACACCCACCCTGCAGCACGGCCCCCCCCGCAGACACAGGGGACACTGGGGTGCACGAAAGGGTTTATTAACTGGGGACCAACTATATACATGTAAATAAATGTCTGTTGAACAATGGCGGGGGGTCTTCCTATTGGAGCTAAATATGGGGGGAACAGGGGGAGCACTATATACAATGGGGCAGGGGCATGCCCCCATGGCCAGGGCCACAGGCACGGGCAGGCCTAGTCCCCCACAGGGGTGGAGGGGCAAGGTCCCTGGGGGTACAGCTGCCCCTGCTGCCCTGGGTGCAGGGGCCCTGTTGGGGCTGGGAGAGGGCTGGAAGGACGGGGAGGTAGGGTCAGCCAGGGGCTGAAGAATGGGGTGAGCTGGGTGAAGCGGGGGGTCTGGGGAGGGGATCCCCCTCCTGGCTGGCACTGGTGATCAGCCAGTGGCTCAGGGTGAGACGGGCAGATGGGCTGAGGGTGGGTGGGATAAGGGCGGTGTGTTTGGGGGCGGCAGCAGGAATGGGTTCGGGGGCAGCAGCGGAAGGGGGTTCAGGAGCGGCAGCAGGAGTGGGTTCAGAGGTGGCGGGTGGGTGGCTTGGGGGGAGGCTGGGGGGCCAGCCATCGGAGGGCTGTGGCCACCTCGGCCCAGACCTCCCTCCGTCAGGCCCTGTCCTCCCGCTCCATGTGCAGCCACTCCTGGAGCATGGCAGTCTGCTCCTAGATGGCTGCAGTGTGGGACTCTGCCACCTCCTGGGGGGTCGTAGTGCCGCTGGCGTCAGGCCTTCCAAGTCTGGCCAGGCAGCAGCTGGGGCAATGGGCAGGAGGGCTCTCTGGCTCCGTCCGATGGTGGTGCAGGTGTGGTCTGACCCTCAGAGGACAATGCTGTGGAGACACAAGTGGAGAGTGGCCACCCGTCAGAGCTGTCACCTGATCCCGGGGGCTCCACGTGCGCCATCCCCGGGCCATCCCCCGAGGTGGCGCCTCCCCTGCTGACCCCCACCTGGGGCTCCCGTTTGCCCACCGGGACCTCGTCTGTGGGGTGATTGCTGGCTGTGGCTTGGCCCCTGCATCCCTCCCCGGTTGGGAGGGCTAGGGTGCTGTCCATGGGTACGGGTGCTGGATGGCACCATGCTTGGGTCTGGGATGGGGTGGGGTCTGTGGGATAGGTCCCTCCCACCCAGGCTGCCTGATCCACCTGTCACCTACCCGGGGCTCCAGAGAACAGCTCCGGGCACACCGGCCTCAAGGGCACCTGGCTGGAGGTACCAGAGCTGACCGCGATGACTAGCGGACCCCCCTCCTCCAAGTCGCTCCCTGGCCCCTCAGGTGTGGTCTGGCTGGAGGGTCCTGGCTGTTCCAGCAGGTCCGTCTCCCGGTCAGTGTCCGGCCCGCATGTGTCCACCACCACCGACAGCTCTGGGACGTCCTTCATGCCGAGCAGCTGCTGCAGTACCTGGTAGTGTGGGCACCTCGGGCCAGCCCCAGCCCCCGATCAGCTGTGGACCTCCTTGGCCCAGCCGTAGGCCTGCCTCAGCTCCTTTACTTTGGAGCAGACCTGAGCGGCTGTGCACTGGGGGTGTCCCTGCTTCCACAGCCCCAGGGACAGCCGCTCAAAGACAGCTGCGTTGCGGGACCTCCTCCTCCGCCCAGAGGCCAAGGAGGTCTTTTACGTTGGCCTCTGTCCAGGACAGACCACTCCTTTTCTGGCCCTTGCTCTTCTCTGGTGACCTTCTCCTGGGGTGCCCCAGAGTGTGGGGGGCTCGCCATCCTGCTGATGGGCTGGGTGGCGCATCTGTCCAGCTGCTAGAGCATGTATAGGGCTGAGCTCGTGCTTCTCTAGCCCTGTGCACGCTCTCAGCTTCCTGCACGGGATTTCCGGAGCCGTGCAGCTTTAAGGGGCTGGCCAAGGGACCATAGAGCCCCACCGGGGCTTGCTAGCATGTCTCCCGCATTCCCTGGAGCCGCCGCCATGGCAGGCCCGCAATTTTGAAATTGCGGGCCCGGAGCGTCTACACATGCATTATTTCAAAAATTGATTTTGAAAGGGGCCGCTCTTCCCAATCGAAATTCGGGCCCGTTTTTGCGGAAAACAATTTCAAAAGAGGCTGTTGGGCGTGTAGACATTCCGCAGCCTCTTTCGAACTTGGGCCCACTTTCGAAATTAATTTCAAAATAGAGTGCTAGTGTAGACGCACCCTTACTAATTCAAAAATCTAACCCTTACAAGTCTACTTAGAATCCAAAATGAAAAACTCAGGTAACGTATTATTGAAAGCTGTTTCATTTTTTTTCAAATTGTATTAGTGCCCAGAGACCCCATTCAGTATTGGAAGTCATTGCTTTAGGGACTGTATAAATATGTACAAACATAATATTGTATTCCTGTCATGAGGAGATCAGTCTAAAAAATCACTTTAAAAGCCTGTTGCAGCTCAATAAAACAGAGAAGGGTAGAAGAAATGATTACAGAATGCAAAGAGATTAAATTGTTATGGGGACTGGGCGATATTGCTAATTGTGTTTATTATTCATTTATTATTATTAATTGCAGCAATACCCTTTTCTTCTTCAGTGATGTCTCCAGTATGGACATTGTCAATCACCACCTTCCTTCCATCTTTTGCTGTCATCAGGGCTGAATTAACTTTCCTGTGGGCCCCAGGTTTTTAGATTTTTGTGGCTCCCCTGTCTACCACAGGCAGCTCTTGTCCAGTGGTGCAGAAGCAGGGAGGGGACAATGTGTCTCTGTGCACTTCCCTTGCCCACCGGTGCCCCACTTCACAGCTCCCATTAGCCAGGAACTGGGAACTGTGATGACAGTGCTGAGTATGGGGGCAAGGTCAACACCTGAGCTGCCACCTCTTCCCTTCCATCAGGAGCTGCAGAGATATGCCAGCCAACAGCCACTTCTGGGAGCAGCACAGGGCCACAACATACGAGCTGTGTCTACACGTGCACGCTACTTCGAAGTAGCGGCACTAACTTCGAAATAGCGCCCGTCGCGGCTACACGCGTCGGGTGCTATTTCGAAGTTAACTTCGACGTTAGGCGGTGAGACGTTGAAGTCGCTAACCTCATGAGGGGATCGGAATAGCGCCCTACTTCGACGTTCAACGTCGAAGTAGGGACCGTGTAGATGATCCGCGTCCCACAACGTCGAAATTGCCGGGTCCTCCATGGCGGCCATCAGCTGGGGGGTTGAGAGATGCTCTCTCCAGCCCCTCAGCTCACTGGTGGCCGCGTGGAGCGGCCCCTTAAAGGTCCCCTCCCCCTCCCTTCCTCTGCAGGAAGCTGAGGGAACGTGCAGGCTGCAGCCTGCACACGCGGCCAGCCTGCACCACCCTCAGTCCCCCACACAGCTGCGATGGCTGGCTGGCAGCCCCCCCAGCCCCCCCAGGGGACCCCCCGCAAGGGGAGCCAGGGCAGCCAGTCTGGCAAGCGGCAGCGGGGCCCCTCCTGGACGGAGGCCGAGCTGCGGGACCTGCTGGGGCTCTGGAGCGAGGAGGAGGTGCTCCAGGTAATGGGGAGCAAGAGGCGGAACGCGGATGCGTTCGCTTGGCTGGCCGACGGCCTGGCTGCCCGGGGTCACCCTGCCCGCACTCCTGACCATGTCAGGAGTAAGGTCAAGGAGATGCGGCAGGGTTACTCCCGGGCCCAGGATGCGGCCAGCCGATCTGGGGCTGCCCCCGTCACTTGCCCCTTTTACAGGGAGCTCAGGGACATCCTGGGCTCCCGGCACACCTCCTCCCCTCCAGCCACCCTTGACACCTCGGCCGACGAGCCCCAGCAGGCCCTGCAGACGGAGTCCGTCCCGGAGGTAAGCCCCGCACCCCAGGGGCCCCCCCCGGAGGCCACCCCCAGGACATCGCGGCAGGAGGAGGAGGAGAGGGGCTCCTCCTCTGCAGAATCCGGGCTGCAGATCCTCCTCCTGCCATCCCGGAGCAGCAGCAGGGCCTCCGCCCCCCGGGGATCTCCGGACCGTGGGAGCGGACCGACAGGTAGGTACCCCCGTCTGGTGGACACCCCTGGGCTTGAGGGGCGGGGGTAAGAGATATGTGTCCAGGGCCCCCCACATGCTCACATGGCCATGGCCCCAAGGACACCAGGGCCATGGCCCTCACAGCACTGCATCCATCAGCCCCTGCCCCCCCACACCCCGCATGACAGTGCCATGCCCCATCCCTGGGCCAGGGGGGAGCGGAACCTCGAGGGGCCCCCGGGAGGAGGGGGTAGGCCACCCCACAGCAGCAGCATGTGATGGAGTGGGGGGAGTGCCAAAGGGAGACTCAGGCTACATATGAGCAACAAGAGCCGAATAGCTCCCAGGGGCAAAGGAGGATCCTGGGGCTACAGCTGGCAGGTGACACCTCTGCCCTAAACAAACAGGAGGGAGGAGACGAGCTGGCTTGGACTTGGGGGGCGAGGGCGGGGCCCACAGGTAGAGGCTAGGGGAAGGGGGAGCTGGAAGGCAGCCAGCCTGAGGAGGGGGAAAGCTGCATCCCAGAGGGCCACCCCTTGGGGTCTTCTCCCCAGGATGGGTTGGAAGGACTGTCTCTTCCGACAGCTGGTGCTGTCACTCCTGGCAGAAACTGGGCATCTGTGGCCTAAGAAACCTCTCCTGCTCTCAGACCCTGCAGGGTGAAGTGAGAGTCGCTCCCACCAGGGGACGGGGTGCAGGGCAGGGGGACCCCCGAACCCCATCCATCACAGCAGCATCTCCCGGGGACGGGGATGGGGAACCTGCAGCACAGGGCTGAGGGGACAAAGGCCACGGCTCGGGGCCCACACTAACGCCTGTCTCCATTCTTCTTCCCCCACTCCTCTCCTGTGTCCTGCACCTGCACCATCAGAAGGATCGGAAGAGAGCGCCGGCGAGGCGTCAGTCGTCCCGGAGAGCCCTCCGGGACCATCGCTCCAGGGCAGCCCCTCGGCCGAGGACCAACCGGCCCCACGGCGGGCTAGACGGCGGACCCCGCGCCACCAACCACCGATGGCGACGGACCCCTCAGCTGCTGGCCATCCACCGTCGGCAGCTGGAGGTCACGGAGCAGCACCTCCAGCTGCAGGAGCGGGCGCTGGCCTGGCGCCAGGAGGCATGGGGGGCCTACATGGACACATTTAACCGCTTAGTGGACTAGCTGGCCCCCCATGCCGCGCCGGCCACGACATCGCCCGCCCTGCCTGCTCCTGCAGCCCCAACACCAGCTGCTCCGCCCGTCGCCGTCCCGTCCGCTGTCGCCCCGCCACCCACCGGCGAGGGCCGGAGCGCTGAGGGACCCTTGGAGCCACCTGACACTCGCTGGCCACCGTACCTTCCGGTCCAGCCCGCTCCCACCCAGCCACGGACCAGGCTGCGACCGCTGCGGGGCTCCCGGCCGCCAACGCCCGGTGCCGGGCTATAGGGGCGAGGGGCCCGGGACGTGCCCCGCCCCCCTTGTATATAGTTGGACCCTGTTTTTTTCGGCCCCCAGTTTGCCCCATTCCCCCCATGTAAATAGTTCTCCCCTTTATCCTCCCTGGTTTTCTTTTTATTATTGTGGACAGTTGTTTCTTTGTATTGTTTTATTTTTGTACATATTGCTTTTGTTCAACGTTTGTACATAGTTTTTGGTTTGTGGTTCACATATTTATTTACAGTCATAAAAAAAAAAGCTTCAGAGAGAAAAAAAAAAGTTTACGTTCAGCCACAAGTGCGTGCTGTCATTTGTCCAGGACAAGTGGGGGGGGGGCGGTGGGGTGCTCCATGGTGTAGGCGTTGGGGCAGGAGTGTGGGGGAGGAAGGGGCGGGCAGTAGGGGGCCTGGGCAGAGTTCACCCCGCGGCCTGTTCATCAAAGTGGGCCCGCAGGGCCTCCCGGACCCGGGTCCCCTCGGGGTCCACCTGCCGACTGGGGGCAGCAGGTGGCTGGATGTGTGCCCTGCCGGCCTCCGCAGCCCAGCCCTGGAAAAAGGTCTCCCCCTTGCTCTCGACCAAATTGTGCAGGGCGCAGCAGGCACCCACAATCTGGGGGATGTTGTTGGGGCCCGCATCCAGGCGGGTCAGGAGACATCTGCAGCGTCCCTTCAGGCGGCCAAATGAGCGCTCCACCACCTGGCGCGCGTGGTTCAGGCGCTCGTTGAAGCGCTCCTGGCTAGCGGAGAGATGGCCCGTGTAGGGGTGCATGAGCCACGGCCGGAGGGGGTAGGCCGCATCTGCGATGACGCAGAAGGGCATGGTGGTGTCCCCCAGAGGGATCTCCCGCTGCGGGATGTAGGTCCCCGCCTCCAGCCGGCGGCACAGGCCCGAGTTCCGGAAAACCCGGGCGTCGTGGGTGCTGCCAGGCCAGCCCACGTAAATGTCCTGGAAACGTCCCCGGCTGTCCACCAAGGCCTGCAGGACGACAGAATGGTAGCCCTTTTGATTCAGGTATCGTCCTCCACTGTGATGCGGGGCGCGGATGGGGATGTGAGTCCCATCCAGAGCCCCGAAGCAGTTGGGGAAGCCCAGGGTGGCAAAGGCGGCGATGGTGGCATCTGGGTCCCCCAGCCTCACGAGCCTGTGCAGGAGCATGGCGTTGATGGCACGCACAACCTGCAGAGAAAGCACATGGGACAGCACCAATGAGGGGTGAGCAGGGTGTGCGTGGCCCTGCCCTGCCCTGCCCTGCCCTGCCCTGGCCTCTCCTGCCCTGCACTGCCCTCCCCCCCTGGGTTCGCTTACCTCCATGAAGACAGCCCCGACGGTGGCCTTGCCGACACCAAACTGCTGGCCCACGGATCGGTAGCTGTCTGGAGTGGCCAGCTTCCAGACAGCGATGCCGACCCGTTTCTGCACTGTGAGGGCACGCCGCATGGCGGTGTCCTGGTGCCTGAGTGCGGGGGTGAGCCACTGGCACAGCTCCAGGAATGTCTGCCGGCTCATCCTGAAGTTCCTGAGCCAGTGGTCGTCGTCCCACTCCCCAAGCACCAGCCGCTCCCACCAGTCAGTGCTGGTGGGGTAGTTCCACAGCCGCCGGGGTGTGAGGCGGGGGGTGGGGTGCTGCAGGGGTAGGGGTTGAGCCCTGCTGCCCTGGGGGCATCTCCTCCTCTGGGGCAAGGAGGTGCTCAGCTGCCTCCTGCATGGCACGGAGCAGGGCAAGCCCTGCTCCTGCCGGGAGGGCTGGGTGGACCTCTGGCTGCTGCTGCTGCTGCTGCTGCTGCTGCTGTTGGAGGTCCATAACTGCGGCTCCCGGGGTCTGTGTGCCTATGGCTCCTCAGACCGCGTGCTGTGCAGGCTGAGTGTGTCTGGGAGGGGCCCTTTAAGGGAGCGGCTAGCTGTTGCCCCGGAAGCGCTAGTCCGCCCGGTGACCCTGTCTGCAGCTATGCCTGGCATCCCTATTTCGATGTGTGCTACTTGGGCGCGTAGACGTTCCCTTGCTGCGCCTATTTCGATGTTGGGCTGCGCAACGTTGAAGTTGAACATCGACGTTGCCAGCCCTGGAGGACGTGTAGACGTTATTCATCGAAATAGGCTACTTCGATGTAGGCTTCACGTGTCGACGTAGCCATGGGCAGCCTGCCTGAGCTTTGCTGTGCTGCTGAACTTTTAGCGGCCTACAGATTGCGATTGACTGGAAGAGGCTCCAGGATCAACCAGTCAATGGTTGGTGAACACTGAATGGACTAATTTTTGCAGGGCCCCTCTTAGTCTGTGTTCCTGGATTGCAGCCCCTAAATTCCCTGTGGTAATCCAGCCATAACTGGTGTGACTTAGGCTATGTCTACACTACATCATAAAGTTGATTTTAAGGCACTTAGCTTAATTTTACAATGTGATTGTCTTCACTGTAAACACCATTAGGTCAGTTTTAAGGAGTGCTAAGGTCAGCTTTCTCACCCCACCCCTCCAATGTGGTGTAACACCAAGTTAGAATTTAAAAGGTCGAATTAATGCTAGTGTGGAAACAGCATTACTTTAAATCAATTTTATTGGCCTCCATAGGTATCACACAATGCCCTAGAGGTGTCTGGTCTGACCGCTTTCACCACCGCTGCTCTCCAGGGCTACGTCTACACGTGCACCCAACTTCGAAATAGCTTATTTCGATGTTGCAACATCGAAATAGGCTATTTCGATGAATAACGTCTACACGTCCTCCAGGGCTGGCAACGTCGATGTTCAACTTCGACGTTGCTCAGCCCAACATCGAAATAGGCACAGCGAGGGAACGTCTACACGGCAAAGTAGCACACATCGAAATAAGGGAGCCAGGCACAGCTGCAGACAGGGTCACGGGGCGGACTCAACAGCAAGTCGCTCCCTTAAAGGGCCCCTCCCAGACACACTTTCATTAAACAGTGCAAGATACACAGAGCCAACAACTAGTTGCAGACCCTGTATATGCAGCACGGACCCCCAGCTGCAGCAGCAGCAGCCAGAAGCCCTGGGCTAAGGGCTGCTGCCCACGGTGACCACAGAGCCCCGCAAGGGCTGGAGAGAGAGTATCTCTCAACCCCCCAGCTGATGGCCGCCATGGAGGACCCCGCTATTTCGATGTTGCGGGACGCGGATCGTCTACACGTCCCTACTTCGATGTTGAACGTCGAAGTAGGGCGCTATTCCCATCCGCTCATGGGGTTAGCGACTTCGACGTCTCGCCGCCTAACGTCGATTTCAACTTCGAAATAGCGCCCAACACGTGTAGACGTGACGGGCGCTATTTCGAAGTTACTGCCGCTACTTCGAAGTAGCGTGCACGTGTAGACGCAGCCCAGGTGTGCAGAAAATAGGTAACAGGAAGCCTGGGAATTTGAATTTATTTTCTTTCTGACCAGCATGGATAGCACACCTCAGTAGACATCGCATCTAGCCATCATGGCCGTTTCTACATAGGCTGCATGCTAATACACGGAATGAAAGATGCTAATGAGGCACGGATGCAAATTCCCTGTGCCTCATTAGCATAATATCATGTGATTTGGAGTCTGGAAGACTGTTCTTCCGGACTCCAAAATGCTGTGTAAAAGCGCGGCCCCCGGGGGCACTTCCGGAAGGAAGTCCTTCTTCTGGAGGCCCCTTCTTCCCGAAAATTTTTGGGAAGAAGAGGCCTCCAGAAGAAGCTTGTTCTTCTGGAAGCCCCCCCAGAGGCCACGCTTCTACATGGTGTTTTGGAGTCCAGAAGAACGGTCTTCCGGACTCCAAATCACATGACGTTATGCTAATGAGGCATGGGGAATTTGCATCCACACCTCATTAGCATCTTTAGCTCTGTGTATTAGCCTGCCACTTCCGAAGGAATTGGCCTGTGTAGAAACGGCCCATGTGTCCTCAGTGTTCTAGTTCTGATCTGAGCTCCCAGGGTTGCAAAAGAGCCCCAGCACGGAGCCATAATGAGATCCTGGATCTCATTTATGTGCAGGGTGATGAATCTGTGCTGAGCAGACTGCGAATCAGCAAAAGAAATGCAGACATTTATGGGATGATTTCCCAGAGGATAATGGAGAAAGGGTATGCCAGGGGTGTTCAATAAATCCAGGTCAAAATCAAGGAGCTCAGGCAGTCATATCAGAAAGCAAGAGAAAACAATGGGCAATCTGGGACATCGCCCAAAACATGTCACTATTATGAGCAGATCCACACCATTCTTGGGAGGGACCCAACCACACTCCCCCTGGGTAGCATGGACTCTTTAGGAGACCATCCTCAGGTCTCCAGTGAGAGCTGAGAGGGCGGAGGCTGATGAAGAGAAGGATACCGTCACTCAGCAGATGTCCAAGGAAACTGATTCTGAGAGCCCGGTGCTCTTCATCACCCTGCAGCCAGTCTCCTCATTGGCACCTGATGCTCCAGGGTCCAGCAATGCTGGAGAGGACTCTTCTGGTGAGTATATTTTTTAAACTGTTAGAAGGGGGTTACAGATTAGGTGCAGTGGATCTATGCCCCTTAGAACAGCTTGTTCATATTTCTGGGGATGGGCACTCATTCTTTCTGGATCTCTCCATAAAGGTCTTTTATTTTTCTCATGAGGGTTTTGGGGAGGCCTGATTTATTCTAGCTTCCTCAATAGCACACCTTGCCAAGCCAGGCAACCAGTAAGTAATCTGGCATCATGGCACCACATAGCATTCTGGCAAATTTTCCAGCTCTGTGCTCACACAATATGAGCATATTTTCTTTTTCACTCTCTGTTATTCTTAGGATGATGTGTCTTTTGGCAACCAAGAAGAAGCATGGGAAATTTCATTAAAGTTTGTCCCCTTAATATTATTGCCCTGTTCCCTGTCCATTTAAATTTCCCAGAATTGCTCTGCTGCCCCAGGTGGCTGGCTGGCTCTCCGTCTCCCACCTCCATGCAGCTGACAGGCTCTCCTGGCCCTCTCCCTTCCCATCAAGCTGATGGAGAGCTCCATGGCTCCCCGCCACAACTACACAGATACGAAGGATTTATGAGCAGCCACTGAGAACATTTTATTCTGCAGTTTACATTTTCTAGGGCTGACCACCCCTACCCCAGCCTGCCATGCAGACAGCAGGCTTGCATCCTCCCCTCAGCAACGTGGCTGCTGGGCTGTGTGGACCACACTCCTGGATCCTAGCATATCCAGCATGGGCTTTCAGTGGCTTTTTCCCTGCATAGGATTTATGAAAAGCCACTCCAAGTTTTTTTCCTGGCTTTACATTTTACAGGGCTTTGTTTCAAACCTCTCCACCATCCTTAAGCCACCAGGATCTTACCATGTCCACAATGAAATGGTCTTGATAGCTAATGGCTTCTATTCTGCTGAGATTGATTCACTGTCATCCTTAAGAAGCAAAAAGTGGCCTTGGAAAACAAAAGTTGCAGTGATTATCCAACAAAGACCCACTCATGGGATGGGTCAGTGCATTGTGTCACATTTAAAAATTGTACCTAAATTTTGACCTTGACTGTCTTCAACAGGTGGGTTGAGTGGGGAAGACAAGGCTGTTGCGATGCACCACAGGAAGAGGTCCAAACAAGGCCTCATTCTGAAGCAGCTTGAAAAGGTAGACCGGAAGTGAGCCAAAGCCACTACTGACACAAAGTGGAGCCCTCAGTGGTAACAAAGCATGCTGCAGCCTCAACAAAGCATTCTCCAATCCAGGAATCAGGACTTGTCAGAGCTCCTGACGGCTGTCAGGGAGCAAACGAATATCCTGTGGTCCATGCTGGAACTACAGAGGGACACCCACTACAGGACTCAAAGTTATGTGGCCTCTTCACCCTGTTGCCTGGCCTCCCCTTGATGTTGCCTGACACACCCCCAGTCATCAGAGGCCCTGAACGTGGGCAGGGAGTTGTGGTGGAGGGCAGAGACAGTCTCGCAGTCCACTCCCAGGACCTCTCCACACTGCACAAGGCTCACATTCCATCACACGTGATGCCAGGACTCCCTCCTTTTTCTTACCCTTTAACTGTCACCCTCTAAATAAAAATAATGCTTCTGTGAAAACCATGGTGTCATTTATTGATTCTCATGGGGTGAGGTCCAGTTGTCAATGCTTTCATAAAGGTCAAGCACACATCATTGTGGGAGGTGGCATCACAATAGTTAAATGCAGCAGACTCACGTGGCTGTCTGCTCATTCAGAAAGCTATTTTTCAAAGCCTCCAGGATTGCCATTGTTTCTGCATGTACATGGCTAAATGCCCTTGTGTCTGGCTGTGCATAAGCACTGCCTAGGGAATCTTTCTCTGCAACCCAGGCTGGCATGAAATTTTCCCCCTTTAATTCACAAATATTATGGAGAATATAGCATGCTGCAACCATGGTCAAGGAGGGGATGCTGGGTTTGCAAAGGTCCAAATGACACCTGAATCTGTTTTTTAAATGGCCAAAGGCACATTCCACTGCCATTCTGCAGTTGTTCAGCCTGTAGTTGAAGTGCTCCTTGCTGCGGTCCAGGGTGCCTGTGTATGGTTTCATGAGCCAAGGGAGCAGAGGGTAAGCAGGGTTACCCGGTATCACTATGGGCACCTCCACCTCCCCAGTCTTGATCTTCTGGACTGGGAAGAAAGTCCCATCCTGGAGTTTTCTGTACAGACCGTACATTCTAAAGATGTGTACATTGTGCCCCTTTCCTGATCATCCCATGAAGATGTCAGTGAAACAATCTTTGTGATCCACCAACACCTGCAACATCATGGAGAAGTACCCCTTATGGTTTATGTACTCTGAGGCCAGGATGGGGATGCGCATCCCATCTATCACTGCACCACAGTTAGGAAACCCCATGGCAGCAAAGTCATCCACTCTGTCTTGCATGTGTTGCAGAGTCACAGTCTTCCACATCAGATTGCCTTAGCTATGGGGATCACCGGGGCCTCCACTGTATATCTGCCCATCCCAAATTGGTTTCCCACTGACCGGTAGCTGTTGGGCATTGCAAACTTCCAAAGAGCTATTGCCACTTGCTTGTGAACTGTCAAAGCAGGTCTCATTCTGGTATTTCTGTGCTTCAGGATGGAGGACAGCAAATCACAAAGTTCTCATGAAAGTGGCTTTGCACATGTGGAAGTTCTTCAGCCACTGCTGGTCATCCCAGACCTCCAAAACGATGTAGTCCAACCAGTGTGTCCTGCTTTCACGTCTCCAGAACTAGCGCTCCACTGCAAACAATACATCCAGGGCAGCCAGCAGTCTCCAGTTCTTCAATATCATCATCCTATTCATCCTCATCCACCTCATCGTCCCACTGGCCTTGTCTGATAAAATACTGCACAACACTTTGGGAATTAGCCATAACACACTGTACAATGGGTATAAGCTGTTCAGGATCCATGCTAGTGCCATGCAATGGTGTGAGCCTTGGGGCAGGCTTTGGGAAAATAGCTCAAAAATGGCATGAAATTTGTTTTCCAACAGCCTGGGGGTGGGAGGGCACTGCACTCTGGGATAATGACATCAGACACCCACAAGCACTTGCAGTGCATTTTTTCCTATAACACACTGGCACAAAAACCCAGAATGCAACAGGGCTGCAGGCACTGTGGGATACGTAACCACAAAGCATTGCTGATAATGTTGAATCTAGCTAAGGTAATGGAGACATGCTATGTCAACTTTCTGGACATTTGAGGACACATATATTTTACTTTATAACTCTAGCAGTAAAAAGTCGACTTCAATAAATTTGACTTTATTTTGTATTGTAGATGTAGCTTATGTAATCATATGCCCACTGTCCCATCGTAGGGGGACCCAGCCCACTAACAGAGAGAAAGCCTGAATGGCCATTATATTGTTAGCTGCAAGGAAGGTGGCTTTTCATTCAAACTGTAGCGGCTTATGCACTAAGCTCTAGAGGTCCCAGGTTTGAGTCTACCTGTCAGAGGTTACAACAGCATTGTAAAATGTCACTCTTCTTTGGATTCCAACTTAGCGGGCAACTTTTCCAATGTAGCTGGCTTATTTTTCCTGCCTTTCCATGTCTGGTGGTACCAGGGGTAGTGTTCAGTGAGGCCCCCAAATAGCTTCTGTGAGCAAATGTCCTTGGGGTCATCTGCCTTTCCAGAATCTGTTCTGGTTGGGCAATTGCTTGCCTCTGTGGTTAGGATTTGCTTCAGGTTAATTTAATCACCGCCTGCATTTACCATATCCAGTACCATCCTCGGGCTTTTTTGGTATTTTACAGGGGCAGCAGTTCTCCCATAGTGCTGCTCCACCACATCTTGTCAATACTGTCCCCAGATTGTCTGCAGTTACTTATTTGGCGGGTCTCCCTCATTATATTGCAGCTAGCCTTCATAGATGAAGGCCATTCCACTATCTGTAACCACAGACATGCTCGACGGTAAATGCTGCAGCCATTGGGCTGCTTATATTGGGCATGTGGGGACGCATATCATAGACCTGTAGCCCATGATATGAACACACATAAAACCCCCGTTCCTCTCCAAAGGAATTTATAAGCTTCTGTTTCTTCTTCCTTTGTTTTTACATATTTGAGTGTGTGTGGTTAGGGTGAGGAATAGCACATCAGAATAGGTTGAGTAAATTAGAGCAAGCAAGTAGTGTAAAATAAGGAAGGGGGGAAAACAGAGAAGAGAAAAGTAAATGAGCACCGGAAATGAGAGGAAGGACAGAAGAATGGAAGCAGTGAAGGTGAGACTGAAAACAGAGGGCTTGTGAAGGAGATGGATAGAAGAAGAAAAACAGAATTAGCACACAGAAAATTATTTTTGTTACTAATTGTACAAGGTGCCTTATTCCATTTTCACTGAAGCTTGTCAGAGTACTCATATTTTAAAGTAAATCTGTACTCTATCAGTAAAATTGTAGGACTGAAGTCTATATTGTATATAGCTTCATGTTCCCTATCACTTTCCAAGTGTTCACATATGCCAAATATTGGTAGATTTGTATTTTATCAAAATATTCCTTCTTCCTCCCAGAAAACAGTCACAGTTCTAGAGGGCTCTGGGCCAGATTCTGTTCTTAGTTACAGTGTTGTCAATCTTAATAGTGTTTAGACTGCAAAGGAAGTCGTTGAATAAATGGAATATTCACTTTTAAAATTTTGGAGCAAGAGTCTAACCATTTGTTTGTCTTGTTAATGTTGGCGGGAGTTGGAGGAAGCTTTAAAATATGTACATTCCAATCCCACAATTTATTACACCTGATTGCAAGCTGGCTTGATGAACTCATCAGGATTCCTGTGAAAGCCTAAACACTTTAAAACATGCCAAACATTTGATTTCTCCTTGTCAGTGATAACAAAAATGAACTTCTAGTTGCTACACTATTACTTCACGAGACATAAAAGAATATAATTCTTCACCTAAGTCATTACTTATACTATTGGTTCAGCTTTGGTGAATTTATCTACTTCCAGTCAATAAATTAGAACTTTTGTTGTGAAGCTGCTGACAGCAGATCCGTCCATTAGAGCTGTAGCATGGAGAGTATAAATATATCAATTTCACATCCATGGTGTTTATGAAGAGATAAATAAAGAAGTGTAATTTTTTTAATAGTTTTTGAGCTAGAGCAAGTGCTTTCAAACCAAAAGATGGAACTGATTAATTTTAATGGTGTTTTAAAATAAGGTCAGCTTCACCCTGAATCTGTAGATAAAACTAGATACAACAATGCTTGAATTGTGAAATATAGGTGTCTATGCCACACTGTGACTTTTCACTGCTGTCAGTCGAAAAAACTAATTAAAAGATAATTGATATATGCCAGGCTTTTTTCCAGGCCTGAGTAACAAGACAGTGAATCCAAAACTAGGATTTGTGATCATTTAGTGGAATTATGACTAACAAAACACCAGAATAAAATACAAACATTTCTAAAATTGCAAACACAAATGTTCAAATGTAAAGTTAAAGTTTACATTCTGGTGTCCTCATGATAATGATCTGTACTAATGTGTGATGCACCCACATTCTGTTGCTAGTTTAGGTCTCTTGTAGAGGCAGAACATTCAATGATCTTCTGACTGATTAAATAGAATTATAGACGCCATCTACAAATCCTGATTCTGGAAGCCACTTGAACAGATGCTGAAGTCCATCCCTATTCAAAAAACAAACACACAAAAAAAAAACAAAACAAAACAGCACTTATTATCACAATTAAGTCCCACTGACTTCATTAGGACTTAAACACCTAGGCTACATCTACATTGGTGAGTTTTTTCGAAAAAGCTGGGGCTCTTTCAAAAACTCCCATGGAGCATCTACATACAAAATGCATTCCCCCCCCCCCCCCCCCCCGCCAATATTAAATCAAAAGAATGCAGAACTTTTGCTGGCAGCCCTCTTCCTCTCAAAGATGAGGAAGAACGCCTTTTTCTGAAAGATTCTTTCAGAAAAAAAGTGTATAGATGCCCTGGGGGCCCTTTTTTCAAGAGCATCCCCATGGCACTGGATTTTTTGATCCCTGGCTCATTCTTTTGAACTAGCAGGGGCTGTGGGGACATTGTCTATCAAAAGAACAGACTGATTTTTTTCGATCCTCTTTTTCAGTGCCTAGATGTGCTCTTTCTAAATAAGTTTTTTGGAGGAGATCTTCCAGAAGACCTTCTTTTGAAGGATTGCTGTTGTGTAGATGTAGCCCTACTTAAAATTAAGCATGTACTTAAGCAGTTTCAGAGAAAGGATGTTCTAATGAACATAGACCAGAGTCACATTTATTCTCCTGCAACAAGGTGGCCAAAATATGTGAACCATTGAGAATAAGTTAAATTTGCATCGAGTCTCACACCCAGAGAGCCAATAAACCCTAAATGTCATACTAGGAGAATATATTTGATTTTTGTTTAATTTTAAACATTTATCTGGTTTGTATATATTTAATCAGCTGAAGATTTTTCTATTTTGGTTCAAACCATTTACAATATAAATTCAAGAGAGCCCCTCACTGTGGAAGGTGATTAAGGCTATTAAAATTATCACTCCTTCACAGTTGTTGAGTTACACCTTTCTCATTATCACTTCATTTCTTCCTTGCTTCAAGCACAAAAAAGGTGCTTTGACATTGTCCCAAAAATGCCCTTAATCATGGCACACATATGGTCTCCCTCCTTTTGTCTTTAGGGCATTTACTACTAGAATGAGGTGCACCACTCCACTTTTCCCACCAGTGCCACCACCATATGGTAATGGTGTCACAAATGTCTGAATCTCAAGGTGGGTCCCTTATGAGGTGGGAATTAGATGTATTATGACAAAATAAGGCAGTTTAATATTTCTAGTCTTTTCCTCCCCATGAAAGTTATTAGTCCAATACACCAAGGGCTGGAGAAAAGCCCAGCCCTTCAGCCTCTCCTGCTACCGCGCACATGCCGTGGTGGTTGCTTGCTGGGTAAAAGGCTTGCAGAGGTGGGCTGGAGGAGGGGGAAAGGAGGTTGAGTGATCCGGGCTCCTTCCACAGGCACGTTGAGGCACTCAGCGCGCGGGTATCGCACAGCTTGGTGGACACGATTTGACGCAGGATGAAGAAGACAAGGCTACGCGCGTCTTCTCTGGATGGGGGGGAGCAGCCTGGGGGAAAAGGGCTCGCTTAACCAGCCGCGCAGGAGGCTGAGCGTGCCAGGTCCTCGAATAAGCGGGTGTGAGTCCCGTGGCTAGAGAGGGGGAAGTAGCCGCGCAAAGGAAGTGCGCAGCCTCCATTTTGGCAGAGGGAGCGAGGAGCGCCTGGTTCTCGGTGGCTTGCCGCCCTGGGCGCGCTGAGCCCTGCGGATCACCCCAGGGCATTGCCTGGGGCGTCCCGCGTGTGTCACTCCAGGGTAGAGGCGCGTCAAACTGGCCCTTTTCTGAGCCTCCCGTTGGCTTGAATTGGTCCCAAGTTCCCTGCAATAGCTTCAGACAAAATGGAGGACGTTACCACCACTACCACCACCACCAGCAGCTCCTCCAGGAGCCATGGCGGCTGCTGCAGGGCTCACCTCCTGCAGCGTGGGTGGAAGTCGGCGGGAGTCTGGCGTGGAGGAGGCTCCTCAGTGGGGCACAGGGGTAGAGGCTCTGCCCCTAGGAAGGGAACTGTGCGCTCTTTCGCTCTTCTGCGTGGGAGGCTTCCCATTAGCCACACTCTGCCCTTTATGGAAATGGCCCCAGGTCCACAGCCCTGTCGAGGGGCGGGGCCCAACCTGGGAGAAGCTGAGGACGAGCTCTGCCCGCCCTGTCCTCGGCGAGCGTGGGGTGCTTACCCCGTGCCTAGGGCTGGGGCTGTTGCCCAAGGGGACAGCACAAGGTGGGAGAGCAAATACTCTCCCCACCCCAGCAGTTCTCTGGGTGAGTGTGGCCAGCCTTGCACCCAAACTTCTGCAAGTTACTGCCAATCAGCAGCCCTGGGAATCGGAACAGAGCCCCGTCGCCTCCCTGCCCCACTACCCGGGTATTGGAAGGGCTGCTGCAAGTGGGCAATGAAATTCGGGTGTCTCTAACCTGATGGATCAAAGTGGGAAGAACGGTGGGCGTGGTTAGACGAAAGATTGACAGCTTTTAGACCCAACCTTCTGCATGATGGTCTGATGGGCGGGCGGTTCGTCAAATCGGCTTGCCTAGCTCCAAAGCCCGCCCTCAGTGGGAGCCAATGGGCAGGGTAGAGAGGCCGTTCTTCCCCAAGCTCGGTTGGCCCTGCTCCTCCTTCCCCTCGCTAGCAGCTGCGCTTAGCCCGGGACTGGACCGAGTTAGAGTTGAGGCGGCGGAGGAGTAGCGCGGAGTGCGTGTGACCGGGGGGAGGGGGAGACCCGTGCCTGTGAGCGGTGGGGAGCTGGGTAAGGTGGGGATGGGGAGCACTGCACGCTAGGGGCGGATGGGGGCAGCTGGAGGTGCAGAGCTGCCCCCAGGGCGGGGATGGGAGGGGAGCCGCCGTGCCTCACAGCCACCCGGGCTAAGTGCCCCGATGTGGCGTCGCTGCTGCCGCCTCTCGCCACGGAGGGAGAGCGGGGTAGGACTGGGGCAGCCCAGCTGACAAGCCCGCTCTGGTGGCGGCGAAGCGGGTAGCTTGGAGGCGGGCTGGGGCAGAAGCGGGGGCGCAGGGGCATTTGGGGAAAGGGGTATTTCAGTTTTAAGCGCCTCCTGTTTTTAACCCGCCCTCTGCTCCTGCGGGCCTTGGGCCCTTCTTCTGCCCTGTTTCCTCGCCCCCTGCAGCCCGCGGGTGTCTCCCTCCCTTGCCCGGCGCTGCGCTGCGCGGATCTTGCTGCCGCCGCTGCTCCCCTCCCGTATTGTTTGGCTGGGTGTCTCTAATGGCGGACAGGAGGCGGCAGTGCTGCCGGCCGACTGCAGGGGGGCAAATCCGAGACCCGGGGCAACTGCTAGAGGAACGTGCGGGGCGCAAGGGCGTTACTCCGGCACAGAGGGTGACTGTTCGTGCCCCCCGCGCCAGGGGGCTCTGCTGAGGGGCTCTTGGGGCAAGTTAGCAGGTAATCATCCCCCTCCTCTCCTGCTGGGCTGCTGCTTAGTTGTACCTCCCCAGGCAAGGCCCCGGGGCAGATCCGTGCAACTCTCCGTTCAGGGGGGAGGTGGGAGTCCCCTTGGGGTGATACCCCATAACCCCCTGGGAAGGCCATGTGTGAGGCGGGAGGGGTGTGGAGGGCAATTCAGGTAATACCTACTGGGGCAAAGGGGACAGTGATGGCTCCCCCTCCCCCACGGCTGCATGTTAACCCCCGTGCCTTTCCCCTAGGCTCCAGCCCAGTTTGGTGCAGCCTTGGCAGAGACCAGCAAGGAGAGGAGCTCCATTGTGAGTGGTATTTATGTATCTATTTCTGCCTCAACTAGGCCTGCCTATGGGGAGGGGTCAACCCTCTTCTCCCTTGTGGTGCGGAGTACGGGATAAGAGGAGGAGCGATCAGGATGGCGGGGGGGGGGGGGGCGGGAGGACATGCCTGGGTGCTGCAGCTGCTGCCGCCCTGGGGCGCAGCCCCAGTAATGGCTGTGAGGCGGCTCCTCCTCGGGGTGGGCGCTGCTGCAGGCATTGCTCCTGCAATACCAACTCCAGCAAGCAGACGACGGGCTCCTCCTGCTGCTGCTCACGTTACTCAGCCTGGGAGCGGGGAGGGCATATTTCGGCTGCCCTCTAGAGTTTTAGATTGTACATTTAAAATACACAACGTGACACATTTAGCCATCTTTAATTTTTATATCTTCCCTGTAACCTGCCTGTTAGGAGTATGGGGGAAGGCAGAGATCTAAAAAAATCACAAAACAGTAATTTGCAGAGCCTATTCCAATGACTGGCCTTTGTGTACTTGGATCAGTTCTTGCTGCCTGCATTTTGCTTGGGTGATTCTGTCGGGTGCCATTGGCGTTTCTCATTTCACAGCAGTGTTCCTGTGTTAAGCAACCATCTGCCTTGCTCTTTCCCCCAAGCCCTTGAGGTCACCTGGGAAACCTACAGCTGGTCACCCTTTCAGTGTCTCATCTGTATGGGATTTTCAAAGCAGATTGTGTTCTCCTTTGGGTGTTAGGTCACCTAAGGAGAGAGAACTACTGATCTCTAGTCATACAGGTTCGGGTTGTAACTTGTCGTAGGTTTGAACCTTTTTAGTAATGTTCTTTCCTGCGCTCTGCAGAAGCAGGCATCCCAAAATTGCAAAGTAGCGCAATGAAGGCTAAAGTAATACAGTGTCTGTGGACACAATGTATTTCCAGAGCTCACGAGACTGATTGCTGTCGGTGCCGCAGTTCGCCCACTAGAGGCCGCTGCAACGATCTATTGAATGCCGTGCAACGTCTCTGTTAGGAAACGTGGGGAAGCCAGAACAAAACAAAACAAAACAAAAACTCTCTACATACTTTGGACAGTAAACTCGGTTTTGTATAGAAGGATTCCATATCTGAAAATATTCCTAACATTTACATCTTGTTAACTATCTAAATGGGACAAAGGGTAGTAAAAGAGAGTTTTCAGTAGCAACAGGCAGTATCTTTACTTTGCACTCTTGAGTGTTATGTACATAGGTAGCGCCCCAAATAAATCTGCAGCTCTAATCATTTGGCATTCATGTTTTGATTTATTGTGAAGTTTTAAAATGAGCAGTAGCAGTAATCATTGAACTCACACAGCCTCTGTTAAAGAGCCTATTCTAACATAATATCTAATTTGCTACAGTACAGTGTTTGTTGTTATGTTTCTTGTCTGCCTGCGATATAAGGCTACCTCCCAGACTCAGCTTTGATTTATTATATATTCCAGTATAGTCTTTGTTTATAGTGTGTAATGCTGTATATCTAAGTTCAGAGTAACTTACCTTATGTCAGAGCTGCAAAATTCTACTTGCCTCACCCAAGGCAAGTTGGGTTTTTGTTTTGGTTTGTTTTTTTTATGAGTGAGTATAATTAGTTAGATAATTTACCATTATCACTACTGCTATCACAACGGCAAAGGGAAAGCAAATAGGTTTTTGTGCCTGGACAAGTACACTTTCATGACTATCTTGCATGGCTGCTAACTAGGGGCATGTCTACATAGCAAAGTTATTTCGAAGTAACAGCCGCTATTTCACAATGACTTTGTCAGCCTCTGCACAATGCAAATTCTATTTTGAACGAATTTTGAAATAGCAGGCATCCTGTTTTGAAATTGATGAATCTCACTGTATGAGGACAGCACCTATTTAGAAATAGGTATGTTGAAATGTGGGCTTTGTAGATAGGAAGTAGAGCCTATTTCAGAATAAGCCATAGTGCATCCAATGGTCTATTTCAAAACAGGCACTAAGTGTTTATATATTTCAAAATAGCTGAGCACTATTTCAAAATGCATTTTGTGTATAGCTGCACTATTTCAAAATAAGCTATTCTGGAAAATCTCTTCTGCAATAGCTTATTTTGAAATAACACTACGATGTAAGGGTAGCCTAGAAGACAAGAATAGCCATGTATAATACTCCTTCCTGTATAAATCTGTCAACAAGAACCAAACACCTTGAACCACCATGGTGTTCTCAAGGCAGATGTATAGTGCAAATACATGTTTTCAAAGCCTGTACTGAACCATCTTAATAAACAAAGTCACTTCTAATTCTTCATTGACCCTAAATCGTTCATTCCCTTCTACTGGTGCCTTCTCTTTGGAATAAAACGTTGGGAGGGATTGCTTTAATAAGTGTGTAAAAAGAAAGTCAATGTGAAATTCTGTATCTTCTAATAATTGAGTTTGTGCAAAATGTATGGGACGGCATCTGGGAACAAGGTCTCCCTTGATTTCTTTTCCAACTTTTTTAGTGGATTTTGTTGATGCTATACTGACTTATTTATCGTACTTTGTCCAGTACTACCATTTTTACATTGCAGTGGCATCTTTTATCCCGAAAACCTTATGTATTGTACAGAGAACTATTGAAATCTAGCTTTCATCTTTTATGGTAGATGATAAACCAAGAGACACAGTGGACAATAGGGGGATGGGAAATTTGATCAAGGACATCGGGGCTAGTACTGATACTAATGAAAGTATAGTACAAAATCTTTTACTTGTGCAGAGCAGGCCTTTTATATTAGATGTTCTTCCCAAAGGGAGGTTTTCCTCAGATGCCAAATTAATTCTGTGTAAAGTACTCTAGCAGGATGAAGGGCTGTGGTACAGGGAGTCTAGTGAGCGCAGAGCTGTTGGTAGATAACCCATCTCCTTCAGCTGGATAAAACACTTGTAGATTGTAACTGTATGTGTTATGACTCTTGATTAACAGAGTTCAGTTTTGTTTCCTGTTGGAAAGCAGTTTGCTGCAGCTTGTTTTAGTATTTTGAGCCAATTTTTTCTCAGTGATTTAGGCTTTGTCTACATTAGCACTTTACATCAGCAAAACTTTTTGTCACTCAAGTGTGTGGAAAAACCACCACCGTCAGCTATGTTAAATTTTGCTGGCATAAGCACTCATGTGCATAGAGCTATGTTGGTGGGTAACATTCTTCTGCCGACTTGGCCACCATTGCTCATTGAACTGTATGTCGATAGGAGAGAATTCTCCTGTCAGCACTGTGCAGCTGTATGAGCTCCCTTACAGTGGCACAGCTTTATGGGTACATCTGTGCTGCTATAAGCTTGTAAGGGCACCCTGGTCTTAGTCTAGTTGCTTTACTGGAGCCTGTAGCTTTGTACATTTCTTAAGGATGGAAGACTTAAGTTTCCTTTGAACTCTGTTCCTTACTGCCTACAGGCTGCCTACTAAACAAATGTTGCTGAAAGTGGAAGTTGGTATGTCCTTAGGTTTGCTTGTCCTTTGTGCTCTTCATGCAGGACCAAAGCTCACTTCTAAGTCACTTGAGGTTTAATATTAGGAGAAATCTTTCTCTTGAAACAAGTTAAGAAATGGGCTAGGATTACAAAGTAGGGGTATAAAATCCTGTTTGTTTAATTAACTGGTTAAACATCAAGTGTAACTCGTTAATCGATTAAAGTCTGGGGGCATGGCGTGGCTAGAACTGATGCCCACCATGCACAGGAGCTGCTCTGGCCAGGCTGGAGCTCCCCTGCCAACGGTGTGCCTTGACCCTGCCATGGACTAGGACTGCGGTAGCCAGGAGCATCTTTGTCCACTGTACTCCTGGACTGGAGCATCCTTGTCCACTGTACTCCTGGATTGGGCCTGCCATGGACAAGGGGTGTTCTGGGGGAGCTGGAGCAATCCCTTGCCCGCAGCATAAGTGATAAGCTTCAACCATTGAGGCTGTCTCCTGCCAGTTAACCGTTAAAATCCCTAATACAAAGATGCCTATGGTATGTCTTTCATGCCCTTTGCCACTTGGTACCTTGATATATTGATTAAACTCAGTTTACATGTACTTTAAGAATGATTTTTGCAGTTTGTGGCCACTTCCATTTTCTGGAAGTGGTCAGTTTACAAGACAAAACTTGATTAATAATCTGTGAAACTCAGTGCTAATTATATAATTAAGTTCAAGAGTTTTATGGCATCCTTTTAAAAGGGTGTTTGATATGAGAACATCCACAGTTACATATGTCCTGAAACACAAAGTTTTTATTCCGTCTAAAAAAATTAAACTTAACTCTTGTCAGTTAGTAGTTGTCTTAAGATACTTTTTATAAACACTTATTTCATAATTATCCTTGACAGGGTTTCTTGGATTTTCCTCTGGAGCATTTGGTGCTGATCATGGATAGGATAGTGGTCTAGATGCACTGCTGTTCTGATATGATACAGCAATTCCCGTGGTCTTGAAACAATGAGGCTGCTTTCTGACAGGTGTCTAATTTGGGGCCCTTTTGACAGGGTTCGCTTGTACCAGTGCATGCTCAGATTATTTTAACTGGTAAATATTTTCAAAGTTATTTCTGTTCATGTTTATAGTTTAGGCAGTGCATGTCTGAGTAGTTCAACATACTCAAAATGAATCAAGGTCATTAAACTCTGTACTCAAAGGATCATTTTCAGACTGATGCATAGTCTATATAGACTTGACACTTAAACCGATTTGAAAGAGAATCTTGTGTGGGTGATAGCACCGAATGTTTAAACTCTCTCCTGTTCCCATCATGCCTTGAATCACACTGAATAACTGTATAATGATTCTGTCATACTTGGGGTGGTAGTCTCACTTCAGAATTTAAATTTAAGATTTAAATCTTGCTTGGCTATTGCTCTTTAGGTATGCACTGTTTTAGATCTCTAGAAGAGATGTTCCCAAACTTGACTTGTTGCATGCCCACATTCCTCTACCCTACTCATCATTGAGACTGTGTGCTTTTAATGCTGCCTATCTTTAGCCATTTGCTCATACTTCACTGTTATGTACAGATGTGTAGAGCAGTGTATGCAACTGGACTACCTCCCATCCCACTAAGTTCTGAGCTCAGTTAAACTGGACAGTTGCTGGGCAACTGAACCATGCTTATACAATGGTTGGAGGTGAGTGCTCTCTGTTTTCTCATTGGTATATGTAGATATAAATTAGCTTTTACTTTATACTACAATTTCTGCAGTTTTAAAGTTTTTCGTGAGTAACCTATTGTGAAAATGATATAAAATAATTAGTGAATAAATCCATCTTTACACAATTTCTCCCATGTACCTGTCACAGATGTCTTGCTTTCCCCCTGAGGTGCACGTACCACAGTTTGGGAGCCTGTACTCTAGAACATTCAGATCTTAAATGTATTGCCTCTTCATAGAATGCTTAATACATTTCTTGAAATAAATCAGTCTGCAAAACTTAGATACATGGACTATTAAATTTGTTCATTTAAATAAATATGTCACTCATTCATTTTTGTCCATACTGAAAATGCGTTATTATTGGGTTACTTGGAAATATTTTATTTTTATGGTGATTGCACCAGAGCTCTCAGTCCAGACAGGAGCCGTAAAGTGTGAAAGGTACCATACAACTATCTAGAAAGACTTCCACAAAAGCTACGTCTACACTTATCAAAAACTTCGAAATGGCCATGCTAGGGGCCAGATCGAAGAACACTAATGAGGTGCTGAAATGAATGTTCAGCGCTTCATTAGCATGACACTGGCTGTGGCACTTCGAAATTGCTGCGTTTTGCTTCCGCGCGGCTTGGCTACACCGGGGTCCTTTTCGAAAGGATCCCACCAACATCAAAATCCCTTTATAGGAATAAGGGGAGTTCGATGTTGGTAGGATCCTTTCGAAAAGGACCCTGATGTAGCCGAGCCGTGCGGAAGCAAAACGCGGCAATTTCGAAGTGCTGTGGCCAGCGTCATGCTAATGAAGCGCTGAACATGCATTTCAGCACCTCATTAGTGTTCTTCGATCTGGCCATTAGCATGGCCATTTCGAAGTTTTTGGTAAGTGTAAACACAGCCAAAGTGTTTATCTTCCATTTGTCACTTTTCATCTGCAGGAGAATGTAGAAAAACAAGTGTTACTCCCTTCTTTTTCCTTCCTCAGTTTAGAATAATATTATGAATTAGTTATGTGCACATTTTAACAACATCAAATTATTTAAAAAGTATTGTCCTTCCGCTCTGCTCCCACCTGACTTAGTTACCGTTAGTTGGACCAAAAGGAGATCATTAACATAGGGAAGGGGCCAGGCATAAGTTCAGGGAGTGCATTTTATTTGCATGATACATCACAGTGGAAAGCATGAAGATTGCTGTTGTAAGAGTTCAAGCTGGTATTTGAGGTTGGCATAAATGTGGCAAAGCAAAAGGGATGAGGGAAAGGCGAGTTATAATTACAGTTGCAACAACATATTGAGGCATAAATTGAACCATCTGTCCTTTTTCTTTTTCCCCCCTCCTTCTCCCTCCAATAAAAAAGTGCAAACTGGAGTGGCATATTGGGAAGGATTTATTTGATTTTTATAATTTGGGTTACATTAACAATGTGGTAATGAATGATATACATGCCTGTTTAAAAATTATTATGCTAACTTCTCATATATACCTCTGATTAGGATCAGTTTTCATAGTGGTTAAGATCAGAAAGGATGATCTAGTCTGACCTGTATTTCCCAGGCCACCAATGCCACCCCAGCAACTATTTACTAAACCCAACAGCTGAAATTAGATCCAAGTATTACAGCTGACAGAAACTAGACATCTGTGTCACAGGCAGAGAACAGGAGAAACCAACCTGTGAGGCCCTGGCCAAGGTAGGGAAATGATTAAGTTCGACATACTCCCTAAGCCAGGCAAGTGATCATGACCCATGTACTTCACAGGAAGGCTGAATGCCCTCCAGATCTCTGCAGGTCTGCCCCGGGGAATACTCTTTTCTAACCTTGCATATGGCGATCAGCTAGACCCTGAGCATGGGATTAAGAGCCAAGTATCTGAGAGAGAACATGCTTCATGCAATTTCTGAGTCCTGGGACACCTCACCTAATATTCCATCTCCAGCTGTGACAATCCTTGATGCTTCAAAGGAAGGAAACAAAAAATGTGTGTTTGTGGTGGTATGTTGGTTCCTAATCTCTTCAATTGGCCTGCTGAAATTCTGAAGCATGAATTTATGTGAATATGAGACATAAAACTGAAGGGAGTCTTGGAGCTGCTGAGTCCTACTTATCACAAGCAACCTCATCATACAATCAGGCTTCACAAATACATCCCACGGACTTAAAACTAATTCCCTGCACATCCGCATCATTCTTTAGCTTCCTCCTCCTGAGACTGTTCATGAAGCTCACTCCTTTGAGGGCTAGAAACTTTCTTCTAATTTCCAGCCTGAATTTGTTCAATGACATTTATATCTACTTGTTCTTTTGCCAGCACTGTCCTTTTAGCTTAAATAGGTCTTCACTCTCCCTGGTATTTATCCCCAGATGTATTTATAGAGGGTGATCATATCACTTCTCTGCCTTCTTTTTCTCTAGACTAAAAAAACTAAGCTGTTCCATTCTCTCATAAAATAGGCCCTTCATTCTCCTCATGAGTCTAGTAGATCTCTGCACTTCTTTGGGTTTGAATTAATCTTTCTTGAGGATGGGTGACCAGAATTATAAACCATTTTCCGAATGAGGTCTTATGATTCATTGTACAATGGCATTAATAGTGCTTTTTCTCTTCTGGAAGTGACTCACCTGATACATCTTAGGATCATGTTTGCCTCCTTTGCAGCTGCATCACAATGGTGGCTTGTAATCATCCCCTGATAACTCATACACTCTTGTTTCTCTTATCCCCTGTCATTTCCAGCTGATGAGCCCCCTGTTTGTAGCAGAAATCTGAGACTCTAATGACAAGTACATGACCATGCACTTTGCGTTATTGAATTTCATTTGTCACTCCAGTTCTCAAAGTAATTCGGCTTGTCCTGTATAATCTTCTGATCCTCCTTTATATTGATGATGCCTCCCTACCTATTGCAAGCAACACATTTTATTAGCACATTCCTACTTCTTATGCCAAGCTCATTTAGGAAAAAATGTTGAATAAGTTTAGTTCCAAGACAAGCTTAAGGAACGCTACTCATAACCTTCATCCAGTCTTTTAACGCGGCTCTTCTCCCCTTTAGTCGGTTCTTCATCCACTTCAGAATTCTTGTATTGATCCTCATCTTCCGTAATTTAGCTAAAAATGCTTTACTGAAGTCTAAGTATATTAAATCTACTATATTTCCTTTATTTATAAAAGTCAGTTGTTCTGTTAAAGAAGGAGATTGGGTGAGTCTGTCATGATCAATCTTTGGTAAACCTAGATTCATAGAGATAAGTGGATCTAATGCACATTATTATTATTTTCTTCACAGTTTTAAAGCCTCACATATTATGGAGGAAGTCTCCCGAATCACTTCTCACTTTTTCAAACCTAGGCATGATGTCAATCATTCTGTAGTCATATGGTATGCCTTTGAGTAGATGTTTATTATAAAACCTTGATACAATGTAGACAATCTTGGGTACCTGCTTTTTCAGCATTCTGGGATGGAAATTATTTGGTGCTCTTATTGTGAGTGCATCAAGCTTTTAAACCTTTTCTTCTACCTTAGATGTGATAGTGTCCATCTCTAGACACTGTTTATCATCAGCTGTACTGACTTCACACATGTTCCCTATTATCTTACTGAAAATGGAGGCAAAATACTCACTTTTGTTTTGGGGCCATGCCTAGATTAGAAATAATCTTCCTACCTGCTCTGCGTTGTGGTCTGACCTCTTCCTTCCTTAGTCTCTCTTTATTTATATAACTAAAAGCCCTCTTGTTAATTTCCTTGGCAAGGTCTAATTTAACTTGACTGTTAGACAAAATGTAGGAATGTACTGAGAATGGCTAACTTCCACAATGTAACTTTCTTTGATCAATACATTTTTCCATTTCCTGTGTGCTCTTTGCTTGCTCCTAATACCCTTTTTGAGCTGGGTATTTATGCAGCAGAGTCTGAAGCTGAGCCTATTTCTGTTAGTCCCCTTTCTCTCCTGCTTAGTATGCAAATTTTACAATTTTTTTGTATAGTTGGTTTGAAGAAATTCCAAGTCTACTCCATATTTAAGTTCTTGAACTATTTGTAACTAATTCCCTTATGTTCTTACTCTGGTCTTTGGAGTTAAAAAAAAAAAAATTGATCAAGCTGGTATTGATTATCCTTCCAGATTTTTTTTAAACTGAGCCAACTTGTTATCCCTCAGTGCAAGTTTATATATTGTATGACCAGTTCTTCTCTGCTGTCCTCACCAAAACTAAAGTCTAAAATTGCATTGGCACTTCCTGATTCAGGAACAGCTTAATGAAAATAGTCATCCATCACAACCAGTAATACCTGGCTACAATTTATTCTCCAATTTATGCCTGGGATATTGGTCTCTTTATTATGACACAAATCTCAGAAGTGCTTCTCTCTAATTAGAGCTCTATATTCATATCCACATATGTCCTTAAGGGTCCATAGTAGATGACTAATGCTATTCACATGGAACCTCCTTTATAATCCATCCCAAAGCGATTTTGACCTGAACAGACCCTACCACATTTTACTGTCTCGTTGTCAGACAGAACATGGTCTTTAATCCTGTATTCCAGCCATGAATCCTATTCTTCCATGTTTCTGTAATCCCTACAACACTGATTTTCTGGACCACTAATCCCAGTTCCTTCATTATATTGCCTAGGCTGTGCAGTCGTTCAACTGTTTCCCTTAGCCCTTGTCTGGTTTTCTAGTCATATAACTTATAGCCCTTTCATTAAGTGTAACTACTACTGCAATCAATATTTCACTTTTTCTGTGGGCTGTTCATACTCTTACCTTGTAAAAGATAAAAGAACATCACAATGTCTTCGTCTGGTTGGTTTGTTCTCCTATTTTGACGACAGGCATGGAGGGTTCACGAGTCTCTCCAACCTACTCTCCATACCTCCTAGTTTTAAAGCTTCTCTTACCAGTTGTGCTATCCTTGATCCATGAAAGTCGATACAGCTGGTATTTAAGTAGAGTGAATTAGTTGAGAATAGATATCCCTCAAGGATGACATACATCCTGCAGTGTCTGCATCTGTCCATCTTCATCTCATCTCCTCTTTGAGTCACTTCAGATGCTGGCTCAGAAGCCATCATCATGTTCTATTCCTAGATCCTTCCCAGAAAAACTGAAATGGAAAGATGTCAGGGATGGGACTTCCACAGCACCACCTCTTTATTATACAATATCAGCAAGTAGTGAATCAAGTTATGGTAAACTCTTCGATATCTGGCAGCCCCAGGCCTGTGAGGTTGCCAGATATATTCAGATATTCTGGATAATAAAGATGTATACCTAGCAGTGCTTTACACTGAAGAAAAACAAGATTGGATATTAAAAAACAAATGTATGCAGATTACATTATTTACCAATAACAGTAGTATTGTACATGGTAAATTTATACTATATTTGCTGTATTTACTTTCACGATACTGAACTCATGGAAAATGTAGCTAAAATTTTACTTGTGGTTAAAATGCCGGCTATTTGAGAGTTCCGGAATATAGAATGCTGAATATGAAAGAGTTTATTGTAGACCTGTGTGAGAAATCACAGGACTGTCAGAACCTAAAATCATTTCTGCCATCTCTGGCCAAACTCTTTCAGAAACTCCAGTGTTAGCCAGTAGTTGCTCAATGATGCGTGATTTTTAGATGCCATACTTGAGAGGTCTGAAAAGGGCTATACAAAGAGCCAGGTGCTCAGAAATTTTGTACTTGGTCCTTTTGGGGCACTCAACCTCTGTGCGCTTACAATGTGGAGCCACTTTTCTTTATTTAATTCTTTTGTTGAAAATAGTACAAATATTCCCACTCTTTCCTCTGGCTCCATGTGCCCTCCATGTGAACATGCCCTTGTCTCTCCTGTCTTAACAACCCTCCCTTGACTCAACTTTGCCCCCTTTCTCCCTTCTGTTTAAGTTCATTGAATGCACTGTTGCCAATAATTTCCTGGAGGTACTCTCCAGTTCCATCCTTGGTGCTCTTGATTGTGGTTTCTGTCCGTTGTGCTCCACTGAAACTGCTCTTGGCAAAGTCTCTGATTTCTTCCTCGCCATATCTGAGAATCTGTATTCTGTCCTCAGCTGTCTTTGCCACAGTTGTCTGAGCTCTTCTTGGCTTCCGTAGCTTCTGTAGCTACTCTGCTGATTCTCAACCTGTCTTTTTAAATCATTGCTTCAGAATGTCCTTAAGAGGATCTTTCTCATTTCTCACATTCAGCTTTGAGGGGCCAGAGGTATTCCTAGCCATCTGCCCCGGTCCTCTTATTTCTCCCTCTACATCTTATCTTTAGGTAATCTCATCTAGAAACACAAATTCAAGTGCCACCTCTATGGTGTCCTACCTCCTTTTGCCTCAACTGAAATCCATTGCTGACATGTCCTTGTGAATGTCTAGTTATCAGTTCAAGCCCAGTGTGACTAATACAGAGCACTTAATCTTCCCCAAGCTCTCTACTTTCTTTATGATTTTGGACTACATCATTATCCTTCCTGCTGCTCAGGCCTGGGAGCTCAGTGCATCCTTGGCTTGGACATCTTTCTAAGATCTGGCTATGCCTGAATCTTTTAGGGTTTTTCTGTATAATATCGCTAAGATATGGACTTAATTATTCATCCATCTAGCTAAACTCTTAAGCAGGCTCTTATCACATTACATCTTCACTATGGCAACATATTTATCTCTGGCCTGGACAAATGCAGTTTTGTCAGGTCTGTATCCCTTTGGAATGCTCTTATAAAAACACTTTTCTTAACCTATCATTTAGATCACATTACCCCTCTGTTTGCATCTCTCTACTGATTCCACCTTTTTTACCTAATCTGGCGTAAACTGCTTGTCTTCATTTGCCTGGCCAATCCCCAACCTACTTGTCATGTTATGGACTATCAAGGTGTCCAGCCTCGCTTTGGACAGTCTCCATTGCTCGCTTATTAAGTTTTCAGACAAGTGTTGTTTTTGTTCTGTGTTGCTTCTCCTGGGGAAGACTCCCTGCAGGCATTTGTGAAACTGTATTTGATTATCTTATGTTAAAATTCTCCTTTGCTGTGATGTTTACAGAAAACTTGATGGTAGCGAGGCTGTTGGGCTGAGACAGTTGCATGTCAGGTTGACCAATACTTTCCTCATTGTAGGCTTCTGGGAAAGAGACTTTTTTTTGGTTTTATGTTCATACGTGATGGAGCACTAGTCAGTGAGTAAGGCATCAGGGAGCTAGGTTGATGATGTGATTTAAAATGGGTAATATGTTGATAAAGGATCACTATTACTTAGATCTCTCTTTTTTAATGGAGTTGGGGAAGAGGTCTAGTTTTCTGTTGGAACATTCTGTATAACCTTTGTTTTCAGATTAATAGCCTACTCTTCAGTTACACACTAAATATTTTATCATCTTTATGCACATAGGCTAATAGTCTAGTAGTGACATGTACTATTTCACATTAGATGGATTTCCTTTTATGTTGACCTCTCCATAAATTCAAGATGTTTTATTTATTTAGATTTAAAGAATGGGTTCTGCAGTCGTCAGATATTTAGTTGAATTGATGAGTTATTACCCTCTCACTCAGTTTTTGGAAAAACTATGTCCTCTCAAAGGATCATGAGGCATCTTGGTTATTTTTAGAAGGCTAAAACTATTGTAAACCATACATAAATGGTCTTAGAGCTCTTTACTGCTAGATTTGGCAGAATTCATTTTTTTAAATAATTTTTATAGGTATGTGTGCTGAGTAAAGCTCCTTAAACCAAAGTCAAACAGCATATTTGACACATGGAAATACACATATCTCATAGAAGTGGAAGGGACCTTAAGAGGTCATCAAGTCCAGACCCCTTCACTAACAGCAGGACCTTTCGCCATTCCTCACAGATTTTTTTTTTTTTTTTTTTTTTTTTAAAATGTAACCTGCCCCAGATCCTTGAAAGGACCTCTCAAGGACTGAACTAACAACCCTGGGCTTACAAGGCCAATGCTCTAACCTGTGAGCATATTTCTTATTTTGCTTATCCATAAACAGTGATTATCAGTGGAAATATTTGTCAATTATGTTCTATCTGTATTTCTGATTAACTTAGTCTATCCAAGCCCACGTTCACCTTTTGATGTGTAGAAAAATAAGTTGCAAGAAGAGTTTGACTTTAGATTTGGGAAGGATTTTCAGGAAGGAAATTTGGACAAAAAAGTCTTTGGAGGCAGTGGAGAAGGTGGAACTAAAGCTTTTTTCATCTTTCCAATATGATCTATATGGCACTGGTGTTTAATAACAGATAATTGGTATAATATGTATAATTAATAGTAATTTATAATATCTGTATCTGCCATATAAGCAACAGTCTGGATCCTCTGACACTGTCCAGTGTAACGTCTAGTCTAGTAGTAGGGCTTGCTTAAAGAACATTTATTTAGAAGTATTTAACAATTCGATGTTAACAGAATCTTATGTTACTTCTGTCCTTAACCTATGGTGCCTTCCTTTCATAAAAGATAGAAAAACCTGGGACAGGAGAAGAGAGAAGATTAGTCCCTAAAAGTAAGGTCATATCAACAGGAACAAAGAATGTAGGCCACATGTACCTGATGGTGGTGGGTAATTACCCTGAAAATTATTGAAGGGATCATAGTAAATGTACGTTCCAAGTGAGTGGCTAAGGCCAGAGAGGTAACACGTTTCTTAGATGTATAAAAGCAGGGTTACATCTACACTAGGAAATTAGTTTGAATTTGCTAAGGTTCATTTTATAAATTGGAGGATGCATGTCCACACTAGCAGATGAAGTCGATGGAGTGCCATCCCCATTAGGGTAGGCAGCTTTGACTTCCATCAGCAGTGCACTGTGGATACCTGTCCCACGGTTCTGACTGCCCCCTTGCATTGTGGGTTTTTGTCCCAGTCTCTGAGGGGACAAAAAAAGTTCTGCAGGTAGTTTGTGTGTGTGTGTGAGAGAGAGAGAGAGAGAGAGCCTCCCCTAGTGCACTTCTCTCTTCCACCTCCTCTTGGAAAGCAATGGCGGAAAGTATTTTCATCCCCTTGTCTCATATCCATGCAAACAATGTTGCAAGGCTGGCATGGAGTCTGTTCAGCTTCAAACTGTTATGGCAAGTATTGTGAGACCCTCACACGTTGCCCTGCAGTGTGTGCAGAGACTGAGCGGCCTTCAGAGCAATGAAAGCTCTGAGGAGGGCACATACATACATGAATGTGAAACACTGTGGGAGAGTAATGGGGAGATGCTGACTGCACTCGATGCATTGTATGCAGTGCTGTGCCAGTTCTGGTGCCGTGAAGCAAGCTCAGATCGGTGGGACCGCATTGTTCTGCAGATATGGGACAATCAGCAGTGGATACAAAACTTCCGCCACTTTCACGGAACTTTGCCAATTGCTTTTGCCTTCCCTGAAGTGCAGTAATACCAAAATGAGACCCGCTCTTATGGTTCAGCGTCGAATGGTAATAGTGCTGTGAGAGCTTGCAATGCCAGACAGCTACTGATCAGTCGGCAATCAGTTCAGAGTGGGCAAGCTGCAGTGGGGGCTGCTGTGATTCAAGTAGCCAAGACAATCAATACCCTTCTGCAACAATGGACAGTGACTCTGGGAAATGTGCAGTAAGTAGAGGATGGTCTTGCTGTTATGGGGTACCCTAAGAGTGGCAGGACAATGGATGGAACATAACATCCTTATCTTGGCTCTAGACCACCTTACCACAGAATACATAAACTGGGGTATTTCTCCATCGTGTTGCACGTGTTGGTGGATCATAAGGGTCATTCACTAACGTCAGTGTGGGAAGGTCATGAAAAGTGCGTGATGTGCATCTTTAGAAACTCTGTTCAGTAAGCTGCAGAATGGAGCCGCCTTCCCAGATCAGAAGATCACCACAGGAGACATGGAGATGCCAGTAGTGTTCTGTGAAATCCAGCTTACCCCTTGCTCACTTAGCTCGTGAAGTCCTACAGAGGCAGCTTGGACCCTCTAGTAAAGAGCAGTTCAACTACAGGCTGAGCAAGTGGAGAATGAGAGTATAATGTAGCCATTTAAAAGTGAAAGCAATATTCCCCTCCTGGTGGCAGCCTGCTGTGTGCTCCATAACTTATGTGACAGTAGGGGGGAAATTTCATGCCAGGCTGGAGGGCTGATGCAAATCATCTGGCCACTAATTATGAGCAGCTAGACATCAGAGCAATGAGGAGATGACAGCAGGGGGCACTTCTAATCAGGGCAGCTTTGAAAAACAGCTTTATGAATGACCAGCCAGTGACATGTAATGTCTGTTGCTGTTAAGGAGATGCTGCCTGTAAATCTTGTAAACACTCCCCTGCCCATGCAAGGCAAACAATGAAGGTGCTGTTTTTGTGAGCCTAATTTGTGTTTTATTCAGAGGACAGTAGAGGAGTTCATGGAAGTGGTTTCGGGGGTGGATAATCAAGGGAAAGAGGAACTTTGCCATTACAGGTGGGAAAATGTCAGCCTTCTGCTCTCAGCAGCATCCCTCAGAGTGAAATGCAAGGTTGCCCTTGACACCCCTCCCCCACCCCCCTGCATTTTGGGGTGTGCTGTTGGAGGTGGGTAAGGAACGTGATGAGGAGGGCACGTGGTTCATCACAGGCTGCAGTGGGCCTCATTGCTCTTGGACCAGATACCTTAGGAGCTCTGTGCTGCCTCATCAGCTGAAACATTTCCTCTTGGGTCTGTACTTCATGCACTCTGAGCGCTCTCCCATTGTCTCAATCCACACTTCTCTCCTTCAGTGGTTCTCTGCCATTCATTTAACTGTGCCCTATCCATGTGGGTTTGTTGCATGTGTCCTAGGAACATATGTTCCCATGTTTGTTTTTTCCTTCAGGTCTGTGCCAGTCTAACAGCTGGAATGTGTGTGTGTGTGGGGGGGTGGTTAATGAGCCCACTGTTGAGCACACAACAACAAAACAACTGAATACGCGACATTAGGGAGATAGATTTACTGTAGATAAGAAGTTTTGTAACATACAAAGGAATTTCATGAAGGAACCTCTGTGGTACAAAATAGGGATGTTCTATGTAAGAACAAATTTTGGCTTTTAAGCATTCTCTGTGCAGCAGATACTACAGAGAGACCTTAAGGGACCTGCTTGACTTGGTTTGCCTCCAGTCATGGTAAGGCACAGATTGGGGCATGCTTTCAAGCCTTTGATTCCAAAAGCAGTTTCTGCAGCTGTGTGTGCTGCAAGCAGGTGGAGTTGGCGGCTTAGGGGCTGTGGCAGTTGTGGTCTCCGCATCCTTCCTATCCCTGCTTTGCTGGGGCATTGAGCTTTCCCTTACCCCAGGGCCCCAGGGAAAGGAAGAGAGGATGGGAGGGGGACAGGGCATGATAATGTGACTTTTGTGCTTTTTTTGTTGTGGCTGTATGTGTGGCTCTTGTGGTTATTGTGCCTCCTCTGCCCCTGTGGCTGGGACAGTGAAAGTTACCCTTTCCCCAGGAGTCTGGGGAAGGGAGAGTGTTGGGGTTGTCCAGGCATGGTGGAGCAGCCTGGGTTATCATAATAGCTTAATGCTCCTTCCCCTGCTTCCTTTGGGTTGCCATGAGAGGAATTAGCCTCCATTAGAATAACAAACCTTTATAAGGAATGGATGCTGCCTGAATGTGTGCAGAAAGCTGGTTGGTGTGCTGCACTGCTCTGTGATGCAGTGACACCAGATTACTTAGTACTGGCTTGCCGTGCAAAGGTTTTCCTATCTTGGAGGTCAGAATAAGGCAGGCCTCCACAGAAACCCTGTGAGAAGACTTAGAGTATTCTCTGAGAGCTTTGTGGAGATGTGCAAGGAGGATTGATGTTCCATCCCCAGACATGATAACAAGTCGTTCTGGGGGCCCTGGGATGTGCAGGTACAGTGCCCATCACAACTCACACTGAATTATAGCATGATTAAAAATGAGAACTCAAACAGAGGTGTCCACCCCTCCGTCAGAGTCCAGCTGTGAAACATCCTGGGAGCAGGTGATGAAATACAAAGTTAAAAAATGTTCCTGGCTGTCCTATGAGGTCAGCTGCTCCATTCACCTGTTGACCATTTGTCATCCTCTTCCTCATCCAGCATGTCTTCCCTGCTGCTAGCAGAGGCTTTCAGAGAAATCTCTTAGGAGGTATTGACTGACTGACTGGTGACAGCGGTTGTCATCCATCTGCTGCGCTGCCGCCACCCCTCCCCGAATCTCATGCAGTTGCTCACAGAAGTGGCATGGTTGTGGTGGTAACCCAGACATCCATTTGCTCCTTTGTCTTACGTTACACCTGCATGAGCTCCTTTATTTTCATGTGGCACAGCTGGGTGTCCCTGGTGTATACTTTTTCCACTGTGCCCTGCGAGATCTTGGCATAGAGGTGTGTATCTGTGTTTCTTTTTCTGCTTCATAGCTCGCCAGCACAGTTTCATCCACTCACACAGCAGTAAGGTACTGTATCTCCTGAATGCTCCATGCTGGAGCTCATGTGCAGCCCTGGGAATTCATGACCAGGTGTGCTGCCTGCTCCATTTACCACACTGGCCAAACAGGAAATGAAATTCAGATTTTCCAAGGTTGTTTTCCACACATCTGGAGAGCAGTGGAGCTGAAAGTGGTGGCCAGAGTGGTCACCCTGGGACATGGTGGGACACCTCCAGGAGGCAAGAACATCAAATTTCACAGCACTCTGTTTCCAGTACCCTAAAGTCAACCATGCATGGTCGATTTTTGGTGGTAGGCCTCATGAAAAGGAAAGGAATACAAAAGTCAACCTAAGGAGCCTTTAAAGTCAGTGGAATGGACTCTGTAGCATTGACTGATTGCATAGAAAATCGACCTAAGTCTCCCTAAATTTGACCTTATCTCCTAGTGAAGACAAGGACAAACAAATATTGAACAGAAGTAGGAGGAATATTGTATGTAGTTTTGGTATCACTCAGTTTTTTCAAAATTGGAGAAATTTCTGAAAAGAGCCATGTGAATGATTTGAGGGGTGGAAAACCATGTTTTATAATAAGAAACTCATGCTAAGAAGAGTTTAGTGAGTTTTACAAATATGTGATTGAGAAGATGGGTGATAACCAAGCTGTTTGATATAGCACTCACAGGTGTAACAATTGATTGCCTTGAGTTTATTTTAATCTGTAAGGGTAATTAATAGTTGAAACAATTTATGAAGGGATATGGTGGATTTTCCATCACCTGGGATCTTTTAATACAAGATTTGAGTAGCTCTAGAAGAGCTCTGGGCTTGATACGCACATTAATGGGTGAATTTTTACAGCCAGTGTTCCCTGGGAGTGGTGGGGAGCTGGAGCCTGGCTCCCAGCTACCCACCACTCAAGGGAGACAGGAAGCTGACCAGTGCTGCTGCGCTGGTCAGTTTCCTGGCTCCCGGAGTTATGCGAAAATGTAACTTATGTGGGGTTGCCAGGAATGCATCCTCTGTATGAGTCAGGGGGGGTCTACTGTACTGTACCTCATAAAATACTTCAAGACCAATGTTACGAACTGAAAATAAACATATCAGTTGTGTGTTTAAATAATTCAAATACAGGTTTCACCTCTCAAATCCAGGATACTCTCCTCTGGCAGCATTTGTTCCAGGCACATAGTCTCAGAGCTTGGGCAGGACTGGCATCTGCAGGCCAGTGTCTGGCAGCCCACCTGGAACCAGCACTGGCAGAGATCGGATTGGGTCCGGAATGAAAGTGGAGCCCCACTTCCCCATGGCAGTGCAGGAACTAGAGCCCCCCACCTGCCCTGTGGCAGCATGGGGGGCCTGTGGCAGCATGGGGGGCCCATGGCAGCTTGTCAGCAGACCTCTGGTCTGACAAATTCTATTGTTCAGGACCCCTCAGGTCCCAATCATGCTGGACCAGGGAGGTGCAACCTGTAACATCCTCCTTTATGCTTCTGGAAACCTCTCTGTTTAATCTTCCTTTTTTCAGTTTATAAATTGAGTGCTCAGGTGCATTAACCCAAGCTCTTGCCATCCAAAAGATACTGCTGCAAAAAATTATGGCCGCATCTACCCTTTCTTCAGACTCTTTCTCTGATTTTCTGTTGGTCTTTGCACCAGATGTAGTCTTGTAGATTCATAGGCCAGAAGGGACTTCCATGATCCTTTAGTTTGACTTCCTGCACGTTGCAGCTCAGAGAACGTCACCCACCCACTCCTGTAATAGACCCTTAGCATGTGTCTGAGTTACTGAAGTCGTCAAATCATGAGTTAAAGATCTCAATTTATAGAGAATCCACCTTTTATACTGGTTTAAACCTACAAGTGATCCATACCTTATGGTGCAGGAGAAGGCTGCATCCCATTGCCTGGTCTCCACCAATCTCACTTGGGGGAATATTTCTTCCTGATTCCAAATGCGATCAGTTAGACCCCAACTATGTGAACAGGACCCAGCAGACAGACACCTGGGGAAGAATTCTCTGTAGTAACTTGGAGTCCTCTCAGTCTACCATCCCATTGTTGGCTGTTGGAGATAGGACCAGACTGCCTAAAACAGCATGTAGCCACTCATCCCATCCACACGCTTGTTATCAAACTCAATATAGAAGCCAGTTAGATTTTTCATCCCCCCCCCCCACTCACCTCCCAATTCCTTTTTGGGCTTGCCTACACTACTTCTCTACTTTGAAGGGAGGATGGTAAGTAGGGTGTTGGGAGTTTATCAGTGAAGTGCTGTGGTGCATATGCAGCACTTCGTTAAGCAAATTTCCCCCCCCACGGTAACTTCGAAGTACCGGTGGGTTAGCCACAGCTAGATGCGAGCTGGCACTTCTGAGTTTAACACTTCGAAGTTGCCGCGGGGTGGGAATTTGCTTAATGAAGTTCTGCGTATGCACCACAGCACTTCATTAATAAATTCCCAATATCCTACTTATCATTCTCCCTTCAAAGTAGGGAGGTAGCGTAGACATAGTCTTTGAAGTCTGTTCCAGAACTTCACTCTTTTGATGATTAGGACATTGTGTTGAATTTTAAGCCTAAACTTATTAAATGGCCAGATTATGTCCATTTATTCTTGTGTCCATATTGACGAGTTTAAGTGCTATTAAAATTTATCACTCTGTATGTATGTATGGAAAACAGTTATACCTCCCTTTAGCCTTCTTGCGGTTAGGAGACTCAAGAGGTTGATTTTTGTTTAGCCTCTCGTAACTTGGGTTTTCTATTCCTCTGATCATCCATTCACTCCTGGACAGTGACACTAAACAGGCTCCCACTCAGCTTCTCTGCTTTTATCTTCCTGCTGTTAATCTCTCTCTCCCTTTGTTGCAGGACTAACTTCTTCCTTTTGTGCTCTCATTTTACTGGTGACTCAAGGCCTTCTTCCATGTGGTTCCTTTATAACCTGATGTGGGGTTTGCCTTTTCTAGAGTCCCTCCTGTTAGTCAAGGGTAGTTCAACTGGCTTTCTGTGCCTGTTTCCTGGGTACTTCACACACACAGGTCTGTGTTGGAGAGGTGGCTTAGCCCTCCAACCAGGTCAAAAATAAACTTAGCTCCCACATTGTGCCATATCAAAAGACCAAACTAAAAGCTCCCAACAAATGTTCTTCTGCTCTTTGAGTGGCTTCTCTCATGCCCTCCTCTGGGCCTTGTTCCTAGCTCTTTTTTGGTTTGCCTTTTTAAGTCTTTCTGGGTTTTGGTAGAGCACTCTGCTCTCTGGTTCCCCTGGAGTTCTGGTCTCAGCTCCTCCTCAGCTGTGTTCTTTTGGGTCATTTTGTGCTCTGATAAGAGTATTGGCCACGGGAGCACCATTTTTCTGTAGACACTGGATTGAGGCTTTCCATAGGAGCCTATCTGCTGTGTGTGTGCTTCGGCTCCCTGGTCTGATCTTTAGTCCTTTTCATAATGTTCAGATATTCATTAAACTAAATGAATAGTCTCTTTAATCCCATCCCACCAGCAGCTGTTACTGACCCATCTCCTTTTAAAGGAGTCAGTAATTTTGTGATACACCCTTTTGTATGTCTTATTTTAAACTCTCTCTTATGACCAGGCTTCTTCTCCTGTTATCTGATTAGTGCAACCAAGCTAGATAGAATCTTTACCATTCTAGAAAAAAAAAACAAGCCTTTGTGGGCTCATGCTATGCCTCACTACTTTTATTGCTTCCCTTTTCTTCTCTTCATGTGTATCTAGTATTTAAATTCTTAAATGGAGGAATGGTGATTTTCATATTTCTGGCACCCTATCAGCATTATATAAAATTACATGTTTTTAATTAAATCCTGTTGATTTATAGTATACCTAGCCTATTGTTAGAGTGCGGGGTTGATTTGTCGGTATAGGGATCCTTACAACTGTGATAGGGAACATCTTGAAATATCACTTTGTTGACAAGTTAAATAACTGATGCATATGAGCCAGTCCTTCCAAATATCTTCTTGACACATGGATACAAAACTGTCTAGATCAGGGGTGCACAAGGTCGGGGTGGGGAAAGGGAGCGAGTTGCTGGGTGTCAGGCTCCTTCATCTCATCAAAATTATTTTTTATATATGTGTATTCACATTTATGTGCCGATTGTAGAATGTAAAAACTATTATACTTATTTTCTTACACACTCCAAAAGGTTTTTTTATATGAACATAACTGAAATTTCCATCGATTTGGATTACATTAGACAGGTTGTGGGGGTGGGCTGCTATTTGCAAAGATGAAAAGTGGGGCCTGACATAACAAGTTTGCTCACCCTTCATCAAGATAATGAACCTGAGAGGGTTTTGATGTAAATCCACAACAGATTGTTTTATTTATTTATTTATTTATTTATTTATTTTTATTTTTTAAATCCACTGGCCACTGCCCATACCCCATAATATATGGTTTTATGTAATCTGACTGCAGTGAAGTCACCCCACCTGGTAGTGGTTGAATAAGAAGAACCTGTAAAGATTCCCCCCTTGAATCACCTGTTTGGATAATAGTACCCACAGAAAGCAAGTTTCATAGCTGGAGAGTGCTGCTGTGCTTCAAAGTGAGCCGAGCACGTTCTGAGAGTCATAGATTATAAATCGAGGAAGGAACACTGATGATCTAATCAGACCTCTTGCATATCACAGGACACAGAATTTCTCTTGAGATGTGCTCTGGTTCAGACAGAAATTCCTTTTTTAGGAAAACCTCTGATTTGGTGTTAGAAGTTGCCATAGAGGGGAATCCTACTACAGCCCTTGGCAGATTGTTCCAGTGGTTAATTACCATCGCCATTAAAATTGTGTACCTTATTTATTGTCTGAATGTTTTTTGCTTCACCTTCTCACCACTGGGCCTTGTTTTGCCTCTGTTGTATTGAAGAATACATTATCAAATTTCTGGCCTCTGTGTAGATACTTAGCACACTCTGAAGTCCTTGTAAAGATGAATCCTTTATTATAATGTATGTTTGCCAGTACTTTTGGATCTTTCCTGAACCCTCTCCAATTCACCAATATCCCTCTTGAACTGTAAATACCAGAACTGGACACAACATTCTAGCAGCGATTGCCTACATTTGACACTCATGCAATTTAGACTTCCTAGTACTAGTTCACATCCCTTACTTTATACATCAAAACAAAACTTCCTTGGTTGGCTATCTTACTTTAAAGGGTGCTAGATAACATAGAATCATAGAATTCTAGGGCTGGAAGGGATCTTAGGTCATCATTGAGTCCAGTCCCCTGCCTAAAGCAGAATCAGTCCTGACTAAATCATCTCGGCCATGACTGTCAATGAGAAGTCTCTCCCCATCCTCTTTAGAGCCCCCTTTCAGGAAGTTGAAGGCTGCTATCAAATGACCTCAGTCTTCTCTTGTGCAAACTAAATAAGCCCAAATTTCTCAGCCTCTCCTCATAGGTCATGTGCTCCAGACCCTTAATCATTTTCGTAACCCTCCACTGAACCCTCTTTAGTGCATCCACATCCTTTTTATACTTGAGTGGAGGGCAGAACTGGATGCAGTGCTCCAAATGTGGCCTTGTCAGTGCCAAGTAGAGGGGACAATAAGTTCTCTAGATCTGCTGTAAATGCTTCTCTAATGCTCCCCAGAATTCCATTGGCCTTCTTGGCTACCCGGGCAGACTGTTGACTCATATCCAGCCTGTCATACACTGTAATCCCCAGCTCCTTTTCTGCTGCACTGCTACTTAGCCAGTCGATCCCCAGCCTGTATCAGTGCTTGAGATTCTTCCATCCTAAGTGCAGGACTCTGCACTTCTCCTTGTTGAACCTCATGACATTTCT
This sequence comes from Carettochelys insculpta, assembly GCF_033958435.1. Classification (NCBI taxonomy): domain Eukaryota; kingdom Metazoa; phylum Chordata; order Testudines; family Carettochelyidae; genus Carettochelys; species Carettochelys insculpta. The sequence goes on from NC_134137.1 coordinate 44,853,011, forward strand.
TTTGGCTCAGTCCTCCAATGTAGGTCACTCTGGACCCTATCCCTACCCTCCAATGTATCTACTTAACCCCCTAGTTTAGCATCTTCCGCAAATTTGCTGAGGGTGCAATCCATCCTCTCATCCAGGTCATTAATAAAGATGTTGAACAGTACCGGCCCTAGAACTGATCCTTGGGGCACTCCACTTGAAACTGACTGACAACCAGACGTTAAACCATTGACCACTACCCATTGGGCCCATCCGTCAAGCCAGCTTTCTAACCATCTTACAATCCATGTATCCAATCCATACTTCCTTAGCTTATGGGCAAGAATGTTGTGGGAGACTATAGCAAAAGCTTTGCTAAACTAAGGCATATAACATCCATTTACTTCCTCATGTCCACAAAGCTGGTTATCTCATCATAGAAGCTAATCAGATTGGTCAGGCATGAGTTGCCCTTGGTGAGTCTACTATTGATCACTTTCCTCTCTTCCAAGTGCTCCAAAATAGATTTATTGAGGATCCCCTCCATGATTTTTTCCAGGGACTGAGATAAGGCTGACTGGTCTGTAGTTCCCTGGATTGTCCTTCTTTCCTGGTCTCTATGAATTTTCACAGATAATGGCCAAAGGCTCTGCAATGACATCTGCCATGAACATAGGGTGATCCATTGTCCTTTAGTCTTATAAATTATCTTTGGTTCAAATTTTCTGATTTTGTCAGAAGTGAAATAGTTTGGTGGTCTCACTTTAATATTTGGCCACTTAACCACTGTACCCTGCCCCACTTTCAGATTAACTTTAGAAATAATTAGGCTTGAAAAGCCAAGCATTCAAAAATTAGGAAATGCTAAAGTTAAGGTTTCCTGTGCAATCTAACTTCAGCCCTTTTATTCATGTGATAATCTTTAATTACATGATCACATTTTACTTTTTCCTGGAGTCCTCTGCTTCATTATATGCTCTAGGATTGAATTATGGCTGTGTAGTGAATGAGGGTGTAGGATTCCTGCTGCAGTTTCCCCTAGCCTTATCCTTAGAGAAGAATGAAGCATTTTAGTTGAAATTTAAAAATCAGCCTGAAGCAGACACCCAGCATGGAGCTATCTGCACCTAAGGTGTTGGGCTGCTACCTCTGCTACCTATAAAGATATATTTAGAACTTGTATTTTATAGTGGTCTGCCCAGAGGAAAACATTTGCACAGAGTGATGGAGTGTTCATTTCCAGTTGCAGGGTTGTTATTTTCATGTGCAAAATTTGTATCTACTTCTCAATATGCAAAAAGAGAGCTGTGGATATCCACAATTTGCAGCATCCTAGCAATGACTAAAAACTGGGATGGCTTGGTAATTGTGAAATACGGTGTGACTCCCTTTTTATGTTAATTACTGGTAACTAATGCAGCAGTACTCTTTTATTAGAGGACTAAATGTTTTGGGAGGTGGAATATGGAGCCTTTCACCTCCTCATTCAGCAATTTTTAGGCTATATTTGAATCAGTGATCATCATTGGCATGTTCATCTGTTTGGCCAAATAGAATAAGTAGTTTTGTTTTAGTTCAGTTTCCAAAACGACTGTAATCCATGTCAGATATGGCTGTGCCTGTTGATTTATGAAGTTATCAGTAAAGAGAGGAGGTTGTACACTGAAAAATCCTCTGGTTCTTGGAGGTGATCTCTCCAGAGCAGTTAAGTAGTATATCTAGAAGTTAAAACTTAGGGGCATCGCTCATATTTATCTGGGTATGGATGACTCACATACCCATATCTAATGCTTATGATACCTCTTTGCCATTCCCAGGTCTGTCTTTGTGTAAGCCTCCTTGTGGGGGTGTGTGTGAAATTTCCGAAGGGGGGTGCAGCACAGTCAGCTGCGGAATCTCAGGCTCGTCCATCTCATTAAAAATGTTGAAATATGTTACCATTTTAATGCATGTGTATTCACAGTTATATACCGATTTAAAGTTTTTGCATTCTACAGACTTATTTTCTTACATGTGCCAAGTGTGGGGTTTTTTTTGTTTCGTTTTTTTTTTTTTAAATATGAACATAACTGAAATTTCATCAGCTTGGATTACATCAGACAGGTTGAGGGCCCCTGATAATTGCAGGGATGAAAAGTGGGGCCTGACATAAAAAGTTTGCTCACCCCATCTTAAACCATTCACTTAGTTTCCTTGATAAGATCTACTGGTTAGGTTTTATCAAGAGGGATCAAATAGCATCTCTGCATCTTCCTGTGTTTTCAGTTCAGCGCGAGAAGTCATCAAGTCACTAACCTATGTAGAGGGGTTTCAGTCATTGCATGCTTGTCATACTTCGTTGCCTTTTCTGACCTCTGTCCTCCTGTCAGCCCTTCTATTGGTGGTTCCCATCCATTAGGTCTCAATTCTTCTTTTGCTATATGCTACTTATGGATAGAAGATTTCAGATTGTAGCTGGCCAACATCTTTTCATGACTAAATTTACATTGGATACCCTGAGAATGGGGAGAATACACGTTTTAAGGTGGTTAACCTGGCTCACCTGGATTAATTTGTATCTGCACTAGAATTTTCATCTACATTGGCCACCATTGCTAAAGGTTGTTTGTTCCCTTCAACTCATATTGAAAATGATTATGCTATCTATCAGTGTGGCTCAGAGTCAAGAGTTAAACACTGTGATATAATTAAGGGGTGTGGCATGCTTTGCTGCAACAGGCATTGAGTGCTGTTGATTCTGTCTACATAGGCAGAACAGCCATTTTAACATTGGCTCATAGGGAGTACAACTGGTGTAGGTTGTTCAAGTGAACCTGAAAACTCAGTGCGGACACAGCTCCAGATTACTTCATTCATATATTGCACTTGACATTAACAGTGCAATGAAGATAACTTTCATTGTGCATACTACAGGCAGTTTACAAAGCCATTGAGATATTCAGAATACACTGAAGTTCATGATCTCAAATTCTGAGCTTCCAGTCAGCATCACTTTTTTTGCTTTTTTTAGTACATCTGAGTCAAACTGAAACTTGATTGATTGCTTTGAAGTATTTTCATTGCACAAAGCTACCCACTTATTTTGCTGTTTTGCAGCTTCTCTGTATTTCTGCTTTTTATTTTTCTTTATGTAGTTTCACATATGACAACCAGTATGTGCATCAGATGCTCGGGATGCTCATTGTATATACAGTATTGACATAAAATAAGCCCCAACTTAATACATTATTTTCTTCCCTAAAAGTCCAGGGAAATGATGAACTTTGCAGCATGTACAGACTTACCAGTGACTGGAGCAAATTCAAAAGTCAAGGTCTTCCTGCAGAGACCGACTCTTCATTTTCTTTCTAAAGGCTGATACACTTCCATTGGAGTCATTGTGATAGTGCTGCGTGAGAAAAGATCCAGGCCATTTACAAATAGATAGGCAAGGTGGAGAACAATAAGTGAATTTTCTATATTTATTTAAAAAACAGATTTTTTTTATTTGCACATCACTGGTTCTTTCCTGTCTTATTTTTACAGTCTGTAATTGCTGAAGTGAGTGTTTTCTACTTTTGTTTAGTTTCTCAGCAGTTTAATTCACGGTGGTGCAAACACTTATACACATGCTTAACTTTAAATGTAAGAGTAGTTCCATTTAAGTTAATAGGGCGGTTCATGTGGCTAAAGTAAGTTGCTTAAGAATTTGTAGCATCCTGGTCTTAAGTTATAATATTTTGTGGTTTTTGCCTGTAACGGTTTTGCTAATTTCAGCTATATTAACTATTAACATTTTGATGCAGTGGGCATGTGTGTGTCAGATTCTGACCTCCATTTTATTGTGAGGACACCTTTTCTTTTTAGAGGTTACACTTTGTACTATAACCTTCATTTTGGAGTGTGACCTCCATGATGTATTGTACATTCCTTGGGGATTAGAGCATCCATTTTGTAGTAGGGGTTCAACACCGAGTTGAATTACTATGTGGGAAGCTGGCCCACGTACAAGAATAATGAACATTCTACCCAGAAGCCTGGCTGGGAAAAGATGGCTGGAATTCCTCAGACTGGGCAGATGGCCAAAATAGGTCCAAGGTTGTTTTTTTTTTTTTTTTAAAAGGGTAGTGTTCACTGCCATATGCTGGGAGATCAGGCCAAGGAGAGAGAGGAGGCAAGAAAGGCTTCATAGCCAAATGGTGCTGCCTAAATCCAGAAGTTAAAGCAGGTGTTGGCAACAGTGTTCTCTCCAATTTTTTCCAACCATGGGGGTTGTGAATAAAATTTGTTAAGTGCACAGAGGTATTTGTGGATGTGCATTACCAGTAGAAACACAAATGCCCACGGTGGGTGGCTTTGCTAATTTGCTGAGCGGCACCTAAATCTCTCCTGGATGTCTGTCCAAATGCTTAGCTTACAGAGAAGACTGGTGGGCGAATTTTTTCGCTTGAGGGCCACATCCAGGTATAGAATTTGTATAGAGGGCCAAGTAGGGAAGACTGTGGGAAGCTGTGCCTTTCAGATAGCCAGGCATGGCCTGCACCCCGCCCATTATCTAACCACGCCTCCCAGAGCACTGAGGCTGGTGGCACTATAGCTGTACCTCTCAGCTGGAGCTGAGCATTGGTGCCACAGTACACAGGTACATGAGGAGCTAAGGCTGTGGGAGAGTGGCACGCAAGCTGCCTGTGCTCACTGCGCAGCTCGAGACTTGGGCTGGCTCCTCCTGGCAAGGCTGTTCTGAACCCACTCCCTGGTGGGAGTTTGGGTGCTGGACAGAAGCATACAGTGGTCCAGATTTGGCCTCTGCACCATCCTTTGTCTGCATCTGAATTACAGAATATGTGAGATCAGAGAGTAGGAGTAGGTTGCATTTGGGATTTTGTCTTTTCAAAGACCTGTAAGCCTGAAGTGCTGTTATGAGTAACTTGCCAGTGGTTAAGAAATTCGTTTGCTAAGCCCAATATTCTGTGCTTGTGATGTTGTTGCTTGAAGGTGTTAATTGAGAAGCTCTGAGCACCCCACAGCAAGGGGCATTCTTCCCCAGACAGCTGGTGAGACATATATTAGCATTTGGAAGGTTCTTGAGTCTGAGTCAGCTGGGTTACAAAGCCCAAAGTCCCAAAGGAGGAATGCAGAGGTCTTTTGTGGGTAGAGGTGCCTGCAACTGGGAATTGGCCTAAGGAGACCTCCCCACCCCCAAGACTGAACATAAGTATGGGCATACTGGGTCAGACCAGTTCCAGCTAGGTCAGTGATGCTTAACCTTTACTGCAGCCTGCACCCATTTGGTTCTCGACATATGTTCTCGCACCCCTTCTTAAAAATCAAAAATGGAGATGCGGGGCTCATACACTCTTAAAATCATATTACATATATGTAAAATAGATTTATGTTTTTACACCACAAATAATAGTACAGTAGGCATACAAAAATACACAAGTACTACCCAGAGATGTTGTGGAGTTTTGCTGTGGAAGTAAATTGTAACCGATGCACTAACAGTTAGCAGCTAACTGAATTCATACGTAGGGTTTGATGAAACAAAATAGTTGCACTTACGTGCCTGTGCTCAATTTGTATTTTCAGTGATTTACATTGTAAAAAAATCTGACGTGTCTCATACCCCGAGAAAGGGCACCACGCATCTCAGGACATGCATCCTTCAGTCTGCATAGACTATGGATTGCGCCCTTTATAGTTTTACTTGAGGACTTCATTTACAGCGTCTACTGTGACTATGAAGGCCCACATGAGAGTGACAGTCCTTGCTGCATCTCTTGCAGATGTGGTGAGTGTCTGGCAAGTCGTTAGTGTGCTTTCTGTGCGCTCGCTTCTCCTCTGCTAGCTGTCTGATCCTCATCTCGCCCTTCTGAAGGCCCTTGTGTAACCCCTGCCTCCATCTGCCGCAGTCGTCTGCTAGTTCTTCCCAGTTGTCCAGCTCGATGTCTACCTCTCTGAGGTCTCTCTTGCAGACATCTTTGCAGCGCAGCTGGGGGCGTCCGTGAGGTCTTTTGCCAGAGGCTAGCTCACCATACAGGATGTCTTTTGGAATCCTTCCATCATTCATCCTGTGGACGTGGCCAAGCCAGCAGAGCCGACGCTGCCTGAGGAGGGTGTGCATGGTTGGGATTCCAGCTTGCTCGAGGACGGCGGTGTTGGTCACTCTGTTCTTCCATGATATTGCAAGGATGCGCCTGAGGCAGCGCAAGTGGAAGACGTTTAGCCTCTTTTCCTGGCGGGCATACAGGGTCCAAGTCTCGCTGCCATAAAGGAGGGTGCTGAGGATGCAGGCTCTGTAGACTTGCATTTTGGTGTGAGTGTACAGCTTGTTGTTATTCCACACTCTCTTGCCGAGTCTGGACAGAGTTGTGGCCGCTTTTCCGATCCTCCTGTTTAGCTCAGTGTCCAACGACAGGGTGTCAGTGATGGTGGACCCGAGGTAAACGAACTCGTGGACGACCTCTAAGGTATAGTTGTCAATGCTGTATGATGGGAATTCAGCAACATCCTGACCGAGTACGTTTGTCTTCTTTAGGCTGATGGTAAGCCCAAAGTCCTTTCATGCTTTGGAGAACTGATCCATCAGTTTTTGAAGCTGGTCTTCTGTGTGAGACACTACAGCAGCATCGTCTGCGAACAGCATGTCTCTGATGAGGACTTCCCGCACCTTAGACTTAGCTTTCAGCCTTGCAAGATTAAACAGTTTCCCATCAGATCTTGTGTGCAGCAAGATGCCCTCTGTTGAAGATCCAAAGGCATGCTTCAGGAGGAGTGCGAAGAAGATCCCGAACAATGTCAGAGCAAGCACGCATCCTTGTTTGACGCCGCTCCTGATTCTGAAAGCATCCGATAAAGCGCCGTCATATTGGATGGTTCCTCTCATGTCTTCGTGGAACGACTGGATCATCTTGAGTAACTGTGGAGGACAGCCTATCTTGTGGAGCAGTTTGAACAGACCATCCCTGCTGACCATGTCAGAGGCCTTCGTCAGGTCAATGAAGGCTATGTAGAGTGGCTTCCTCTGCTCCCTGCATTTTTCCTGCAGCTGCCTTAGAGAGAAGACCATGTCAACGGTAGACCTCTCTGCGCGGAATCCACACTGCGATTCGGGGTACACCCTCTCAGCAATCTTCTGGAGTCTGCCAAGGATGACGCGAGCGAACAGTTTACCAGTGACGCTTAGGAGGGAGATTCCGTGGTAGTTGTTGCAGTCGCTTCTGTCTCCTTTGTTCTTATACAACGTTACAATGTTAGCATTGCGCATATCCTGTGGAACCTCACCCTCTTTCCAGAACAGGCACAGTAGCTCATGTAGGGGTTCCAGGAGTGTGTCTGCGGCACACTTGATTACCTCTGGTGGTATACCATCCTGGCCAGGGGCCTTTCCTGCTGCAATGCTGTCGATGACTCTCTTCACTTCATCCACAGTCGGTTCCTGATCCAGTTCGTCCATTACTGGTTGGAGCTCGACGGCATCGAGGGCTGCATCAACCACAACGTTCTCGCGTGAGTACAGCTCGGAGTAGTGCTCGACCCAGCGCTCCATCTGTTTTGGCTTTGTCAGCGATGACTTCACCAGATTTGGATTTCAGAGGTGCCATCTTGTTCTGGGTGGGTCCAAATGCCTTCTTCATACCCTCGTACATTCCTCTGAGATTACCAAAGTCAGCACAGATCTGGATGCTGCTGCATAGCTGGAGCCAGTGGTTGTTGGCTCAGCGCCTGGCTGTCTGCTGTACTGTTCTTCTGGCCTCTCTAAGTGCTTGCTGCGTACTCTGGCTCGGTGAGCGTTTGTACTCCAGGAGTGCTGCATGCTTCTTTTCAATGCCTGGAATCATCTCATCTGAGTTAGCTTCGAACCAGTCGTTCGTGTTTCTAGCTCTTCTTCCAAACACTGACAAGGCCGTGTTGTAAACTGTATTCCTCAGATGTTGCCATTTGGATGTCACATCGGCGCCCCCAGGGCCGCTGCGCAGATTTTCCTGGAGGGTCTCTCTGAACTTTTCAGCTTTCTCCAAGTTTGCCGTCTTTCTGGCGTCAATGCGGGGCCTTCCAGCAGGTTTAGAGCGGTACAGCTTCTTGGGTCTCAGCTTGAGCTTGGAGCAAACTAGCGAGTGATCTGTATTACAGTCAGCACTATGATAGCTGCGTGTCAGAAGGACGTTTTTGAGGTTATTACGCCTAGTGATGACCACGTCTAGTTGATGCCAGTGCTTTGAGCGTGGGTGTCTCCACGACACTCTGTGCTGTGGCTTGGTTTGGAAAAATGTGTTTGTGATGCACAGATTGTGGTACGTGCACAGTTCAAGGAGATGCTGCCATTGTCATTCATTTTTCCCCACACCGAAGTGTCCTAAGCAGGAAGGCCATGAGGCCCAATGAGCTCCAACTCTTGCATTGAAGTCACCCAAGATATACAGTTGTTCACGAGCAGGTGTTTGCACTACAGCAGCACTAAGCATGTCATAGAACTTGTCTTTTACTTCTGGTGTGGCGTACAGGGTTGGAGCATAAGCGCTGATCAGGTGGACAGGACCGGCACAAGTTTGTAGCGTGATCCGAAGAAGTCTTTCTGATCTGCCCATGACTAATTCCGCCATTTGCAGAAGGGTGTTTCTGACAGCGAAGCCAACACCATGCTCTCTGGGTTCTTCTTGGGCTTTACCTTGCCAGAAAAAGGTGTAGTCCTTTTCCTTTAGAGATCCCGAATCTGCGAGTCATGTCTCTTGCAGTGCAGCGATATCAACTCGGAGCCTCTTCAGTTCCTTGTTGATGACGGCAGTCTTTCGGGTGTCACTGATGGCCTGAAGATCTTCAGTCAAGCCGGTCAGCATGGTCCGCACATTCCAGCAAGCAAGCTGGAATTGTTGATGTTTCTCATTTCTTGTTGATTTTCGTATTGGTTTGCCTGGTGCCCAAATTTCAGTCACTTGTCAGGTTCAGGAACCTTAAGCCTCACGCACCTAGCGAGGCAGGAGAACTGTGGCGGGACAGTACCCTGTGGCTGGGGGCTGCCCAGCTTGAGGCGGGCGGTGACTGTCCAGTGAGATGCAGGGATCTCTCCCACCGTCAAAGGCAACCCCTGGCGCTCGTTCTCTACGCCAATCGAGCAAGAGCTTATAACCGGTATCTGTTGCCTCCCGTGTTGATGCAACGCTGTTCAGTGATGCTGGAGTACCTCTGCGGGCGCAAGCCTGGGCACTTATTATGGAGACTCTGGGCTGCCCAGACACCAGTGTCCCTCTCTCGGCTTTACTGATACAGTCCAGAGGAGAGGATAACCTCCATGTCTGGTACCAGCTCAGCTGCAGGATTTGCCGGGACAGTGCCAGAAGTTGACACCGAACTGCCTTCGGACTCCACTCTGGATTTTCTGTCAGGGTTTACTCCGTTAGCCTTTCTCCTTCCCAGGATAACCCACAAGGCAGTGGGGTGTGGAGAATGTGGTTAAAGATCCCCCTACTTCATACCTCCCTGTCACCACAAGTCACCATAGCTCCCTGTGGAGCAATGACCTCATATCCCCGGGACCCTCCTCCCCACCTTTCCCCCCCCCCCAGCTACCATCACCATAGGACCCCCCCCAACCCACTACCCCCATCTGCTCCCATGTCCGCCCTCCTCACTGCACTGGCCCCTCTCCCCCCAGCTGCTCTCAGTGCCCCCAGGTCCACCTTCCCCCATCGCTCGTCAGGCTCTTCTCTTCAGAGACTGCTTTTCTTGATAGTGCTGCCTTGCAGGGCACAGGTGGAACACCATACATGAACAGGCCAACAAACATGGGGCTCCTCCCTCGGTGAACTCCCAGAGACAAACTCCCTTCCCTGTTAGCTGCTGCCCCCTGTTCGCTGCTCAGCTGCACCCTGAGTCCCACCCAAAGCTACTAACTCTTCGTCTGGCTACGGCTGTCCCCGGAGCCTCACAGATCTGGTGTGGTGCATACATACAGAGAGCGCAGGACTGGGCCTGGAAGCCATGCAATCTGAGCCAGCACGCTGCAAGCAGCCTCTGTGGGTGCTGCCATCCTCACAGCCATACCAGAGGCCCCCAAACCACTTGCCCACCACTGACATCCCTTGATCTCGTCCCCCACTGCTCCTCATGCTGCAGCGGGTCCCTTAGCTCCCTCTAAGCTCCCTCTCTAAGCTCCCTCTCAAAACTCCCTCCTGTTAGCAACCCCCTGGTCGCAAGCTCCCTGGTCGCTTGCCAGCAGGGCTTTAGAGCTCTGGCCTACCTGAGAGAGCCCCTCCCTCTGATGACCGCTCAGCCAGTCCGCACGCAGCCTGAGCACATGGCCTTTCAAACAAACACACACACGCAGAGCTCAGCACTCCAAACACCAAATAAACAGACAAACCCAGGCCCAGAACCCCCAAACCCAGGCACCCACACACTCCAGAGAGCCACTTATCCAAAGGTGCTGTAGTTTGCCCCCTCCTTCCCCAGGAGAGCCCCTCTCAAAACTCCCTCCTGTTAGCAACCACCCTGTTTGCAACCCCCCGGTTGCAAGCTCCCTGGTTGCTTGCCAGCAGGGCTTTAGAGCTCTGGCCTACCTGAGAGATGCACTCCAGATTAAGAACCACTGGTCTAGACCAATGTCTTGTCTTCTGACTGTGGCCAATGCGTTAGAGAACTGGCAGTTATTAGTGATCCATCCTGTGGGCGTGGATGGTACTTCCTGCTTCTGACAAGGACAAGGGACGCTCAGGGCATGTTATCGCATCAGTGACCATCCTAGCTAATAGCTATTGATGGACCTATGATCCATGAATGTATTGATCGCTTTTTTTGAGCCATGTTACAGTCTTCTGGACTTCACAACACCCCGGTATTGAGTTCCACAGGTTGACTGTGTGTTGTGTGGAAAAAGTACTTCCTTTTGTTTGTTCTAAACCTGCTGCCTTTTTATTTCATTGGGTGACCTTTGGTTCTTGGTATGTGTAGGAGTAAATATTACTGTATGTTTTCTCCATACCAGCCATGATTTTCTGGATCTTTATCATATTTTTTTTTTCTTAAATCATCTCTTTTTTAGGCTGAAAATTCCCAGTCTCATTAACCTCTCCTTACATGGAAGCTGTCCCATACTCCTGGAAAAAGTGACTAGTCACTACTTGTTCTGTGGGTGTGGAGGAGGTTTGGGTGACTTAAAAGCATGTTGGAGCCATTAGCTGGGTTTACTCACGAGACTGGTGTCTGTCCAGAGAGAGGGATTGGGGCAGGTTGCGACAGTGGAATTTTGTGAAAAAGCAATTAATCAGAGCTTTTAATCTAAATTTAAAATAGTTTTGAATAAGTTTTACAAACCCTAGTGTAAATAAATCCTTTCCCACTCTTTAAATAGGTTAAAAGTAATGCCCTGTATTTCCCACACAGACCTACTGTTAGTCACTGCAGAGCGTAAAACAGTGGTGGCCAATCTGCCTTCCATGGGGGCTTTGCCTGCGGATCCGCTTACTGCCCCCATCAGCCACACACCTCTCATGCACTGAGTAGGGTCTCAAATTTTTTAAGAAATAGGAACCTGTGCCTTCCAGTAACAAAAACTGTTAAATCTCAATCAGCAGTGAGTTTGGCTGTCAGTATCCACATAGGGCAAAAGGTCCATGCACACTGTAGCTTGAAGCTACTCAGACTTTTCTATAAAGGTGCTTGACTTTTACCTTCCTCTTAAATGCCAGATCCCAAATTCACTCAACTTTCTGAACAGAGCTTCTATGCACCTAGAATACCCTCTGGTATTAGTACCATTCTGAGCTCCGAAAAGGGAGGGAAAAAAAGGTAGGTGCAAGGTTCAGGGAAGCCTGCAGTCCTGATTGGACAGAGCAGAAACCTTCCCAACCTTGTGTGTGAAGGGGAAGGCATTCCTGGCTTTAGGGGAGGACACTGTGGTGTTCAACAGCTGTGTCCTTGGCAGGAGCTATTCAGTACAGGGTGGCCTCCCTGGGGACAGGGTACTTGCCCTCTTCCTAGGGTGAACATGTTGCTCCATGGTGAATATGGAACACTCGACTCCAGAGATGTACTGGAATCATGTCAGGGCTCCTTGGCGATGGAGGCTGCTGCTCTATAGTGGGGATGGGGGCTCTACAGCCTCCCGATGAGGGGGGACCAGAGGATGGGGGGTTTGACAACATCTTAGCGTGGGGTGAGGGGTGCTGAGAATAGGGACCTCATAGCTTCGAAGCCGGGGGTCAGGGAAGTCGCCCAACAGAGGAGCTTCCCTGCTGTAGGGGCTGCCTCACTGAGGCATGGGGTGCTGGGGAACAAAGCAGCCTCCCATGGAGGGTCTCCCTGGCAGTGGGAGCTGTGCACCAGGGAATGAGGCCCCTGCCTGATGGCAGAGCTTGCTGTCAGCGGGGGCTGACACCATGGACTGCCAAGTAATGGAGCAGCTTCCCTATGGAGGAGTTCCCCTGCAGGAACTGCTGCCCTGAGGCACAGGGCAGCCTCCCTTGAGGAGCTTCCTGGCAGTGGGGGTGCTGCCCCAAGGCACAGGGTGCCAGGGAACTGGGCAGTTGCCCTGCAGTGGGGCTTCCTGGCAGCAGAGACAGCTGCCCTGAGACACTGGATGCCGGGGAACAGAGCCCCACAAAACATGGGACAATTTGCCCATTTCCTTAAAGTTGGGTTGCCTGTGGGACAGCTTAAATAAGGGACTGTTGAGGGGACAAAAGGGGCAGATGGTCACCCTACCTCTTCTTCACAATCCTGGTCAGGGGAAGATGGGGAAGTTTCTGGTCTGTCATGCCAGCACTACAGCCTCCCTGCTGGCTGGGAGCATCAAAACTGTTCCTACTCAAGAATTGTTCAGCCCTATGGCTGATAGCTTGTCATCCTCCTTTACCTGACAACCTGTTGTTTTGGGCCTCTTGACTGTGCAGGGAGCCCTACCGCCACTCCCCTCAATTTTCAGTAAGGGTAAAAAGAGCTAAAAATAGAAAACAATCTAAACAATAAAAATATTAATTGTCGTCACTAGACTGAAATCTGTTTCTGACAAGCACGTGTTAGGTCTGACTGTAGTTGGAATTCTAATGCATTTCAGGATGAAAAATAAAGTAAACATGATATGAGGCAGATGGTGGGACCCAATTTGAGCAAGAAAGGTTAAAGGCTATTTCAGCAGGAGACCTGGAATGTTGTATTTTACGGGTGGGGTTTAAGACTGTTTCCAGCTTTCTTTAGTGGTCTTGGTGTCTCCACCTTACCTCAAAAGGCTGTAAGATCCAGCCTTATTGTTGCTCTAAGCTGAACTAGTGTATATTTCTTCTAGAGAAGATCTGTAGGAGGGGAAAAATAGATTAGAAAGGCTTACTGGTTTAATTAATTCCATCTATTTGTATAAGATTGTACAAACCATTTGGTAATTTGGATAAAACAATCACGTTTTATGTGATTCTAGCGGTGGTATTTCCATGGTTAAGTAGACTTTATTGTTCAGAAGATTATTACCTTCTACTAGCCTATATTTATTTTGCCTATCTTCATCACGTTTGAAAGGTACAGTCTCCTGTTTTTCTTCTCTGACCAGTTTTTGGTCACATTATATTTTTATACATGTCTTTAATTTTTATTAATATAGCTGCATCTCTACCTGCTCGTTTTTGTCTTCTAATTTTCCTACAATTTATGAACACCTTTCTAGCATTGAAATGCCAGAATTGTATAGAGTCTGGTAGAGGCAAGAATAGGACTTTCCACAAGAACAGTTTTGCTATCTCACATGTGATCATGGTTCAGAGAAAATTACTGGTACAGTCTTGCTTTGAATAACTCATTGGAAAAAGGTGAAGGAAGACCATGAAGGCAATGGATTAAATTAATCCTTGTTCCATCATGGATAACTTTAGACTAGCTTTTCAAGAGAGCTGCCACATCTCAAGCTGATTGATTTCTTTGTGATATTAAATGCTATTGTGGAACAGTGATTTGACTCTATCTGTAGCTAATAACACATAAAGGAATTAATGGGTGTGTGTCTTGACTCTTAGGGTGATTCTAATTGCTTTTGTTGGGAGACAGTATTTGTTCAAGTGTGATTAATAGGCAAGGAGGCGTTAGTTTAATATTTACCATTGCAAAAAGCCCAATGTTAAGTATTTTTATTAAATGAAAGCTTGTTTACTGTAATAAACAAACAAATCAACAACAAAAAAACAAACCAAAATAAAGAATCCCAAGATGCTAAGGGTATGTCTACACAGAAAAGTTACTTTGGTATAACGGCTGCTATTCTGAAATAACTTTGCAAACGTCTACACAGTAAAACCGCTACAGCAAAATATTGAAATAGCAGACGGCTAATTTTGAATTCTCTAAACTTTGTTCTATGTCCGTGTCTGCACTTAGTAAAAACTTCGAAATGGCCATGCTAACAGCCAAATCGAAGAATACTAATGAGGTGCTGAAATGCATATTTGGCACCTCAGTAGCATGCCACCAGCTGCGGCACTTCAAAAGTGCTGTGGTTTGCTCCCACGGAGCTCGTCTACACTGGGGTCCTTTTCAAAAGGACCCCACCAACATCGAAATCCCCTTATTCCTATGGATGGTGTAGACGAGCTGCGCGGGAGCAAACTGCGGCACTTTCGAAGTGCCGTGGCCGGAGGTGAGCTAATGAAGCGCTGAATATGCATTTCAGCGCCTCATTAGTATTCTTTGATTTGGCTGTTAACATGGCCATTTTGAAGCTTATACCAGGTCTAGACATGGCCTATGAGAATAGCACCGATTCTGAAATAGGTAAATAGGTATAAACAGGGAATGGGCTATTCTGAGTGCTTTCAGGGGCTGTAATCCAAAACAGGCTCTATTATTTGTTGGACTCTATTTTGAAATAGCTGAGCGCTATTTTGATAAGCATTTTGTGTGTAGACATGCTTTTTTAAAACAAATTATTCTGGAAAATCTTTTCTGGAATAGCTTATTCTGAATTAATGCTGCTGTGTAGACATAGAATAACATATTTTTATTGTTTTGCACTCACCGTTCTTTCCTCTGGCCCCATTCTGTACCTGGTGTTAGGGCTACGCTAAAGCAATGGCTAAAGGCATAGGATGGACAGCCTACAGTGCTGCTTTAGTTTTATTATTGAGTCTGGAAAACTTTGACTGGTACAAGGCATGTAGAATAAATCCAAATTTAGTTTAGTTTGACATTTTCAATCTGCAGCATATGATATTGTGTGTTAATTTAATAACACAGGGCATGGATGTAACTTGGGTTGAAACCCTGACTTGGGAGTCCATTCTCAACCCAAATATGTTACTTTTGACCATTTTATGGATATATATGATGCCATATACAAATAAGAGCTAAAATAGTGAGATGTGTATGTTGTGCTGGAAATCTGACTTAATGTTTGTCTCTTCCACCTATGTTTGTGTGTGTCTGTTATTGTTAATGGTTTAATTGCTGTTTGTTCAGCTAGACATTAAAAACTGATCCTGTCCTTCAGAAATTAAAGTGATTTTGGGTTTATTACTTTTATTATTCCAGAATTTGCTTTGATTAAAGCTGTCAGTGATTCACTTAAAAAAGTTTTCACTTAAATAAAAAAGTTGTGTTGCATTCTAACTTCTTGAGGCCAGGTCTATACCATAAACTTATATTGGTACAAGTATATCGCTCTGGGGTTTGAAAAATCCACACACCCTGACCTGACCTATCCCCCATATGGACAGTATCAATGGGAGAGCTTTTCTAAGCAAAATAGCTACTGCCTCTTGGGCAGTAGTTTAATTATGCCAATGGTAGAAACTTATCTGGTCAGTGTATTAGCATCTTTATTAAAAAGCTACAGCAACTACTGCAGGTTTTTAAAAGTAGACTTGCCCTGAGAGCTGCTCAGATTTTAGCATCCTTTGCTTAAAATAATTGCAATCTTCTCCACTTCCTTTCAGGGAATGATTCCATGTATCAATATAGTATCAGCTAAACCACATACAAACTATGCCTAGTGTAAAATCTGGAATGGATACCTTCTGGGAGAAATGGCAGCTTCCATTCCCATTTCTTGGCTGGGACAATCTAGTTTAATCAGTTTTATCTATCATGTGGGACAGCTACACTCATATTAATGCAGATTGTTAGCATTATGTGATTGCACTATTACGTAATAGGTTACCCAACCAGTGCACAACAGTTCTGAGTACTATGAGCTAGATAGCATCTCTTATACAGAGAGAGACTTTTTTTTTTTTTTTAACCCGTTTGCTGGTATGAAGGATACAGACTTTTTATTCTGGTTGATAAGAATTTGGGTGGGGGACAACCTGTTGTTATGTATGTAAGGGTCATGTGAGTGTTTTTTTTTTTATCTGTTTCAGAACATTTCAACCAAGGGCTTCAAGTTAATTGGTATAAGAGGAGTAGACCCTACACTGGAGCACTTGGGAGCATCTAATTAAGGTAAACGGGCTGCAGTGGATTTCTGGATGGGTGAGTATTGGGGAATAATACTTCTCCTCTCTTCCTTTTTGAAAGGTTATTTGCAGAAATCCACAAAGACGTTTTATCCACCTTTGTGTATTTTATGACCGAATACTAGTTTTAAATTTGACAGTATCACACGTGTAAATTCAGGTACGTGTTTGAGTGTAGTGTCATGCAGCTAGTTACCTTTATGTTCTTTCCAGTGCCTACAGCAGCACTAATACATTGCATTTGCCAGTGGCTATTGGAATGTCCTCTGTTTCTATTAAGGCTTTTCTGTTGCCCCTGATGATGTATTTAATTTTATATGAGACATAAAAGCAAA
Source organism: Carettochelys insculpta (assembly GCF_033958435.1). NCBI lineage: Eukaryota > Metazoa > Chordata > Testudines > Carettochelyidae > Carettochelys > Carettochelys insculpta. Next base: position 44,869,722 of record NC_134137.1, read on the forward strand.
TATTCAGGCCTGAAATTTAATTTGGTGTATTATGAATACAATTGTATTCGTGCCAGTATCCACAAGAATTGTAAACCCAGTAGCCTTCTCAAAACCACAGATTAACCGTCTGAAAAATAAATGCCATGTGCGAGATGAGTAGTGGATGAAGGAACGTTCAGCAGCATCTGATGCTGAGAGGAGAGGAGATAAGTGAATCTCTTAAAACTTTTTGAAGACTTTTAGAGGATTCATGACCTCAAATGAGCCTTGTTTTGCACTGCTTCCTTGCAGTGGTCAGAGTTGAAGGTTGGCAGAGTCAATATTTTCTTTCCCTCCTTAACTGGTGGTACATTTCTTCTCTTTAGCCTCCATGTATCCCAAGGCTCTTACCCTCTTCCTTCCTTCTTCAGAGTGGTGTGGAAAGTGTGTGTTTGTGGGTTAGTCTTGGTCAGCCGATGCCTTGAGAGTGTTAGTCCATGCAAAGCAATTCCTTTACTAGGTGCACAATTTGTGCATTTCAAGTTGAGATTTTTTCATACCATTTTTAAGAAGAATAAAACCCAATATTTAAAATATCTGTGCTTTTGAGCTTGCATTGCAGTTGATCAGAGGCAATGCTGTTTGGTGTGTTGTACATACAAGAGAGGCGTAGGGTATGAGGCTGGGAAGCCTATGTATTAAATGGCAACGAAAAGCTTACAGTTGTGCTAAATTCTGTTGATGCTTCCGACAATTTTTTTTGCTAAACTTACCTGCAAAAGTTCTGTGAAAAAGGTAATAGACTTCCATTGTTACTAATGTGTTCTATGATGTGGGAGTGTGGTTGGGTAACATAATGAGTAAGCTCTTCTGGAAGAGAAAGTTGCACTGCCAATAAGAGGATTTAGTTAAGAGAAAATAAGAAAAAAAAAAACTAATTTGTTAAATCTTCTGAAGTACTTGGTATGTAAAGGAATTAAATCTTGTATCAAAATTATTTTTATTTCTCTTTTACTTACAAAACAGCTTTTCTGGAATGGACAGAAGTTCTCTGGGAGGATTAGAACTCTCTGAACGTACTTCTGGTTTACTAGGAACTACTGCCATGGCAACTGGTCTTGCAAATATAGGAAATACTTTTGGTGGTCCAACTAATAGTTTAGTTACTAGACCTAATGCATTTCCAAACGCATCTATAGAAGATGATGATGATGTTGTTTTTATTGAACCTATACAACCTCCACAGACTTCTACATCAATAATATCAGATCAGAGAAACATTGCGTTTATTTCATCAAAAAGTGATGAGCTTCAAGGAAATGATTCCAAAATGCTTCCTCCTTCAAAAGACTTAAGTTCGCAAAAGGGAAGTATAAGTGAGACTATAATTATAGATGACGAAGAAGATATTGAAACAAATCAAGGACAAGAGAAGAATGCTTCCAGTTTTAATGAAAGAAGACTTCCCGAGTGTAAAAACAGATCCAGTGATATGGAATTCTCAGCTTCCAGTTTTTCAAGAAGTAAGGTAAATGCAGGAATAGGTAGTAGTGGTATAACCACAGAACCAGACTCTGAAATTCAGATTGCTAATGTTACCACGTTAGAAACAGGTATGAGCTCTGTGAATGATGGTCATTTAGAAAATACTGAAGGGCGTGACATGAACTTAATGATTACACATGTAACATCACTGCAGAATACCAACTTGGGAGATGTATCTAACGGACTGCAGTCAAGTAATTTTGGTGTTAATATACAAACATACACCCCATCTTTAACTTCACAGACCAAGACTGGTGTAGGACCTTTCAATCCGGGTAGAATGAATGTGGCTGGAGATGTGTTTCAAAATGGAGAATCTGTAACTCATCACAGTCCTGGTAAGTCAGCTTTAAATATTTTTCCAAGTTTATAAAATGTGTAAAATGCGAACAGCCCAAAATATTAATTTGTTTATATATAAATCACATAGCCTCTAATATGCATACATTTGCTTTTAATTTCATTCTTAGAAAAGGACTTTTTTTTTTTTTAAATCTGTCATTTTATTTGTGCATTGCTAGAATCTGCTCAGTCAGTGAGATGAAGTATATAAATCTGTAAACTTATCTTAGATATCAGCTAGCTAGCAAACTGAATCCCCCTTCTGCCCATAATTAATACTTTGTGTACAACTATGTAATCTTTCAAAAAAGACAATGAACATTTTTATGTGTAACAGACTTCGGATACTATTTAATATGTAGAAGTATTAAGTGTGAAATCCTAAATATTAATTGAATCATTATAGAAGCAGTTGGCATTTTAAATGTAAGCTCTTTGTAATTTTTGTTTGTATGCTGTTAGTATACTGTTTGGTAGAATGAGACCTACCTTGCTTGTGGCTTTTGGGTGTTCTCCTAATACAAGTATTAGTGGTTACTCATATGTTGCCTTTCAGAGCTACCTATGTTCAAATGTATGTGCTATATGCCGCTGGACGTAATTTTGTTTTTGTTTGAGAGCAGGAATAGCAGTAAACTTTACTTAAATAACAAAGCTTCCACTGGAACAGTGGTGATGTGACTTGGGAGCCATATTTCCAACCACCACTAATCAGAAGAGCCACATGACTATTGTATGCTTTGTGTACCACCTCAAACCCCGCCCCCCCCCCCAAATAATACTGAATGTATAACTGTTAATATAAATTATTTAAAAATTTTTCAAAAGTTCAATACAACAAAAACTTAAGTTTTAGCTAATATATTTATTGCATGAGGGGCTCCAGGATGGGATAGAGCATTGGGATGCAGGTGGGGGTGAGTTGTTTGATTGGAGGTGTGGGCTCTGGAGTGAGGGAGGTTGGGAATGAGCAGTTTGAGTGCAGGAGGGGGCTCAGGGCTGGAGACTGGCTCGGGTTGTAGGGCCTGAGTGGGAGCTACGGCATGGGAGGGTGCTCAGGACTGGGCCATTGAGTTGTGGTGTTGGGGCACTTACCTTATGCAGCTCCCATTAGGTGATGCAACAGGGCTGAGGCAGGGTCAGGCCCCCCCGCCACTCCTGGAAGTAGCCAGCATGAGGCGGGGAGGGGAGATGGTGCTGCATGCTGCTTGCACCTGCTGGCACAACTGCAGTTCCCAATGGCCATGATTCCAGGCCAGTGGGATCTGTAGGGGTAGAGCCTGCAGGCGATGGGAGCGCATGGATGGAGTGTCAGTACTTCTCCTGATCAGATGGTAGTGCATGGTTGGAGAGTCAACACTTCTGATCACTGCACATCTCCAGCCCAGCACGATGGTAGTGGTGGGAAACAACCACGCAGAGTCAACTCCTCACTAGCTGGATGAATGCAGGGGCTTTAGCGACTGCAGCCCAGGGCCCCTCAGAAGAAAAGATCTGACCAGTTAGTGGCCTGGAGAACTTTTTGACCTGCCCCCCTTTCTGGTCCTACTCCTTACAGAAGCACCGTGAATCGGCAGTTAGTGATTGGGAGGGAGCCTTGAAGAACTGAAGGCTACATTGCAAAAAGCCATATATTGCTCACAAACTGTTGGTGAAGAATCACTGTTCTAGAAGCAAAAGGGAACCGTTGCAACTGAGGTTTTCTAGAGTTTACATTCTGCAGAATTTAAGCTCACCTGAAAAATAATGCTTTAGAATTGCATTATGAAGTACTGTCAGTGTCAGTGAGTGCACTGCTGCCCTATGAAATGAGCCTTGTAGAAAACCATCTCAAATGAACCCAATAGCAAAAGTACGAATTCTTGTCATTTCTTTATTAAGTTCTTAACTTCAGAGACTAGATGGGATCATTTCAGAGGTGATGTAAAACGTTCAGTTGGAACCCAGATGTGTTAGAACCATGCAAAATATGCCAATATATTAATTTTGTAATTCCCAGATACAATGGTAGCCTCTGTATCTCAACAAGTATCTTGATAGCAGCATTCTGTAGTTCACATATCACCAAAACTTTTTAAAGTGTATTATTGCATTCTATAGAGTACTGTAGATATACTAATGTAAAACGAAATGCTTCTCTCAAAATAAAACCAAAGGAAGTGCTGTGTTTCCTGACTAACTTATAAAACACATGTCAACTTGAAAAGATTTGTAGTTTGCTGGTGTTTGGGCAGTCTTATGAGTCAGTCGTGTCTACTGTAACAAAAAAGGGAAGCTCAAAACAAGAGTTTTTGTTTTGTGCTAGAGGTCTCTAAATAACTTGGACAGTCCCCTCAAGTTTTGAATTCTCTTTGGAAGAATGCATTACCATTTTTGTGCAATTTTCTGGTAATAATTGATACACCAGTCACACAAAAATCCATGTTTAAGTGATTGCTCATGTGCTTTCCAATGTATGTGCATACATTGTCAGGAGAGTTTGCGTAGTAGCACTGTTGGGGTTTGACAGTGACACCCCCTGCAACAATGTCTCACCAGCAGAACATACATTCCTGCCTACCTGACATCCTTAAGCTCGTTCTTGCTGCCAGTGATGATTATTGGAGCTTCTGAGGTCTTGCTCTGCAAGTTGTTGGGTCCCTAGTTTTGTAGCCTTTTGTAGTTCTTTGTTTTTCACCAGTGATAGATAGTTCGTGGGGGATGTTCTCCCTCTGATTGTGCTCCAGCATCTCCAGGGTTCAAACCATGTGCTAAGCGCAGTAAACTTATGCTGTCTGCCTAAACTGTTTGGGAGAAGATCATTTGCAAGAGAAGTGTAGAATTTATTGGGGGTTTAATCCAAGAACTAAAAGGGAGAGAGATCAGTAGCTTAAATTTCTCCTCACTGAGTTGGCACTTAAGCTACAGCCCTGGGAAGAGATCTTGACTCCATTGGTGCGCAGCCTGTCAGCCTCAGCTCCGTTCCTGGATGCATGTAGGGATCACCAGCACTGACCCCTATACAGAGGACAGGCTTATCCTCCTGGCACTCTCTATTGCTGTGGACATACAACAGGACCAACTAGTGTCGTTTCCTCTCAAGGACGTCAAGCAAGAGCACTGAGTCAGCCCATATTGTGCCATGTCCCTCCATCCCAGCACCATTAGCTCTGGCCCTAAGGGTAGGTCTGTCGATTCTGGTGTTGGTGGACTCTCTGGTACCACTGGTGGTGGAAGAAGACTTCCATCTTCCCTCCATGCTGCACACATTTGAGGCCACTTGGGATCTCCTTGAATTCACGGCCGCTGCTCTGGTTGAGGCATGCCTGCCCCCTTCATGTGTGGCACCAGCCATGGCATCTTTAGCACCACTTCCTGGGCCCTTGACCTCTGCTCCAGTGTTTCTTCCGACAATGGTGTATTCACCTGCAGCACTGTATGCAGCACCTCCATGTGTCTCCCAGTGGGGACATCTTCGGTGCTGCAGCACTATAGGAAACTCGTGGCTATGCGGCACCATGCATCCTCCCTCAGTAGCTCTGCCTTTGATGACTCTCGACCCCACTATGTGAAGCGGATATTTTGGAGAAGCCTATAGACCAGGAAGACAGCGTTCCCCCAAGGTCGTCATCTTTGTCGGCACTAAACAAGGCAGTGATGAGCATGTCCAGTCCAGTCCATAGTTGTATGAAATCCATTACAACTCTAAAGCAAGGTGGCCTTAATACTTAAAGGAAGTTTGTTTTGGGAGAAGCCTCTAAGAAGAGTGCCTGAGAGCGACAAACTCTCTTAATATCATTCTGACTACTCATAAATCACAAGAGAGCATTAAAGCAGGCAGATAGTAGGTGAGGATGTTGCCTAAACAGAGCACTGATAGGGTGGGGTGGAGAGCATCTTGAAATAATGGAGACTTGGGGACAACATGGGAGTAAACCAATGAAGGGGATACGTTCTTTGGGGCTGAAATTGGGCTTCAGGAATGATTTTTAGAAGGAGGCTAGCAGTATAGGGGGAAAGAGGGTGGAGAAAATAATGAGACTGAAGGATGAGAAGGATAAAGTGAAAGGAGTGTAAATGTGAGGGACAAAACAGTGGACTTAAAGACAAAAGAGGAAAAGACCAGGAAGTCTCATTTTAGGGTTTGGCACTGTTTCTACACTTCATGGTGTTTCCATTACACAGAAGAGGGAAGTCCACTTGAAATCTTGAGGACAATTGCAGACTTGTGGAAGGGACTGGGAGGTGTGAGTGACAAATTGGAGTCTTGCGGAAAATGAAGTGTGCAAACCATATGACCCATGAATCATCAGTTAAGTAATACCGGTGGCTTAGTCACGTGTACATTAGCCGTTTGGGCATATGCTTCTGTATTCTGGATGGAAAGAAGTCAACATGGATTCCTATTCCAAACATGCAAGAAAGGGAGAGTGTCAATGTTTTGGTCTGAGGTATTTTCTAGAGACATATATGTCAGTCTAAGATAATTGGCAGTATTTAAAAAAAAAAAAAAAGGAAAGGTGAGGGGTTTACATTTTGTGTGAGTTTCCTTAAACTGTGAGTATTGTGGTAGCAGATCCAATTTTTCAGTGTGAACATGTTCTTTAAAGATGTGACAGGTCAAAGAGAATGTTTGTTTTTGTTTTGTTTTGTTTTGTGTTCTGCTGCTTCCCCTTGTACTCCCTGGTGCCCCTCCACTTTATGTTAATTGAAGCTTTCTAATAGCTTACTTACATTTAATGCATCTTGCATGCCTGGTAAATAGGACACTCTTGGCTGCTGTCATGAAAAACAACTGGGGCTGCAAACAAACGATCCCAAACAGTACCCTGGATTTCCAGACACGAACATTATAATTTATTTAAATATGCCCAGAGTCTGTTAACATAAGGACTGCTATATTGGGTCAGACCAAAGGTCTATCCAGCCTAGTATTCTGTCTGTCGACAGTGGCCAGTGCCAGGTGCCCCAGAGGGAATGAATAATGATGTTCCTTTCTCCTGCCATCCATCTCAAGGCGAGGGACACCATTTCTTACCCATCCTGGCTAATAGACATCAATGGACCTATGCTCCATGAATATGTCTAGCTCTTTATTAAACTGTTTTATAGTCCTAGCCTTCACAGCCTCCTCTAGCAAGGTGTTCCACAGGTTGACTGTATGCTGTGTGAAAAACTTTCTTTGTGTTTTTTTTTAAGCCTGCTGGCTGTTAATTTCATTTGGTGTCCCCTAGTTCTTATATTGTGGGAACAAGTAAATTACTTTTCTTTGTTCACTTTTTCCACACCACTCATGATTTTATGTATCTTATCTCTACCTGTATCATATCCCTCCCTTAAGTCTTCTCTTTTCTAAGCTGAAAAGTCGTAGTCTCTTTAATCTTATGGGACCCATTCCAAACCCCCTAATCGTTTTAGTTACCCTTTATCTGAGAATTGTGCAGCAAACTAAGTAAAACTTACTCTTTTCTTAGAAATATAGTGCTTCATTAGAAAATACTGTAGACTTTCTTTAGATTGATGGATTCATTAGAAAGCATCAAGAATAAGTTGTAGTCATTTTCACCTAAAAACTGCAGGAATGAAGAATCGGAAATTTGTATAATGTTCATACCGATTTTATTTTTGTTGTTTCCATGTGGCTCCTTTGATACCAGCTGTGCAAGAAGAGTCACTGAAAACGTTTATGCATTTAAACTAACTTGCTGATAGTAGAACAAACTGTAGTGATGCCACAGACCTTTTAGAATCCCACAGTGCAGTTTGCAGGATATCCATTCTTAGGATAAATGCCACATTCATGCTAATTTAGATCATGGTATCTAAGGTATACATGCCAGGCCGTAGTATCAGTTATATGAAACATTCAGCTAGAATGCGCCGAAGTTACTGATATACTGATAGCATGTTGTTTGTATTTTCACTTTAACAAAATTTTTCATTCTTAAAAGAACACTTCTCACTCTTGGCATCCAGTGGAAAATTTCTGCATTGTCAGGATGTAAAACCTTTGGTAATCAAAATGGAAGATTGAATTCCAGAGAATTGCCTAAAAAGCGGGTTTTGCCACAATGTTGTCTTCTGGACCTAAGCAAGATATTTAAAATTCAGTTCAGTAGACACAAGGATGCTATTTTTTAGTTCTTTTCCTATGGGACAAATTGAATTGTGATGCAAACAGCCCTGCAGCATGCTAACCTATAAAACGACTGTATACAAGTGTCTCTGTACTCTGGGATTGTGTTGTCCAGAGCAATTTACTGGGTGGGAGAAACAATGTACTGCAAGGACTTGGACTGAGTTTATTGTTCCCTACTGAGAAGACCAAATTCTTGAGAACTCATTTTTTTTCTAGCGTGTCAATTTCCATTGTCTTAGCTGATGGCTGTTGCCTTGCAATAGGTGTTAAGGTAAAATAGGAATTGTTTTGCATAGGAGCTATGATATAGGTAAACACAATGATTGGTGTGAATCTACTTTTGCATGTCTTGAATTATTATACAGAAATCCTGTAGCCAGACTTGGGGCCAGAGACACTGGTCTGGAAAACTAGTTCAGAAGTTGCAAGTCTAGTATTTTTGTAATACAGAAAGTTTTAAATCAGAACAGTTTTCACCTTATTCTAATATTTTTGTAAGTGATATTTCTGTCTACTGAAAATCCAGGAGTTTGCTTTCAAAATAAAAAGTTGACAGGTATCTTTGATAACAACCAACGATTGACAGATGTTTCATTGGTACAAATTTATAAACCTCTTCAGCAATAAGTTTAGAAAATAGAAATTTCTCATAGATAATCTGTAAAATGGGAATTCTGCTTTGACTTTTCTGTCTAATTTTTAATGGCAGTTGGCTGATTTTTATATTTGTCTACAGGTTCAACACCTAGTTTGCTAACAGCTTCAATTGTTTTAAGCACTCTGGTGCTTTCAGGCTTAGGAAATGAGCATCATGAGATACTCCCCTGTTTTGGGATTTCCTGTGATGGCAGAGAATAGTACCGTTTTTCTAAATGTACTGACTGAGGGTACATCCACACTTGAGAGTGCCAACACTGCAGAGATCAATCTTCATGTGTTCGATTTAATGCATCTATGTAGGGAGTCACTAAATTGAATGTTTAGGCCGTTCCCATCAACTTTGGTACTTGTTGAATTTGTGAGGAGTAAGGAAAGTCAACTGCGGGGATGGTGGAGAAAGTTGGCTTAAAGTGCATCCACTCCAGCTACACTATTTTCGTAGCTAAAGTTGCGTATCTCACATCAACTTTCTCCCCTAGTATAGACCAAGCCAAATCATGTGATTTTAAATTTTTATGTATGCCTTTAAGTAATTCTTCTCTCTCTTAATCACATGTTAGCAAATATCCTAACACAATCAAATCTGTTTGCATATTGGAAAATGTCTTTCCTCTTAGTTTTTTGTGTGTTTTGTATTTTTAAGATTCCTGGATATCCCAGTCAGCTTCGTTCCCTAGAAATCAGAAGCAACCAGGTGTGGATTCCTTGTCACCAGTGGCCTCGCTCCCTAAACAGATATTTCAGCCTTCTGCACAACAACAACCACCACCTTCTAAACAGGTTAAAGTCACATGTGCAAATTGTAAAAAGCCGTTGCAGAAGGGACAGACTGCATACCAGCGGAAAGGATCAGCTCACCTATTTTGTTCCACTGCCTGCCTCTCATCATTCTCACATAAACCAGCTCCAAAGAAACTCTGTGTTATGTGCAAAAAGTAAGAGGTGTTTTATTTCTTGTTCCCTTAATACTTAAATGCAAAAATATCTGATTGTTTCTAATAACCAAATATTTGACACTTGCAAGATCTGACTACAAAAATATTTTCCCATGCAGGCTACGTGTACACTTGCCCCCAACTTTTGTAGGGGACGTGGTAATCAGAGTGATGGGAGATTACTGATGAAGTGCTGCAATGTATATGCAGCACTTCATAAGGCAAATTCTCCCCCACAGTGACTTCAACGTATCAAACCTCAAAGTGCCGGAATGCCATGTAGCTGCAGGCACTTTGAAGTGCCCGTGCTACTTCGAAGTGCCTTTCCTCCTCACAATTTTGGGGACTGAAGGCACTTCAACGTAGCTCGGGCTTTTCTAAGTGCCCGTAGCTACACAGCGTGCCGGCACTTTGAAGTTTGACACTTCAAAGTTGCTATAGGGGAGAACAATGTGGAATCAGTACAGTGAACAATATGGGATCAGTTTACAAAAAACTGTGTAAAAATTTATTGTATAAATGCTTCTGGGGTGAAAGAAAAGAGAGTAAATCAAGAGGCAAATGCATAGGGGGAAAAATAGTAGAGAACTGGAAACGTGTCAGAGAAACACAAAAAAGACTGTTTCATTGACTGGTACTTATGTGGGAAGACCTTGGCCTAGACAGTGCGTGGAAGGGAAAGGGAGAGGAACAGGAAGCCTGCAAGCCTGTGAAATGGCCTGCTGCAAATACCTGGGAATTGAGAATTCAGTCCTAAAGTCACTGTGGAACCAGTGGAAATGGAGCTGAAATGATGGATCCCACTTCTCTTTGTAAATATAAAGGCATGGGCACTTGCAGAAGTCTGGAGAATGGTGCTTTGCGGAAGCTATAGAAAGCAGAGCTGAAATAGTGAAGGCATGAATGAGGGCATAAGACAGTCATCCTGTTGAGGGGTCAGAGCAGTATAATATGGGCAGTATTACAGAGGTGATTATATTTAGACTTAGTGTTCTGTATTTTTAATTTTTACTGTATTACTGCCCCCCCCCCAAATATATCAGTAGGTTTTTAAAATTGTTTCTTTTACTGATGTACACCCACTCATCAATCATAAATCCACTAAATTTATCTGTTTGTTTATTTGGTTGTGGGGGGATTACTCATTTTGGCTACACACTAATGCTTTATATGATCGTTGCATCTTGCATTTCTGAGATTTGATGCAGTTCTGCAGTGTAAAACTGAGACTGCACACATGATGGAGGTCAGAAAAGCCAACTGTGTTAAAGTTACACTATGATTGGTTGATAGAGGTGTGTTGCCAGGCTATGCCTTTGCATTCATTTAGAGTGGTGCTTGTCTGTCTTGATTTAGTGGGGAGGAATGGTTTAGCAGTTTGAGCATTGGGCTGCTAAACCCAGGGTTGTGAGTTCAATCCTTGAGCAGGCCAGTTAGGGGTCTGGGGCAAATAGATTTAAAAAAAAAATCTCTTAGGGATGGTGCTTAGTTCTGCCAAGAAGGCAGGGGGCAGGACTAAATGACCTCCTGAGGTCCCTCTCAGCTCTATGAGATGCATATCTTCATTTATTTATTTAAATTTAAGCAATCAGTCCTCCACGAATAGAGATGGTAAAGAGTTAAACATGGGGTAAAAATGCTGATCTGTACTTAAAAATACTAACCAGAAATGGTACTTAAAATCGTTCAAGAAAAGTACAGACAAGAGTGAAGAGGATGCATTGTGCTGCAAGTACTGCATCGTTGTGGTCAGTATTCACACTGAAAGAATAACAGACTGTGTTGGAAGCAAGTGACATGAAACGTAAAGAAGAAAGTGAGCTATGGAATGAACAGTCAATACCCGGAGCTTTCACTAGCGTTTTAGTGAAAGAGATAGCACAGCTTGACTGTGCCAGTGGATTTGTCCGTATTCTTTGTTTTGCTGGACATTCACAGCTAATTGCAGAAGTGCCTGTTGGTGTCTCTGTGACGGTACTGTCCAGAAGCAAAAATCCTTCCTGTTGCAGACAGCCTGATTCATAAGTATGTGGAAGAAAATGATGATTCTTCGGTATCTAAACTGATGGAACAAATTGATGGAAATGTGGTCTGATTTGACAAGTCTCCTGGTACTTTGGACTATCAGATGCTTGACTTTTTTTTTTTTTTTTTGTTTTAAAGTGAATAAACCCACATTGTTTTGTGCTGATAGCTCTTTTGTCAACACAGCAATAACTGACTTGTTTTAAGATGTACCAGCTAACTTGGGAAAACGTGGCCACAATCTGTGTTCCTGGTAAGCTGTGCATTTGTGCTGTCATTCAAGAGAGATTCACATGCCACCCAGATGATTAGCAGAGTGCCCACAGTAGGTTATTTTTATTTCTGCTGGTGCATGGTGCATATTCCCACATGCATTAGTGCACATAAAAATTATTCTGCACAGGGATGGAAAAAATCTCCACGTGGATGGAAAAGATTATTAGGAAATGTTGGCCGTAACTAATACAGATTCAGTTTCTTACATGGCTTAGTTTTCATGGGAGATTAAACTCTATCAGAAACTGGAGTTGCTATGTATTATCTAGCTTGGTCATCTGATGAATGTTGTTCTGTCAGCAACTATTACGGATTATGATGGCAGTCACTTGTTACAGAGTATGGTCATCGTCCATGGGAGTTGTGGATTCTCAGATGGCTGATAAAGCCTGTCCCTGATCGACAAGTTCTATTACAATGAAGACCAATGTTTCCAGGTGCAGCAGGAGGCTGTTGACCATGACTGAAAGCTAGCCTCACCTTCCTCCTGCACCATTTGTCCTCCTCAGCTTGTCAGCGGGCAAGTTCAAAATGCTGAGGACCATCATGTATTACTTTTGTGCATTTTGAGCCATCCTGGATGAGTGTCTCCAGATGTCAATGTCAATATTGCACTTCTTTAAGTTATCCTTCAAGTCATTATAATGTTTCCATTCTCCTCCCAGTGGTACAGTATCCTTCTTTCAACTGAGAAAACAGAACCTGTTTTGGGAGGCGATGGTCTGGCATTCAGACAACATGACCAGTCTAGCAGAATTGCTAGTGGATGATCATTACCTTGCTGCCTGTGCTATTTGCCTCTTCCAGAACACTACTGTTGATTCATCTGTCTTCCCATTTGGTCTTCAGGATCTTTCAGAGGCAGTGTTGGTGACATCTCTCAAAGACTTTCAAGTGATGGCTGTAGATTGTCCAGATTTCAGACCCATACAGCATTGCTGGGAGCATAATGGCTTGATTAAAAAGAAAAAGGAAAAAAAAAAAAAAAAAAAGGAGCTTGAATGTCATGATCTTCAAAAACCCTGTGTGGTTTAAAAACAAAAAAACAGCAAAGGCTGCACCAGCACAGCTCAGTTGGTGTTGGATTTCTGCTTCAATACAGAAGAAATTAAGTATGTGAAATCTTCCATCATAGGAGCTAGTAGTAGCTTGTAAACTCTGCTTGCATCTGAAAACCAAGTAATCTAATGAGTTGAAATAATCAGATTCCTAGAAACTTTTTGCTGGGAAAACTGGTTTTAAACCAAGCTTATGGAGGAAAATTTTAATGTAACTTTAGATATCTGATTAAATCAAAAGTTGGTAAATAATTATTATTCTGCCTGGCTATTTTTGGCGTGCAGAACAAACAATAAAAATGAGGCGCATAGTGAAGCGTGAAGACTATGACCAAGTTTGTCTCGAACTATCCAGAACACAATAGTGCAGGTGGCTTTTAATGAGGAAAGGTTGGAAGAAATACTTCATAGTAATTTATTACTGTTCTTTTGGTTAGTCCAAAAATAATTTTCCTGTTTGAATTGAATGTTTAGTCAATTATGGCGAGATTGTTCTTATTTAAATTGCTAATTTGGAACTTCCTTAGCCAACTTAATTACTTGTGAATATTTTTATGTATAACGATCTATTGTAATATCCAAGCACACCAGGCAAAGTCAGAGTAGAGTTTTGCTTGTAACAAAAATTTCTGGCTGCAGCTAAAACTAAAGCTCTTTCAGTATTGTATTACAAAAGAAGAGAGCCCCCTCCAAAATAATAAAGTGCTGAAACATTGGTATGGGTTTTTGAGGTGCAGGAAGTAGATGTTGGTTGATTGAGTTAGGTTTTTTTAACCACTTTTATTGTTAAAAGCAGCTTTTTATGTTTAAAATTTTAATCTTTTGCAGATACCATGTAAAATAAGTTGGATATGCACAACCAGTAACTGCTCGTTGGTAAAAGCAGTTTTAGAAATACTGTATTTTATATGTTGAAAGCAGTATAGGGAAATATATAGCCTGATATTCTCTTGTGTATACAACAGATATTACTTTGTTTTAAAGGCCTATTTGGAATGTTAGTGTAGTAATAGTCATAATTGTTTTTGTTTTAGAAAGTAGTATTACAATCAATGGATGGAATGTTTCATTGATATCAGTACAGTGGGTGCCATCTTGAAAATAGCAATGAACCAAAAGCTGTTTGGAATCTTAAGAAATTAAAAGTGCATAGTCAGGGGTGGTGTGGGGGTGGTGGTGTAGAATTAATTACATTTTTATAAAAGTCTATGTTTAAAAAAAAAAAAAAAAAAAAGGTTTGTAATCTAGCACTTTTGTCTTTCAGAGATATAACAACAATGAAAGGCACCATTGTTGCTCAGGTTGATTCCAGTGAGTCTTTCCAGGAGTTTTGCAGTACATCGTGTTTGTCCTTCTATGAAGACAAGCATAATCCCTCAAAAGGAATCTTGAATAAGTCAAGATGCACTATTTGTGGTAAACTAACTGAGGTCTGGTTGAATTTTTTTGGTTTCTTAAATGGCTAATTAGTAGAACATTTATTAAAATGTTAATTGGAAAGAGTGGTGTAAAATATCTGTTATTTTAAAGTTGTCCAGGTTTTCCATAGTAATTAATTCTATAGCTCTTTCCATCTTCAGTCATGCTTTATAATTGTTTTTAATAATTTTTGCAAATTTTTTTATTGAATATTTAAATTTAAGAAACCTAAGAAGACAGTTGTGCATTACTGGTGTTTTTGTTGTCAAGCTGTTTAATGTTTTGGAGTTAATTTCCATTGCTGATTTACTACAGGCAAGGCTTTTCTTTAGATAGCTAGTCATTTTGAATGTTTATGAAACCTTGTTCAATTGATCACTGTTGATCTCCAGAAGAGCAAAGAATGGTCACGGTGTATTAGATTAATAGTCCAGCTACCCCAGTATCCTGTCATCGGACAGTGGCTAGTGTAAGATGCTTGAGGCAATGAACAGAACAGAGCACTTAATGAGTTATTCATTTCCTGTTATCCAGCTCCAGTATCTGGCAGTCAGAGGCTTAGGGACAGCCATAGCATGGAATTGCATCTTTGACCTCTTGGTTAACAATCACTGATGGGCTGTATCCTTCAGGAAATTATCTAATTCGTTTTTTAATCCCGTTATGCTTGAGGCCTTCATATCATCCCAGGGCAGTGAGTTCCCCAGGTCGACTGTGTGTTGTGCTTTTGGTCAGTTTTTTTAATTAATTTCAATGGATGTCCTCTGGTTTTTGCATTCTAGAAGAGAGAGAACCGGAAACTGTTTACTGTTCCTTTCATATTTCATTTTTCGATAACTATTCTGAGAGCTCTCAAAGCATATATTCAATAGTATTTGATACTGATCAGTATATAGCATACAAATGTTGCCATCAAAACAATTCAGGATGTTCTCTGTTCTAACTGCATGTTTTGGAGAATCCTTCTGAGTTGTGTACAGATGGTTTGTATAGTACAATATGCTCTTGTTTAAATTCTACTGAGTTGGGATTACTATGTTCTGGATGCAAATATTGGGCCCAGTTTGCATAGCAATGCAGCCAAGACAGCCATGTGAATTAAAAGCCAAATATATTAAAATTCGTGCTTACTGCCAACAAATTATAAAGTACAGGTGTGGCAAATTTATGTAAATTAGCTCCCTGTTCTCTAGAGCAATCTTGTGTGAATCCCACCAATATCATCTTGGATTAGCTTCTAGGGCTACAAGAACTGGGTCTAAAGTTTTGCAACAAGACAGTTTATTGTTGTAGTTATTTCAGATGCACGTGTTGTAGGGTTCCATCTGAACCAGATATGCTTCTAAATTGTGATTTGTCAAGTGTAATGTACTGATGAAGAACTTTTTTTTTTCTTTATAGATTCGACATGAAGTTAGCTTTAAGAACATGACTCACAAGCTTTGTAGTGACCACTGCTTCAATAGATACAGAATGGCGAATGGTTTAATAATGAATTGCTGCGAGCATTGTGGGGAGTACTTGCCCAGTAAAGGTGCAGGAAACAACGTCCTTACGATTGACGGGCAGCAGAAAAGATTCTGCTGCCAAAACTGTGTTGGTGAATATAAACAGGTAACTATTTCTATTTGTAAGATATCAAATTTACCTTACCAATTAAAAAACGAAACAAAGACTACTGCTGAGATGCATTCTGTTCTTGATTAGCTGGCATTTACTTGAGACCCTCTAAATACAGAATATGAACATGCTTAGAAGATGTAACTGATTAACCTGTGCACATTTTTTATGCATGTGCACTTGTGTACTCACAGATTCTTAATGCAAAAGTAGATGTGTCTTTTCCAAAATACCAGTGACATAAAGTGTCTTTCTCTCTAGTGAAGGCTTTCATTCTTACTTATGGCGAGCATGACAATTCCATAACTATTGTGCAAACCAGTAATGCTCAGTGAGATGTAGAAGCTCACTGAGTTGCACTTTTACTTACGTATGTACAGCTAAAATACTTACATATGCCATGCCCGCTGGGCATGACTGTTTTACTCCCTCAATCACACTGTTTGTCTGTACAATGGATATAATTTTTTTCCTTTTCAGTGTAGGCCTTCCCAAGTCCAAAGCTAGGCACTACCTGCATTCCTTCATGTGTGAAAGTTGGAAAGATTTTTTGTCCTCCTTTGCTTAGTTTTCATGTGCTCTTGAAATTAGTGTAGCATCTGAAAGAGTTCTTGCCTTTTTTTTACATTCCTTTCCATTTACAATTTCTTTTATACTGAAGAGAACATTTGCCCATTACATTTGCTTTAGAAGCCAGTGGTCAGCCATCACTTATCACTAGTGAGAAGGTTGGAGTGCTGTTTGAAGCTATTCCTGACTTAACAGGATAATTCATAAGTTAGTTATTATTTTTGGGCTGATATAGTGTAGAAATTTTTTTCTATAGTGTGCATGTTTTATCTGAGAGGTCATGATGGCCTTCTGTATGCAGTGTTCAACATGTGGGGTCTGTGTTTTAGGACTTCTGACATAAATGTTCACTTGCAAGACATACCTATATTTTTTTGTAGGTTTGGAGTTAACCTTTATATACATGAGTTGATATGTTACTTTATTAAGGCTGGTTTGGGAGAGATGGTTGTGTGCCCATTTGCATTCAGGATTCTTTTATGATTTTTTTTCCCTGTTAGAAGCTGATGAAATATCAGGGAACCCAGTATTGAATTAACAAAGTTTCATTATATTTGATTAAATAAAAGCACTGTAATATTCGATCTCTGTTCTATATTGCTATTGCATTTTTGAGTGTCAAGTACTTCTTGCCTTTACTTTTTTTTGAACTGTTTCCTTGAGCTTGTACAAAACTCAAATATTTCTGGCAATATATACATACATGTATGAACAGCACACCTGAAAATATAACAAGCCTTATTGTTTTATCACACAGCTAAACCAAAAAAGAGCAAAATAGGTTTTCGAGATAATAAAAATGTAGGCATAGACAGAAGCCATGGAAAGACTTGGAGAAACCATTGAAAAAACATTCATGAAGGAACAAAAGACACAAGATTAACTTTGAACTTGGGACTGTTCCACACAACCTAAAAATATGCACTGATGAAATGCCAGATGAGAATGGAATTGAGAGGTGGAACAACAATTCTCTATTATACATTCATTGCAAAGTGTACTTTGTCATCTGTCTGTTTAGATATTTTTGTAATATTGCATTCATATATTAAAATCCCATATGCTAATGAGAAGATGAGTTGGAATGGCATTGACAGGATGTTGCACTGTGTTGTGGGTTGGGGAATTTCATTATTAGTGAAGAGCTTCACGTTAGTAGTGAGCATTATGCAATAGCATGATGATTCTGAAGTGAATCTCTTTTCTTGACGCAGATAATTTTGCTGCATCCATTGCCATCGGCAGACTTGTACCAGCAAAATATTTTTATATTGTGAAAGTATTAGGTAATGGTAATGATCTGTGGAAAAAAATAATCTTTACGGCCAGTTTGTATCCATGCAGGTTTTTGTAACCATATGCAATTTGTAGTAGTGTTTCACTTAATATAAAAAGTTTATGATGGGTTTAAAATTCTTGCTTAAATAAGGTAAGTTCCAGAATAGTATAATTTTGCCGATGGTATATGGTTAGGACGGCAAAATGTTTCAGGCCATAATTAATTTTATAACAACTCTAACAGTGTGCATGAAGTTTTAACTTTCATTTGAAAAAGAGTTTGAAAATGATTAATAGGGGTGCTTCTTAAGAGAAATATATTGTCTTATTCCACGAAGTATTTTTAAATGGAATGTGTCACAATTAATTCTTTTAAGGAAATTTTGAGCTTGAAAACTCAATCAGCGCTAAGAGTAATTTTAGATTAAATATTTTTTTTTGTTTTTTGTTTGTTATTAGACCACTTTTTTATTTTATTGGGGAGTGCACAGTAGGAAAGGAGGGACAAATTTCTGAAGTCCTTTTGTCAAAACAATAGTACAGGGATGATGGGGAACATTTGGCCATATTAGTTTTTTGTTTTGTTGGTTATCTTGTGTAGTATACTTAAAATTTTTAGTGAGTATATTCCGCTTATGTGAAAGCTATTGTATAATAAGTGTGATTAATTTTTTTTCCTGAGATTTGTATAAATTAGTTATAATGTGTTGTCATTGTTATATCTCAATTGATCTTTTATAAATATATAGCACTAGTAAAGTAGAATTGATGACAATATTTGTGCCTACTTACTTAATTCTTTATGTGTGAAATAAATATTATTTTTAAATGTTTGGAGCTAGCTTTTATAACTTATGTACAGCGTTTTTAGATTGAAGTGAAATTATGCACAGACCAAAATATTATGCCTCTTGGCAGGGAGATTGGTGGTAGAGATCCAGGAAATATGGGTAATGATTTGGTGTGGCTGGTCTTTCATTTTCAATTATGGTGGTTAGGAAGACAAGGAAAGATGAGGCAATGCTTTTTTGGAATTACAGGGGCATTGGTAAATTGCCAGAAACTCTTGTCTCCTTGTCAAACTTACGAATGAGCTTGCGGGGGTGAAGTTCCATTAACCTAAGTTACTAAATAAGTAAGACATTTTTGGAAATGGTATTTTAGGACCTTGGTACTCTTATATTTTTTGTCCTTCATGTTACATACTAAAACGGGGGGGTGACAATTTTTTATGGTGGGGGGGACAGGGAAGGAGGCACTCAGAGTTTAAGTAGTCAAGAGCTGCACTTCTCTGTCAAGGGGATATGGGGTCTGGAATGCAGAAGGGAGCTTGGGGTAGTGGACTGGAGTTCAGGAGAGGGTGTGGGGGTCTGAGAGGGAGTTTGGGTGAAGGAGGTGGTTGTGACCTGGGGCAGGGTATTGATGTGCAGGGGCTCAGAGGGAGGCAAGGATCCCGGGGGAGGAATGTAAGAGTGGGTGCCAAGTTTGAGAGAGAGTTCTGACCTGAAGTGGGTGGAGGAAGATGCAGAGAGTTTGGGTGGTGACCTGGGGCAGAGGGTTGGGATGCAGAATCTGGGTGACAAGGGGTAAGGCTGAAGCAAAGGATTGTGGCCAGGGGAGTAGTGTAGGAATGCATTCAAAGTCTGGGAGGGAATTGGGGTGCAGTGTCAGAGGCAGGCTGTGGATGGGCTGCATTTATCTAAGCAGCTCCTGGTCAGCCCCACACTCAGGCTTCACTGCCTGCCAGCAGCCCCAGCCCACTGGCTGTTCTGTATGGCTGTCTTTGCTGCCCTTGCCCTGAGCAAGTTCTATAAACTCTTATTGGCTGGAAACCAGCCAATGGGAGTGGAGATATTTTGCTGTGGGGGGGTGGGGACAGCATGCAAAATTTTCCCCCCTCCACAGCTGTAGGGCTCCTCTTTTATTGAGGTCTGGTGAAACTGTGTGCATCAGTTCTTGAAAGGTATCTATTAAATCAAAGAGCAGTTGGGGAAAGGTACAAGTGAATATTCAGTAGAAAAGCGAGGAAAGATTAAAAAAACCCAACAAAATAGAGCTTGATCAGACTGCCTAGGTATGAGTATTTAAAGTGAGCTGACCCCCATGAGGGACCACCATTATGTATGGTGGCACAAGTGGGTATAATCGAGAAAAGGGGTGATATTAAGTAAAGGACACCATTAGATTAAATTTCAGGAAAACTTTCTGAAAATGGTTGTTAACCCTGGAAGACTCTTCCAAGCAAAGTAGACCTTGAACTCATACTTGTCTTTTATTGAAGTTCATATTCTCCAGCACTGGAAGAGACAGAGAGCAAGTTAGAGAAGAAATGGAACCGAATTACCAGAATAAAACAAGATGATGACTGAGTAGATGTAGCCGTGTATTCAGCTTAAATGTATGGGTGTCCAGCACCGTGGAGCTGAAAACAGATGCCTACCAGGATGTACAGAGAGGGGTGCTTGTGCCTTGTGGTGGTAGACCCTTCCCTGGCTACTTGAGGTAGCGCTTTTCTTGACCCTCCCTGAGGTGGTCCTTATTGTATTAAACATCCGTTGTGTGGAGGGAGTGATTCCCATCAGTGATCCCCACACGTGGTGCCTGCTCTTAGTGAGGCCTACATCAGTGAGTGTGGTGTGATGTGATCTGCAGATGATTTAAGAAATTGACTCAGGCGGCTCAAGACTTTTGCCTGAAGCATCGCCTGCTTGAACAGGTCATGCAACCTAATTTTGGACAAGGCACTTCAAGAGCACTGCTGCCCTACAGTCTGGAGCAAGCCACTGCATAAAGAAATAGTGCTGAGGGAAAGGTCACATGAGACTTAACGGAGGTTGCCCTTTGTCTCGGGGTGACACTTCTATCTCCCCATGGAAAAATGTGGACAGATACAGAAATGGTTCTACTATGTATGATGATTCAAGTGTATCCATCCCTTAAGTTGTACTGAGTAGTTAGGTTAGAAGCCTGGTATCATTAACTCTGCATATCCACTGAGTCCAGTACCAATGCAGCAGAAATCTAGGGCATGTCTGATCCAGTTGTGGCTGCCATGTAGGCAAGAGGGAGTCCTGCTCGCCCCCTCCAGCCCAGCTGGGATGAGCAGCTAAGCCTGGGCAGGGTTGGAGTCACAAGTCAGGTCTTCTCCACTCCCACCTTCTGTGCCCACGATGATTTACCTCCCTGATGGTTGCCCTGGGCGCACACAACAGGGTTGTATGACTACTCTTGTGTCTTCCATTTGCTTCCTCATCAGAAAGTCATTTTTCTGCTGGGAAGCAAAGAAATCTGAGAGGGACATAGATTCTACCTTATATCTGCTATCCTGAGAGTCCTCTGTTTCTTCAGGTTTATCACCCTCCAACTCTCCATTGATGGCTGCTGATGGGTCAATATGGGATTGGCTTGCATCTTGTGTTGGGGAGGAGGTCTCTGGTTAAATATCTGCTGGGCTGGCCACCAAGGCCACATCTATATTACTAGCCTCAGAGTTTGTGGGATGATTCTCAGTTGTGTGGTTCTCACTCTGTCTGGCTCAAAGGTGAGATTGCTGGCTAGGTCTGCAGTGGTGACTATCTGCTGAAGTCTTAGGCTTCAGCTGTACTTCTTCCTCCAGAATTGTCTTGTCCTGTCAGCCCTGCAACAGGATCTGGCTTTGGTTTAGTTCAGGATCATTTTTTGTCTGTGGAGTGTGCTATCTGGTTTACTCTTTGCTGTGGTACCGAAAGATTATAAGCCATAACAAGATCTTTTGTGTGGTGTAGCTGCTTCCCTCGAAATACAGATGCAGCTCTTTCAAGAGACCACCCACAACTTGATGGACATTTGACATCCATCTGCCCCAAGAGAGTCACACTGCGTGTTGGTGGCACCCTCCTTGAATCAGCTATGACCTCTGGATATTGCTCCTCAAGGGAGTCTGTTTTCTGCTGGTTTATGGACTGGTGAAGGAAGTTCTATCAAAACATAGGGGGTCATGTCTTCTACTAATATTTCTCAATGTGCAAATACAAGGGAGGGGTACAACACACCTCATCTTTCTCAATAAATATACCTGAGGTTCCAAGTGGTCACTTGGTCAAAATGTCCCTGAGTCACAATGACTGATTTTCTGCGTTGAACCTTCAGGATAGTCGTCATGTGTGTTTTGCTGACCACAGAAGTCTCTAAGTTTCTTGTGTTGGAAGACCACTTTAGACAAATTTATTGCATTGTGTATCCTTTGTTACACATGGTTTTTATAAAACCTATAGTTGTTACGATGCATCTCAGAAGACTTAGACAATGGATCCAGAGAGCAAGTTTTGACTCTTGTTGGCACCACACTCTGCTTGCTCAGTCATCCTTGTCTCATCCTAAACATTGAGAAGTCAGCGTTG
The DNA here is from genome assembly GCF_033958435.1 of Carettochelys insculpta. Classification (NCBI taxonomy): domain Eukaryota; kingdom Metazoa; phylum Chordata; order Testudines; family Carettochelyidae; genus Carettochelys; species Carettochelys insculpta. The sequence goes on from NC_134137.1 coordinate 44,891,908, forward strand.
GCTCCAACACAATCTAGTTCAGTGGAGCTCTGGCACATTCCAGGTTGGGAACATTTTGGTTGATTGGCTATTTTCAGACAGTTTGCCTTGTTTGTCTTTGTTTACAATCTCTGTCTTCGATGTCATCTCTGAGACTCTTGGGTCACATGTCCACTTGCACATTGGTGGTTCATTGTACAAAATTTGTGGTTTTTTTCCTTTTAAATGTGGCTCAGGATGGTGTACTGTCCTGCTATATATCATTTAGACAGATGGATTCATCTTCCTCTGCTGCTCCTGAACTTCCTGCAGTGGTGGATGCATCCAGAAAGTATCTGTCCAGGCATCCCCTTTGTCTAGCCCTTTCCAAGTGAGTCTGATATTACCAGTGCCTCCCTGAAGTGTTGTGGTGTGCACCAGTGGTCACTGGAAGTGCAACTACTGTGGTCAGAGCAGGAGTTTTCAGGTTGCTGGGGCTTTGAGCCATGTCTGATGCATGTCAGGTTTTTTCACACTGTTGTTCACATATTTACCAGCAATACCTCTGCAGTGTATTATTGAAGAAAAATGGTGGAGAAAACTCTAAGTCACTCTGCTTAGAGGCAATCAGATGGTTGAACTTCTGCATTGTGGAGAACATTACTCCAATAGCTGTTTCCTCTAAGAGAAGTATAGTTCACTCATCATCAAAGCTTGGGGCATTCCAACAATTGACAAAAGGAAACCTCTATTCTGCTGTTGATGGGCCTCAATTCAGGGACCCTGTCTGATGTCTTTCCATCTTCATTGTCATTCTGCTCTCCTGTGTGTCTTTCCCTCGTTTCCAGTCATCCTAAAGATCCGGGACTGAGCTAAGCTCATTCTCATTGCTCCTAGTGTGACTGAGACAGTGCTGGTTCTCTGATTTTTTTCTGACATTATCTGAGCCTCCCATATCACTTTGCATTCTGACTTAAGTCAGAATCACAGTTATAGCTTGTATCCCGTGCTCAGCTCCTGCATCTCATGGTGTGGCTACTTCATGAACAAGGAGAAAGATTGATGTTCCACAGCTGACCAGTAAATCCTGCTCCACAGCAAAAAGTTGTCTACCAGAATAGCCTGTTCAGTGGAATGGAAGTGTTTTTTGATGTTTAGCTTTCAGAAAGCAAATGATACTGGTTTCTATCCAGGACATCTTGGAATATCTGCTACACCTTCCGTGAACTATGCCTAAGCACTAACAACCAAAAGTGCATCTGATAGTGATAACTGGTATGAACTACTTGAACAATAAGATATAATCTTCTCCATGCCATGGTAACAAGATTGTTAAAAGGGTTTCTTCATGTACATCCTCTAAGCTGATAAATGGTTCCCTGGTGGGACTTAAACACAACCCTAGTGGGTTCTGATGGGTCCTCTGAGCCCCTAGCATCTTGTTCCTTGGCACTCTTGTGTAGGAAAACTGCTTTCCTGGTAATGACATCATCTGCAGGGGGAGTGTGAGAGTTGTGAGCTCTCGTGGCAGAGCTTCCTTATACACAGTTCTTCAAAGGTGATTTTGACTATGTCCAAAAATTTTGTCTTTGACCTAAGCCCAAATTTTTTGTTTAAAGTGATCTCTGTTCTGTTTGAACCATGCGATATATTTACCAGTGGTTTTTTCTCACCCTAAGTTGCCTTCATAGCTGGAACAGCAGTGCCTCCATACTTTAAATGTCAGGTGATGTTTAGCCTTTTGTTTTGACTGAGCTAAAGCGCTCCAAATGAATAACATCCTGCATCAAGATGGCACATGAAGTAGTCCTGGCTGTGCTGCCTCAGTGTATGTGAGCTCATTGTGTGAAGGTGCAAGCAATATCCATGGTGTACATTGGTGATATTTCCCTACTGCACATGTTCGGGGGTGCTCTGTGGTCATTGATACATGCCTTCACAAATCATGCCATAACTGCATCTTCCAAGGTGATTAGAATCTTTGACAGAGCAGTCCCACGGTCCTTTAGTTACACTTTTGAGCCCTGCCTCCTAGGAATGGGAGGTTGTATTGCTTGTGAGTCATGTAAGTGGAATACACAGCTGCATTTATTTGAAGAAGAAGAAATGGTTATTTACTATAGCGGTGGTTTTTTGCAATGTGATATATAGATGTTTATTGCATGACCAACCCTTGTACTGCTTGCAACAGACACTCATTTCCAAGTGTTTGGTGTTAAGCAAGAGAGGGTCAGGGCAGTCCCATTTCATGTAGTCTAGGGAGGGGCCATGGCCAAAGACACATGCATTAGCTCTCTTTGGGCATTGCTGGATAAGTTTGTCCAACTCCAGTGCCCTGGGTACATACATACTGAAATGGAGTATGTGTCTACATCATTTCAAAGAATGACAGTTACTGGAAGCAATTACAGAAGTTGAAACAACCCCCAGTAGGTCCATTGGATAATTATGTATAACGAGAAGTGACACCTCTTGATTCTTGTTTATTTGTATCTATCAGTCTTCCTTGTTTTCACAACCTAATCCATAGAAAACAATCACATGGAAGTGGTTGTGCTTTAGGATTGTTGTTTGGCTTTGAGCACTGGCCTGGTATGATCATCTTTGGACACAAACCAGAGCATTTGTCTTGGTCATGATATCAACTGTCTTTCATCTGAGCTTGCTCAGTCTAAACTTGGCAGAATTCAGTGTTCCTACTTTTACTAGATTGCATACTACTACTGTGCTACTAACACTGTAGCCCTGTCTACACTACTAAATTATGCCAGTTGAAGTTTAGTCACTATGTACATGCATACTTGGTTCCCTTTGTCAACAATGTGCATGCTCACCATGAGTGCTTGTATCAATGGAGAGAGCATTGAAATATGGACTGGTATCCCTTTGTGCAAGTCACCACTGTCTGACACATTGGCTTGTTACCTGGAAAATGAATTGTGGGGAGCTGTTGTTATATCCTGTGTATTGTCCCCTGCACCTGTTTTCCCAAGGTAAAGGTTCCTGGAGTTGGTAAAGAAGCACTGAAGGACACAGACATAACCTTTCAATAAAGTAATTGGTACAGGCAGTATTATTTCAAAAAAAAAAAAAAAGCCACTTTTTGTTTTAGGTAACTATTTCATTTTAGTAGAGATTTAATTCTTACTACAATGTGGTCTAAAAGTCATAAAGCACAAAATTCCTGGCACTGGTCCTTTATTGCAAAGTTCGAACATTCAGACTACAATAGTAATAGCAGGGATCAGACTTAACAGTCCTCCAAGCGGCATATGATAAGGTTTCTGAACTCAACAGCTGGGTACATATGCTGGGACTTGGGCTTCATTTGTGTGTGTCTGCTGGAGCATCATCCCTGTGGGGCTTGCCTGCCAGGGATCAGAGCTTCTGCTGAGGCTCCGAGCCCTAGAAGAGGTGCCCCACAGAAAAGAAGCCCTGAGGCTCACTACCGTGCCTCTTGACTCCAGTCTGATAGGTGGAGAATGCAGGGGTTGAGGTGGAGGATGCTCCACCAGCTGCATTTTAACAGTAAAAGGACAGTGGCTTGATCCCCCCAGCATATGGCTCAGATAATTGAAGGCAAAACCATTTATTACAAGTGTCTGATTAGTAACAAATTACTGACAGAGGATTTAAATTTTGTTTTGCATGAACAAAATACAAGTAAAATACACACAATTTTAATATATTTATATTAAATACTACACTAAAACTGTATTGCTAACTGGCAAGCTTACTTTATCAATCTGCTGGTATTCCTTTAAAATTACTGTTTTTGAGCTCGTAGTCATTCAGCTTTGCTTTGCTCTGCCCTGGTGTTTTTTTCTGCAATAGTTCTGACTTCTGTAGAGCAGCTTTGTTTTGAGTGGTATTCCCATTCACTGTAGTCTTCAGGTGAAAATGCTCTTTTAAAACTCTGGTCTAGATGTTTTTCTTCTTCTTTGAGTGGTCCCCGTGGGTGCTCCACAATAGGTGTCGGGCTTGCCCGGCGCCGCAGATCGGAAATCTTCCGGCAGTTTCTCCTGGATCGCTCATGTGCCGGCGCGCGCCGCCCCCCTGCGCAACCCCAGCTGCGTGCGCGATCCAGTCCCCGCCAGTTCCTTCTCAACCGCCATCGGCTGCAGACAGAATCTACTCAGGCTAAGGCCAGAGTCAGATTAAATAGTGGATTTTTTCTACGTGTCATTTGTTGGTTTTGGTTATTAAAAAAAAAAAAAAAAGAGAGAGAGAAAGCAAAGACAAAAAGAATATCAGCAAAAAAAAAAGAGAGGAGCGGAGAAGAGAAGAGCGGACGTGAAGGCCATTTAGGCCTCCCGCTGCCCCGCAGGCCGGTGATCACTATTTGGGGTGGAAGGGCACGGATTAAGTGCTAAGTATCCTATTAACAGTAAAGGACTCACTGCAATGGCCTCTTCAGGTTTTAAAAAGCGTGAGTCATGCCGTGAAGCTATGCCGGCCTCCGTGGGCCATAGCGAATGCATCCGATGCCTGGGGGAATCACAGGCTACCCAGAAGTGTTCTCACTGTGTTAAGCTCACAGCCAGGGCCAGGAAGGACAGAGCGATGAGGCGTAAAATGCTCTTGTTGATAAGGCTCTCCAGCCGGACTTGCCGGAGAAGCCTCACCCAGAAGGGCCCTCTGGGTTGCATAAGAAGAGGGCAGCTTTCTCTGACCCCCTCGGTGCAGAAACGGAGGAAACTCTCCCTGGCTCGATCCTTGCCGGCGTTTGCAGCGAGCAGGACAAGCGGAGCACACGGCCCCCAGCCGCATACTCAGGGAGGTGGTCGCGCGGCAGCGGCTGAGCCTCCGGTTATACAACAGCCGGCACGCGCGGCGCCTAGAGCGTCAGCGAGGCAAGCGCTGGACCCGGCGGCACTGCCACAGGCAGCACCGGCCGCCGTGGCACCAATGGTGCAGGGGCGCCAGGCACGGAGCCTGCAGGCACCGGAGGAGGATACCTGCGTGGCACCGCAGCTGACGGTGCCGAGCGCGGCGCTGACAGCGGGGCCGAGATCCCCCGCAGGGGAGGGGCAAGGCAAAATCAAAAGCCCGGCACCACAGTCCATCTCTGGACAGGGCTGCGCTGCTGTTAGCACCAAGCCCTCCCCCTGTGATACACACGCCGCACTGAAGGCCTGTGTCTCCACCGGTCCATCCGGAACCTCTATCTGTGTTGTCGCGGAGGTCTCGCTCTCCCAGACATCGGGGGTACACACACCGTGAGTGGTCTAGGTCTCCATCCCCGGACCCTTGCCCATGCTGCCATGGTCGTCCTTTTCATGCTGGACACAGACACCACAGGCCTACACCCAGGGGCAGGTCCTCCCCGGCTGCTCAATACCCCCGTGGGCATTCCTGATCGGGGACGGAAACACAGTTGTCTCAAGGGGAGTTAATTTTAGAACCCCGAGACTTTCCTTCACAATCCTCCAGGGAGCAAGTGTATCATCGACCGCAGGAGCCCGAGGGTTCGAGGGAGGTTTACCCTAGTGGTTCCTCCTCATCCTCCCCAGATGAGGCCATGGTCCCCGGGGATGTCTCTCCCCCAGATGACCTTAAACAGTTTCAGGAGCTGTTTAAAAGGGTGGCTTTCACGCAAGACATTCAAACGGCAGAGGTGCAGCAGAAACATCACCAACTCCTGGAAAATTTGAGACCCCCGGCTTCTTCTAAAATTGCTATTCTGCTGGACGAAGCCATTCTGGAGTCAGCCATTACTATATGGCAGACTCCGGCCTCTGTTCCGCCTACGAACAAGAGAGCAGATAAGAAATACTTCGCGCCGGCAAAGGGCATGGAGTTCCTCTTCAGTCACCCACAACCAAATTCTTTGGTGGTCGGGTCGTCCCAGCAGAGGTCAAAGGCTTCTCAGTACAAACTGGGGGGATCGGACAAAGATGCTAAGAAGCTCGAGCTGTTTGGCAGGAAGGTATACTCCTCTTCTACCCTGCTATTGAGAGTGGCAAATTATGGGCACACCTAGCAAACCATAATTTTGATAATTACTCCAGGCTTACTCCCCTCATGGATTCACTTCCGGAAGACAAAAAGCCGGTGTTAAAGGCGATTATTCAAGAGGGCTACGCAGCATCGCGGACAGGAGTCCAGATTGCCCTGGACGTGGCGGACACAGCGGCACGTTCAGCGGCTACAGCAGTGGTCATGCGTAGAGAATCCTGGCCCCAGACGTCGGGTATCCCGAGGGACCTACAGGTGAAGATCGTGGACCTTCCCTTTGATACACAAAAGCTGTTTGCAGACTCAACCGACTCGGTCCCTCACTCCAGTAAGGACTCGAGAGCTACACTTAGAACCTTGGGCATTTATACTCCCCCATACAGGAGGGAAAAATTTTATCCTCAGCAAAGACACTACGCTTACAACCACAGTGTGCTCAATATCAACGGGGCTACGGCCAAGGGCGCTATCAACAGCAGCAGCAGTACAGAACTCCTAGGCAACGTTCTCAACAAAGCCGTACACCCTCGGGTCAGGCCCAAAGGCAACAAGTTTGATGGGTGTGTCAGGGGCTGCACTATCAATACCCTCGCTCAATGCCACTCTCATCTCATGTTCCATCATCGCCTCAGACTGTTCCACTCCCAGTGGCAGAAGATCACCACAGACAAATGGGTACTGGAGATCATAGCCACAGGTTATGCGATCCCCTTCCAGTCGCTTCCACCGACGAAGCCTCCCACCAGGCTTCACCTCAGGGATGCTGCCACGAGGCGAGGCTCAAGCAGAAGGTGAATCACCTTATGTTCATAGGGGAGGTGGAAAGAGTGTCGGAATAATTCCAGGGGAAGGTTTTTATTCACGCTACTTCCTACCAGAGAAGAAAACAGGAGACTGGAGGCCCATCTTAGATCTTCGGGGCCTCAACCGTTACTTGCGCAAGCAACGTTTTCGGATGATCACAGTTGCCTTGATACTCACGGCACTGGACGATGGAGACTGGGTTGCAGCACTCGACTTACAAGATGCTTACTTTCATATAACAATCCACCCGGCACACAGGCGCTTCCTCTGCTTCACGGTCGGCCAGGAGCACTTCCAGCACAGGGTTCTTCCGTTCGGCCTCTCCTCGGCCCCCAGAGTCTTTACCAAAACCCTGGCAGTGGTGTCAGCCTACCTGCACAGACAGGGGGTGTTTTTTTTTCCCATATCTGGGTGACTGCCTGCTAAAAGGGGCCTCAAAGGCAGAGGTCTCACGCATGATATGCGTCACAGCGGACACATTTTCTGCGCTGGGCCTAGTCACCAACCTCGCAAAGTCAAAGTCCGAACCCACACAACATATAGAGTTCATAGGGGCATGCATAAACTCTATTACAGCAAGGGTGCACCTACCCGATGCCCGCTTCCGCGCCATCAGTTCGCTGGTGCAAGTCATCACATACAGCCCCACGGTGCCGGTCTCAACATGCTTACAGCTGCTGGGCCACATGGCGGCAGCGACGTTTGTGGTACAGAATCTCAGGCTGCACATGTGAAGCCTGCAGCATTGGCTGGCGAGCATTTACAAACCGGCATCCCACACTGTCCACAGGGTGCTGTCGCCCACAACAGAGGTGCGCAGATCCCTGGTGTGGTGGGAAAACCCCGAGAATCTGCTAGTGGGGGTGCCTTTCCACCGACCACAAATTTCTACTTTTTCTTACTACCGACGCCTCCCACATAGGATGGGGAGCGCACATCGGCGACAAGGTAACGCCAAGGGCTATGGTCCCCTGCGGAACAGACACTGCACATAACCATGCTGGAGCTCAGAGCAGTGTTCAACGCCTGCAAACATTTTTGAGATTATCTACATGGCAAAGTAGTCAGGATTCAATACTGACAATACCTCCACTATGTTTTACATCAGTCGACAAGGAGGAGCACGATCCCATGCCCTATGTGCGGAAGCAGTCCGATTGTAGAATTGGTGCATCGCCAACAACATCACGTTGAAAGCCTCGTACTTGCCGGGCGCTCACACCGTGAAAGCAGATCAGCTGAGCAGGCGCTTCGCAATCACGCACGAATGGCAGATCCGCTCCTATCTGCTACGGCGCATTTTTCATACGTGGGGGTTTCCCCAGATTGATCTGTTTCCCACTCAGTACAACAAAAAGTGTCCCCAGTACTACTCCAGGGCAGGAGTGGGGCGGGGGTCCCTGGGGGACGCATTCATGTTTTCATGGAGGGGCTCCCTACTTTACGCGTTTCCCCCACAGTGCTTATCCACAAGGTCTTGCACAAAGCCAGAAGGGAGAGAGCTCGCATGATACTCATAGTCCTGCTTGGGATTGGCAGCATTGGCTTCCCTTGCTTTTGCGCATGTCAGATCACCCACCGCTCCCTCTACCAGTGGCGCCGGACTTACTAACGCAGGCTCAGGGGTCCATAGTGCATCCGCACCCTCAGGGTCTGCACCTACAAGCATGGCTAATCCATGGCTCAGCTCTTTAAAGAGCACGTGTACGGAGGGAGTACAGCAAGTCCTGGAATGTAGCCGAAGGACCTCCACCAGGAGGACTTACAAGCAGAAATGGACTCGATTCACAGCCTGGTGTTCCGCCAAGCAGTTAGCTCCCCTTGACATTCCTATACCTGTAATAACTAGAATACTTATTGGACCTCGAGAGGCGGGCTTTCTCTATCCTCGCTAAAGGTCCACCTCGCTGCTATATCAGCCTTTCGGCATACAGAGGAAGGGCCCACGGTATTCGCCCATCCTATCGTTACCAGGTTCTTGAAGGGGCTGGGAAACCTGTACCCCCCTTGGAAACCGCTTCCACCATAGTGGAATTTGGACTTGGTGCTCAGCACGCTATCGGGTCCACCTTTTGAACCATTAGCCTTGCAACTATGTCAGCCCGCAGGGTGAGTGAGCTCGCGGCAGTGATGGCAACGCCGCACTGCACAGTATTCTCAAAGGGGGCGGTAACCTTAAGGCTGCACCCAGCCTTTGTTCCAAAAGTCTCTTCGGAGTCCAATCTTAACGAGCCAATAGTTTTACCCGAAGCCTCACAGGTCCGGCAAGGAGGCACGCCTTTATCTCCTGGATGTGAGGAGGGTGTTGGCCTTCTACATAGACAGAACTAAGTCCTTCCGGAAACGGACAGGCTCCTAGTCTCTCTTGCTCCCAGGTCAAAAGGAGAAGGTCTCTCTTCACAGAGAATCTCTAAGCACATTGCGTCCTGTATAAAAACGTGTTACGAGCTTCAAAATGCTCCTTTTGCTGGCTCCGCCCAGGGCTCACTCCACCCTGGGTGGTGGCGGCGTCAACAGCCTTCTTCAAGGGCATCGTGTTAAAAGACATCTGTAGAGCGGCAACCCGGTCATCCTACGACACCTTCGCCGAGCATTATGCCCTGCCTCAGGTATTGGAAGAGGATACCCGTCTGTCGACAGCAGTCCTCTCGGGGGCAAGCTGCACATAAACCGATTACCCACCTCCTTACTTGGGTTACTGCTGGGTAGTCACCTATTGTGGAGCACCCACGGGGACCACTCGAAGAAGAAAGAGAAGTTACTCACCTGTAGTAACGATGGTTCTTCGAGATGTGTCCCCGTGGGTGCTCCACCACCCGCCCATCCTCCCTGCTTCGGATCTCTGTTTCGTGTTTTTCAGGAGCATCCAAGGCGGTTGGTCAAGGAACTGGCGGGGACCGGATCGCGCACGTGGCTGGGGGCAACAGGGGGGCGGTGCGCGCCGGCGCATACGCGATCCAGGAGAAACTGCTGGAAAATTTCCGATCTGCGGCCCCGGGCGAGCCCGACACCTATTGTGGAGCACCCACGGGGACACATCTCGAAGAACCATCGTTACTACAGGTGAGTAACTTCTCTTTCTCTCTTTGTCGACTGATTGGTTTGCTCTAAATATCAGGGTTTTCATACAGTAGGGTCGCAACATTCACGAGGGTTCAGTACTGAGAACCCTCGCGAATATTGAATTTCAGGAATATGGCAGCCGCCAGCACTCCTCACCTGGAGCCCTGGCTGTTGGGGCTCCTGCCCGGAGCCCCATTGAGGCAGCAGCTGCCAGTGCTCCCCAGCTGGAGTCCCAGCAAGGAGGCAGCGGCTGCCCGCTCTCCTGCCTGGAGCCCTGGCAAGGCGGCAGCTGCTGGTGCTCCTTCCTGGAGCACTGGGGAAGTGGCAGCCCTGCTCGTGAATAATTGAATTAGCGAACCTTAAGTTCATGAATGTGGGGACCTTGCTGTACTATTTTTGGGACCTTCATATATACCCTTAAGGAATTATCAATTTGCATGTATTAGCATCTGCTGTTACCTTAGAATTATGATTGACAGCTCTGACCTTTTGAAGCAAGTTGTGACCAGTATGATTGGGCTGTGACCTGCTACTGGCTCAGTTAACTAATCTGTCTGTCACCCCTTACTACACATGGTCAGTAGCCAGCAATCTTATATATGTTCACTGTTTTCATTTACCCCAGAGCTGTGAGTCTGCTAAGCCATGCACACACATACCTGACTCTTTGCCAGGTTATCCTTTTGGAAATCTAAATTCTTACTGAGCATGTTTAGGGTCTGCAGCATTCATCTCAGTGTGGAGTGACTTTTGCTAATATAGAATAAAGATTTAGGAAGGCTAAGTGGAGACTGCAGTATTTAGCTGGTAATTTGCTTTTGGAAAGTTTTGGTAATGCACAATGGGAGTGAAATGAGTCCCTTCAGGTGACTGGTAGCATGCGGTCAACTTCGAGTGTGCAGCTGTCTCCATTTTACGTTACTTGTATCACATACTTTTTGTGCCTTTTTCTCAAAATCCTACAATCCTGCATGGTCTTCCTAACTGTCTGGTATCTCTGACAGAAGTCTGTAGCCTGCACAACTCTGCATCATTGTCACGAGCATTGCAAGCACCAGATGTGCAATCCTGGAGTGTTTGCAGAGCCACAAGAATAACCAAGTGTGTGGGGAAACATGATTGTTCTTTTCAGGACAGGGGTTGCTGTACATGGTTGTTGGTGTTCATGGATTAGCTGCAGATGGTAGCGTGCTGATTTTGTGCTCAAGAAACAAGCACTGAGTGATGGAATCACATTGTAATTCCTGTTTAAGAAGAGAAGCAGTGTCTGCAGAACATGGGATGTACAAGGACATGTTGGATCTATGCTTGGAGCTCCCTCCAGCCAATGAAAGGACATCAAAGTAAGAGGTGCATTAGCTGTGGAAAAGTGAATGGTGATAACAGTGTGGAAACTTTCAATGCTAGGTTTCTACTTATCAGTCAGGAATCAATTGGAAGTCAGGAAATCAATCCTGGAATGCAGTGGTCACACAGACGTGCAGGGCCATGAATTGCTTACTACGACTCTGAGCAGTTTTCAGGACACAGTGGATATACTTGCATCAGTGGAGTGACTGTACTACTTGCTTTGTCCTGCATATTATATGTAAAGCAAAGGTGTGGAAGTTTTCCAGTGAGGTGGAGGGAAAAGTTTGTGTGGCTGTCTGCTAAAAACTGAACAGCCAGAACAAGGACTCTTAGGGAACTGAATATGGAACTATAAAGCTCAGAGAGACTTTTAAAGGCCATTTTAAGAGTGAGTCAGAATGATGTGTTTGTTGTAGTGTGCTGGGTCTGGGCCTGTGGTGGTTTTTTTTTTTGTGTGGCCTGGTAGGAATTGTATTGTGATAATTATAAATGTAGGAAGGTAACATTTGTAGGTCTGAGTAAAACGTCTTTTGAATTTTGAACATTTCACTGTATTTATGAGCAAAAACTACTATTTGAAAATCTCAAATTTGATCGTCATGGAACCTGTCTAGCATGTTGCAAATTGCATTCGCTCAAAAATATTTTCAAAATCTAATTGAAGTCCTGGATGAAGACCAAAAAATACCACCCAACACTCCTGAAATCAGTAAAATTATTGATGGGAGAGAAACCCAGAATACACCCAGAGCTTACAGATCCTGGATGAGTTCCATATTTTGCATTTGTTGCAGACACGTTGCTCCATTTGGATAAACTAAACCTCAAGCTACAAGGAAAATTCTGGTTGCTGTGTGATCTAGTGCAAAGAGAATTTGCATTCATGAACAAACAATAGTTGTTTCATAGATAAATGCTTGAGGGAGAGCTGCTAGCTACACTTTCCCTGAATGTTACATTTCAAGCCAGATTAAAAGAAGATGCAGCAGAACCCCTGAAATGGAGGACAACAAGATATGCAAGCATGGTTAAAGATCTTACGGGTAGTTTAAAGGAAAGATTCCAAGTTTTGCAGCAAAAAAGACCTCAAATCAGATTTCTTTTTGACCCATTCAGTGCTGGAGTTGATTGACGCCTCTTTCAGTCACTGACTTAATATGCCAGATGGAAATAGGACTTTTGGAAGATGAGAAATTGAAATCTGCGCAGAAGACAGAGGAGACCCTTACTTGCTTGAAATTGTAGCAAAGGCTAAATACCCAACATTTAGGTGCATCCCTAAAATTAATCTGGATGATTGTCTTGACCAGTCTTTCAGTCTGTTTTTTCGATACTCCTGTGAAATTCTGCACTGAATCTTTTTGGTGGACCGCTCCTTATGAGAATTGCTGTGTGTGAACATAGGTGAATAGAAAATCAAGTTGCAGGGGATTGTTGAAAGCAAGAATTGCAGAAGTCCCACTAAGTAAAAGGGTAAGCTTTTTATTGTAATTAAATATGTATTATAAATGTATATACTTACATAATTTTTATGTACTACTATGACTCTGACAGTGTACATTGCATTTGTGGAGCATATGAGGGGGCTTCCATTGTCTTCAAAAAGAATTTCCTCATGGATCACTGCTTGAGTCAGGGCATACTGTGACCTAGTGAATGTACCAATTCCTGCACAAGCAGCACATCCCACTGGAGGGCAGGCAATGCAGCAGCATTTTTACTTCTGATCCCCATCCAGGACATCTGCAGGGCAGCTCTGTGGCCATTAATTTACACCTTTTACATCACATTACATTATTGCGCAACAGGCCAGGGATGATGCTGCGTTTGGTAGAGCAGTGTGGTGGTCTGCTACTTGCAGAACTCGACCCCCTCTTCCTTGGAGGTGCTTAGGGAGTCATCTATTTGCAACTGACATGAGAAACCACTTCAAGACAATATGGTTACCTACCTTCCTGTAACTTGTTCTTTCAGATGTATTGCTCATGTCCATTCCAAGACCACCTTGCCTAAACCTTGGAATAGTGTGGCAAGGAGGAACTAAAGAAATGGCTGGTTGGCAGGGACCTGTTGTAATGCTATGAAGACGTGACTCCAAAGGGCTCCAAAGCTGACCCGGTGGGTATTGCTAAGGGAAAAACCATCCACCAAGTGTTCATGCAATGCACATGCAACTTCATGGAATGGATATGAGCAACATATTTTGAAGAACAAAAGTTCTGGGAAGGTAGGAAACCATTTTTTTTCCCCCGGTGAAGGAAGTAGGAGACTGGAAGGATTTTGCTCACCTTGCAACTGGAAGGTTCATGAATGGCCTGGGACTTCAAGTAACAGTTCCCCTTCACTCTGGCTTGGGATCTTAGTTTATTTTTCAGAAGTCTTACAAGACTCCCATTTGAACCAATGATGATCTGTTTCTTAATTAACCTATCTATGAAGATGGCCTTTCTAATAGCCATTACGTTGGCTGAGAGAGTTTGAGAAATTGGGGTTTGGTGACATCCTTATTTTACAGTGTTCTTCAAAGACTAGGTTTTACTATTTCCATACTTTGAATTCCTATCAGAATTGTCATCTGAACCAGACTGTATCTTTATTCCCCCCATCTCCCACGAAACTGCTTAACTCAGAGCAGGAAATTGTTTTTCATATATTTATAGAATCATAGAACTAGAAGGAACTTTGAGAGTCCACCTAATCTAATACCTTGCACTTGTGGTAGGGCTGAGTACTGTTTGGCCAGGGGTTCTCACAACACTTTTTTCGTGGCCTCAAAGTATAGCTACCAGCTCTTGCTTGAGACTGCTCTGTCAAATTTTCTTAAAATACTTCATTAACTTTAGGAAAAACAAATATGCAAATGTACATGTCCAAATCATTTTAATTTATGTAGGTTTTTTTTTGGCAGACTCAAAAATGAAGCAATGTACACTTGTAGTTTGGTGCCTTTGGCTCCCCATGGATCCCCTCTGACCCTTCCTCCCCTCCATTGTCCCTCTGGGCCCTGCTGCTTCCTGCCATCCTGTTGCTTTGAGCTCCCTTCCATTGCCTTGCTCCACAGGTTCATGCTGCTGCTTTCCTCTTGACTGTGGTGCTCGGTAAGTCAGGCCATGCTGAAGCCAAGAGTTGGAGTCCCAGGCCTGAAGTAGGAAAGCGGGAGAGGAAACGGCTCTGAGACACACCGCTGACAGGAATGGGAAAAATAAACAAACCCAGTTTTTTCAGTGTTCCCTCCTAGATCATGCTTTCTAGACCTTTTGTTATTTTTGGTGCCCTGGGCTATCTCGAATTTGTCCATATCTTTCTTGAAATATGACAGCCAGAACTAGATACATGAGGCCCCCTGAGACCTCAACTGTGCACAGTGGAATAAAAGATTTACTTCTTGCAACTTGTTTGCAGCTCTCTTGATAATCCTTCCCATAATGAGAACTTTTTTTGCAACAGTGTTGCACTTGTGTCTCATTTAGCTTATGAGCCCCTATAACCCACAGATCTCTTTCCACGGTACATCTTACAGCTTATGTTTTTGAATTTTGACAGTTGTCTTCACAACTTTGAGAGAGAGAATCTTGTTTGTGTTTTAATAAAAAGTTAGGTTCCATCATCCATTTCTACTGCAAAGGTTACATTTTACAGTAAGTCTTCACTCGTAGAATTGCAGAATCAGCAGAAGCCAGTTTTTGTAATGTTGCAGAATTGTGCTGTTTAATACAGAAGCCATTTGGGACACCTGTACTGTCTCTAGTGCTGTTTTTTATTTCTTCCAGTTGAGAAACCTGTGCATTCCACAGTGATTTGTCATAAACTTAAAGGCCATAAGGGACCATCATGATTGTGTAGGCTGCTGGCACATTGCATACTTTCTTCTGGACCAGGTCTTTCTATAAAGTCCCCTTTTAGCATAATTGCATTTGTGCTTTCAGATTTTGCTTAGAACCTTTGAGCTCTTATCTGCATAGACTTTAGAGTATTTACACAGTGCTCTTGGAAATTACTAATTAGTAGTTACTCAGTGCTGTTTCTTCCTGATTTCCAGTTCTGCATAGATTCTGACTTGAGGTCTTTTAATTGTGCTGTACATGGTTTTAAGAAGTAGTGCTTACAGATATTCCTCAAGGTGAACATGGCTGCATTTTGTGCTTGGGAATTGAAATAATTTGTGGAGTATCAGATGTCTGATCAGAAATGTCACCTTCAATGTGTGAACTCTCTAAAAGGCTCTGAGGAAAATTTCCTGTAAGCTAGGCATGAAATTGGCTTGGAATCCTTCAAAGGATTGATTCTCTAAATAGAAGCCTGTGTTTGAATCCCTTCTGTTTTGGTGCTAAGATTGTCCATGTCAATACAGACCCAGACATTCTTTAGGCAGAATAGATCGACAACATAGTTTGCCTTAAACTGTTAAGCACAGATCCTAAAACTTAACCATTTGGAATACCATGAGGCTTTGTTATCCATGAAAATAAAATCACCAGATCTGGTGGTATGTGTTTGTGTGTGCACGTGTGTACATAAGCATTTTACAGATGCCAGAAAATATTATAGACTCTGCTCTGAAAGAATCAACCTTTCATAAGTTTCTCCAGTGGCTGGCTAGCCTTGTGAAGTTGACTGAATAACTGATGAAAACTCTTTAAAGACTGAGAGAGCCAGAAGTACCCTAACCAGGTTCCCACTGCAAACAGGATTGCTATGTCCTTACACATCCGCCTCTTGTCTGAAGCAGAAGCAGAAAGCTCATTGGACTTCTTTCCCCTGCACTTGGGTGTTGAATGATTTTTTGGGAAACTGTTAGGAAAAAATGATGTAAAAATCTTCCTTGAAAAAGGCTACCATCAAGCCTGGGCAACTTGACAAAATTAGCAAATGGATTTTTTTCCCCAAGTGCTTCTAGATATCTAAAATGTCAAAGGGGTGTCATCCAACTTGGTGCATATGGATCAGTAATTTTTAAAAGGAAAAATTCAAGGTGGTCACCTGGGAATCACTGCTCTCTGCTAGAGAGAAGATGCTGTCTTTGTTCTGTACCTTGTTGTTGTGTTTGTGTACATTTGGATCCCGGTCGCACTGTGCGATGCGTAGGAATTCATATGTGACATCAGCACTGTCCATTTTGTGTGTTGGCAGCTGTGCTTTTATTCACTAAATGATTACCTTGGCCTAGTTTGACTTATGTGCGTGCTCTGAGAGTATTCTTGTGGGGTGGAATGATGCTACTGAGGGAATGAGGGATGTCCAGATCAGTCAGTCGCCCTTGCCATGCTGTAATTACCTTGGGTCCTCAAAGTCTTAACTTGTTATTGGGTGATCAGCTGAGGTACATAGAAACTCCTTCAGATGTGGCTCAGTTGCACCAGGACAGGAATCCCAGTATATTTTAATGCTAAGAGAAATTCACTCTTGAGGATTAGTCAGAACCAGCAACTTTCAGCTCTAACAGTACTGTTAGTTCTGCCGGCTGCAACAATATTTGTAGTACCCATGATATATCAAAACTGCAGGCAGCTTCAGCAAAGCCTTTGACCCCTCTAAAATATATATAGTCTTCCAGGAATCATTCAGGGTGGAAGGTCAAGTAGAGGGTATTTCTATAAGATACTGTTGTGTAAGAGCTTGGTAATTTTATATCTAAAATTGCCTTGGTAGCTGTTTAAGATGAAATCAGCTTTACTAGCCTATCTATATATCATCCATGTATTTTAGCTCAACTGAATGAAAGCATTTTAATATTTATTTTTTAGCATTTAACATGAAATTTCACTTTCCATCTGTCATAGCGAGTTCTGTTTTGGTGCCTGATTGCTTGTGCCATTTATACCTGCATGGGTGAAGTCCTTTTTGGAGGCTTGAGTACTCCTCCCTATTTTAAACTTCAGTTCTGTGTTCTACTTCTCTGTAAGAAATGACACCCATCTTTCACTACACTATTATCCACTAGCAGGTAGGGGATAAATATGGTTCCTTCCAAATTATTGTACCCACTCAAACTTACCTAGACTCTTACACAGTTCACAAAACTGTTTTTGATACTCCTGAAACTTTAAAAATTGCTTATGTTTGGCTTAAGGCCTCCTTTCCTGCCAAAGGAAATGTTCTACATCAGGGATTCCCAACCGGTGGGTTGGGACCCAAACATGGGTTGCTGTTAGCTTTTCTAGTGGTCGCTAGCTGGGCAGCTCCCCCCACTCAGTACTCTGGCTCCCAGTCCCTGCCATGCCATGCTGAAATTAAACTCAGTTTAATTGGTTTAACAGACAGCAGGAGGGGTCTGGCTGTTAAACCATTAAACTGAGTCTCATTTCAGCGTGGCATGGAAGGGAACTGCCAGTGCTGCAGGTAGTGGAAGGGAGTAGGAGGGCTGCAGGGAGCTGCACAGGGGAGGTGGCGGTGGCCTGGCAAAGGAGCAGTGGGGGCCAGCAGCAGTGCTTGTGAGGTGGGGGGGGCACATTTTGTGGCTGTGAGGGGTTTAAGCCTGGGGGAAAAGGGGCTGTTTGGGGCTGTTGTGGGGTTTAGTCTTGGAGGGAAAGGCGCCATTTGGAGCTATGAGGAGCTTAAGCCCTGAGGGGCAGGGGGAGGCTCTGTTGGGGGCTGTGAGAGGTTTAAACCTGGGGGTGGAGAATGGGGTGTGAATAAAGATTTATTAAAAAAAAATTCCAGAAGAGAACCTCCTTCCCCCCATTTGAATTACCTTGGGTCACAAGGTCTTACTGAATTGTCAGAATGGGTTGCTGTCTTGAAAAGGTTGGGAACCTCTGTTCTAGATTTTTTTCCTATAATACAGGAAGATTTTAAAGAAGTTAGAATAGCAGAAAATGTATCTTCCTGTATACATGTTGTACTATATCTTAGTCATAACTAATGCATTGTTTTGCTTTTTTTATGTTTTAGAAATATGGCAAATTAACAACTTGTACTGGTTGCAGAGCTCAGTGCAGGTTTTTTGAAATGACTCAGTGCATAGGACCTAATGGATACATGGAGCCATACTGTTCAACTGCATGCATGAACACACACAATTCACAATATGCACAATCACAAAGTAAGTGAAAAGGATGGTGGTGTTTCATCACCAATAAGAGTAGACTTGACTTTAAAAAAATTGCCTTCCATGTTCTATTTGTTTATTTCTCTTTGTGAAGAAAAAGATATAAAATTTGCAAAAATAGGCTCATTTTGTATTGATTGTTTTTCTGTTTTAGAATATAATTTATATTGATTTTTAAATTACACTCATCACTATTGTATCTGAGTGTTTTTACATATTTTTAAAAGAAAATTATATTTTTACATTCTAGACCTGTAATGTCTTAGTCCCAGTTCTAGTAATCTCTCATTTGGAATATTGCAACCCTGTCTCCATTTCAGCTTATTGATTCACAAATTGTTCTTCTCTAAAAAAAGTTTTCCGCTGTATTGAGACATGTAGGTTACTAGGGGAAAACACTGAAACATAATGAATAGTGTACACTAGTGATGCTACATGATCAGATATAGTATGGTCTTCATGCATGTAGGTACTTGTTCATATTTGATACCAAGCAGTATTGAATAAATTCTGTCCATGTGCATGTGACATTGCCAGTATGTCTATTTCAAGAGATTTAAAGATGATTGAACTAAGATATTTATTTTGGAAATGAGCATATATATCTGTCAAGATGTCTGAGTGGGAAAGCAAGACAGAGTGAATTACTTAGATTATTAAATTGAAACTAATTGTAAGGTTTTTATAGGAACATGAAAATATTTTAACTTTGAGGATTAACAAAGAAGATCAGGAAGAATGATTTTTTTTCTTTCATATGTGATTGAGATTCTTCTTTGAGTGCTTGCTCACATCTGTTTGAGTTAAGTGTACACAGCTGTCGGAAAGTTTTTCCCTAGCAACTGTCAGTTGGGTTGGCTGGGGAGCCCCCTGGAGTGGTGCCTTTGCAGAGCCTATATGTGATCCTATCAACCCAATTCCCCCCGCCGTTCCTTTCTTACCACTCCTGAGGCTGTTGGTATTCTGGCTAAGTGCCTATTCCTATTCCCCAGCTCCCTAGCTTTTCTTGTGTAAGTAGTTGTAAATAATAGTCTTTAGAAGAATGGTTATGCTAGTAAGTTAGTGTTAGGCAATCTTCAGATAGGGAAAGTCTCCTCTTACCGTCTCCCCTACTGAGGTTAAGGGAATGAAGACGCCTCGAGGCTTTAACCAGTGCACTGACTACTTAAAGTCCATGCCAGTGAGTGACCTTCATGATTCCCGCTTTTGTTTGCGGGAAACTTATCAGTCAGATCAGTGTCACATCTGCAGGGGCTTCAAGCCCTAGACTCAAAAGGAGTGTGACTTTTGGTTCTGTCAGCTCCTCATGGCATCTGCACTTCTCCACAGCAGAGGTCCGTACCTCCTTCGGTGTGCAGCACGCCATCTGTGGCTCGGTTCCCAGTGCTGGAAAAGTGTTCATTTCACCCGAAGCCTCTGACCTGGCACTGTTCTCACTCTCTGGTGTGTGTCTCCAAGACACCTAAGGTGGTTGGTGTTCGCACTGGCTCAGTCATCCTCGGAATTCTTTGGCATAGATGATGCCCCAGCATCATGCTCACCAAGCCTGATCCTCCTGGATTCACCCAGAGGTGATCGGGTGCTGGCTGGGTCTTTGTTGATGCCTTATACGCACCAGGCAGTGCAGGAACTTATCAAAATGATGAGCTCCCCAATGCAGAATGAGGTCCCTGTCCCTTGTCGCATCACCAGATGTAAGTCTGCTTTCCTGGCCTCACCTGTTCAGGCACAAGTGCCCAACTGCTCGGCATCCTGGCCCTGCTCAGAGTCTTGACATGGCTGTTCATGGTGTTGTCTGTCTGATGACTGGCACCAGTTGCACTCATAGGTTCAGTCTCTGTTGCTGCTCTTGATGCTGTTCTCTCCCCATCGACACTGGTCTTCATCGTGGCACCACCTCTGCCCCCAGTACCGCCTTTTGCCAGGGGATTGGTCTCATTCACTTCACCAGTCCCTGTCTCAGTGCCGGTTCGGCTCTCCACATCCTGTCATCACAGTACTGCTCTGTTTCTCAATGCCAGTCTCCGTCTCAGAACCAGTCTGGCTCTTGGCACTGCCTCTCATCCTGGCACTGATATTGCGCTCCTTGCTGTTCTCACTCACTTTGTCAATCTTGTGAGCTTTCACTCTAAGATCAATGCTGACCATGCTTCTCCAATGGCTCTTGCAGGGTCGGCCCCATCATGACCTTCCTGCCTGGCCTCATGTGCTTCTTTCCAAGGGGCTTCACTCATGTCTGACAGCTCTGGCCTTGGGGACCTCTGTCATCTTCCCAGTAGGAGTTCTGGAAACACTGGGAATACCGTGAGGTGCAGGTCACTATAGCTGCGTCTACACGTGCACGCTACTTCGAAGTAGCGGCACCAACTTCGACGTTAGGCGGCGAGACGTCGAAGTCGCTAACCTCATGAGGAGATAGGAATAGCGCCCTACTTCGACGTTCAACGTCGAAGTAGGGACCGTGTAGACGATCCGCGTCCCGCAACGTCGAAATTGCTGGGTCCTCCATGGCGGCCATCAGCTGGGGGGTTGAGAGATGCTCTCTCTCCAGCCCCTGCGGGGCTCTATGGTCACCGTGGGCAGCAGCCCTTAGCCCAGGGCTTCTGGCTGCTTCTGCGGCAGCTGGGGATCTATGCTGCAGGCACAGGGTCTGCAACCAGTTGTCAGCTCTGTGTATCTTGTGTTGTTTAGTGCAACTGTGTCTGGGAGGGGCCCTTTAAGGGAGCGGCTTGCTGTTGAGTCCGCCCTGTGACCCTGTCTGCAGCTGTGCCTGGCATCCCTATTTCGATGTGTGCTACTTTGACGCGTAGACGTTCCCTCGCTGCGCCTATTTCGATGTTGGGCTGAGCAACATCGAAGTTGAACATCGACGTTGCCGGCCCTGGAGGACGTGTAGACGTTATTCATCGAAATAAACTATTTCGATGTCGCAACATCGAAATAAGCTATTTCGATGTTGGCTGCACGTGTAGACGTAGCCTATGTCTCCTGTTTTGTTTCATACTTTAGCTACTACTCAGGTTCCTGAGGCTACTGTCAGTCTCCCATCTTTGGACCTTCATCCTTCTACTCCTCTGGAGGCAGGTTCTGATGCTCCACCTGATCTGTCAGAGGACCTGGTGCTGGCTGTTGGCCTCCTCTACCTCCTCTTCAGATGAGGTGATGTCTGGTGCATCTGTCTCTGGGCTTCTGCCCACAGACTTCTGTGTGTTCCAGGACCTCTTTTAGGATTCAGCTAGTAGCCTCAACTTCCCTGTGGAGGAAGTTGCTAAGTCTACTGACCCTACATGTGACATTCTCACTTTGGAGGGACCATCATATGTGGCCCTCCTGTTGAACAAAATCATCATCATCCACTGCCCCCACTATCTGGCAAACAGTGGCTTCCGTTTTTCCCTTTGCTCCTGGTGTGGAGCATAACTACTTCGTGCCTGTCAAAGGGTGTGAGTACAAGTTGAACCTCTCTAATCCAACACACTTGTCTGGCAACATCCATAATCCAGCATGATTTTAGTTAGCCAGGCAACCACTTATTATGGGTGTAGCCAAGATTGCCATGGTCACGGAAAGTTTGTTTACAGCTGCCAGTCCTGGGTCTGTGCGTTCTGTGATGTTACTTAGCTGTAATTTACCTCTAAATGTCTTCTAAAAGCCCAGTATGTAGTGCAAGTGTTCGTAATACTGCGAGACAAAATTGACCACCCGTGGTTCCGCAAATACTCTTGTTTAGCAATGGACAGGTCCTGAAGCTGCTGCACTAGAGAGGTTCAACCTGTACCTGTATTTCCCTCGCTTGCTTCCATGGCCCCTCCCGGGCTCCTTTTTGGTGGATGTAGTAAATGAGTGGGAGTGTCCAGTTCAACAGGCTCTGGCCCTGAAGTCCAAAGACTTTGACCTATTCAGGACAACAGTGTACTCTGTGGGGGGCTTACTGCTCAGGTTGGCTAACCAGCTGGTTGTCCTGATCCAGTATAACTACAACTCCTGGGTCGTGGCTCTCAAGTTCAAAAACTCATTACCTGAGGACTTATGGGAGGAATTCTTTGCCCTTATGCAGGAGAGTAAAGTGGCACTAAGATGTGGGGGGGCATGGCAGCTTGGGCTGTTGCCTCTGGTATTGCTGTGTGCTGGGTGGCCTGGTTACAGCCCTCTAGCCTCCTGTTAAAGGTCCAGCAAACAGTTCACAATCTCCCTTTTGATTGTGTGGTGGTGTTTGTACAGCAAACTGACTCCTGCCTTCATAGTCTCAAGGACTCTCATAGTACTATGATGTCCTTGGGCATGAACACCCCTCCTATGCAGAGGAAATCTTTCAAACGGCAGCTACGGTGCAAGCCTTTTCAACCACATGGTTGCTCAGATTTCTAGCAGTGCAAGCCCTGCTACCTTTGTCACAAGCTCCCTCATCAGCAGCCCAGGGCCGGTCGCAGCCAGTCCAAATCTTCCTTCAGGGTCAAACATTCCTTTTAAGGTGTGCGTGAGATCAGAGTACAGACACGACTGGATCCTACCCTTCCATTCCTCAGACTATCTGTTCTTCCTGGCCTGGTCAGACATTACATTTGACAAATGGGTCCTCAGGACAGTTGCTTCTGGGTACACCATCCCATTCCATTCTTTTTCACATCCCCCCCCCCCGCCACACACACACACCCTCGACCCCATCCCTGTTCACGTATTCTTTATGAGCAGCTTTTTTTCCAGGAGTTGCAGTCGTTCCTGCCTTTGGGGTAGCGGAAGAGGTGTCCCCTCAGTACAGGAATTGGAGAGTCTGCTGCTGCTGCTTCCTGGTTCCAAAGGCGAAAAGGGGGTCTGCGGCCCATCCTGGATCTCAACAAGCTTGTCATTTCCCACAAGTTTCATATAGTTTGCTAGGCACCATTATTCCCTCTCTGGATCCAGAGGACTAGTACACCACTCTCCACTTAAAAGGCACTTATTTCCATATTTCCATCTGAGCTTCCTGTCAATGATAACTGCAGTTTACCATGGGCCGCTTGCATCTTCAATTTACAGCCTTTCCTTTCGGGCTCTCCATGGCCCCAGGGTGTTTACCAATTGTATAGCAGTGGTGGCCTTCCTCCTCTGCAACAGCTTTCACGTCTACCCATGTCTGGATGACTGGCTCCTGTGGGGTTGTTAGTTGCACCAGATGCAGGGTCGGGCGATTTCACCAGGGAAACACTGAACTCCTGCACAATCTGGCAAAGTCCTCGTTGATACCAACCCAGTGCATAGTATTCACCAGGGAGGTCCTTGATACCATCCTGGCTAGAGCATTCTTCCTTGGTCACTGCCTCCAGGCTGTCGCCCAACTCCTTTGCTCCCGTCCGAGTTCCTGATCACCACAGTCCATGTGTGCTTCCACCTACTGGGATAGAAAGCAGTGTGTACATACCTGGCTCTGTTGCCAGACTTCATCCTCTTCAGGTATGTTTGGACTCAGCATATTGTCCCGCCCAGGAAAGCATAGACATGATAATCAGGGTGCTCCGACGTGTCTCCGATGCCCTACACTGGTAGCTGTGTCTGCAGAACGTTTTTGTCAGTGTTCCCTTTCATGCCCCACAGCCTGCCCTGTCCTGGATCATGGATGTGTCTGCTCTGGGCTGAGGGGCCCACTTGGGACATGTTACCACTCAGGCGATGTGGTGAGTGGAGGAGTTCTCTTTGCACATCAACGTGTGTGAGCTCTGGGCTGTTTGCCGCACTTGTCTGACTTTTCTACCTCATCTCCGCAGCCACTTGTGTAGTCACCCGAACAGACAACACTGTGGCCACATATTACTTCTACTGGGGTGTGTGTGTGGGGGGACGGGGACATTCCTTCCTACTCTGCTCCAAAATTCTGTACCTGTGTGGGAGCTCTGCAATGCCCACTCTATTCAGCTGGAGGCGTTCTATCTCCCAGGGGTCTAGAACCAGCTGGCAGACCACCTCAGTCAACAGTTCTTTCCTCACAAGTGGTAGCTCTATGTGGACATTCTCCACTCTATCTTCCAAAAGTGGGGCTTTCTCTGTCTGGACCTCTTGACATCCCGGAGCAACTGCAAGTGTTGTTAGTTCTGCCCCTTCTGGGTTCTCAGTCCCTCCTTCATGGACATGTTTCTCATTCTGTGGGCTCCAGGGCTACTCTGTGCCTTCCCTCAGTTTTCCCTTGAGTACGAGGAACTCCTCAAGGTTTGCAGGGGCCAGACAGATATGATCCTCATAGCCCCTGATTGGGCTAGTCAGGACTGGTATCCCATGCTGCTGGAGCTCTCGTTATTCCTGCCCATCTGTCTCCCTCTATTTCCGGACCTCACCATATAGATCCACGGTCCATGGTGGCTTTGTGGTTCAACCCTGTCGAGCAGTCTTGCCTCCTTAGCAGCCGCAAGCCACTTACATGGCGATCATACCTGGCCAAATGGACATGCTTTTCTGCTGGTGTAGCCAGCATGACCACCTTCCTGTGTTTACTTCTGTATCTCAGGTGCTAGACTACCTCATTTCCTTGAAACAGCGAGACCTTGCTGCTTCTTCACTAAAGGTTCACCTGGCAGCCGTCTCAGCCTTTCAACCAGGTGAGGGGGGCCACTTCCTCAAGGGCATGAACCAACTTCGCCTGCCATTTCATGGGCTGGTTTCAGCTTGGGACCTCAGACTGGTTGTTATTCCCCCCCGCCAACCCTTTGGCAATTTGTTTCCTCCTTTATCTCTTTCTGGAGGCCATCACCTCTTCCAGAAGGGTGTCTCAGTTCTGGGCCCTCATGTCAGAGCCCCTGTACATGTTGTTCCATAAGGACATTGTCCAACTCCACCCTCACCCGACTTTCCTGCTGAATGGTCTTCGGCTTCCATGGTAGCCGGGACGTTTTTCTTCCTGTTTTTCACTCTCAATGCCACGGCTCCCAGTGGAAGCAACAGCTGGACTCTCTCGATGTTAGGCAGGCGCTTGCCTTCTACATAGACCGGACCAAGCCCTTCCGCAAGACCTCACGTGAAAGGACTTATGGTTTCATCACAGCTCATATCTTCCTGGATCATGTCCTGTATACAGACATGCTATGACTTCACTAAGGTTTCCCCACTGCCTGTTATGTCGCATTCTGCATGAGCTCAGGCCTCTTCAACTGCCTTTGTGGCTCATGTGCTTCTCTAAGAAATCTGTTGAGATGCACCGTGGTCCTCTGTACACAATTTTAAGTCTCACTGTGCTATTGTGTAGCAATCTAGATGGGATGCAGCCTTTGGTGTTGCTGTCCTTGAGACCTCTTCTTGTCGGGTTATGCTTGTGAATCATCTAACTCAAATGAGCAGGCACTCAAAGGCCGTGTCACACAAGCCCAAAACTTCGAAATGGCCATGCAAATGGCCATTTCGAAGTTTACTAATGAAGCGCTGAAATACATATTCAGCACCTCATTAGCATGCGGGCGGCCGCGGCACTTCAACATTGACGTGGCTCGCCGCCGCACAGCTCATCCAGACGGGGCTGCTTTTCGAAAGGACCCCGCCTACTTCGAAGTCCCCTTATTCCCATCTGCTCATAGGAATAAGGGGACTTCGAAGTAGGCGGGGTCCTTTTGAAAAGGAGCCCCATCTGGATGAGTCGCGCGGCAGTGAGCCGTGTCAATTTTGAAGTGCCGTGGCTGCCCGCATGCTAATGAGGCACTGAATATGTATTTCAGCGCTTCATTAGTAAACTTCGAAATGGCCATTTGCATGGCCATTTCGAAGTTTTGGGCTCGTGTAGACATGGCGAAAGAAGACAAAAAACAGTTATTTATCATTGTAACTGTTCTTCATATCTATTTGAAACCCATCCTATTTCCCCACTGTTGGAGTGGCCAGCAAGAAGGAACTGAGGTGGGGGAGTTAGGTTAACAGGATCATATGTAGGCTCTGCTAAGGCACCACTCCATGGGGTACCCCAGCTGACCTGACTGGCTGTTGCTAGGGAAAAACTTTCCAATGGCCATGCATGCATGTACACACACCTAAGTCAAATAAATATGAGTAACACATCTCGGAGAACTAAAGTTACAATGGTGAGTAGCCATTTTTTTCAGAAACCAGTAGTGTTTTGTTTTGTTTTGGTTTGGTTTTTTTTTAATAAGAAAGTTCAATTTTGAAGTTTTGGTTTTACCTTAGTAAAATGATGGGTAGTGGTAAATTATAACCCAGGTAATTTCTACACTACTACTTGTATTTATTTTCTTTGTAAACTACGTTTTTCTTTTAGGTATGGAAATTATTTGCCACTTTTGTAAACGAACCTCTTTACCTCAATATCAAGCCACAATGCCTGATGGAAAACTGTACAACTTTTGCAGTTCCAGTTGTGTAGCTAAATTTCAGGTTAGCTGTTGTGTTTAAATCTTTTCCTTCCTGAATATATATATACATATATATACATATATGTATATATATATATTTGTGTGTGTGTGTTAAATATGTGCATATTAAAATCTGGCTTGTATATAGCTTATTTTGATTTTTACTGAGATTAAAAAATTTCCTATATTAGTCCATACTCAACTTTGACATAATGTAAAAAGTACAGTGTCATAAAGAATAAAACTCAAAACCTAAAAAATCTGAAAATAATCAACAAATACACCCCAGCAATCCACCGATATGAGTTCTCAACACATCTCTTTGAGCCCCTGGCCCCCACTCCAAAAAAAAAGGGGGGGTGGGGTGGGTATGGAGATGAGCCTTGTAGCATGTATTGGAAGTGGATACATTCTGCCTCAGACCAAGTGTGGGAAGTAAATACCAAAGTTGAGGGCCATTCTTGTTTGAACACCTCTGATACGGAGAGCCAGTGATTGTAACTACAGCAATATCTCATGACAATAGAGATTTTCTCTGAAATAGATACATCCAGTGCTGCTGAGCACTTACAGATGAAAAGTAACTTCTTCAGCTGTACCTAGAAAATAAACAGGTTACCGATAATTATGCCAGGGCATACTTATCTGCTACTCTGTTCTTCAGGTAGGATATGCAATTTATCCTTCACCTGTGTCCCTGTCTCTAGTAAATGCCTGGGAAGAGCCTGTAACCATGCACATTTGTAGATCTGTCAGCTGCTTTCAGTATTCTTGATGAAATGCCGCCTGGTCTGTAAAACTGAACAGAAGCTTACAAGGTTATCCTTCTGTAGCTCTCTATCCAAAGAGATACCAAACTGTTTTGAGTACTTGCTTCTCAGCCTCACGAGCTCTCGCATAGAATTCTGCAGTATTCCATTTTACCAAGTGGTAGGTGGAAATGACCAAGATGCAAGACTGTTGGGAGGATTAGCACGAGGCATGGGTTATAGCATTTTCAGTATGTTGATGGTAACCAGCAGTGCTGTTGGATAACATCCTCTTGCCTGGGAGCTGTGCCAATGCTACCGCTTCAGTGTGTGTGCCCGTTAGTGTTCCCTGCAAGCTGTGCACTTGCGTGGCTGCTCAGGAGAGGTTCATATGTCACCCAACTGATGAGTAGAGTGCCCAAAGCTGGGCTTTTTGTTTCTCTTGGTGGTGCACATTGGGACATGCCTCTGTGCACATAAAAATGTTATTTCAGACATGGATGGAAAAGATTAGAGGAAACATTGGTGCCCAGTCCAGATTAACGTGGAGTAAGGTGATTTTAGGCATCCACATATTGTCAGGTGTTTTGCTTCAATCTTTTAAATGCTTTGGTCAGGGATGGAGGGTCAGATACTTAATATCTAGTGGCTAAATCATCCACCTGAGGTCATAACTTTAGGTCAGGGGTTGGCAACCAAAATATCAGGAAAAGCCATGTTTTTTCAAATTCGGTAAAAAAAAAAACGAACTCAGTAATTCAAGAGCTGCAATGCATATAAACATGCAACAGCCCTTAATATCAAACCATGCTTTTTTGTAACCCTGTTTTAACAATAGTGCGCACACAGTGATTTGTAATGTGATACAAATATGATACAAATGTGATCCTGTTTACTGCAGGATGTTCACAAATGTTTTATATAGTCTTATTTCCTCACAATTTACATGTGTGGGTTTTTACCATTATCTTCCTGAGTTTTACTCCTGAACCTACTTTTATTTATGCCGATTTTACTTCACATTTAATTTCAGTATTCTTTCTTAAAATGTGTTGCCCTTCAGAGCAGGAATACTGCAAGCTTTCTTTTCCTTTTCAGAATCAAGACTTTATTAGCAGCATGATCAAAATACAGATATGGTATTTCCCAGAATGCACTGCATATATTAAAGGAAGAGTTATCCAGTGCTACAGCATCCCATATTGTTTGCTGTTTGGGTAGGAGTTGTTCATTGTTGGGCTTTTAGATGTTCACTGTTCATCAAAAATAATCAGGAGGTTTTTTTTTTTTTGTTTGTTTTTTTTAAACTTTGCAATTATAGCCTTGGGAGTCACAAAGAAATCCTTAAAGAGCCGTATGCGTCTCCAGAGCTGCAGGTTGCAGACCTGTGTTTTAGGTCATCTAACTACTTAATAGAAGCCAAGTTTCTTGAAGGAAGAGTTGATAATATCTATCGGCAGTTCACCCATGTTCCCGTCCTTGGCGTTTATTCAAAGTAGAAGGACAGAGATCTGAAACACAGGTTTGGCATGAAGTATTCCCAATATCTCGAACACCAGAGTGATCTGCATGGTACTCAACTCAAAATGAGAGAACTGTTTTTTTTCACTTCTCCAGTCAAGGTGGTGTCCTTTAGCTGTGGAAGCAGACAGTTCTGAATCTGCTTGATTTTTATTAGAAAAATAAAAGATTCTCTGACAGAAGGCGGCTTTGACACTCGGCAACCAAAATAAACGTGCAATGCTTCAAGCATTGGATGATTAATTTACTTATTTTCTTATTTAATGAATTATGTGAGCAATAATACTGCAGACCATGTGACTAATTAATTGATTTAATATAACAATTCTGAATCTCCTTAATGTTTTGCTAATATAAATTTAGCTTCACTTTTTACTCATCTCAACAGCAATAGGTATTATTTGCCTAGTAGTTTATCTGTTTTTTTTTCTTTAGTAGACTTTAAATGAATCCTCTCATTGGGATTTAGTCACTTAAAATGAGTTTGACGTGAATTAATATTAATTATAAATGAGCATTTGTCATCTAGCCACTCTGTACAGTTTGCTTTTACTCCTAAAGGACTGAAAGTTTTGTAGAAGGGAAATGGATTTAGGGTCCCACCTATGATTTTTGCTTTTTACGAGTCATGGGTGGTTCTGCACTAGTAAGAGAAAATGCCTTTGTTATTCTTTCACTCTTAAGATAAGCTGCTATGTTTTCCATTCTCATTATATATTCTGAGTAAGCCTTTCATTTCCAAATGAAAATTCTTGTTAGCATATTAAAAGCATATGAACAGTTGAATTGTGGGATTTATGCCAAGTACATAAGTACTGTTCTTTTAGTGAGCAGCTGAATGTAAGCATTCATCCTTGTGTCTGAGAGAAGAACAGGCATATTTACCCAAAACTGTTGTTCCATAGGTAGTTGCTGGTGAAACACTATGTAAAAATGTTTTTGGCCTTTCCATGCATCTTAAATGTTCTTCTTGGTCTGCTGAATCTACTAAGTTTCAGGGTTAGGTATGAAATTACCATATTATGTTGGTGTTTGCTTCCAACATTGTGGTACCGTTAACGGGACAATTGAAGATTTTATTTTATTTTTATTTTTATTTTTTATTTATTTTTTTCCTATCTGAACTCTACATTCAGGGAAACTGAGGTAGGAAATTTCTTCTTTATGAAGATGTGGTTCTGCAGTATGAGCTCACCAGGTCATCTTGCCAGTAGTATCAGTCCTGAATGGGATCAAGTGCCTCATTTAAATAGTTGTATCTTTTGTCACATCTTGACCTCTCTTTTCTAGTCTTCCAGATTTTGAGTCCTGTAGCTTGTCACCTATTTTGTTGATGGCCAGATAATATGCTGTTCTTTCTTGTCCTTTATCATGGAATGTATGTGATGGGGGTTGGAATGCTGGTGGTGGAAATCCATGCTCTGAGTTTGAAGGTCTTAGAAAGAATATTTGACGTTCCTGTGCTGAGGCTATAATGGAGATAGTTTTTCTTTCTTTCTTTCCCAGTGTTAACTTGAATTTATGGGCCAGGCGTTATTGCTCACTACTGACGGAATCTGACCAGAATATATATATAGATTCTTGTCCCAATTCAGGCTACAGAGTGAGAGAACACAGAGTTCTATTTCAGAAAAGGACTCTTGGGGTGCTTGGCAAAAATTAAGGACGATACCAAATAATTATAAATGACCGAATAAAAAAATGCTGTAAAACCTAGGGTTGCAAGACAATAATACAATTCTGTGAGTCCTTGTGATAACATTATAATAACATTTCTGTGATCCTCACATCCTTCCCTGAAGACCTGGTGATAAGAAATAGCAGACCAGCCTCACCCCTGCCATGCCTGTTGAATCTGATGGTTCAAACAGGTAGAGAGTTGAGTGACTAAGTTATACTGCAAAGTTGAGCTCATAGCCTGATTGACGATCGAAGCTGAAGAATGAACAATCCCCCATGTGATTCCTAGTTTAGTTATTTTATAGGGCCCTGGCACTGCTTAATTCAGGCCCAACCTGTCTTGTCCAAATCTTATTTCTTCACTCTACTAAATGTTCATGTACGCTTACTCTATAGGTTAATGTTATGACACCTATGTCCATGTATTAATAAGAATTTTCTCACTCCTGAAACTGTTATCTTTGGCCTTACTTGTAACTTCCATGTTGTGTGATGTACCCAGTGGTTACAAACCAGATCTAGAAACTGAATAAACAGATTCAGTTTTCTGTTTGGGCACCCATTCGGTTCCCCAAAGTTGAGGGGTAACCGGTAGGCTATTTTTATCTTTGCCAAATGTTACAAATATCTATATTAAGTTGCTTTTACAAATCATACAAGATGCAGGCCTGTAGGTTTCTTGCATTACAGCCCAAAATGCTACACCCATGCTGTAGCATTGTTTAGATTGGTTTGTGGAACAATCATGAATGGCAAAGTGACTGGTAATTAGCTCTTCTAAGAAACAGATGTTATGCATGTTGAAGAGGGGCGGGGGGGAGGTGAGGTTACATTAGTTGTCTCGGAAGAAAAATTGCGGTGTTCATTTTAGCTTTTTCAAAACTAGAAAAACTTTTATGTGCTAACTACTGTTTCGACCTCCTAAGAGACTTGTTATACATGCATCCATACACAATTGCTACTGCAATTTAACTGCTATTACTACTACTTAATCATTGTACTCTGTGTGGGGCATGGGTCATCTACAAGTCTCCTCCACATCACTCTGTCTTGGGATAAAACTTCTAGTTGGGTCCCGGAGTACCTCAGTTGTTGCCCTTCAGTCTCAGTAGAGCTTCTCCATGTTATCTGAGGTCTTCCTCTTTTGCATTTTCCTTTTGGGTTCCATGTGACAGCTTGATGGACTGTGCTGGATGATGGTTTTCTGAGTGTATGGCCTAGCCATCCCTACTTTTTTTTCTCTTGATTTCAATGTCAGTTGATTCTTGGCCTGCTCTGTTTCAAAGCTCCTCATTTGTGACCAACTCTTGCCATTTGATGTGAAGGATGTACCTCAGGCATGAGGGTTTATGAATGTCTGTAGCTTGTGATTTGAAGACTTTTTAGTACTTCAGGTCTCATGTCCATATAAGAGCACATTCTTCACATTTGTATCGAAGATCTGCAGTTTCATCTTCACAGATGCTATTCGTGAACTCCATATGGGATGGAGACACTTGAATGCATCTGTTGCATTGATATCCTTATCTGTTACTCCAGTCTATGACCTTAACATGAGGTAGGTGAACTGCTCCACATGTTCCAGGTCATCCCCTCCCAGTGTGATGGTGGTGTTTTTGGACTGGCTGATCCTCATTGTCTTGGTCTTTCCCTTGTTAATGCTCAGTCCAGGCACTGAGGCAGTTTTGTCTTGTGTGACCTTTCCTTTTATGGTTTCATGTTGGTGTGAAAGAAGGGTGACATCATCAGCAAAGTCAGTGTCCTCTAGGTATTTGAAAAGTGACTATTGAATGCCTCGTTGAGGCCCATCTGTTGTCCTGTTCATAATCCGACTGGATTGTGGTCAAGAAAAGGTGATGATAGGCACCCTTGTTCCACTCTTGGCAGTATGCTGAAGGATTCTGTCAAGACACCATTGTGAACAACTTGACATATCAAGGGTTCATAAGTTGAATGAATCAAGTTAATAATTTTGGATGGGATGCCATGGTGTTGCAGGAGTTTCCGCAGAGTGTCTCTATCAGTACTGTCTAAGGCTTTTTTAAAGTCTGTGAAGATTATGTAGAGGGGGAGTTCCACTCAAGCGACTATTCTGTGATCATTCTGAGAGTTGCTATTTTTTCAATACAGGATCTCTTGCTTTGGAAGCCAGCCTGTTATACCCTGAGCTCTCTATCAATTTCTGTCTTCATTCTCTCCAAGAGACTCCTATTGAACACGTTTCCTGGAATAGGCAGTAATGTGATGCCCTTCCAGTTCTTGCATTCCTTCAGTTTGCCTTTCTTTGGAAGCTTGTTAAGGTAGCCGTGTTTCTGGTCTTTTGGAATCTCTTCAGTGTCCCATATTTTCCCAAATAGAATATACATCATGTTGACTGATGTCTCACTATCTGTCTTGATTACTTCTGTGGGAATGTTGTCTGTACCAGGTGCGTTTCCACTTTTGAGATGAGCAGTGGCTTTTTTGATTTCTTCTGCTGCTGCTGTTAGTTTGCTGCAGTATATTTGTAGGTAGTAACTCGGGAGGTTCAGTGTGGTCAGGGCGGTTCAGTAGCTCTTCAGAGTGTTCCTTCCATCTACTGAGCTACTCACCTGGGTTTGTTAACACATGCCCCCTCCTTATCCTATACTGGCTGATCCACTGTATGCCATGACCCAGCTGGCTTCCATGTGATGTTATAGAGCTGTTTCAAGTTTCTCTGTCCTGCAGCTTGTTCATCTCGTTGTGCAAGGTTTTCCACAAAGTTCTTCTTGTTCTCTTTTACAGCCTTTTTAATTTATATGGCTTCTGAAAACAGTCTCTGAGTTTCCAACTTGGCTGCTCTTGTTATTCTGCTGATTTTCTGTCCTTTTGTTCCTTCACTTTTCTCAGAGTTTCTGCTGTGGTCCATTCTTTGCGACACCTTGTCCTCTTTCCCAATGTGTTATCACAGGTTTCTTTCCAGCTATTTTGGTCTGTTCCCAAATTTGTTCCAAGGTAGCATCTTTCGGAATGAGGTTGCCAGAGTGCATATCTGTTGGAGGGCTCCACTTGGAAACCGGCTCTTGTCTCTAAAGCCTTCAGCTGATCCACTTTGAATCTCAATCCCAGCTTGGTCACTGTTGTTGTGTACCACTTGAGCTTGAACTTGAGTTTTATCATGACCAAACTGTGGTCTGAACCTGCATCTGCTCCTCTTCTAGCGTGGACGTCCTGAATTGATCTTCTGAAAGAACTGCTGATTGAGGTGTGATCAGTCTGGTTTTCTGACTGGTGATTTGGTGGAACCAAGTGACCTTATGGATCGTTTTGTGTGGAAAAACACTACCACCTGTCACCAATCCGTTGAAGGAACAAGAGTCACTGAAGTGCTCTCCATTTTCATTCCTGTTGCCTTGGCTGCCTTTTCCCACTGCAATTTAACTGCCTTTGTTAAAAGCAAATCTAACTTCCTTGTTATTCAGCACTTTGTCATGTGCCAGTGCAGAATATAAATGC
This sequence comes from Carettochelys insculpta, assembly GCF_033958435.1. Classification (NCBI taxonomy): domain Eukaryota; kingdom Metazoa; phylum Chordata; order Testudines; family Carettochelyidae; genus Carettochelys; species Carettochelys insculpta. Next base: position 44,925,837 of record NC_134137.1, read on the forward strand.
TGGGTTTAGCAGATGTGTTATTGTTTCAGTCCTCCCACTGCAATCCCAGACTGTTCCTGTTCCACTCTTAGTGACAGACAGCCAGCTTAGGGCACTACCTCTGTCACCTGTTGATTGGATGGATTGTTGATTGTTTGGAAGCCTGATTGTGCTTATTGATTGTCTCATCTATGTTCTCTGTATTGTGTGAGAGCCCTTGAGCAGGTGGCACAAAATATTATTGTTGGCTCAGCAAAGAAGGGTACAAATGTATAATTTTAAATAATATTTTAACAGTTGCTTTGTCATTTATTGTATTAAAGGTGATCTGCAGAAGTTGTTTTTTAAATGGGCTCGTTCCCCTTTTTTGCTGCTTTAATCTAACTGAAGCACACACTATGTGCTAGATATTTTTCCAGATACTCAAGGACGTTTTCTTTCAACAGCTGGGGGCATTTATTTTCAACAGCTTGCAATGTAAGGATAGATAGAGTTATGGGAAAGTAATGTCAATAAGAAACTTACAAGTCCACTTGAGCCATTGTAAACACATGACAGAATTAGACCTTAAAGAAGGATTTAATTGTAGATGGTATAGCGGTGTTCTAGATGAGCTCAGTGAAGTGCTATACACAGCTTTAAGGACTATTATTTTAAAAAATAGTTTGTTTGTTTTAGCAATATCAGGAATGAATTATGATCTTCCCTGGGAATCTCTTGTTAGACCTCAGTACTTAAACTTTAAATCAGTGGTTCCCAAACTTTTCGGCATCATGCCCCACTTTTGATTTTTAAGAAACTCTCACCCACCCCCACCTCTTCTTTACCATCATCTAACCCCTTTTTAAGAAAAAATTCGATTAGTAATTTCAAGTAAACACAAAATCTTGATATAAAAATGTTATTTAAAATTAAAAATAATCACAAATAGTTTTTTTCTTGGCCCAAAAATTTAATAATAACATAATTTAACATCAGAAACAAATTAAATTAATGTGAAAGATGCTGCTGCATTTTCTTCATAAGCTGGGAAATCCTGGGAGGCCGACTATGGACCATCTAGGCTAATGGCACAGGCCCCACCTTGTGGGTGCCTGGCGCAGCCCAAGTTGGCTAGCTGCCCGAGCCACCTGCCTGAGTCCCGCACAGCTGGCCCAAGCCCCTGCGCTCCCAGAGCCATCCGCCCAAGCTGCCCGCCCTGACCTGTGGGCCAGCCACCACAGCTGCCCATGAGCTGCCTGCCCAAACCCTACCCCTCTCCCAAAGCCAGGCACTGCCAGCCCCCTATCTAACCCCATCCTCCTCCCCCTCACTACGAACCCACACTCACTCGCCTTTGCAGGAGGCAGCTAGCTTCATGTGGGCCTTCCCTGGCTGCCTGCTTTTTATAGCAGCTGCACCGGGTTGCCCATGTGAAATGGCAGGGGCTGAGGGCTGGAATCATGGACCAGATCTTTCTTGGGGTGGGGGAAATGACGGGGGGGGGGCTGGGTCACCATATGCACCCCCCAGTTTGGGAGACTGTGCTTTAAATATTAATTAAAAGCAAATTTTGAATAGTCTTAACTAAAATTCCCCTCCATTTTCCACTCTTGAATTTTCTTTTGTCATATTACCATTTTGCTACTTACCTAGTTGAGTCTTCCAGCCTAGAGAGGGCCTGAATTTCTAACATATTTGTAAAAGAGAAACAGGGGAAAGAAAGTACCTTAAAAATCCTTTCAAGTCCTTTTTTAACACAGCAAAAAAGTAACAGGGACACACAGGCTGATTTTTTTTTTCCCTGCATTTCCTTAAATCTTTCTTTTGCCCTCCCTTTGTTGTCAAAAAGAAAAGTGATCAGTGGTCATGGACACATGTCATTTCTAACATACTTATTGCGCAGGAGTTGTCAGAACTTTGTCAGTTGCTTCAGCTCCCACATTCTGAAGCTCTGATAAAAAGAACCATCTATCTCTGCATGGTGTTTTAATACCTGTTAATTTCTTATCCAGTATGTGCCCACTAATCTGAATGTCCATGTGTGAAATGAATTTTATGTGCACCAATATGGAGGTGATATGCACGTGGACGATCACTGGTGAGGATGAGGCTGAGATGTTTGGGGGAGACGAGGCCTCTGGGGGGGAGTGAGGGCCCTGGGGTATGGCATTTGGTGTGCATGAAGGGGCTTCAGATCGGGGCCAAGGGATTTTGCATGTGGTAGTGGTCTTAAGCAGGAGTTTGGGGTGGATGTGGGAAGTCTGGGTGGGAGATGTAGTGCAGGAAGGCACTCAGGGTTGGGTTTGTGGTGTCAAGGAGGGAGCTAATGTATAGTAGGGAGCTCAGAGCTGGGGGCCTGGGTCCGTGTTTGCTCTAATTTTTTCCAGCTGTGGGCAGAATATATTTTTATATGTTCACCAATGTATCTGAGATGTGTGCCACCAATAGAAACACATACTGCCCACTGTGGGTGGCTGTAGATGCTCTGCTAATCGGCTGGTGGCACCTTAATCTGTCCTGCACTCAGTTTACAGGGAACACTCTTCTGGAGTGGCATGCGGGATCTGTGAGGGAGTTTTAAAGACTTAAGGTGCAGAACGTGGCTCAGGGTTGGGCAGTGGAGTTAAGGGCTTAGAGTGTGGGAAGGGACTTAAGGCTAGAGATGTGGGGTGCTTACCTGGGGGAGCTCCTGTTTTTTAATTGACTTATTGGTGGTCAATTTTGATGTTTGTCAATGTTGGGAGCGTTTCTCCCGGCTACCTTCCTTATTCCTTGCCTCTTGCTAGGAGTTCCAGGGTTGACTTTGCTCCCCTGAAAGCATCATTTCACGCATGCAAAATGAAACCCGCTGAAGATCGACCGTGAGCAGGTTGATCTTCCGTGGTAGTGTGGCTGTGGGCTTAACCTACATTTTCCTCTGGATCTTGGAGAGAAACATAAGAGAACGTTTTCAGTAATAAGAGGGAAAAAATCATCAGAGCAAGAAAGCTTCAACTTCAAAAAAATCATACTATGTAACTTTTTGAGCACCAGCACCCAGAGGCATGATTGCTTATCAGAATAAACTTTTGTCAACAGTCCAGTAGCATGTGCCAAAGGAGCTGCTGACTTTGTCATAGCATCTGCAAGTGTGAGGATGTAGCAAGTTGTAGGTCGTATTCATGATAGTATTTGTGCATCTGCCAATGCAGAATAGAACCATTTAAAGCAGGTAGTACTACAAGCCAAAATGTGATCCAGTTTTTAAATAAACCCATTACATAATATTGCAAGGATCTGTGCTGAACAGCGTGACAGCTATGAAGACTCACAGGTCCTGAAATACTTGCATGCAGTACTGTTTGTGGACATTGCTCTGGATTCAAGTTATGACGACATAGTTGTCTGAGGAAGCAAAGGATCACCTCTTCTGTTTGAGGGTAGGCCACTTTTACTGTGAAGCCTCATCTATATCAGAGAGAATACTCATGCAAATTCTTGATGTCGCATTTGTGCAGTGTGGGCCTTGTACCAGTCTGGTATACTTTGGTATGTTGCCTGAGGAAGATGGGCCAGTGTTGGCCAATTGTGTGACAGTGAAACATATCTGTATGAGCTCGAAGGTTCAGGGAGAGCTGTCTTGATAAATGCGAGGTAAATCCTGGACCAGAATGACTTGTAAAGTCAGCTGGAGCAGTCTTTGAGTCCATTAATGTTTGACGTTAAACCTTCTTTTAGGAGTAGTGTCCCCCTGGATGCTCCACTCTGGGTGTTGGTGCTTCCTTGCTCCGGTGATTTGGTGTTTTGAGGTTCTTGGTTAGCTGTAATTTTCTGCGCCGCTTATGGGCCGTAGCGTTGTCTTGTGCTTTTGGCATGCAAGCTGTCCCTTCAGTTCCTTCTTTGCTATTCTCAGCAGACTACTCTCGCCCCTTTTGCAAATAGAACAACTAGTTCTTCCTCGAGTGTCCCCGTGGGTGCTCCACGATAGGTGTCGGGCTCGCCCCGGCGCCGCAGATCGGAAACTTTCCAGCAGTTTCTGCCGGACCGCGCATGCGCCGGCTCGCGCCACTCCCTTGCGCACCCCTGGCCACGTGCGCAATCCGGTCCCCACCAGTTCCTTCTTAACCGCCATCGTCTGCAGACGGAATCCGCTCAGGCTGCGGCCGGAGTCAGCGTACTTAGAGTTTTTAGTTAGATTGTTGGTTTCTTTTTCTTGCAAAAAAAAAATATATATATATATATATATATATATATATATATGTAGAAAGCTTTAGTAAAAGAGGGAGGAGCGGAGACAATGCGGGGACGTGAAGGCCAGTAGGCCTCCTGCCGCGGCAGGCTGGGGTCCGTGAGAGGAAAACAGGCACAGAGACAGAGCTAAGTACCCTATTAAGAGCTCAAAAGATTCACCGTGATGTCTTCTTCAGGATTCAAAAAGTGTGAGTCCTGCCGCAAAGCTATGCTGGCCTCCGATGGGCATAGTCAATGTATTAAGTGCCTGGGGGAATCACACGTTACCCAGAAGTGTTCCTTTTGTGCAAAGCTCACAGCCAGAGCCAGAAAGGACAGAGAAATGTGGCTGAAAATGCTGGTGTTTGATAAGGCCCTCCAGCCAGACGTGCTGGAGAGGCCTCAATCAGAGGGACTCACAGGGCTCCAAAAAAGGAAGGCGGCGTCCCTCACCCCCTCAGGGCAGAAACGGAGGAAGCTCTCTCCAGCCCGATCCCTGCTGGCAGCCACAGCGAGCGGGACGGGCGTAGCACACAGCCCTCAGCCACAATCACAAACAAGCAGCAGTGCACGTGGCAGAGGCTGAGCCTCCGATTACTAAACAGCCGGCATGCACAGCCTTCAGAGCGGCGTCCAGTCAAGCGCCGGAACTGGCGACACCACTGCAAGCGGCACAGATCCCCGCAGCGCCAACAGTGCAGGGCCAGCAGGCACGCAGCCTGCAGGCACCGGAGGAGGCTATCCGCACGGCACCGCAGCTAAGTGTGCCAAGCACGGTGCCGACAGTGGGGCCGAGATCCCCAGCAGGGGAGGGGAAAGGCAGCAGCAAAAACCCGGCACCGCAGCCCTTCCCTGTACAGGGCTGCAGGGCTGTTTTCAACAAGCCCTCCCCTTATGCTGTGCACACCAACCAGAAGACATGGGTCTCCCCCAGCCTACCCAGAGCCGCCTCCTCCATTCCTCTAACCAGTGTCACCATGGCTCGGGCCACCTTCGCCTTTTCTGGGATTTGACCCCCTGGAGTACTATCACAAACCAGTTTCACCATTGTCTCAGTCATCGAGAAGATCTTGCTCTCCCAGACATAGGGGTATGCAGCTCGAGAGTGGTCCAGGTCTCCACCCCAGGAACCGTGCCCGTGCTGCCATGGTCGCCCTTACCATGCTGGGCATAGACACCACAGGCATACACCCAGGGGCAGGTCCCCCCCAACCGTCCAATATCTCCGTGGGCACTCACGGACGGGGACGGAAACACAGTTGTCTCAGGGGGAGTTGATTTTGGAACCCCGAGATTTTCCCTCGCAAGCCTCTAGCGAGAGGGTGTACCACCGACAGCAGGACCCTGAGAGTTCGAAGGAGGCTTACCCTAGTGGTTCTTCCTTGTCCTGCCCTGATGAGGCTACGGCCCCCGGGGATGTTGCTCCCCCGGACGACCTCAAACAGTTTCAGGAGCTGGTTAAAAGGGTGGCTTTCACGCAAGGCATCCAAACAGCAGAGGTGCAGGAGAAGCACTACAAGCTCCTCAAAAACCTGAGACCTCCAGCCTCATCCAAAATCGCTATCCCGCTCGATGAAGCAATCATGGAGTCGGCCACCACCATATGGCAGACCCCGGCTTCCGCTCCACCTATAAACAAGAGAGCGGATAAGAAATACTTCGTCCTGGCGAAGGGCATGGAGTTCCTGTTTAGTGACCCACAACCAAATTCACTGGTGGTAGAATCGTCTCAGCAGAGATCAAAGACTTCCCAGTACAAAGCAGGGGGCACAGACAGATGCCAAGAAGCTAGAGCTATTCAGCAGAAAGGTATATTCCTCCTCCACCCTGCTGTTGAGAATGGCAAATTGTGCAGCACATCTAGTGAACCATAATTTCAACAATTACTCCAGGCTTACTTCTCTCATGGATTCGCTTCTGGAAAATAGGAAGCCGGTGCTGAAGGCCATTGTGCAAGAGGGCTATGCAGCTTCGAGGACGGGAGCCCAGATCGCCCTGGACGTAGCGGACACGGTGGCACGCTCAATGGCTACGGCAGTGCTCATGCGCAGGGAATCCTGGCTGCAGACATCGGGTACCCCGAGGGATCTGCAGGCAAAAATTGTTGATCTCCCCTTCAACACGCAGAAGTTGTTTGCAGAGTCAACTGATTTGGTCCTTCACTCCAGTAAGGACTCAAGAGCTACACTCAGAACCCTGGATATTTATACCCCTCCATACAGAAAGAAAAAGTATTACCCTCAACAAAGGCGATACCCGTACCAACCTCAGCGTGCTCAGTACCAACGGGGCTACGACCAAGGGCAACATCAACAGCAGCAACAGTATAGAACTCCTAGGCGACGTTCCCAACAGAGCTGTGCATCCTCGGGGCAGGCCCAAAGGCAACAAGTTTGACAGACAGGTCGAGGGCTGCACCATTACTACCATCGTGCAATGCCATCCCCAACTAATGTTCCATCATCGCCTCCGACTGTTCCACTCACAATGGCAAAAGATCACCACAGACAAATGGGTACTGGAGATCATAGCGACGGGTTACGCGATCCCCTTCCAGTCGCTCCCACCTCCAAAACCTCCGCCCAGGCCTCATCTCAGGGATGCTTCCCACGAGGCAAAACTCAAGCAGGAGGTGGACCATCTTATGTTCATAGGGGTGGTGGAAAGAGCACCGGAGCGACTCCAGGGGAAAGGGTTTCATTCACGATACTTCCTCACAGAGATGAAAACAGGAGGCTGGAGGCCCATCTTAGATCTTCGAGGCCTCAACCGGTACTTGTGCAAACAGCGTTTTCGGATGATCAGTCGCCTCTATACTCACGGCACTGGACGATGGAGGTTGGTTTGCAGCCGTCGACTTACACGATGCGTATTTTCATATAATGATCCACCCGGCACACAGACGCTTTCTCCGTTTTATGGTTGGCAAAGATCATTTCCAATACAAGGTCCTGCCGTTCAGCCTCTCCTCGGCCCCCAGAGTCTTTACCAAAACCCTGGCAGTGGTGTCAGCCTACCTGCACAGACAGGGAGTATTTATATTTCCATATCTGGACTACTGCCTACTGAAAGGGGCCTCGAAGGCAGAGGTACTACGCATGATACGCGTAACAGCAAACACGTTTTCTTCGCTGGGCCTGGTCATCAACCTCGCGAAGTCAAAGACCGACCCCACACAAGACATAGAGTTCATAGGGGCACGTATAAACTCTATTACAGCAAGGGTCTATCTACCCGACGCCTGCTTTCACGCCATCGGTTTCCTGGTGCAAGTCATTACATACAGCCCCACGGTGCCGGTCTTAATGTGCTTGCAGCTGCTAGGCCACGTGGCAGCGGCAGCGTTCATGGTACAGAACGCCAGATTGCATATGTGCAGCCTGCAACATTGGCTGGCGAGCGTCTACAAGCCGGCGTCCCACACTGTCCACAGGGTGGTGTCACCCACGATAGAGGTGCGCAGATCCCTGCAATGGTGGGTAAACCCCAAGAATATGCTAACAGGGGTACACTTTCACCAACCACAAATCTCTATTTTTCTTACTACCGACGCTTCCCACATAGGGTGGGGAGCACACATCAGCGACAAGGTAACACAAGGACTGTGGTCCCCTACGGAACAGTCACTGCATATAAATACACTGGAGCTCAGAGCAGTGTCAACGCCTGCAAACACTTTCGAGACCACATACAAGGCAAAGTAGTCGGGATCAATACAGACAATACCTCCACCATGTTTTATATAAATCGACAAGGAGGAGCTTGATCCCATGCCCTATGTGCAGAAGCAGTCCGGCTGTGGAACTGGTGCATCGCCAACAATATAACGTTGAAGGCCTCGTACTTACCAGGCGCTCACAATGTGAAGGCAGACCAGCTGAGCAGGCGCTTTGCACTCATGCACGAATGGCAGATCCGCTCCGATCTGCTACGACTGATCTTTCATACATGGGGGTTTCCCCAGATAGACCTGTTTGCCACCCAGCACAACAAGAAGTGCCCCCCATACTGCTCCAGGGCAGGACTGGGGCGGTGGTCCTTGGGGGACGCATTCGCGATTTCGTGGAAGGGCCCCCTGCTTTATGTGTTTCCCCCCACAGTGCTCATCCACAAGGTCTTGCAGAAAGCCAGGGGGGAGAGAGCCCGCATGATCCTAGTAGTCCCAACGTGGGATCGACAGCAATGGTTCCCCTTGCTTCTGCGCATGTCGGACCGCCCACCGCTTCCCCTTCCGGCGGCGCTGGACCTGCTCACACAGGCCCAGGGATCCATAGTGCATCCACACCCTCAAGGCCTGCGCCTACAAGCATGGTTAATCCATGGCTCAGCTCACTAGAGAGTACATGTACGGAGGGAGTACAACAAGTCCTGGAGAGTAGCAGAAGGACCTCCACCAGGAAGACTTACAAGCAGAAATGGACTCGATTCACTGCATGGTGTTCTGTCAAGCAGTTAGCTCCCCTTGATGTGCCTGTACCCGTAATACTAGAATACTTACTGGACCTCAAAAGAGGCGGGCTCTCCCTATCCTCGCTGAAGGTCCACTTCGCCGCTATATCGGCTTTTCGGCATGAAGAGGAAGGGCCCACGGTGTTTGCCCATCCTATTGTTACCAGGTTCCTGAAGGGGCTGGTAAACCTGTACCCCCCTCGGAAACTGCTTCCACCATCGTGGAACTTGGACCTAGTGCTCAGCGCGCTAACGGGCCCACCCTTTGAACCCTTAGCCACAGTTCCCCTGCGTCTCCTTACGATAAAAACAACCTTCCTCCTTGCAATCACGTCAGCTCGCAGGGTGAGCGAGCTTGCAGCAGTCATGGCAATGCCACCCTGCACAGTATTCTCAAAGGAGGCGGTAACCTTATGGCTGCACCCAGCCTTTGTTCCGAAAGTTTCTTCAGAGTTCCAACTTAACGAACCTATAGTTTTACCCTCGTTTTACCTGAAGCCTCACAGCTCCGGCAAGGAGGCACGCCTACATCTCCTGGACATGAGGAGGACGTTGGCCTTCTACATAGACAGAACTAAGTCCTTCCGAAAAACGGACAGACTCCTAGTCTCTCTCACTCCCAGGTCAAAAGGAGAGGGTGTCTCCTCACCGAGAATCTCGAAGCACATTGTGTCCTGTATAAAAATGTGCTACAAACTTCGAAAGACTCCTTTACTGGCCCCGCCTAGGGCTCACTCTACCAGGGCGGTGGTGGCATCAACAGCCTTTTTCAAGGGCATCGCGTTAAAAGACATCTGTAGAGCGGTGACCTGGTCTTCCTATGACACCTTCGCCAAGCATTATGCCCTACACCAGGTATTCCAAGAGGATACCCGCCTCTTGACAGCGGTCCTTTCGGGGGCAAGCTGCACATAAACTGATTACCCACCTCCTTACTTGGGTTACTGCTGGGTAGTCACCTATCGTGGAGCACCCACGGGGATACGAGGAAGAAAGAGAAGTTACTCACCGTAGTAACGATGGTTCTTCGAGATGTGTCCCCGTGGGTGCTCCACCACCCGCCCATCCTCCCCGCTTCAGATCTCTGTTTGGTGTTTTTCAGGAGCATCCGAGGCGGTTGGTCAAGGAACTGGCGGGGACCAGATCGCGCACGTGGCCGGGGGCGCGCAAGGGAGCGGCGCGCGCCGGCACATGCGCGGTCTGGTAGAAACTGCTGGAAAGTTTCCGATCTGTGGCGCCGGGGCGAGCCCGACACCTATTGTGGAGCACCCACGGGGACACATCTCGAAGAACCATCGTTACTATGGTGAGTAACTTCTCTTTCTTGTTCGAGTGGTCCCCGTGGGTGCTCCACAGTAGGTGTCGGGCTCGCCCCCGTGCCGCAGATCAGAAAATTTCCAGCAGTCTCCGTCGGGTCGCATGCGCGCCAATCCTTCGCGCGCTTTCGGTCACGTGCGCGATCTGGTCCCCGCCAGTTCCTTCTCAACCGCCAACGGCTGCAGACGGAATCCGCTCTGGCTCCAATGCCTGAGACAGAGAAAACTGTGTTTATTACTGTTAATGGTTATTAGTTGATAGTTTGTTTAACACTGTTGAAGCTGTTCTGTTAGATGCATATATAGTAATTAAAAAAAAAAAAAAGAAAAAGAGAGGGGAAGAAAAGGGGGAGAAGAGAGGACAGAGGCAGCCGCCTTAGGTGGTCCGCTATCCTAAGGGCCGCGAACGCTATCTGTTCCACAACTGATTAGCTGCTAAGTGCCCTATTAACGTTCAAAGACTTAAACGCCTGGGCAGAGATGTCTTCGCCGGGGTTTAAGAAATGTGAGTCATGGTGCGAGGCCATGCCTGCCTCAGATGGGCACAGCAAGTGCATTCGTTGCCTCGGGGAGACCCACGTTCCACAAAAGTGTCCTCACTGCTCTAAGCTTACAGCCAGAGCCAGAAAGGACAGGGAAATGAGGCTGAAGATGATTTTATTTGATAAGGCCCTCCAACCTGAACCGTCAGAGAAGCCCCATGAAGAGGGGCCGTCAGGGTTGCACAAGAGGAAGGCAGCTTCCCTAACCTCCTCTGTGCAAAAGAAAAAGAAGCTCTCCCCAGCTTGATCCTTGCTGGTAACATCCGCGAGCAGGACGAGCGGAGCACAGGGCCCTGACCCGCTGGCTGCTCATAGCGGGAAGATGGCAGCACACATAGCTGTGCACGGGCTCCAACCATTAAGCAGTTGGCACCGAGGGCTCCGCAGGCGCCGGAATCGGCAGCACCGACGGCACTAGAGCAAGGGTACCCAGCACGGGATCCAACGGTGCTGGAGGAAGCTACCCGCACATCACCGTGCATAGCGTCACCGAGCACGGCACCGACAATGGTGCCGAGGTCCCCAGCACTGGAGGGGGTGGCACCTGCTCCTCAAGGACGGAGGAAAGCAAAAGCCAAAACCCGGCACCGTAGCCCATCTCCGGACGTCATTGCATTGCCATTATCGCCTAGCTCCCCCACCCACCCCCTGAGATACACAAATCACACCAGTCAGCAACTCCAGCAGCCTGCTTCAGACCTCCATCCCCGTTTCTTCAACCACCATCCCCCTGGCTTAGGCAGCCTTCACCAATCTCCAGTACGGATCCCGATGAATACTATCACAGAACATCTCCGCCATTGTCAACGTGATCACGGAGGTAACACTCGTCTAGGCACCATGTGTGCACATTCCAATCGTGGTCCAGATCTCCATCACCGGGCCTTTGCCCCTGTTGTCATGGCCGTCCTTACCATCCTGAACACCGGTACAGGGTGTCCAGACCCGGGGTAGATCCCCACCCGCAGCTCACCAACACCCCTTCATACAGTCTCACTCTGTGAGAGGAACACAGCTTTCCCAGGTGGAAATTGGTCCAGAGGCCCTGGACCTTCCTTCAGAACCCTTAAAAGAGCAAGCATATGAACAAATTCAGGAACCAGAGGAATTAGAGGAGGTATATCATAGCGACGCCTCTTCATCCTCCCCAGATGAGGCGGTTGTCCCCTGGGGTATCTCCCCCCCCGGACGACCTTAAGCAATTCCAAGAGCTCTTCAAGAGGGTAGCACACACACAGGACATTCAAATAGCAGAGGTGCAGGAGAAACATCATAAACTCCTAAAAGATTTGAGACCCCCGGCTTCATCCAAGATCGCCATCCCACTAGATGAAGTGATTATGGAACCAGCCACCAACATATGGCAGACTGCGGCCTCCATCCCACCTACAAATAAGAATAGTAACAGAGAGGAAGCCGTGCTAGTCTATACACTGTCAAAACAGAAAGCAGTCAGGTAGCACTTTAAAGACTCGCAAAATAGTTTATTAGGTGAGCTTTCATGGGACAGACCCACTTTTTCAGACTATAGCTGGTCTGGCTATGGTCTGAAGAATGGGTCTGTCCCACGACAGCTCACCTAATAAACTATTTTGCTAGTCTTTAAAGTGCGACTTGACTGCTTTTTTCTACAAATAAGAGGGCGGATAAGAAATACTTTGTTCCAGCCAAGGGCATGGAATTCCTGTTTAGCCACCCCCAGCCAAATTCCTTGGTGGTTGAATCATCACAGCATAGATCCAAGATACCCCAGTATAAATCAGGAGGATCAGATAAAGATGCGCGGAAATTAGACCTGTTCGGCAGGAAGGTCTACTCCTCCTCTACCGTATTACTGAGAATGGCAAACTATGTGGCACACCTGTCAAACCACAACTTCAACAATTACTCCAGACTTACCTCGGTCATGGATTTCCTTCCAGAGGACAAGAAACCGGTGCTGAAGGCGATCGTCCAGGAGGGCTACGCGGCCTCACGAACAGGAGTTCAGATTGCCCTGGATGTGGTGGACACGGCAGCACGCTCCACAGCCACAGCAGTGGTAATGCGTAGGGAATCGTGGCTCCAGACGTCCGGTATTCCCAGAGATCTGCAAACAAAAATCATAGATCTTCTGTTTGATAAACAAAAGTTATTCGCAGATTCAACTACACTCCGACACTCCAGCAAGGACTCAAGAGCCACACTTAGGACCCTAGGCGTATATACCCCCCCCCACCGTACAGGAGGAAGAAGTTTTACCCCCAACAAAGGCGCTACGCTTATCAACCACAGCGTGCACAATATCAACGGGGCTATGACCAAGGGCGCCACCAACAGCAGCAACCATATAGGGCCCCCAGACGACGTCCCCAGCAGGGTCGCGCACCCTCTGGGCAAGCCCTGAGAGAGCAAGTTTGACGGGTATGTCGAGGACTGCAATATCAAGACCATCTCTCAATGCTAATCTCAGCACATGTTCCACCATCAGCTCAAACCGTTCTATTCTCAATGGCAGAACATCACGACAGACAAATGGGTACTGGAAATAATAGCCACGGGGTACACAATCCCCTTCCAATCACTACCGCTACCGAAACCTCCCACCCAGTCCTTCCTCAAGGACCCCTCTCAAGAGACAAGGTTAAAACAGGAGGTAGACCATCCCATGTTTAGAGGGGCGGTGGAGAGAGTACCAGAACAATTCCAAGGGAAAGGTTTCTACTCACGATACTTCCTAACAGAGAAGAAGACAGGAAGCTGGAGGCCAATCCTGGACTTACGAGCCCTCAACCGACACGTGCGCAAACAGCATTTCAGGATGACTACAATTGCCTCCATAATCACGGCACTGGGCGATGGAGACTGGTTTGCAGCCCTCGACTTACAAGATGTGTACTTTCATATAAGAATCCACCTGGCACACAGACATTATCTCCGCTTCAAAGTAGGCAGGGAGCATTTTCAATACGGAGTTCTTCTGTTCAGTCTCTCTTCGGTGCCCAGAGTTTTTACCAAAACGCTGGCGGTAGTATCAGCTTACCTACACAGGCAGGGTGTGTTCATTTTTCCGTACCTGGACGACTGCCTACTGAAAGGGGTCTCAAAGGCAGAGGTCCTACGCATGATACACATCACTACAAACACATTCGCCTCGCTGGGCCTAGTTATCAACCTCTTGAAATCAAAGATCGAGCCCACGCAAAATATAGAGTTCATAGGGGCACGCATAGACTCTATTACATCAAGAGTGTACCTGCCTGATGCCCATTTCCGTACCATCAAATCCTTGGTACAAGTAATGACATACAGCCCCACAGTGGCAATCCTAACATGTCTACAACTGTTGGGGCACATGGCGACCACCATGTTTGTGGTACAAAATGCCAGGCTACATATGCGAAGCCTGCAGCATTGGTTGGCGAGCGTTTACAGACCAATAGTCATACCATCCACAGGGCAGTATCGACCACAATGGAGGTGCGAAGATCGCTGGCATGGTGGGCAGATCCCAAGAACTTGCTAGTAGGGGTGCCCTTCCACCAACCACAAATTGCGATTTTTCTTAAAACGCGTGCATCCCACATAGAATGGGGAGTGCACATCGGCAACAAAGTAACTCAGGGGCTATGGTCCCCCGTGGGAAAGACATTGCACATAAACATACTAGAACTCAGAGCAGTGTTCAATGCGTTCACACTCTTTCGAAAATACCTGCACGGCAAAGTAGTCGGGATCAATACCGACAACACCTCCACAATGTTTTATATCAATCGACAAAGAGGGGCCAGATCCCGTGCGCTATGTGCGGAGGCAGTCTGGTTGTGGAACTGGTGCATTGTCAACAGTAGAACGCTAAAAGCCTCATACTTACCCAGTGCCTGCAACGTGAAGGGGACCAATTAAGCAGATGCTTTGCGCTCACGCACGAGTGGCAGATCCGTTCCGATCTGCTCCGACAAGTATTTCACAAATGGGTGTTTCGCCAAATTGATTTGTTTGCCACTCACAACAAGAAATGCCCCCAGTACTGCTCCAGAGCAGGCATAGGTCAGGGATCCTTGGGGGATGCCTTCATGGTTCCATGGAAGGGCCCTCTACTCTATGCGTTCCCTCCCACAACACTCATCCACAAGGCTCTAGAGAAAGCCAGAAGGGAGAGAGCACACATAATACTTATAGTCCCAACCTGGGACCGACAGCAATGGTTTCCTCTGCTTCTGTGCATGTCATGCCGCCCGCCACTCCCGCTACTGGTAGTACTGCACCTTCTCATGCAGGCTTAGGGGTCCATAGTGCACCCACATCCTCAAGGACTCCACCTACAGGCGTGGCTAATCCATGGCTCAGCACCTGAGAGGGCACATGTTTTACTCCCTCCGAACAAGTCTTGGAGTGCAGTCGAAGGACTTCCACCAGAAGGACTTATGCGCAGAAGTGGAAATGATTTATCTTCTGGTGCTCTTCCAAGCAGTTAGGTTCTCTGGACGTCCCTATAACTGTAATTCTAGAATACCTGCTGGAGCTAAAACGAGACGGACTCTCCCTATCCTCACTAAAGGTCCATCTCGCAGCTATATCAGCGTTTCAACACAAATAGGAAAGGCCAACCATATTTGCCTATCCTATTGTCACACGGTTTCTAAAGGGGCTGGCAAACCTGTACTCCCCTTGGAAACCACTATCACCGTCATGGAGTTTGGACTTGGTCCTCCACACGCTGTCGGGACCACCCTTT
The DNA here is from genome assembly GCF_033958435.1 of Carettochelys insculpta. Classification (NCBI taxonomy): domain Eukaryota; kingdom Metazoa; phylum Chordata; order Testudines; family Carettochelyidae; genus Carettochelys; species Carettochelys insculpta. The sequence continues at coordinate 44,941,031 of NC_134137.1, forward strand.
GAACCATTGGCCACGGTACCCCTCTGGTTACTTACCATGAAGACAACCTTCCTTCTCGCGATTACGTCAGCCCACAGGGTGAGCGAACTTGCAGCAATAATGGCAACGCCGCCCTGCACAGTATTCTCAAAGGAAGAGGTGATCTTACGATTACACCCAGCCTTCGTTCCAAAGGTTTCCTCAGAGTTCCACGTTAACGAACCAATAGTATTACCCTTGTTTTATCCTAAGCCTCACAACTCCAGCAAGGAGGCGCGGCTGCACCTACTAGATGTGAGGAGGGTGTTGGTCTTTTATATAGACAGAACTAAGCCCTTCTGGAAAACGGACAGACTCCTGGTGTGTCTCGCACGCAGGTCGAAAGGGAAAGGCCTATCCTCACAAAGAATTTCAAATCACATTGTATCCTGCATAAGACTGTGTTATGAGCTCTGTAAGACCCTTCTGCTAGTTCCGCCCAGGGCTCACTCTACCAGAGCGATGGCGGCATCGACGGCCTTCTTCAAAGGAGTAGCATTAAAAGACATCTGCAGAGCGGCGACTTGGTCATCTTACGACACCTTCGCCAAGCATTATGCCATGCACCGGGTGTTCGATGAGGATACACGCCTATCTACAGCAGTCCTTTCAAGGGCAAGCTGCACATAAATCGGGTACCCACCTCCATCTTTGGGGTCACTGCTGGGTAGTCACCTACTGTGGAACACCCACGGGGACCACTCGAAGAAGAAAGAGAAGTTACTGACTTGTGTATTAACGATGGTTCTTTGAGATGTGTCGCCATGGGTGCTCCACTACCCATCCATTCCTCCCCAATTCGGAGCTCCGTTTGGTGTTTTTCAGGAGCATCCGGGGTGGTTGGCAGGGACCGGATCGTGCACGTGACTGAAGGCACGCGAAGGACCGGCGCGCATGGGCACATGCGCGACCCGATGGAGACTGCTGGAAATTTTCCGATCTGCGATGCCGGGGCAAGCCCGACACCTGCTGTGGAGCACCCATGGGGACACATCTCAAAGAACCATCATTACTACACAAGTGAGTAACTTCTCTTTGTAGTTAGAGTTAGCAGTTTTTCTTTGTTTCTACAAAATTCTCCAAGCTTTTCTACCCTTGTGGGGTTTTTTTGTTGTTGGGTTTTTTTTAAGTTCATCATTGTTAAACCTCTGTATCACTCTTCTCCCCATGCTGGGCTCCCCTGAATTCAAACGCTGTCTCTCCTGCAGGGATGTTACACCCACCTATATTGTCCTGAATTAAGTGTTTAGGGGAGGCACAACAAACTCAGAAATGCCCCCGTTGTTTCAGTCTCACTGCTAAGGCTTGTTGGGACAGAGCCATCAGGCTGAAGACCTTCATCTAGGAGAGGTCCTTGCAGCTGCTATCCTGTAAGCCACAGATTGATCCTAAGTTGGGACCTGATGCTAGAGGTATCAACAATAAATGTTCCTCTACCCCCTTCGAGAAGCCGACTGCAAAAACCCATGCTGTCATTGGCACGAGACATGGCACCAAAGAACTCTGTGCTGGTTCACTACTCCACTTAAACATAGCACCAGATTTGGCACTGAGGAAATCACCTTGCCCTCCTGTGCTCATTTAGTGCTGGACATGGCACTGAGCCATCTTGCTGGCTTGCTCTATTGCATCGGTGCACGTGGCACCGAGGAGGTCCTTACCTACTCGACGTCCCATGTTCGTTCAGCATCGGCTGTAGTACCATCAGTTTCTTCATGGCACAGATCTCCTTCTCTGCTGCCTTCTCCTTGTTCTTCGCACCATTTCATTCTCTCCCAGGGACTTGGTGCCAGATCACCTCCTCCAAGTGAGGAAGGCTTGGTCCAGTACAGCACCTTTTCTTCTCAGCATTCAAGCCCCATGCATTCCATACAGCATTGGGATGAGGTTCCTGTCATTCTTTCCTTCCCGCCTCCACCTCCTCCCTGGTTCTCCCATCCCTATCCATATCCACCACTGCACTATTCTGGTCGATGTGCTTCATGGGAGTCCTGCTGTTCCAGGAAACAACACCACATGGTGCACTCCACTACATCCAGGGATCCCCCCTGCCTTCCCTCAGCCCACTACATCAGCCACAAACCCCCCAACACATGGGCTTGGAAGACTCTTTGAGAAGATGAGGACAGATCCCCAGTATGCAATTTCTCTTCTTCCCCGGGTGATGCTGTCATCTTCATCGTGCCTCCTCCAAATGACAGCAAAATATTTCAAGAACTCTTCAAAAGAGTTGTTTTAGCTCAGGACAAGGACCTCCCAGGAGGTTCAGGAAAAGCAGTACAGTCTGCTGCATACTCTTCAGCCACATAACTCCTCCAGGAGCCTATGGACAATGCCACCAGGGACCCCATGGACATCATCTGGCAGTGCTGGCTTCCATCGCTCCCACAAATAAATAAGCTGACAAAAATACTTTATCTTCTCGGGGGGTATGGACTTGCTTTTTGTAAACCCACCTCTGAGCTCGCTTGTGGTGGATGCTGTATGGCATAGATCGAAGCAGCCTACATTTAAATTTATGCCCCATGATAAAAAGATGGACATCATGTGGAGGAAAGCATACTCTTTGGTACACTTCTCTGAGTGGTGAACCATGCTGCTACACTTGCTGATTTACAACCATTCCAACTATTCCAAGTTGCAGGAGTTTGTCCAGTACCTCCCTGAACTACAGCAGCCTCTCCTCCTTAATGTCGTCCAGGAGGGACATGTTGTTTCACGTATGGTGCTTCAGTCAGCCATGGACGTGGCCAACACTGCAGCCAGGGTCACTACTTCTGCCATCGTGTGAAGAACCTCATGGCTTCAGTCTTTCGATGTCCCCAGGCAGCTTCAGAAAAGGTCTAGGATCTTCTGTTTGACAAAACCAATCTGCTTGCAGAAAATCTAATGAGCTCCTTCACTGTATGCAGGATTCCCAGGCGACTTTGAGGGGTATATATTCCCCTCCCTTTAAGCAGGCAAGGAATTCCACATATCACAAACCCAGGGAGCGAGCAGTACAGGCAGCAACAGTCCTTTAATTACAGGCAGAAACACTGGCCTCAAAAGCACAATCCACAACTGCATCAACAACATCAGGCCTCCGTGCTCAACCATCTGCCTCAAAACTGCAGTTTTGAGATTTTGTTCGAGATTCCAGAAGATCTTCCCACTCCAGTTTTATTATCTGCAGGTCACCCACAGTTCCACTATGGCCTCCGCTCTTTCTTCCACCAGTAAGCCAGCATAACATCAGACAAATAGGTGTTGGAACTCATCACCCAGGGATAGTTGATCCCTTATACGTCACTTCCTCCTACCTGCCCTCCTACTCCATCCCTCTTCACACAACATTATGCTCTTTCGCTTCTTTGCAAGTGGGATAGGCAACTCTGTCAACTGTGGTCGTGACAGGGCTCCAAACCTGTCTTCATGGATTATTACTTTATAGTCACCCAGAGTGGAGCACCCACAGGGACACTACTCGAAAAAGAGGAAGTTACTCACCTTGCGCAGTAAAGATGGCTTTTCAAGATGTGTGTCCCCATGGGCAGTCGACTGCCCTCCCTCCTTCCCCTGCTTTGGAGCCCCTTGCTTTACTAGCATGGGTAGAAAGGAAATGGAGGGGTCTGCCGCATGCATGCCAAAAGCACAAGGAGGTGCTACGGTGCATGCATAGCACAGGAAACTACTGCTAATAATGAATCTCTGATAGCTGATGTGAGGACGTGCCAACTCCCAGAGTGGAGCACCCACAGGGACACACATCTCGCAGAATCATCGTTCCTGCATGAGATGAGTAAATTCTTCTTATCCCAAACACTTGTTGGTTTCCTACTTTGTAAAAGTAAAGTCTTAAAAAAACATTTTACAGACTGACTCTCCTGTCTGTTTGCCTTTAGGGAAAGGCTGTTAAGAAGGTAGGTGTGAGGAAGCTAAGTGCTATCTCATGTTTCTTCAGTTTTCTGAGATCACTTCAGAGTGAGGTTCTGGCCTGACTGCAGCACAGAGAATATTGCCAGCTTAGTTGGTGATTGATCTAGTGATATGCAGAGGTTGATGATGTTTATAATGGGTCTCTAAGACCAATGGAAAGCTACAGCTCTTAAAGAATGGATTTTTTCTTCTAAGTGGCTTTAGATGCATGAAATATTTTATACCAGTTCTTCAGCTGTGATGCTGGCTTTTTGTACACCTCCAGATGGAATTCAAGGTGTCTCTTTTAATCTGAAAGCCCCAGATAGCTTGATATCTGGTTACCTGAGCTAGTGTCTCTTTTTGCCATATCTGCTGATTCCATTGGAACACAACTTGTATTCCCAGTATTTTTTGGGAACTGGATACAGGGTATTCGATGTAGATAGCCCTCTACTCTTGCCTTTATTTTCTCATTTCATCTGCTAGAATCCAAGTTTGACCGTTTAAGATATGATACATTCTCTCCAGTCTCAGGTCTTTGCTTCAGGGCAAGACAGATCTGCCTTTTTTTTTATTTTTTGAAGGGGGAGTTATTTAAACATATTACTTTATCTGATTCCTTTCTTACAAAACCCCTGATATAAGCATTGTTGTAGGTGGGAATTATGTTTATTATAAGGTACATGTCTGTGATTAGTTGCATCAACTGATCAGTGACTTGGGGAGGGAGGGGTGTACATCAGCTTTATATGTACATGTAAGGAGAAAGCCTAAATAGCTCCTGGATATTAAGTGCAGTAGATTGAAGAATATGGGAAACAAGACTGAAGATCAACAGAGGTTAAGCAAATGTATTACAACAAGAGCAAGAGTGGGAAATTATGAATATGAGGGAAAAGTCCTGTAAAGCCAGTGGAGGAGAATGAATGTCAAGTCTGTGGAGAGAATGTATCTAAAGTGTAAAGACTTATCTATTATTCATTCTACAAGGAAAGCTTTAAATAATATTAAAAACCCATGTTATCATTTAAGCAATATAACTTTAATGAAACATATTTTAAGTAAGAAATATATGAATTTGTAGAAAACACTTTCTACAATGATGTGTGTATTTTTATATTTTGTAGACTCTTGGTGTTCAGTCTTCAACCAATGGCCAGTTTGTTTCTCCAAGTGACATTCAGCTGAAATGCAATTATTGCAAAAATTCCTTTTGTTCAAAGCCAGAAATACTGGAATGGGAGGTAAGTTCCTTGATAATAGTGAAGCAGAAGTAGAGAGTGGATACTTGTGCTTGCCAAATAGGTTGCCTGCAAAGGGTTCTTTAAACCTATATGTTATTTAAGTGTGTGTTTTTAATAGTGGGGAAGACTTTAAAAGTTTGAAAAACTTTTCTTTTTAATATTTTAATTGGGAAAAATTGGGTATTAGGTTAAACCTATAACTAAGAGATTCTTCTTCGAGTGTCCCCGTGGGTGCTCCACATTAGGTGTCGGGCTCGCCCGGCGCCGCAGATCGGATCTTCCAAGCAGTTTCTGCCGGACCGCGCATGCGCCGGTGCGCGCCGCTCCCCCGCGCGCTCCCGGCCATGTGCGCGATCCGGTCCCCGCCAGTTCCTCTTAACCGCCGTCGGCTGCAGACGGAATCCAACTAGGCTAAGGCCAAGTAGTGTATTCAATGGCTTTATCTGTTTTTTCTTAAAGTTTTTTCAGGCACTTAGGCTACTATAAGCTAGCCGTTTGTTATTTTGTAAAAAAAAAAAAAAAAAAAAAAAAAAACAACAACGAACAAGCTAGGAGAGGGACAGCTCAGCCAGTCCCAGTAACAAGCGCCGGAGGCCAGGAGCTAGGGCTATCAGCCCTCCGGCTAAGGCAGACCATCGGACGGGGAAAACGGCACAAAGAAGGTGCTAAGTACCCACTTAAAAACACAAAGACTCACCAACAATATCCTCTTCAGGCTTTAAAAAAAAAAAAAAAAAAAAAAATGCTGCTTCTTGACAAGGCCCTCCAGCCAGAAGTGCCGGAGCGGCCGCAGCAGGAGGGACCCTCCGGGGCCCTTAAAAGGAAAGCTGCCTCCCTCACTCCATCAGCGCAGAAACGGAGGAAAGTATCTCCAGCCCGATCCCTGCCGGCAGCAACAGCGAGCGGGACGGGAGGAGCAAGCAGCCCCCAGCCGCAGCAACAGCTGATCGGCGGCGGCACGGAGAGCCACGTGGAAGCGGCTCAGCCTCCAATACTCAGCCAGCCGCCCCGCACCGCAGGCAGGGCGGCGGCTAAGCAAACGCCGGTACTGGCGGCACCGCAGGCAGCGGCACCGACCCCCGGGGAACCGGCGGTGCAGAGCACGCAGGCACGCAGCCTGCCGGCACCGGAGGACACCGCACATGCGGCATCGCCCTCGAGCGTGCCGAGCTCGGTGCAGACGGGGCCGGAATCCCCTGTATGCTCCCCAGCCCGATCCCTGCCGGCAGCAACAGCGAGCGGGACGGGAGGAGCGAGCAGCCCCCAGCCGCAGCAACAGCTGATCAGCGGCGGCACGGAGAGCCACGTGGAAGCAGCTCAGCCTCCGATAATCAGCCAGCCGCCCCGCACCGCAGGCAGGGCGGCGGCTAAACAAGCGCTGGTACCAGCGGCACCGCAGGCAGCGGCACCGACCCCTGGGGAACCGGCGGTGCAGAGCGCGCAGGCACGTAGCCTGCCGGCACTGGAGGACACCGCACGTGCGGCACCGCCCTTGAGCGTGCCGAGCTCGGTGCGGACGCCGGAATGCCCTGTATGCCCCCCAGCCCGATCCCTGCCGGCAGCAACAACGAGCGGGACGGGAGGAGCGAGCAGCCCCCAGCCGCAGCAACAGCTGATCGGCGGGGGCACGGAGAGCCACGTGCAAGCGGCTCACCCTTCGATAATCAGCCAGCCGCCCCGCACCGCAGGCAGGGCGGCGGCTAAACAAGCGCCGGTACCACCGACCCCTGGAAAACCGGCGGTGCAGAGCGCGCAGGCACGCAGCCTGCCGGCACCGAAGGACACCGCACATGCGGCACCGACTTCGAGTGTGCCAAGCTCGGTGCGGACGTGGCCGGGATCCCCTGTATGTCAGGGGCGGAGTTACCTCCTCAAGGGAGGGGGAAGACTGCACACAAGAGGAGGCATTGCAGCCCCTCTCCGCACAGGGCTGTGTAGTTGCTTTCTCACAGCCCTCCGCTATGTTGCAGACTCCAACTAGAAGGCAGGGGTCCCCCCCCTCCTTGGCCTACCCAGAGCCCCCTTCTCCATTTCTGCAACCAGCCTCACCCTGGCTGGGACCACCTCCACCCTTCCTGGGATTTGAACCGCTGGACTATTAGGCAAAGTCGCTCTCTCCAGGGTCTCGACGGTCTCCCTCCCCCAGACGCAAAGGGTATGCACCAAGGGAGTGGTCTAGGTCACCTTCCCAAGACCAGTGCTTATACTGCCGTGGTCGCCCCTACCACGCAGGGCATAGACACCATCGGCAATCTACTAGGGAAAGATCCCTACGAACGATCTCGTACCCCCAAGGGCAATTGTGGCCGGGGACAGAGACTTAAGCATCTCAGGGGGGACTGGTTATGGAACCCCGAGATTTTTCCTCGCACACCTCTAGTGAGAGGGTGTACCATCATCAGCAGGAACCGGAAGGGTCCAGAAAGACGTACCCCAGCGGTTCCTCGCTTTCCTCCCCGGATGAGGCTACGGCCCCGGGGGGCGTCCATCCTCCGGACGATCTCAAACAGTTCCAAGAGCTGTTTTACGAGGGTGGCCTTCACGCAAGGCTTCCAGACAGCAAAGGTGCAAGAGCAACACCATAAGCTCCTCAAAAATCTGAGACCTCCGGCCTCCTCCAAAATAGCAATACCGCTGATGACGCAATCTTGGAGCCTGCCACTATGATATGGCAGACTCCTGCGACTATTCCGCCTGTCCACAAAAGAGCGAAAAAAAAAAAAAAAAATACTTCGTGCCCACGAAGGGCATGGAGTTCCTGTTCAGCCACCCACAACCAAATTCTTTGGTGGCGGAGTCGTCGCAACGTGGGGGAATAAACAAACATGCCAAAAAGCTAGAGCTGTTGGGCAGAAAGGTCTACTCCTCCTCCACGCTACTGTTGCCAATGGCAAATTACGCAGCGCATCTAGCGAACCATAATTTCAACAACCACATTAGGTTGACCTCCCTCATGGACTCGCTTCCAGAGGGCACGAAACCAGTGCTCAAGGCCATCATCCGACCATTTTATAACCAGTGGCAAAGGATCACCACAGACACATGGGTGCTGGAGATCATAGCCACGGGGTACGCCATCCCCTCCCAGTTGCTCCCACCGCCATGACCTCCACCCGGGGCCCCACCTCCAGGAGACCTCCCATGTAGCGAGGCTCAAGCAGGAGGTAGACCATCTCATGCTCGTAGGGGCAGTGGAAAGAGTGCCGGAGCAACTGCAAGGGAGAGGGTTCTACTCGAGGTACTTCCTCACGGGGAGGTCCATCTTAGATTTTCGAGGCCTCACCGGTACCTGCGCAAGCAACGTTTTCGGATGATCACAAACGCCTCCATCCTTACGGCACTAGACGATGGAGATTGGTTCGCAGCCCTCGACTTACAAGGTCCTACCGTTTGGGCTCTCCTCAGCCCCCAGAGTCTTCACCAAGACCTTGGCAGTGGTGTCAGCCTACCTGCACAGACAGGGGGTATTTATATTCCAGTATCTGAATGACTGCCTACTCAAAGGGGCCTCAAAGGAGGAGGTACTACGCATAATATGTGTCACAGCAGGCACGTTCTCTTCGCTCGGCCTGCTTATCAATCTGACAAAATCAAAGACAGACCCCACACAGGACATAGAGTTCGTAGGGGCACGCATAAATTCTATTACAGCGAGGGCGTATCTACCAGAGACTCGCTTTCGGGCCATCGGCTCCCTCGCGCAAGGCTTCACCTTCAGCCCTATGGTGCCGGTTCTGACGTGCTTACAGCCGCTGGGCCACATGGCAGCAGCAACGTTTCGTACAACAGAACGCCAGGTTACACATGCGCAGCATGCAGCATTGGCTGGCGAGCGTATACAAACCGGCAGCACACACTGTTCACAGGATGGCGTCGCCCACAACGGAGGTGCGCAAATCCCTGCAACGGTGGGTAAACCCAGAGAACCTGCTAACAAGGGTACCCTTCCACCAACCACACGTATTGGTTTTTCTTACTACAGATGCCCCCCTCATAGGGTGGGGAGCACACATGGGCGAAGAGGTGACGCAAGGGCTGTGGTCCTCTATGGAGCAGTCACTGCACACAAATATACTGGAGCTCAAAGCAGTGTTCAACGCCTGCAGACACTTTCGAGACCAACTGAAAGGCAAGGTAGTCGGGATCAGTACAGACGATACCTCCACCATGTTTTATATAAATCGGCAAGGAGGAGCTCGGTCCCGTGCCTTATGTGTAGAAGCAGTCCGGTTGTGGAACTGCTGCATCGCCAACAATGTAACCTTGAAAGCCTCGTACTTACCAGGCGCTCGCAATGTGAAGGCAGACCAGCTGAGCAGGCGTTTCGCACTCACGCACAAGTGGCAGATCCGTCCCGATCTGCTGCAACCGATTTTTCCACGCATGGGGTTTTTCCCCAGATAGACCCTGTTTGCTACTCAGCACAACAAGAAGTGCCCACAATTCTGCTCCAGGGCAGGACTGGGACGGGGGTCCCTGAGGGATGCCTTCGCGATCTCATGGAGGGGCCCCCTGCTTTACGCTTTCCCTCCCACAGTGCTCATCCACAAAGTGTTGCAGAAAGCCAGGAGGGAAGGAACCTGAATGATCCCGATAGTCCCAACGTGGGATCGACAGCAATGGTTCCCCCTATTCCTGCGCATGTCGGACCGGCCACTGAGGTCCCCTCCGGTGGCGCGGGATCTGCTCACGCAAGCCCAGGGGTCCATAGTGCATCCGCACCCCCAAAGCCTGCGACTACAAACGTGGTTAATCCATGGCTCAGCTCCCTAGAGAGCACATGTACGGAGGAAGTGCAGCAAGTCCTAGAAAGTAGCAGGAGGACTTCCACCAGGAAGACCTTCAAGCAGAAATGGACTCGCTTTACGGCATGGTGTTCTACCAAACAGCTAGCCCCCTTTCGGTGCCTATGGCTGTGATATTAGAGTATTTACTGGACCTCAAGAGAGGAGGACTCTCGCTATCCTCGTTTCAGGTCCACCTGGCCGCCATTTTGGTGTTCAGACACGAAGAGGAAGGGCACACGGTGTTCGCCCATCCCATGGTTACCAGGTTCTTCAAAGGGCTGGTAAGCCTATACCCCCCTCAGAAACCGCTTCCACCTCTGTGGAACTCGGACCTGGTGCTTAATGCGAAAAGGGGACCACCGTTTGAGCCTTTGGCCACGGTTTCCCTCCGCCTCCTTATGATGAAGACGACCTTTCTTCTCGCAATCACGTCAGCTCGCAGGGTGAGCGAGCTTGAGGCAGTTATGGCAACGCCGCCCTGCGCTGTTTTTCCAAGGAGGCGGTAACCATACGGCTGCATCCAGCCTTTGTTCCTAAAGTTTCTTTCTGAGTTTCATACTAACGAACCTATTGTTTACCCTTGTTTATCCAAAGCCTCATAACTCTAACAAAGAGGTGCGCCTACACCTCCTGGACGTGAGCAGGCGCTAGCTTTCTATATGGACAGGACCAAGTCCTTCCGGAGAACGGATAGGCTCCTAGTCTCTATCGCTCCCAAATCAAAAGGAGAATGTCTCTCTTCGCAGAGAATCTCTAAGCACATCGTATCTTGCATAAAAATGTGCTACAAACTCAAAAAGACTCCTTTACTGGCCACGCCCAGGGCTCATTCCACTAGGGCGGTGGCAGCATCAACAGTCTTTTTTCAAGGGCGTTGCGCTAAAAGACATTTGCAGAGTGGCGACCTGGTCATCCTGTGACACCTTCGCCAAACATTACGCCCTTCACAGGGTATTCCAAGAGGATACCCGTCTCTTGGCAGCGGTCCTCTCGGGGACAAGCTGCACATAATCCGATTACCCACCTCCTATCTTGGGTTACTGCTGGGTAGTCACCTAATGTGGAGCACCCACGGGGACACTCGAAGAAGAAAGAAAGGTTACTCACCGTAGTAACGGTGGTTCTTCGAGATGTGTCCCCGTGGGTGCTCCACTACCCGCCCATCCTCCCCGCTCCGGATCTCTGTTTAGTGTTTTGCAGGAGCATCCGAGGCGGTTGGTCAAGGAACTGGCGGGGACCGGATCGCGCACATGGCCGGGAGCGCGCGGGGGAGCGGCGCGCACCGGCGCATGCGCGGTCCGGCAGAAACTGCTTGGAAGATCCGATCTGCGGCGCCGGGCGAGCCCGACACCTAATGTGGAGCACCCACGGGGACACATCTCGAAGAACCACCGTTACTACGGTGAGTAACCTTTCTGTGTGCATCCATGTGCATGTACTTCAATATCATGTATACATTTAAAAAACTGAAGGATCTAGAGTTTATAGTAAAAAAGTAACTTTCTAGCCTCACCTCAGTAGTCGAAGTTGAAGTCTGCTGATTCTTCAAATAGTTGCAGATGTGCCTGTGCTGGAGCGTTTTACTTAATATTACCAATTGGGTGATGTATGCTCCTTTTTGCCCCTTGTTGTTTCTCCAAGGGTTTGGTGGTGGCTTTGATGGTGCATCCCTAAACTTTCTCAGTGCCCTCTCACTACCCATATCCTGAGTTAGCACGTTCTATGTGATATTTACCTTATGTATTGTCTGAGAGTTTTCTTTCTTTCTTTATGTAGTCACAGTCAGTGGTAAACCTTAGTACTAGATTAGTTACATAATTGGAACCACCTTCTCAAAATTTCAAGTGCTGTCTCTCACGTGAAATAGCCATCTGCCATAGTAGTCCCCATTTTCAGTGTGTATTGTGTCTGGGATAGGGGCAAATTAAGGAGAAGTACTACATCTTCAAATCTTCCATTAGTTTTAGGCGAGTAGCCAAATTGGCTGTCCTGTGAAAGTCAGCATGACAGTCATCAACTTCCATACCAATTTCCAGCCCACTTAGGGGCAAATTATCCCTCTTTTATAGTGTTTAGGAAATAACCACAGTTACATGGATTCTAAGCGTGGTGGGACTGGGTTCTTTGAATTCTTGTTCTTGTCCATTTCCATGTTAGGTGTGTGTGCTCACCATATGCACTGTTGCCAGAAGTGTGTCCCTCAGCAATAATCCATAGAGGACCGGCACTGGTGCCCTTTGGGGTACCCTTTATATGGCCTGGTGTGGGGTGCCACCAAATCCCCCGATTTTCAGTTCCTTCTTGCTTACCCTGTTTAAGGTTCATGGAATGGTTGGTGCTCTTTGTCAGATGAAGGTTAAACACTAGCAAGAAGTAGAACCTGTAATTTAGTGTTAGTATTTCAGTTTGCTGTTTTAAGGCTTTTAGAGGATGATCTGCTACTCCCTGCAAAGGCCCATGCATAGCAGTTGATTTCCCCCTTCAGAAAACTCGGGCCTCCACTCAAGTTGAGTGATGCAGCCCACCCTGCTCTTTACCTGAGCGTCCAAACACAGATGTGGGCCTCGGGATGGTATATGCCTAAAATCCTCCAGGCTGCTTAGGAGTTGCTAACACTTTCAGTGCTGCCTGCATTGGCCCTGGTGGTACCCAGGTCTTGGGGAAAACTGGTCTTTGTCATCTTACTGCTTGACCTCACCTCAGCGACACCACTCCCCATTGTGAGGGATGTCCTGCCACTGCTTGTCCACCTGGAGTCGTCATTCCTTGGAGCTAAGGAGGCAAACTCAGCAGTGTGCACTGTCAACACTGGATTATGGGTGCTGGCAGCAGGATATGAGGCATACCTTAATCTTGTGCAGACCCCCTAAGACAGTTGCTCCCTGGCAGGAACATCTGAACGGACAACTAGCATTGCTGGGAGCTCAATGGACTGGAGCCAAGGGTATCTGAGAAGGAGGATTGCATTATTTTAGGATATCCCTCTGGCGTCTGGCTTGTAACACTTCCAGGTTGAGGCAGTTAATCGTAGGGAATGTGTGGGAAACTGGGGCTTTGCCCAGAGAACAAAGACTCAGAGGCTGGATCTTTTTGGACACAAAGTTTATTACTTTTTCCTGTATAGGGTTGAGAGTGGCCAACCACCAGTCCCTCTTTGGCTACTACAACTTCAGTATGTGGCAAAGCATTGTCAAGTTTGAGAGCTCCTTCCTGGAAGGTTCCCAGAAAAAATTCTGAGCTCTCCTTGATGAGGGTATGGCTGCAGCCATGAGCCGTGTCTACACGTGCACGCTACTTCGAAGTAGCGGCACTAACTTCGAAATAGCGCCCGTCACGGCTACACGTGTTGGGCGCTATTTCGATGTTAACATCAACGTTAGGTGGCGAGACATCGAAGTCGCTAACCCCATGAGGGGATGGGAATAGCGCCCTACTTCGACGTTCAACGTCGAAGTAGGGAACGTGTAGTCGTTGCGCATCCCGCAACATCGAAATTGCAGGGTCCTCCATGGCGGCCATCAGCTGAGGGGTTGAGAGACGCTCTCTCTCCAGCCCCTGCGGAGATCTATGGTCACCGTGTGCAGCAGCCCTTAGCCCAGGGCTTCTGGCTGCTGCTGCTGCAGCTGGGGGTCCGTGCTGCATGCACAGGGTCTGCAACCAGTTGTCGGCTCTCTGGATCTTGTGCTGTTTAGTCCAAGTGTGCCTGGGAGGGGCCCTTTAAGGGAGCGGCTTGCTGTTGAGTCCACCCTGTGACCCTGTCTGCAGCTGTGCCTGGCACCCTTATTTCGATGTGTGCTACTTTGACGTGTAGACGTTCCCTCGCAGCGCCTATTTCGATGTGGTGCTGCGCAACGTCGATGTTGAACATCGACGTTGCCAGCCCTGGAGGACGTGTAGATGTTATTCATCGAAATAGGCTACTTGGATGTAGGCTTCACGTGTAGACGTAGCTATGGTGTCCCTTCAAATGACGTCTGATGCAACAAACTCTGTTGCCCATACCATAGCATCCGTCATCTCCATGTGGCAAACTTTCTGCCTGGTCCTCTCTGGTTTGTCCCCCAAGGTACCGTAGTTAATACAGGACCTCCCATTTGACAGCCTGGTTGTGTTTGCAGAACAGACAGACAGCAAGCTGCATGGTTCGGAGGACTCCTGAACTACCCTATAAACCCTGGGGCTTTTTGTCCCAGGACCGGCACCTAAGCAGTTCAAACTACAGCTGGTTGAGGGACAAAGTAGATAGTCCTGGCCTAACCAACTGCACAGAAAGGCCAAGGGGTTTAGACTCCACCTTAGCCATCTGCCCCTTCCCCGCACTCAGTTGAGCTTTATTCATCAAATAAGGACCAAGAATTCATTTTGAAAGTGCAGCTGAGGGTGACCTTCCAGACTGTTTCCTGCATCCAATTTACCCATTTTTTCCAACTTTCCTTTTTCTTCTGTGCCTGGACTGCTGTAACCTTGGGCTGCTGGGTCTTCAACATGATGTCTCAAGACTACACCTCCAATTTCTTTCCAACCCCCTGTTCCTCTCAGGAATGCGGCTCAGGAAAGTCTCCTTGTTCAGGAGGTTCAGGGGGCACTGCAACTGGATGTGGCAGAGGATACTTCACTCCCATGCAAATATGGTGTTCTATTCCTGGTACTTTTTTTTTAATCCCAAATGCCAAGGGTGGTTTACACCCCTCTCTTGATCTGTAAGATTTCAACATGCAATTAAAGAAAACTAAAGTTTTTCATCGTCTCCCTGGCCTCTATTATTCCTTCCCTGGGTCTGGGAGGCTGAAGAGTACATACTTTTATATAGCAGTTCTTCCAGGCCACAGACCCTTCCTCCATTTCCAATGAGGTCTGCCCACTAGCAGTTTGAGGTCATCCCATTTGGCCTGGCTACAGCACACAGGGTTTTTACTAGGTGCATAGCAGTGGCTTATTTTAGGCACTGGGATATCCAGATCTACCCTTACCTTGAAAACTAATTGGTCAAAGGCAGCTCCAAGGAGCAGGTCCATCAAGAAGCCACTGTTTTGCAAGCTACGTGCTGCTTCCTTGGAACTACTGGTCAATGACAAAATGTGTGAATAGTTCCACTAAGGATAGAATTCTTTGGAGGAGTGCTTGACTTGACCCATACAAGGATTTTCTTGTCTTTTAGACAATTTTAGCTCATTGAGCTCATTATGTCATTATCTGCATTCCATCTGACAACAGCCAGGCATGTGCCTATTTCTGCTGGGCCACATGGCTGCGCAAACATTTATGGTCTGCCATGCCAGGCGCCACATGCAACCCCAACGTTCACCATAAATGGTTCACTGAGGATGTGTGAACAGGGGGCTATGTTGTGGCTCTAAGATGTCTTGGAGAGGGATGCATGCCAGGAAGGTCTGAGCTCTAGTTGAGTGGACACTATACAAATCCGAATACGTAACCCCTTTTTTATACTTTATTTTGTGTTTAGAACAAAGTATACCAGTTTTGTAGCAGAACTTGTTCTGATGATTATAAGAAACTCCACTGCATAGTTACATACTGTGAATACTGCCAAGAGGAAAAAACACTGCATGAAATGGTGAATTTCTCTGGTATCAAAAGACCATTCTGTAGCGAAGGTATGTATTTTTCTTTCTTACAATACTGATTTATTTTTATTGTCTGTTTACCTTTGATTTATGATGAGATTTCACATTTTATATATATAAATAAAATACTTCCATACTAATTTATTCATTAGTATTTGACCTGGGACAAGGTCCTTCTCCTTCTGGCCTCTCTTTCTCCGAAGGTGAGGTCAGTTTGGTTTACTAACTATAAATAAGAATTTAATCATAATCTGTTCTCTAAATGTGGTTGAAATCAAGCTACCCTGTTATTCTCACTTTCGAAAAAAGAAAAACACAAGGTAGGTGAAGTAGTATCTTTGATTGGACCAACTTCTATGGGTGGAAGGTACAAGCTGTTGAGCTTCAGAGAACTCTTCCTTTTCTTCTCTCGGAACCTCAAGCTTGTACCTTCCAGCAACAGAGGTTGATCAAGTGAAAGATACGTTACCTACCTTTCTTATCCTGAGACAAATATGGTTACAACAACCTTGCAAAATAAAAAGAAAAGTCACCAGGAAATTATATTGACATAGAGTATGGAGGGGGAGAGGGGAGTGGCACTGCCTTGGAAAGGTGAGCCAGAATTTGTTCATTTGATGATGTCCAGTTATAACTGTGAAGTCAGTTATTTTATTTTCGCAATCAGCCTAAAGACAACTGAAGTATAGTACCACCCCATGCTGGGGACTGGACATGTCTATCAAATTAAGTAATTAAATCTGTGTAGACATTTTCCTACCTACTGAGTATGCTGTCGCAGAATGCCACAATTGATGAGATTACACATTGAATGGATTTGGAATGCTGTCGCACCTCCTACTGAGCACTAGGATATCAAAAGACACACAGAACTACATTTCTGTCTGGAGTCATACTTATAGTGCTTCAGTATGCCTCAGGGACATAAACGAGATAGTTAAGCTTTAGAGCCATGTTGGTCTTTTGATGCAGTAAGCAGATGTAACCTAATTTTGGAAACTGCCCAGAAGTGTCTGCTTCCAAGTATTGGATAGGTAGCCAAGTTAGTCTGTATCTCCAAAAACAACAAGAAGTCCTGTGGCACCTTATAGACTAACAGATATTTTGGAACATAAGCTTTTGTGGGCAAAGACCTGCTTTGTCAGATGCATGAGTGGGGGTTCCAGAGGAGGGTTCAAATCTGTAGGTTCATGAAAAGGAGGGAGTCCTAGTCAAGAGGAGGGCCAAAGTTGGTTGATTAGGTCAATTCAGTCATGGAGGATGTGGCCCACTCTGACCCCTTGTCAAATCTGGCCCTCTGCTTGACTGGGACTCCCTCTTTTTCATGAGCCTATAAATCTGGACCCTCCTCTGGAACCCCCACTCATGCGTCTGACAAAGTGGGTCTTTGCCCATGAAAGGTTATGCTCCAAAATATCTGTTGTTGTCTCCAAGTAGAGCAGGTAGTAGGATCCAGTTTTCAGTTAAAGCTCTTTTACTCTATAAATCTTTAAACCAAACAAAAAAAATCCACCTTTGTTCTTTTTTCCGCTCCATTTAATTGCTCATACTGGTAATGCTGGGGCACCTGAGACTGGTATGTGAACATGAAGTAGCATCTCCTAGTTAAGTCCATGCGGTACGCTTGGCCTATTTGGAGGACAAAGGCGATCCAGATCCAGAGGTACTGGGAGCAATTTCATCATCTTCCCCTGATGAGGCAGTTTCCCCATCTTCTTCTTTGTCTCAATTTGATGCATTCAGGCACTATCAGGAACTCCTGCACAGGTGGTATCCAAGCTGCAGGTGTAACTTGAAATTCAGGAGCTCAAATATAGATTATGGGACATTTTACAGCCCTCAGGTGCTAGTCGAGTGCCCACCTGATCTGTGTCCCGTCTTCCATTGAAAGTTACATTTCTGTTCTCCATAATAGCTGCCAGAAAAGTTAGCAAGTTTGAAACATGGGGAGTGGGAAACGCACTTGAAATAAGCAGGAACACTTGAAAATAAGGGAAGCATCATTGGACTGTGGAGGGATCCTGCCTGAAAAATCCATCCAGTAAGACTTCAAGAGAAGATGTGATAAGAGAGAGAGAGATCAATCCCTTTGCTTTGTTTTCTTAACTTGTTAAATTAGTTTGTATTTTACCTTTTATTTCTTTTTAACCAACTCACCTTTTTTTTTTTTTTAATGCCTCATTACTTATAAACACTTAGGTTATGTGTACACTACACTGATCTGTTGAGAGAAGTTACTGTCGGATGAGATCTTCCAGCAAAACCTCTGTCAACAGATCATGTCCACACACAAAAGCTGATCGAAAGAGCAATCTGCTCTGTTGATAGATAGCAGCCAGACTGCCCAGTCATTGGGTCAACGGAAGGGCCGACTGGAAGTGCAGCAAACATGGCCGCCCGGGGAACTGGAAACCCTGTCCATCGACAAAAGGGTCACTGGAGTGTCTACATGGCTTTTTTGTCAACAGGAAATTGTCAGCGAAGGCGTTATTCCTGAACATAGAGAGGCACAATGCTGTCTTTGTTGAAAGTCCGTTGACAAAGCACGTTTTGCATGTAGCTGCTCTGTGGGTTTTTCCGACAAAACTAGGGTGCAGACTTTAAGGCTATGTCTATCTTTTGGTGGTTAATAAACTTGTTTTATTGTTTGTTACAACCAGTGTTTTTGATTGATGGGGTTGGGAAACTTTATTTGAGATAACAGAATTGTGCATGTTATTTTCTATTCATAAAATGGTTGACTTCTTATGAGCTTGTATTGTCCAGAAAGAAAAAGCTAGGCAATACAGGATGCATGTTTCTGGGAAAGTTTGGGAAAGTGTGGGATGTACTGGTGTCACTCTGCAATGTAATTCAGAAGTGGCTGGCTAAGTACAGGGACAGTATAGCTGGGAATAATTTACATGCTAAAAGCTATGTGTGAATAGGTAGGGAGTGGTTGCTCTTGCAGTGAAACAATGTAAAAGGTTCCGTGGATTGCAGAATTCTGGGGACACTGTTGTTCAGTAGCCCAGGTTTCACTCTGGATGATGATCCAATGTTCCAGCATCCAACATGTTTTATAAATAGAACAGGAATATCCAGGTAAAATAATGAGAACTTCAGAAGTCCTGTTCGCTCCTGAAGAACAAAAAGGTCAGTTTAACTTTGGTGAAGTTAAGTACAGCTACTGCTGCTCAGTTGAGGGTGTGTCTACACTGCACTATAAATGCGCATTTTTTGGATTTAGGATTGTTGCTCTCAGTATTTCCCAACCCATGTGGGAGTGTTCACGCTGCTGCTTAAACCTGGGTTTACAGTTGTTCAGCCTAGGTTTACAGCCTTGTAATACATCCATACTCTGCTACTGAGATGTTCTGACATGGGTCTGCAGCTTTTTTGGTGTCCACATTGCAAAATGACAGGGCTTGGACCCAAATTACAGTGGGAGATAGGCCCTGACCCACCCTTCCCGTTTTCATAGGGACCTGGGTCCTAAGTGCTGGCTGAACAGAGTCAGACTGGTGTGTATGTGGACAGAAGCTGGCCTGGGACTCAAACCTGAGTCAGAGCTCAGGTTTAGTGTGCAATGTAGACATACCCTGGGAATTACTATAAGAAGAATTGAGCTGAATAAGCTGTGAAGATGGTGATTGGCCACAAAGGACAGGCAAGTAATTTGTTCTTGGATATAATCCCAATGCAAATCATTTTACAGGAATCTAGTTCAGTGCAAGTCTTCTGACATGAGGTGTGTGTATGTGGGGGTTAAGAAGGAATCAAAAAATAAATTTTAATATGCTTTTATTAATTGAGAGTTTGGAGGCATGAACTGCTGTTGCCTTGGATAGTCACAAAGATATGGACACATTTCTAGCTTCCTCGAAGAAATTAAACAGATACTGATGTTATGAAAGTCGTCTGAGCAAAGTCAACAGAGGGTAAACACTTAGTGGAATTAATGCAAGGCTGCTGATCTACGGGTTTCAAAGCAATTGCTGTCAAGAAACATACTTTAGCTGTTATACACTTGATTAGCCACAGAACAACTTGACTGGCTGTGCTGTTTACTTCCATCCCACGATGTTGTGTGTCGCAGCCGCTGCCGAGACGCCGAATGTGGCAAGCAACCGCGAGATGAGGGTGCTGCGAGAGCCGACCAAAAATGCCAAGCTGTATCAGACCTAGGCTCTAACAATGGCTCTAGGTCTGTGGTGTAACGACCCCTGGTGGGTTTCCCTCTTTTAATAAAAACAGTTTGCTTTAAAGATGAGACACAGAGATGCCTGATTGAATTAAAAGGACCCCAGGGCAATTTAGCACGGTGGTCGGATTAAAAGAACCACAGGTGTCAGCAGTAGCTAATAAAGTTCCTTAGAGGGCGTCCCCTGGTGTTAGGTCACTGCAGTTCCCTGTATGACCCAGAGAAAATGGAGGCTAAGAGTAATTAATTGTTGCAAAAAACAAAGTGGAAGTTTATTATAAGTGTTCACCAAAAAACCCTTTTGGTTATAGTTAATCCAGTTAATTACATCTACTTACATAAAAGATGAATACAAGTGCCATTCCCATGCCTTCTGACAGACTGCCCGAAGAAGCACCAAAGAATATACACTAGTGTGCCCCTGTGCGGGAGACACTGCTCTATATGACCGACAGGGTGTTGTTTAAACTGGACAACAATCCCTGCTGTCAGTTAAGTCCACTGAGGGCACTACTCCCCAGGGACCCAAAAATAGGACAGTATAATACTGTGTTCAAGTATAATACGCTTGGGGGCCCTGCTACCCCCTGCGTTTACCTAAAGGGGGTGTGGAGCTGCTGCTTCCTAGCACCCCTTAGTTATAAGTGTTCGGCTCAGGGGTTGCTAATCCCTGACACCAATAATAACTTATAACGAATTTGTAAGTATATATAATTGTACAAAGTTAACAGCAATAAAAGGTCTTTAAGAGACACTAAACAATAAACTTATAATAATAATACTATACCTAATACTTAACGATAACAACAGTAATAATTAACAATAATAAACAGTAATATCAGTAACTGTGAATAGGAGTAAAGAGAAAGAGAGTCAATATTGAAAGGATACAGCAGCAGGAGCGGCCTTTCTTTTGTAGCCTCAGCTCACAGCTGCTTAGTTGATGAGTTGTCCAGTCCGGTAAAGAAGTCTCTTTGCAGCGAGGGCCGGTCCTGGTCCAGTCAGCCCCTTCTGGGGAGCGGTGTCAGGTGATGTGGTACATTGCCGTCACTGCTGGGCTTCGCCACGATGTTATAGCTGCGAGCTGCAGGCGATGCCTGGTGCAGCAATCCAGGTCCCCTCAGTGCCGCTTGTCTGTCCGGTGGCATGCTTTCCCTCAGGGTAGTGCGAAGTGATTTTTCATCTGCTTCATCCCGAGGGGCTACTGAAAGGGGCTGGTCCAAGTCATAAGACAAGGCCTTCCCCAAGGGCCCCATCTGTGGTGAGCAACCTTCTTTTATACACCCAGCTCATGAATTATTCATGAGTCTGGGGGCTGGGTGTGGACCTGACAGGGAACTACCCCTGACAGGTCCGGAGACTTCGGATTTTTCCAGAAGTCTTTTCCTGCCGAAAGTTACCCCCTCAGATTAAATGGATGGCTATGTATTGATTTTAAGTTAAAATCACTTTCTGAAGAAATTTCCGAAGTAAAACTTTGTGTTTTGTTAATGTATCGGGCATGACCTGTCACCAAGGAGACCTTGCAGTACACCAGAGGCTGGGGGCCTCTCAACACCCTGCCAGGGGCTTTTCTGACAGGATTTCTTGACATTGTGGAGGGCAGCATCTTTGTTCTCATCATTTGTTTGGAATCTTACTTATTTTTTGGGGCCCTGGAATAGTGATCCTAGCAGCATGAAGGGGTATCTCTCTACTTTTCATTCCAAAACCTTATTTTGATCAAGAGAGATTTGGAAAAATAGGGTCTGTCCCTGGGTGAGAATATGAAACCTTCCATCCAGATGAGGTTGTCCTCAGACCTGAATTGGTATTTGTGTCGTAGCTTTTTCATGAGTGTGGTGTGGATGTGTCTGTTCAAATCCCATGCACTCCAGGAATGTTGAATGGCAATCTATTGCGTAAATTGAACAATAGAAGGGTCAAGAAAATCTGGCTACCAATGACTGGTGACAGTTAAAGTGACTTTATAGTGCCATTTTGCATTCAAGGGAAAATGAGTTTTAAAACCTCAGTAACAAGTGGAATAGTAACAGAGAGTAAGCCGTGCTAGTCCATACACTATCAAAACAAAAAGCAGTCAAGTAGCACTTTAAAGACTAGCAAAATAGTTTATTAGGTGAGCTTTATTGTGAAGCCTGAAGCAAAAGAAGCACACCTAATTGTAGGTATTCCTGTGCTTTCCAACAGATAAGTGACTGCATTGAAGACAGAATGAACAAATCTAAGGAAATGTGCAGAATTGTAACTTAGCCTTCAGTACAAGCCTTCAGTACATGTTTTCTGAACTGCATTGAGAACACCTTGCCATAAGCACAAGCTGTGACTCGGTAACTTCTTTCCATATGGACCCTCAGAGCTGTGTTGTCATAGCTTCAGAGGGGTAACCTTGTTAGTCTGGTAGCTTCACAAATAACAAGCAGTCCTGTAGCGCATTAGAGGCTAACATATTTATTAGGTTGTGCATTTTTATGGGTAAGTCCCAACTTCTTCAGTTGGTTGGAGTAGATAAATAGTTTTTAGGATTTATATGGGAGGGAGAGGATTACCTGTCACTAGTACAGCCAGTTGAAGTAAATTGAGTAGCATGTGTCCCATTTGTGCAAATACTAAAGGTGGAGAAATTGTCTGTGTCATACATAAGGTAGTTGAGATCTCTGTTAAGGCCTAGGTTGAATACATCAAATTTGCAAGTGAATCCCAGTTCAGATGTCTCCCTCTGTAATCTTGTGGTAAAATTCTTTTGTGGAAGAATGACTGCTTTTCCCTATGGGCTTATGTATGTTCAAATGTCTGATGTCGGATTTGTGTTAGTGCACAGCAAGGTGGGCAGTGAACATGCAGCATGCTGGACTGTCAGAAACTGACAATATCAATTCTGTTGCTGTGTCTCTGAAGTTCTGTAGGACATGGTAAGAGGATACATGTAGTTAGTTAATATGTGGCAGGCCTGGCTTGCTGCATGCTAAGTAGCTTTGTAGATAAGCCGAGAATCTTCATTTGACTAATCTCTGTTTCATTTAGAAATGGTCCTCACTGCTGTTAACATCACACAGTTACATATCTTAACAATCTTGAAGAAGGAAAGCTGTATTCTTATCTGGGAATTTTCTTTTTAAGACACTTCATGTCTGACTTATTCTGAAAGGGCAAAGCTAGATGAGGTTAAAATAATTATCTCAAATTTGACAGAAGGCTTTGTTTCATATGATGATGCCGTTAAGTTTTTGAGTCTGTACCACTTAGCTGTTGTCTCTAGGTAGGATTTCTGAACAAGGTGTGGCTTCTCTCTGATTCCTATTTCTTTGTAGGGTCAAAGGATTTGAATAGGA
This sequence comes from Carettochelys insculpta, assembly GCF_033958435.1. Classification (NCBI taxonomy): domain Eukaryota; kingdom Metazoa; phylum Chordata; order Testudines; family Carettochelyidae; genus Carettochelys; species Carettochelys insculpta. The sequence continues at coordinate 44,964,080 of NC_134137.1, forward strand.
AAAAGACTTCTAAGATTGTTGAATGTTCGAGGTTTAAGCATCAGAATTCTCATGAAGTAATACTTTGCCCCCTCCCACCTTCAATATCATTAAGATATAAAGATTGTGCAAATAAGAGCTCAACATGAATGTTTCTGTAGTTTCTTCAGCCAAACAGTATCCAGCTTAACTTCAACAATATTGTGGTGTTGTTTTTTTCAAAGCAAACAGGAGTTTAAAACAGCATAAACTTTTCTCAGAAAACTAAGGGGCTTTGACATAGAATGTCTGCTGGCTGCACATCCATTGAATAAAATACTTAAATTTTTGCCCTTGTTTCTAACCGCAGCCCAGATTTAACCATAATATTCAGATTTTATATTTCCCAATAGGGTAGACCCTCAAGTTTTAGCACAATGCATAATGAAATGTCTTGAATTGTAACTCTACAGACTCTTGTCTTTCATATAAGAAATCTTCGATTATGTATATTCCTGTCGCTTGATTTACAAACATAATTTGTTCGATTAAAAACTGTTCATAAGGTAAAAATTCATAAATCAATAATGGAGCTGCCAGCAGAGCACAAGCTATATATATTACATTGCTTGGACAAAGGTTGGTTCTTCATTATAGTGAAAATAGTGTTTGTAAATTGAAAAATAGGTATACATTTACATGGTTCATTCTAGTGAAAAGTCGTAAAGCACAAATGTTGTAAATCAAGGGATAGGTGTATTAAATAGTGGAAAGTCCCTAAATCTCTATTTTAATTACACATGGAGAATGTCAGCAGTTTATGGAAAGATCAGTGGCTCATTACAAAATTTTTGCACTCTTCTTTATGCTGGAATAGTTTTTTGTCAGTTAACTTTATTAAAAATACCTTCACTTATATGATATGATATAACAAATGGTTCATACTGTTTTTTTTGTTTGTTCTGATTTTTTTGTTTGACCACTAGATGGAGAACTGTACTGAGGAAAAGTTCGTACGCTCTCTCTCTCTCTCGCTCTCTCCTTTTTTTTTTTTTTTAAATTAAATGCATGTTGTTTTTCATCTTTGACTATAAAAATGTAAATTACAGGGAGGAAGACATCTGACTAACTCCTGTATATTACTGCCTTGTCTTTTACATCTCATTACAGTCAGTCTTCAGAAAATGTTCAAAATTTTTTTTTCCATTTTGTTTCAATTACTTTTTCCTGGTTTATGTTTCCTGTGGCCACCACAAAAAGATGTCCCTCAGTTTTTTACTTGCAATAATTTACCTTTTAAAAGAAGATAAATGCCATGCAGAATCCTTGGTGGCATGCAGAAAACTGCTTGTGGAGTAGTAACAGAGAGGTAGCTGTGTTAGTCTGTACTTCAACAAAACAAAACAGCAGAAATGTAGCACTTAGACTAACAAAATGATATATTTGGTGATGAGCTTTTGTGCGACAGACCCACTTCATCAGATCAATCTCATTTCCAATACAGACTGACATTTATAAATACAGAGGACCAAAAAAAAAAAAGGCAATAAAAACTGACAAATCAAATACATAAGAGGGGCATGTGGGATGTTACTTGTCCTGCCTGAGATAATTACAGTCATCAAAGGAAGGGAAACAGTCCTTGTAACGTGTGAGGTAATTGATGTCTCTGCTCATACCAAGTGTTAATGTGTTGAATTCGAATAAGAAATCCAACTCACAAATTTCTCACTCTAATCTGTTTTTAAATTCTTTCTGCTCCAGTACACAACTTATCAGGTCTTTAACATAATGGCCCACAGTACTGAGGTGTTCACTGACCGGCTTATGTGTACTGAGTTTCTTGATGCCTGTTCTGTCCCCATTTATTCTTTGGTGAAGGTTTTGCCCAGTCTGTCCAATGTACATAGTATTAGGGCATTGTTGGCACATAATAGCATATATAATGTTGCTGGACGTGCATGAGAATGTGCCTTTGATGTTGTAACTAACATGGTTAGGTCCAGTGATGGTATCCCCAGAATAAATATGTGGACAAAGTTGGCAGTGGGGTTTGTTGCAAGGAAAAGTTCCAGGATTAGTATTAATGTGGTGTAGCCTGTGGTTGCTGCTGAGAATCTTTCTCACGTTAGGAGGTTGTCTATTGGAAAGGACAGGCCTGCCGCCTAGGGCCTTGTGGAATGCAGCATCATGATCCAGAATAGGTTGTAGGTTTTTAATTATGCATTTCAGGGGGTTGAGTTGGGGGTTATACGTGGTGACATGTGACGTTCTGTTGTTGATCTTCTGGGGCCTTTATCTTGAAGTAGCTGGTTTATCGGTATTCGTCTGGCCCTCTTAATGTGTTTTTTTACTTCTCCCGATGGGTAATTAAGTTTTATGAATGCTTGGAAGGGTCTTATAGTTTTCAGTCTCTATCAGTAGGATCAAAGCAGATGCTGTTGTGTCTAAGGGATTGATTATAAATGATGCATCATGTGGTGTGTGCTTGATGGAAGCTGGAGGCATGCAGGTAAGTGTAGCAGTCAATGGGTTTCCGGTAGAGAATGGTGTTGATGTGGCTGTCAGTGATTTGTACTGTGATATCCAGGAAATGTATTTCTCATGTTGAGTAGTCAAGGTTGAGATTGATGGTAGGATGCAGGTTGTTAAAATCTCTGTGGAATTCTTCCAGAGTTTCTTTACCATGGGTCCAAATGATAAAGATGTCATCGATGTATCACAGGTAAAGGGGGGTAACAGGACGAGAGCTAAGGAACCATTATTCTAAGTCAGCCATAAAAATGTTAGTTTACTGTGTGGCCATGTGAGTGCCCATAGCAATGCTGGTAATCTGGAGGTATAAATTGTCCCCAGATTGGAAATAATTGTGGGTGAGAACAAAGTTACATAGGTCAGCCACCAGATTTTTTGTGGTAACGTCAGGGACAGTATTCCTGATAGCTTGTAGTCCATCTTCATGTGGAATATTGGTAAAGAGAGCCTCTACATCCAGGGTGGCAAGGATGGAATTGTCAGGAAGGTTTCGAATGTTTTGTAATTTCCTCAGGAAGTCAGTGGCATCTCGGAGATAGCTAGGAGTGCTGGTGGCGTAGGGTTTGAGGAGGGAGTCTACATAGCTGGACAGTCCAGTAGTAAGGGTGCCCATACCTGAAATGATAGGGTGTTCTGGGTTTCCAGGTTTGTGGATTTTAGGTAGTAAGTGGAATAATCCAGGTCGGGGCTCAGATGGTGTGTCTGAGTGAATTTGGTCCCAAGTAGAGGCAGGGAGTTCTTTCAGTAGATGGTGTTTTTTCTTTTGGAATTCTAAAGTGGGATCTGAGGAAAAAGGTTTGTAAAATGTGTTGGATAGTTGTCTAGCTGCCTCCTGTTCATAGTCTGACTTAATCATGATGATGAAAGCACCCTCTTTGTCAGCTGGCTTGATTACAATGACAGTTATTTTTGAGACTCTGGACAGCATAGTGTTCAGCACAGTTGAGATTGTATTTCATTTGCTGATATTTGTGTATAATTTCAGTCTGTGCATGGTTGTGGAAGCATTGTGTATAGGAATCTAGACTGTCATTACACCCTTTAGGGGGAGTCCACATAGAATTCTTCTTTTGGTGTTGGTAGCATGGAATCTAGCGAGTCAGACTGATACTCATTGGTGTGTTGGAAGTATTCCTTTAGACTGACACAACGAAAGAAGGAGTGTTAAGATGTATACTTTTATCAAACAAAATAAGATGTTGGCATTTTAATTTCCATAACAATTTTAAATCTGTTGCTGCTTTATTCTTTTTTAAATGTTGCAAGATATGTATGTAGTATGAAATATGTAGTATAGAAACAGGGAAATTCCTGTGTGTATGGTGCTTACCAAATAGCATGTCAAATTGGTGGCTTCTTTATATAATGAAAGACCCTATTATAATTCATAAAAAAGAAGGGTTAAGTTGCTCTAACCTTCTGGACATTTTGCATTGTAGTCTAGCATCTCCCATAATTCTGTGGTGCATAGTGTTGTTGCCTTCTCTTCAGTTATAGTGTCAGTTAAACTTTGCAGGGCAGCCCCTGTGCAGCAGTTAGTCATGGTTTGTTTTGATCCTGACCTGATTCCTTTGCCATTTAAGGCAAATACCTACTAGCCAAATCCCAGCTTATGACAGCAATTCCCCTTTACCCTTCCTTTCATGAGAAAGGGAAAGCTTTGACAAGGAAAGGAACCATTTAAGTTGGTACACAAATAACTGCAAAACACAGCAACTGAAAAATACCCTCAGAAATATTATCAGTATATGTTTGCTTAGCAAATGATATGACCATACCATCAAATAGGGATTTCTTGCCCAAAGACACAACTCCCTTTTGCTCAATTTTGAGGCTTTCTTAGTCACTGCCATAGCATCCTTTACCACTCTGTGGTTGCAAGAGCTACAGTGTTCTGACTGGATGACCTAAAGATCCTGAACAACAGGGACCATCCTAGCTTCATGTCAACACTTGACAAATTTAGCAACAACTTTTACTATAGATGCCTTCATAGACACATGAAGGTTCTCAGCCAGGGCCATGTCATCTGTCAGTGAATTTCCTGTGGATACACCCCTAAACCATTATGCCCATTCTAAACACGTCTAGTGCTTTTTCCAGATTCATAGGTCCCCTCACCAACTTGAAGGGAAGCTGGATAAGATGATGGCAGGCAGTACTTCCAAACTCAAACAGTCCCTTCCTTCTCCACAAATTACTGGAAGAAGGGGCTACATATCCAGCAGTAGTCACGCTCTTTTGTCAATGCTTATCTCAGAATTAACAGAGGAAGGATGACAGGCAAATGAGAGGAAAATCCCAGAACCATGGAAAACATACCAAAATCAGAGAGGATAGCCAAACTTCATGCTTCTTTAATCTTATTGTGATTGTGGAAAAACTATGCCTCTTGCCTAGTTTGAGTGTAGGAGGATATTTTATTTCTCAAAAAGTTCCCTTTCTACAATGGACAGGTATGTGAAAGTAGGAACAAATTTTGGATAATTCCCTGTAACTAAGGTCCGTGTACCCTCACTTTATCCAGTTACTCATTGGTAGCAAACATTTGAAGCACGGTCTGGGACTGAACAAGCTCTCACCTTCTGGATATAGAAGCAGTAGAACTCGTTCCTGCAGAGGAAAGAGTTATAGTCATCATTGAGAAACATACAAGGGACATCAGAGCTCTCTGTGTCTGAGATGGCACAAAATGAAGAAAAGGAGATTTCAGATGTAAATTCTAGCCTTGACAGTATCACCTCTGTCTCAAGGGGATTTCCTTGCCTCAGTGGATGTAGCAGATGCTTATCTCCACAGATGACTGTCACATATGGAGGTCTGCATACAGCATGACTCAGTACTGGTACAAATTACTGTCGTTTGGCCTTTTGTTGGCTTCCAAAATCTAGTAGTGATCTTAGCCAGAATCACCTGTATCAGTTCCTGGACGTGTACTAATTTAGCCCTTGATCAAATAAGCAGTTCTGTCAAGCACCTGTGTAACCTCACCAGATGAAGCACTTGCTTCATCGTAATTCTATTCAACCTTCAACCACAAATTGTACCCATTGTTGCAGAAGGTGGTTGCACATGCCTCTCAAAGAGGTCGAAGACACATATTAGGGCCTATTTGACATCCTAGAATCATAGAATACTAGAATTGGAAGGGTCCCTAAGAGGTCATCAAGTCCAGTTCCCTGCCCCCTCAACAGGACTAAGCACTGTCTAGACCATTCCCCCATAGGTGTCTCTGTAACCTGCTCTTAAAAATCTCTAGTGATGGAGATTCCACAACCTCCCTAGGTAATTTATTTGTGTTTAGCCACCTTGACATGAAGTTTTTCTTAATGTCTAACTTAAAGCTCCCTTGCTGCAGTTTAAGCCCATAAGCCCTTGTCCTATCCTCAAAGACCAACGAGGACAATTTTTCTCCCTCCTTGCAGCCCTCTTTGAGTTACTTGAAAACCACTATCATGTCCCCTCTAAGTCTTCTCTTTTCTAAACTAAACAAGCCCAGTTCTTTCAGTCTTCCTTCATAGCTTATGTTCTCTAGACCTTTAATCATTTTTATTGCTCTTCTGTGGACCTTCTCCAATTTCTTCACATCTTTCTTGAAATGACCAGAGACCAGAGGCCAGCTACTCCAGGATCGGCCCAAAAAAGCCAAGAACAGAACACCACTGGTCATCACCTACAGCCCCCAACTCAGACCACTGCAACGAATTATTAAAGACCTACAACCTATTCTTAATCATGATGCTACACTCCAGAAGGCCCTGGGTGACATGCCTGTTCTCTCCTACAGACAACCTCCCAACCTCATGAGGATCCTCACTAACAGCCACAGTCTATACCCCAGGAACACCAGTCCTGGAACCTTTCCCTGCAACAAAGCCCGCTGCCAGCTTTGTCCACGTATCTTCTCTGGAAATACCATCACTGGACCTAACGAGGTTACTCACAGAATCACGGGCACTTTCTCATGCTCCTCTACTAACATCATATATGTCATCATGTGCCAACAATGCCCAGATGCTTTGTATATTGGACAGACTTCTAACTCCCTTAGACAAAGGGTCAATGGGCACAAAACAGACATCAAAACACTCCAGATCCACAAACCAGTTACTCAACATTTTAATGGAATGGGCATTCTGTCAGTGACCTCAAGGTATGTGTGTTACTGAAGAGACATTATCGCACTGTTTTGGAAAGAGAAGTGGACGAGCCGACTTTTATATTCAAATTCGGAACATTAACACATGGTTTAAATCGTGATGGGAACTTTCTGAGTCACTATAGGGGCTCGTCTGCATACTTGGCTCAGTCTAATTCTTGACTTCCCCCCCACCCCTCCACTCTCTGATTTGCTCACCTTGATTGCCTTTTTCTGATTTGTCCTCCTTGCTTGCTGTTTTTGGTTCTCTGTGCTTTAAATATTGAGTCTGTTCTGGTCTGGCTGTGATCTGAAGAAGTGGGTCTGTCCCACGAAAGCTCACCTAATAAACTATTTTGCTAGTCTTTAAAGTGCTACTTGACTGCTTTTTGTTTTGATAGTGTATAGACTAGCACGGCTCCCTCTCTGTTAGTGTTCTTGAAATGTGGTGCCTATAGCCCTCTAGCCCCTGGAGGGTGCCACTTTTAGTACCTACCAGATTGGTGCGTTACACCTGCCTGTAGTGCCTCTACACAAAAAAAGCTGAGATAAAGTATATCATACTAGCTAAATGAGTTGCTTTCATATTCCTATATTTGGCGCTCCACTCCTTCATGGTACAAGTAGCACAAAGTCCAGGGCACAGTACTCCAAGACTGCACCAGCTGACAAGCTGCTCATTACTTCAGGCCTGCACTGCATTCCTTCTGTGCATTCGGTCCCCTCATATCCAAGTAATGTCTGACAATATGAATGCTGTTTCCTACATAAAAAAGCGGGGCGGGGGGGTGGGGGATGTGATTCTTCCCTGTGTCTAGAAACTATTGACCTCTGAAATTGGTGCATCAGTTATCAGTTACTCTCAATGCTGTATATCTACTGGGCATGTAGAATTCACTATCAGAAAGTCACAACACATAGTTTTCCAACAAACCACAAATGGGAAAGTTACAATTCTGTTCTTAACATCCTCTTAACCAGTGAGGAACGTTGCTAAGATGTCTGCTTCTCAAGAAAACAGGAAGCTTCTCCTCTATTGCCCCAGAATGGCTCTTGGCAGAGGCTTTAAGGGCAATAACCTTGTGTTGCTCTGGATGTGTATACCTTGACTCTCCTCCTGCTGTTACTAAAAGTGTTGCAGAGGATCAGTCATGAAAGAGCACAGATCATCCTCATTGTTTCCAATTGGCCAGGGCATTTTATGAGCATTTCATCCTGTCATCCCATTGATATCCAACTATTGTTAGGCCTGCTGACTCAACACAACCACATGATAAAGCATCCCAGCCCAGGGCCACTTGACCTCACAGTCTTGTATTTGAATGGACAATAGGCATAGCACGCTCCTTGCCAATAACCATTCAGTCCATCCTCAACTAGGGGAGAGAGAAAGGGTTACCTGTAACTGGAGGTTCCTTGAGATTTGTTGTCCCTATCTTTATTGCACATCTTGCATCCCCTCTACAGATCATGTGTAGATTTGTGGTTAGAGAAAGAACTGGAGAGGCATACCAAAAAAAAGCCACTGTGGCTTAACAACCAGGTAAAAGAAGTTGTAAAAGATAAAAAAGTGGAAGTTAAATCCCAGTGAGGAGAATAGAAAGGACAATAAACTCTGTCAAGTTAAATGTGAAAACATAGTAAGACAACCCAAAAAGGAGTTTGAAGAACAGCTAGCTAGTAACTCAAAAGTAATAGTAAAATGTTTTTAAGTACATCAGAAGCAGGAAACCTGCTAAACAACCAGATAAGGTAAGACCATTGCTGAGAAACTAAATGAATTCCTTGCTTTGGTCTCCACAGCTGTGGATGTTAGTGAGATTCCCAAACCTGAGCCATTCTTTTTAGGTATCACTTCTGAAGAAATGTCCAAGATTAAGGTGTCATTAGAGATAGTTTTGGAACAAATGGATAAACTTAATAGCAAATCACCAGGATCAGATGGTATTCACCCAAGCATTCTGAAAGAACTCAAATGTGAAATTGCAGAACTATTAACTGTGGTTTGTAATTTATCCTTTAAATTGGCTTCTGTACCTGTTTGCTGGAAGATAGCCAATGTGACGCCAATATTTAAAAAGAGCTCTAGAGGTGATCTGACGATCAAAAACCAATAAGTCTGACATCAGTACCAGGCAAATTAGTTGAAACTATAGTAAAGAATAAAATTGTCAAACACGTGGACAAACGTAATAGTCAACATAGTTTCTGTAAAGAGAAATCATGCTTTGCTAATCTATTAAAGTTCTTTTGAGGCAGTCAATAAGCCTCTGGACAAGGGGGAATGAGTGCATATAGTGTACTTAGATTTCCAGAAAGCCTTTGATGAGGTCACATACCAAAGGCTCTTAAGTAAAATAAATTGTCATGGGAAAACAGTCCTCTTTTCAGTCCTCTCATGGACTGAAAGCTGGTTAAAAGACAGGAGACGAAGGGTAGAACTAAATGGTAGGTTTTCTGAATGGAGACATGTTACTAGTGGGGTACCCTAAGGGTCTGTAATGGGACCAATCCTATGCAATCTATTTATAAATGATATTTCTTTATAAATGGTGTGGGAAAGGGAGTAAACAGTGAGGTGGCAAAATTTGCTGATACTAAACAGTTCAAACGATCTAAGAACAAAGCAGGTTGTGAAGTGCTTCAGAAGGATCTCACAAAACCTAGTGGTTGAGCAACAAAATGGCAAATGAATTTTAATGTTGATAAATGTAAAATAATGCACATTGGGAAAAAATAATCCCAATAATACATACAAAATAACCACTCGAGAGAGATCTTGGAGTCCAGATTCGTAACAATGGCAAGGTGAGTGAGGCAGAAACTTCAGGTGCACAGCTGAATGGGTGCAGAGGGGCAAAAGGCAATGCTGTGACACAGGTGAAGTTAAAACCCCATTGGAGGAGGCTGGGGCCAATTGTCACCTTCGTCTTGACTCCCAGATATGTGGTACAAGGCAAATTTAGGTCTCGGGAGTTTGCCCTGGTGCAGGGTTTGCAGCTCCAGCACCACAGGGAAGCTGCAGGGGGAAAGAGAGAGGTGTCCTGGCTGCTCTACCTCAGCACCCTCCCCCTCCTGTGAAACAGCTGATGGAGTCAGGAGGCAGTGGGTGGATGGTTAAGCTCTCGTGGTTACAGGCTGGCCAACCCCATGCTCCTCCTTCAACACAGACTTTTCTTAAATTCACACCCCTTCAGGCCCTTGACAGGGATGCCCCTTTCTCACACACATAAAAGGAAAAGTGTTCAGAACTTTGTACAGATTTATTCATTTACTTATTTATTTATTTACACAAATTTATTTCTAACCACCCATCAGTTCAGCTGAAGCTCCCTCCCTTGTCAGTCACACACCCCACAGTTCTACTCCAGTCCCGATCTGTTGCCTCTCCTCACCCCACATCCGTTTAACTTCAGTCCCCATCTGTCAGTGCCCTCACCTGCTCTTCCCTTTCCTCTTGCTCCTTCTAGATTCTACATGTAGGGGCAAGGTTCAGTGGGCCCTGCTTTGGTACTGGGAGTGTATCTCCACCTGCTCTTTGCCAGTTAGCATTACAAGTTTTGGTTGCACATATTCCTTGAGCTTTCATCACATGACAACTTTTAATTAAAGATTAATAATCTCTAATTCCTGGATGCTTCAAGGTAATACTGTCAGATTGACAACACTGCTTCACCCACTCTGTCCATTCCCAGCCCCAGCACACTCTTCCTACAAGAGTTCTGGTTGATGGCTCCTCCCCAGGAGGTTGGTAATTGTGGCAGGCAGCCAATCACAGGGGGTTCTCCCCCTCTGAACTTGGTAGAAGGGTTGGAGATGGGGACCAGCCCCAGCCTCAAATTTCACTTGCAACAAAAATTGCAGGAGTTGGCAACAGTTAGTGTCTGATTCAGCATTAATGGGAGACGGCCGGAGGCCATTCGTAGAAATGATCTTATAATGGGCAATTCAGAATCTGAGCTAGCTCTAGAATTTCCTGATGATGATCTGATCCAAAGCTCTGTTTGAAGCCTGTGTTTATAAAGTGTATGTTTGGAGCCGAGATAGGTCTAATACTGGGACTTATACGGAGCCCAAACCCTCTAGGTGATGAACAAATAATGCATTACAACGATGGAGCAGGTTCTTTACTACGAATTTGTTTAGTCCCATTGATGTCACTGTTGTAATTTACACTGGCTGAGTATCTGGGCCACAGTAATAAATAAAGAGAAATGCAAGATCCTTATGGGATGGGGGCAAATTGGGGTCAGCACGCGTAAGACAAAAACGTTAAAAAGGGAAAGAAAAACATGATATAGCTGTCCTATGGTACTGCAATATGCCAAGTAGTCATCTCTATTCTCAGAAAAGAAAAAACCTTCAGGAAGAAAGAGGACGAAGGGAGAGAGCACGAGAGGGACAATGCCATGGGTCAGAAAGCAGAGATGTGGGGGGTGAGGAGGAAGGAGGGAAAGGTGGACTGAGGGATGAGGGAAGAAAAAGGCACAAGCGGGGGGTTGTTTTTGGTCATTGACTTCCGTTCCGTGCTACAGTTTTAAGGGTGAGTCCAGCCTGAGCTGCTTTTGTATCTTGAAGGTGTTTTTCTGGCTAAATTACTTCAGCTCAGTAGGGGAAATTACAGCTTCTGAAATCAGCATGGCTTTGCTTCACAATTTAATAATAAGCTGCATGAGAAAAATGAAGAACACACAGAAAGCCTTTTCATTTAATTTTTTTAATTGGTGGGGAAAATTCTTACTCCAACACACAACCCAAAGAATTGTGCTATGCCTGGATTTCTCAACTGTGGCACTGTCTCCTGAGGCTGCCTCATGACAAGAAACTGCTCTGTGGCACTGCTATGTCCCAATGGCAGTAATAGCCTCTGCTGCTGGTGCTCTCTCTCTACAATGGAGGATAGCCAGTGCACAAAGAGCGTACATTGAGAAAATCCCTGTGCACGTGCAGAGGTGTGGAATCCTCATGTGGAGACCTCAGATTCTCCCCTCATCCTTTCAGTGGCAGAACTGCATTTGTTCCACTTCACCAGGACCCTCTGTGTCTGATGAGGAGTTGTGGGATTTGCTCTGAATAATGTGTGCATTATCAACATATGAGAATTTTTTTTAAAGATCATTTAACTCCAGTTGAGTGATCGGATTGATAGAACTGACAGAATTGATAAAGAGTGATAAAACTGGATGTATAAAGCACTAAAATGAGATCTTGGGATTTTGATTTTCTTTCAGGTGGTTCTTTGTTAAAATGGATACTGCTAATCTTCAAAAAGCAGCAGTAGATTTAAGTTTTACATGACAGCAATTTGAATGGCTTGGAAATTTCATCAAATTCAGAGTTTTAAACAGCAGGCATTAGCACTGTTGCCAAACATTTCATCTGCAATTAGTTTGGACCTTCTGCAGTTAATTCATTACTATAATCTGGCCTGATCTTATCCAAACTTGGAAGTCGCCCTGTGAATATTTCTCTGCTTGCCAGTTATTGTGGCTACTTGAGAAAGAAGCTTCAGTAAATTAAAATTAATTAAGAACTACCTTTGAGCATCCCCAGTTCAGGAAAGTTTTTATCAAATAGGTCCATCCATTTTATCAATAGTACACAAGGTAGCAAATAATATTAATTTTAATGCAGTTATTGATGAGTTTGTCTTATTAAAAGTATGCAAAGTACAATTATAGATAAATACCTAATAGTACCTGACATGGTGATATTTTATATGTATTAATATGAAGGTTATGCTTATAGGTTATATTATAATTATATATATTAAGATATATATGCATTAATAGATTATGCAGATCTCAGCTGTAATAAAATAATGTTGTTAATAATAATAATAATAATAATAATAATTAATTACTTATGTGTTTTCCCTTTTTGTATGAAATAACTATGAATAGATAAAATGAGGGGGTGCAAGTTTATATTCTTGCTTCAGGCTCAGGATTAGCTAGTTACGGCACTGTTGGAGTCATTATGGATAGTTCTCTGAAAACATCCAGTGAACATGCTGCAGCTGTCAAAAAAGCATGTAGAATGCTAGGAATCATTTGAAAAGGGATCATCTCTGTCTTATTCTCTATCATATTGCCTCTGTATAAATCGATGGTACACCCGTATCTTGAATATTGTGTACAGATGTGGTCATCTCATCTCGACAAAGATACATTGGCGCTTTAAAAGGTTCAGAAAAGGGCATATGAATTCCAGCTCAGCAGTTTTACATTGCATTGTTCCCCCCACCTTCCCCGCATGAATGACAACTTGCAAGTCAGCAGTTGTGTGTCCAGGAAGTTAGTGCTTCCCCACTGGTTTTTGTATGTTACTGTTCCTGATATCTCATTTGTGGTCAATTATTTTGTGTAGAGACCGTCTAGTTTGTCCAGTGTACGTGACATAGGGTCATTGGTGGCAGATGATGGCATATATCACATTAGATGTTCAGGTGAATGAACCTTTGATGGCATAGCTGATGTTATTAGTTCTTGTGATGGTGTCACTAGGGTAGATGGTGGACAGAGTATGTTTCTGTTGTGTGGTGTGAGTTGGTGATGAGTGTCTCACGTTAGGGATCTGTCTGTGAACGAGGACTGGCTTGCCTACCACGGTTTGTGAGAGCAAGGGATTGTTATCTATGATAAATTGTAGGTCCAGATAATTTGTAGGAGAGCTCTTAGCTGGGCACTGTAGGTAATGGCTAGTGAAGCTCTATTATGATACTCATTTGGACTATCCTGTAGTAGATGACTTCTGGGTACCTGCCAGGCCTTGTCAGTTACTTCATTTCTCCACATGGCTATGGTAGTTTTAAGAATGCTTGCTTGAGATCTGTAAAGGTTTGTCTCTGTCTGAGGGATTGGAGCAAATGAGGTTGTATCTTAGGGCTTAGCTATAGACGGTGTGTGTTGTAGATGAAAGCTGGAGGTATGTAGATAAGTATAACTAGTGGTAGGTGTCTACTCTAGAGTGGTGTTTGTGACCATCACTTACTTGCACTTCAAGGTCCATGAAGTGGATCTCTTGTGTGTATTGGTCCAGACTGAGACTGATGATGGGGTGGAAATTGTTGAAATTCCAGTGGAATTCTTGAATGTCCTCTTTTCGAGATGCCATCAGTGTAATGCAACTAGAGAAGGGGCATTTGGGGACAAGAGCTGAGGAAGTGTTCTTAGTCAGCCATAAAAATATTGGCCCACTATGGTGATCACTAGTTTAGCACACAGACCTACCCAAATCAGGGCCAAACCTCCCAAATCCATAGGCTGTGTATGACTCCTGATCTGAGCTCAGTGTTTGTCACTTGGCTACATCCCTCTCTCGCTGGTGCCATGCACCTTGGCTCCAGTTTCCTGTCCCAGTATGAGATCTGTGGGGGGTATGCATCATTGGGGAAGGCACTGGCAAGCCTCAGCAGGGCTTCCTTTTACCCTGTGGGCACACCCTATATAGTCTGTGTGTCCTGGGTACCTGCTCAGTGATGAGAGGTGGGGGGAACCCATCTCTCTTGTGCTTTCCCCAGGGCAGCAGATCCCTCCTGTGTTCTTATCTCTCCTGTTGCCCATCCCTGAAAGCCAGGGCTTGTAGAGAAACATTACTGTGGATATAAGTGCCTTAGCATATATCCATACTGTGATAAAAGACAAGCCACAGATGCAGCTGGCCTGAGCTCACGGGGCTTGGACTCCAGGACTACAAAATGGCAGTGTAGACATCAGGATTTAGGCTGGCGCCCAAGATCTGGCACCCTCCCCTGTTGCAGGTTCTTGGATTCCAGGCTCCATCCTGAGCCGCGATGTCTATAGTGTGGTTTTATAGCCCCTCAGCTTGAGCCCAAGTTAGCTTACAAGAGCTAGCCATGAATTTTTATTGCAGTATGGAAATGCCTTTAACGACTCATTAAATACAAGGTAGTATTATATGATGGTATATTACAGTTGGTAGAAGTGCCTTAAAATGTGGTTGCAGTCTCTAAACCTTCTATAAAAATGGAATCTTGGTGCCCTATTTAACTTTTAAGGATTTCAAAATCAGGACTTTAAGAGTTGAGAAGTGGCTCCCTGATTCACTGGAGCACTCATGCAGGAGACCCAGGTTACTCTGCCCATTCAGAGTATCCTTGTCTGCAGCGCATCTGCCACTGTGGACGAGGGCCAGTCCGGTCACTCACCGTCTGTGGCAGTGCCACAGGCAGGCCGCAGCAGCAGCCTGAGTCCCTGGCACAGTATGGGTGGGAGCACTCCACCCTGGCTGGAGCAGCCCCTGTCCACAGTAGAAGGGCCAGCCCAGCTTGTGCAGGAGTAGCCTCCCCAGGTGCACACCCTTCCCTTTTAATTTGTTAACCAGTTAAACCTACTGGTTAACGGTTTAACCAATTAAAAAAGATTTTACATCCCTAATTTTCAGTCCTCACTCAGTCCTGGAATGTTAACTTTGGAGTGTGAAGCTGACCATTTCATTGTTTATATTAATTCTTTGTGGTGATCATTTTATCGGTTACATGTGGCAGCTAATGTATTTATCCAGCAATCCCAACTGCCACCTTTGCTTCTCCTCATGTCAGAAACCCAAATATCTCTTACTCACCTGACGGAACCTCCAGCTTTCCATGACAGAGTTCACAAGAACTCTGTGGCATATTGAAAACTGAAAATGTGCGGACAGCATAAAAGGTAGAATTTAATTAAAAATAAGTAACAGTGGCTGTTGTCATAATCTTTTTCATATTTCATGCATTAAAAGCCTCCTTTTAAAGGAAATGCAGGAAGAATTTTCTCTGCTGTTGTACCAGATGACTGAAGAATCCAGACGCAGCATGCTGATGGAGTACTTGCAGCTATGGCTAAATTATAAATTGCAAAAAAATCTGAAGTACTATGGCATTACAAACAAAACCGTAATGAATTTTGTTAAAATTCATACATTCTTCTGGTGTCCTGTATATGTTGTGAGTTATGTGACAAAATAACCAATTGCTAGCTTTGTGTTCAGATTATCTGTTGCTGTGTGATTTTTCAGTTCTTTGTTCTGTGTGTTGAATGATAGTATTGTTGAAAGAAAAGGAACAGTTTCATAGAGAATTGAAATGCTAATGTGTTTGAATGTAGTTATGGTAGCAAGCTGAGGCTTGAAATTCAGTGTATTGTATAGGTCTGAAAATTGTCATAGTCTATGCTTTGCTTTTTGTTGTTTGCATTCTAAGGAAATGCACTTGAGCAGCTGTAACACAAGTGTGTATCTAGACTGCGCTGATAATCTTGCTACTGAACCTGGATGATCTGATTTGGGTTTGGGGGGGTTGGGCTGCAAAATGATAAAATTGCAGCGTTACACATTCAGATTTGTATTGTCCTACAGTCCAGGCCCATGGGTCTGAGCTAGCTGACATGTGACTTCCATCACCCTACATCTGAGTCTTTTTTTATCATGATCTAGAGACATATTCATAATAAAGGATTTTTTGTGGGGGCTTACAAAAAAGGCAAAACTAAGTATCACTTCTTGTTGTGAAACTGGGTTTGTGATATTTGTGTTTTACATGCTGTTAAGCAGACAGAGTGTTACATATTGTGAGATAAGAATAAGGGAATTATATGGAACTTTAAAATTGTGCAGGGGATTTATTCAGGTAAGTTTGATAGTTCAGACAATAGTGTACAGTGTAATCTGAATTTGTCTGAAGCACAGAAGTTGATGCTTATTAGTGCGGTTTCAGTTTTAAAAATTATAAAAACTGTTTCTAAGGTCTTCTTTTATCTTTTAAACTTATTTCCAGGATGCAAGCTGCTATATAAACAAGATTTTGCAAGACGGTTAGGATTGAGATGTGTTACTTGCAATTACTGTTCACAGCTCTGTAAAAAAGGAGCAACTAAAGAACTTGATGGTGTAGTAAGAGATTTCTGCAGTGAAGAATGTTCTAAAAAATTTCAAGACTGGTACTTCAAGGCAAGTAACTTAGAATTTCTGACAAATGCTTCAAAGTAAAGCCAAGGCCAGTATAGCAAATGTGGCTTACTTCAGCATAGCTTGTGCAACACAATAATCAAATGTTCTTTCCATCATTTCAGTTTTCTCACAATTTATAAGCCACGTTATCCAAGTTTTTCTCGCCAAGTAGTTTACTAAGCAAACTAATAAAGAACTGCAATGTGTTTATTTTACAGTTGCAAAAAAGTTTTTATCCTCAAATGATACTTCTGCCAATTAAAAATGATTTTTAGTTTATATTCAGAATGGTGCAGAAAAAACATTAATAGTTGCTGACTAGCACCTCAAGTAAACTGATGATAGATTAGGTTAGCTAAATTCGTGGTCTTTGTTCCTGTTTTAGACTGTCCCCTTCTTCCTCAGTTTGTGAAATTCAGAAGCTTTAATTGTTAGGTATTTTCTAGTGCAAAGAATACAAAAGTGTAAAGCAACTGTGGTGCCTTCTTTTTTTAATTCCCTGAATGTTTAACTACTTTGTTATGACAAGATTATGCCTTAAGGTCTTTTGGGAAAGAGTTAAAGTGAAATTGGACTGGGTTTAACCTGCCATTGGCACCATGAATAAAGTATTTGATCTCTGGTGTGAACAACCTGGAAAACTACTTTGAAATACCAAAAACATGAGCTACACTTGTGGATGCAAATGCAGAAAATAAAGGCTTACAAAATACATCATCTTTCCAAAACTGTGAACACAGCGTGGAAGTAAGACAATAAAACACAAGGAATGTTAGCAGACCAGATACAGTCCAGTTATCAAAGATAAGCCGGCAAAAAGAACCAAATTTGAAGACAGAGTTGATATTTTTATGGAATTTACAGCCAAATATTCTAAATAAAGACTGTACGATAACATATGTAGGGTCCAGTTAGGAATTCCTGTAACAATATTACTGCAGATTATCTTGTTGTGGCGGTTTTTCCCCTTCTGTTGTCTCATTGGAAATGTTGAGGCTTAAAAACTGCCTGCAGGTTTTAGAAAACTTACTACAGACTTTATTTCATATGTTATATTAAGTGGATGAATATGTTTTTAAACTCAGAGCAAGAGAGTGACATTAATCCCATATTAAAAAGTGCCTACTGATATGAAAAATCTATTTCAGCCTTTACCTGACTGTCTTAAAATATCTAAACTTGCAGGGAGATGGGATTTGGGTTTGGGAATTCTTTAAACTATTACTTCAAATGCATTTCTGTGTGGTAAGGGCATGCCTCAGATGGTCCAATGAGTCTGCTTGGAAGAATTACTGTTCTTTCTGTGATAGAAGGGACAGAATGTTATATTATGGTGTCTTTTGCCTTGGTACCATGGTGTGGCAAAGGCAATGTAATTTAAGCAATCTTACTGGTAATTAGATGCTTTTGGTCTTAAAATTTCAGGGTTTTTTCATATTTTGGGATTTCACATTTCAGAGGGAAAACTAGTGTTAGAAAATACTGTTGAATTGTTAATTGTTTCAGTTGCATTGTTTTTCAGTGCTGCTTAGTGCCTTTTGCTAACTTAGTTATGATTATAAAGTTTGGGTTTCTTCATGGGGGAGACATGCATACATTCATAGATTTTTGGAAATTTGTACATCTTGCTGAAAGTGTCTCTGCCTACCCTTGTGAAGTGCCTTCTTTATTTTAAAAAAGTGATGCAATGTATCTTGCTTTTCACATTTTACAGTTACATTGTATTAATATTAACTATTAGTTCATATCCTTTTCTAACTACAGATAAATAAAATTTTAAGCTGTAGGAAGAACGAATGAACCGATGTTGATAACTCCTCTCCCCTCCTCCTCCCCCCCCCTCCCCCCCCGATTTGTACATCATTTGATATTTTGTCTTTTGGAAGAAAAAAATTAAGAATAGTACTTTATGTTTGAGCTGTTAGTTTCATTTATGCAATGTCCAGTGTTATACTGGAGTTTCAGTAGATTTAAGTATATTTAGTTAGTAAAATTAGTAATGACCTAGTAATGTTTAATACCAACATTGTTAATTAAACAAGTGTTTATCTCCATTTTCTTTGTTGTCTACTTTTTTAAACTGGAAAAATTTGTCATGTGTACTGTAAATAGCAGGCAGGGGCCTCTGTTTTCCCATGAAATGCACTCAGAATAGCAGCCCTGGAGGATGAAATGCTCTCTTCAGATAGCAACTATGGCAAAGGCAGCCATAGGTCATGGTCCCTACCCTATCTTAGGCCAGGTCTATACTACACAATTCTAGCTACAGAAGTTGACTTATCTACGATCGATGTACGTGGCCATCCTCACTGAGAAACTCCCTTTTCTCCTGTCGACGTCCCTTACTTCTCACAAGATCGAGGAGTACATGGGTTGGCTCTTGATACCCGATAGTTCAATTCATATGTCCCCACAAGGCACGTGAAATCAAACACCTGAAGATCAATGCTTACCCGGTCACTCTACCAGGCAGTGTAGATGTACCCTCATTCCGTCATACCTCAGCCCAGATTCAAAGGGTGAGACTAGGTCAGCCTTCATCATCATCCTTTGCTGAAAGCCCTATGAGCTTGTCAGTGCCAAATGTTAGTAATAACTTTTGAGGTACAGGTATTTATCCATTAAGAAAAAGATGATCTGAAAGTGAAGGATTTTTTTATGCTGAGGCCAGCTCCGTAAACTATTGAATCCCTTTATGCTAATCAGTTTAATCAATCAGTGATACAAAAACAGTGGTTTGGATATCATTCTAAGGAACATCTTGGTAGATGAGATATATGAAAGTTATTCTTAGTTGATTTGTGACATTTGGCCACAGTTCCAGTAAAATAATTTGATTTTTACTGTAAAAGAATACTGGCTGAAAAAAGTAAGCATGATAACTTAAAGAATTTACCTCCAATTCTGAATTGTGGAAAAAGAGGTTTTTTTTCCCCGTCACTGCTTCCGACAGTGCATGTCTCTTGTGCCCATAGTTAGAGGTGATCCAAATTTACCACTGGCCAACCATGTATGATAACAGCAAAGGTACTGAGAGGAATTATTTCAAATATTAACTATGCATTCCATATACCACAGCTGTGTTTTGGGTGTGATCTTTTATACAAGCAATATTATAAAAATATTTTAGTGTTGAATAGTGTTTAAAGAATTAAATAAAAGTAGGTTGAAAATTGAAACATTGCTGGGGGAGAAAAGATACCTCTTGAACTGCGCCTTGAAAGGAGATTGACACTTGCAAGGGCGAAGACATAGGCAAACTGTTTCAGAAGGCAAAGTGCAGAAGATGGAGATTGCATTAGCAATGCATCCGTAGACTTATGAAGAGTCAGAGGAGAGTAAGTGAATGTAGCATGAACCAAAGTGGGGAAGCAAAGAGAGAAAAAGTTCCCACAGCAGCTTGGAACAAATCCATGAACCACATATGTTTTTTAAAATAGAAACTAAAAAAGCTATCCTCAAGCCCAATGTGGGCAAGTATAGTTTGAGACTGGGAATAACAATAAGTTTACACTCTGTACATGTGAAAATACAGGCAACCATGTTTTGTGTACTCTGAAATTAGAGAAATAGGATTTGATAAGGAAGAAAAGAATGGATAAAGATTTCAGTAGTGGTGGAGCCAAGGCTGAAGCACAGACAATCAATCTTGGGAAAGTGATGATATGCAGATTTGCAAAAAGTTGTGGTAATTCCAGGTCCACAATGCCAATGTTCTAGATAGAGGCAGATGGAGGGAAGGGAAAATGGAGCTAGGAAACAGAATTGTTTGAGACAATAGTGCAAATTTATTTGGCTCCAGGAAAGGAAGAGGGTGTTTATAAGGAAGAGTTATTAAAGATATAGGAAGCTACATGGGTTTGAATAATGGGTGTGAAAATAGTAGCTGAGGTGTAAAGACAATATAGTATGATGGGTAGAAATAGAAACGAAGTATGCGTAGAAAGTAAATAAGAACTAGTACTAGAGGGTACCATGCTCCACTATGTCAAAGATTTTGCTGGGGTGGAGGGGAAAGCAAGGTAAATTTTATCTACAGAAAGAACACTTCCTTCATGTTTTTCAAGATCTGATTCCTTATATTTGCAATGAGAAGTCAGGTGGAAAGAAAGGTGTGCTGCGATCATCACACTCCATCTGTAAGTGCAAAGTAGATGGATCTTTGTGCTCAACTGGTAAGATGAGAAGTTAGTGTAATATTAGCATGAGGAGAATGAACACCTGTTGAGGAGAAAGGGGAAGATTGCAACTCTCAGAATAAACATTTCAATCTCTTTTAGCTCTTGAAGAGCAGTTGCATTGAGTTACATCCAGAAGGGTTAGAAATGCTTCTAATGCAAATATTTTTGAAAACCGGTGCCTAAAATTCAATTCCTAAGTCCATGGATAGGTACCTTACATTTAATATTTCAGAATCTTAGCTCCAATCTTATATTCTGCAGAAATTGTCACAGGGTTACCAGAGAATGACTCCAAGCAAGTTCAAGCAGAAGAGACTAAATCATGTGCTTGATACACGTAAACACAATATTACATTAGAGCATACCACTTATTCTCTCTTGTGCTTGAGAATGACACGAGGCCAATTAATTCTTGTTACTCCTTGAACACTGATGGTGCAAATTGCAATTCCTCAGCAGTCAGAACCTCCCATGTAATTTAAGGACCACATGTCACTTGACAAGTTATATCTGTTGTCCTATGGGCTGCTTTAAATTGAGTTTTCCAGGATGTTTCTTTCAACAAATCTATCTGGTATTCTTCCTCCCTCCAAAAAACCAAACAAACCCATACACTTGTTTTTGGTGTCATTTAGCATGTAGGTGTCAACAAATGTGAAGAGGATTGTGTATTGGAGGATTTGCTTGTTTGCTGAGGGACTGCAACTGGCACTATCAGTGTTTGGATTATAACTTAATGTGACTGATACGCTTCATTGGAAGTTTTATTTAGTATGAAGGAAACCTATCTTTTGTTGGAGTAGATGCCCAAGTAAAGTTGTCACTCCACCTGGTGTAGGTGTACCAATAGAATACAAAGCCAAGCTAACTGCAGCACTCGGCCGCTGGCATGCTAATGAGGTGCTGAATATGCATTTCAGTGCCTCATTAGTATTCTTCGATCTGGCCATTAGCATGGCCATTTCAAAGTTTTTTTCCTAAGTGTAGACACAGCCTATGTGTTGCTCTTAAACTGTAGAAATGTAAATTAAAAATCATATTAATATTATAATAAATTTATTATTATTGCTATAGTACAAAGTAGATTAAGAACCAAGGTCTCTGCACCAAGGAGCTTACAATATAATTCAAATGCAAGACACTGGACAAAAATATTGCTGCTTTAATTACTATTTCAGTGTGGGTTGGAAAGAACCCTTACGGAGGTCTCAATCTGTTCTCTCTCTTGTTTTGCAGAGTATTTCAGCGGATCTTATTATTAAAATTGCTCCATGACACACAAATATCTTGCTGAATATGCAGAGATGAGCTAGTTTTATGGACTTAAAAGCATGTAAACAAAATGAGGCCTATTCACCCTTTTTCAGTTTTATAGAGTTGAAAACTAAATGAGTAATGTGTCCTTACGTACAAATCGGAAGGTAACAGCAGTTGTGGAAGTGACAAAGTAGCTGTGTCAATTAACTGTTTAAAAGTCCTCTAGCATCAATTATAAATAGCTTCATCATTACATATCTTGTTTAAAATACCACATGTTCAGTTCTTTTTCTGTGGTTTCTTTCTTTTAAAAACTATCAAAATATTCCTTTGTTAAGGCTGCCAGGTGTGACTGTTGTAAGTCTCAAGGAACTCTGAAAGAAAAAGTGCAGTGGCGTGGAGAAATGAAACATTTCTGTGATCAGCACTGCTTACTGCGTTTCTACTGTCAGCAAAATGAACCTAATATGACAACACAAAAAGGACCTGAAAATTTACATTATGGTATGTGATGTTTAATAGATGACAAATAGCAGAACTATGCAATCATGATTTTTGAAAGGTTTTGTTTTTACATATTTCAGTTGTGGATCAATATTTTCACTTGTGACAATTAAAAGTAATATGAGCTTGTATTTACAAAGGAGGGACTGTTAAGTTCATCTATTTCTGCTTTCTTTTATGCCTTTTTCTTGTGATAAAGCCTACAGACACTAGCCCCATTGTGATAGACATTGTCCAAACATGTTTTACTATCAGAACTTTGTTTATTATGTTTGATTTTTAATGTTAGCTTATCATTTTATTGACAGTTTTGAAGGTGGAAAAAAAAGTAACCTGTCAATAAATACTCTGCTTCTGTGGACAGGTGGTCAGAACATTGCATGGGTAAAATTCAACACAATTTCTGTACAATATTAAAGGGGAAAACGGACTGATTCCCACTAGAGCATGCTAAATAACTGTCCTTTACTGTACGTTTGTTCATATAGAAAATGTACTTGTACTTTAAGAGTCACAGTTTGAAGTGCATCTCTTGGACCAAACACTGGTTAAAGAAACCAAGTAATCTCAGGAGAAGATGAGACAATAGAACACAGAGATGCTCATTTTAGCTTCCCTTCAGCTCCAGTGTAATTATACATTTAACATTGGTGTTTAGTGTACAGGGAGCCTTCTCTTCCTCCCTCACTCCCAGTTTGTCCTTTCTAGTACTTTGGAGTCTTTTTTTTTCAAGTGTCGTCAGAGCATGGGGATAGGGGTGGCACCAGGGATTAGTTAAAAACATTTTTCCCAAGTGAGAACTAAACCCACATTTTTGACTTGTGTTAACTCTATGTTTAACAAGGAGGCAGCTAAATCCTTTGCTAGAGCAAGAAGCTCATGTGCACGTGAGGATCATAGTAATATTTAGGGGCTTGTCTGCACACAAAAGTGATATCAGTTTAATTAAATTAGTTTTTAAATCAATTCATTCAAACTGGTGCAGCTTCTTTGTGAGTACACTTTTAAATCTGAGTGGTCACGCTTAACTGAGCTCAATTTAAGATAAATTTATGTAAGGCAGTCTTAAACCAGATCAAGAGACTAGTCTTTGGTATTGTATTGTTTTAACTTTGTGGATTTGGAAACCAGCTTAGTTCAAGAGATATTTGTCTGTTTGTGCTGGGCCTAGGATTCGGCACAAGACTCACAGACAGTTGGCTCCACCTGTCTGGTATTGTAATAAACCAGCAGTCAGCACGACTGCTGTGATGCTAGCTACCAGGATTATAGTAACTGTCTTAATTTTTGTTGTTGCAAGTTTATTTTATAGACTCATAAACTGATAAAATAAACACTATTAATTTTGAATCTCTTTATGTTTTAGATCAGGGTTGTCAGACTTCCAGAACAAAAATTACAGTAAGTATATAAAATGTAATGAGATACATTAAAATTACATCTTCAATTTTAAACACCAACAAAATAAGTAACACTTTTAAATGACTAAATTAGAAAATGTTAATCCAGCTTTCAGGGTTAGCTATTTTTTTTTCGGGGGGGGTGTCTTTTTTTTGTTATGACCAGTGAAACTAAATTGATGAGTTTATTAAAAATGTCTTTTTAAACCTCTTCCATTAAAACAAAGTGCTATGCATTTTATTTCTGAGTTTTGTGAGAATATCCCTTTAAAGATAATTAACACATAGTTCTTCTATGTTTTTGTATTCCTCACAAATAAGTATGTATGATAAATGTACAAGGGGGAGTGAAACACTGATTAATTAGCATTTTAAGGTTGTGACCCATTTTTGAAAAACAGAAAATCCAAAGTTAAGGCATCTATTCAAATAGTAATTATCAGAACTTTTGGTCACTGCTGTCAGGGTCTCACTGGTGTTGTTGAGACTATTTAGGAATAACAGAATGTAACTTTCTTAATGATTTGTGTCTGTGTAGTGGAAAACAAGGCAGAGTGTGAATGGAGTATGGAGTAACCTCGTTTGAATTTTACCAAGTTGTATTAGGTTGTCACAAAAAGGGGGTTTAATAATGACCCCTTCCTCCAGATTACCTTTAATTTTACACTAATTCATTTTGATCTCTTCTGTTGAGACTTTCAGAGTGCTTATTTTCCAACCTGACTAGATTGGCTCCTTCCTCTTTGGATTCCTTACTGTTTTAGGGAAAAAAACACATTGTCTTTCATAGAACTAAATATTAAACACACGTAATCAAGTATCTTAATTTATGTTTAGTTTATGTATAAATGTGTGAGTTAAACATTTTGAGGTGTTTGTATTAATTGTGGATGTCAGCCACAAGTCACCTTGATTAAAAACTTCTGAGCACATCCATAGAAAATTGCTTTTAGGCACACTGATTCTATGCTCAATTTTAGAATAAAAAAGCAACTAAAAGCCTTTCCGTTTTTAAGGAGTATGCTGCCAACTACTGTTTATTTTTAAATGTTTTATAATTTTGTAATATCTATTTGTAAGTCTTAAAAAACTTCTAACTAAAGAGCAGCCACCAGTCTTGCTTTGCATTTGCTTTCTCTTCCAATATTTATATATGCTAGAGCACAAATATTCATTGGTATGTGAAATCAAAAAATGTAACACAACAATAATGATGCAGTTGTTTGCTTGTTTGTAGGGTTCAGCACCACCCCCTTCTCCAACACCTAACAAAGAGATGAAGAACAAGGCAATTCTTTGCAAACCTTTGACAATGACAAAAGCCACATACTGTAAACCTCACATGCAGACAAAATGTTGTCAGACAGGTAAATACTTTTGAATATTATTAGAAGTGCCGGTTCCTTCATTTCACCTCTCATGTATTTGGGTTATGTTGGCTTGGAATATGCTATAGAAAGTTTAACTTTTCCAAGCTGCTTTTGTAAGTGTCTATCAATATTTGGCTTATTTTTATAGAAGATGATTGGAAGAAAGAATATGTCCCAGTGCCTGTTCCTGTACCTGTTTATGTTCCGGTGCCTATGCATATGTACAGTCAAAATGTTCCTGTTCCAGCCATGGTTCCTGTTCCAGTAAGTCATGCCTTATTTTAAAGATAAATGTAGCTAAGAAAATAATTTGTGGTGTTTGTTTATTTTTTTTCACCTTACATTCGTTAGCACCATATTACTTGAATGGAGCTTCAGAACTTTTTTATTTAGGTAAAGCAGTGCTTTGCCAGTGACATTTCATATTCCTCCCCATTCTTCAGTATGCAACCTGCATACTTGCATATATGCAAGCTCTTCGAGTGCTGTTCTGCTCCAGCAACTGTTTGGAGTGGTGCATCTCTGCTGCATGATTGAGAAGTGAAAAATTGCCTGAAGGATGGCAAAGTAAGACTTGTAGGAGGGAGTAGAAGCAAAGAGGGATTGACGGGTTTGCAGTGAAAATCAGGATAAGGCGTGGATTACAAATTTTCTAGCAAGTTAAGCTTCTTAATAGTTATCGTTCCATTTTAAAAGTGATGTGCCCAAGTGATAATGTTTGCAACACTTCCTTGACTAGAAATGTAAATGAATTTTCCACATTTTACGGATGGGGAACTTAAGGATACCAAAAGAGGGTAGTGTCTTATCCAAGGCCACAAACACTAGACAGATGGAGTCAGACCTGGGATTAGGTGCCAGGAATGTCATGGTGCTGTTCCTTACTCTCACCACTAAATTGTACTACTTCTTGTGGCATTTCTGTTCCCTCCTTTTTCCCTTTGTGATCATCTCTATTCATTGTTTTTCAACTGTCTTAGTCAACGGTTGGGTTTTCTGCTAGACCCAAATGGATGTTATGGTTCTGTGGCCTGGCCTCTTAATTCTTTTGAATGATAGATGTAAAGCTTCTGCCTCTAACTCTACATTGTAATCCTTTGTTAACAATTAAATTTTCAAAGGGTTATTCATTCCTGTCTGGTTAGGTGCCAGTTCCAGTTTTTCTCCCCACCACTCTGGACAGCAATGAGAAGATCCTTGAAGCAATAGAAGAGTTAAGGGGTAAAGTTCCTTCAAATGCTCTGGAGGCTGAGCTACTGAATATAGCTGAGATGTTGCCTCAAGATGATGGAAAAACAGAGACTACAGATCTGAACAGTATGTATTATTGCTGTGGCCTTTAAATCCACAGTTTTTTGCCTCTGTCTGGATGCAGTGCTGTACTATTACAGTAGTGTAGTAAAGTAAAGTAACATGGTGATACACACATCTTGTAGAACTGGAAAGGACCTTGACTGGCCATCAGATCCAGTCCCCTACACTCACAACAGGACCTATCATCATCATCAATTGCTATTTGTGATGCAAAATTGCTATTTGTGAACTCCAAATTTAATTGGAAATATTACCTATTCAAACAAATTTCTGGAATATTTCACTGTATTTGAGAGGAAGGGAACTTTTAGAAGTCTGTTCTATGGTTTGGCTGGCAGCCGTGTAAAAGCTGGACTCTTCCTCCTCAGCTGCTGCTAAAGCCAGGAGACAGACATGTTGTCACCCTGGATTTTCTCACTCTGCAGGGCTCCTTCCTTTACATCTCTAGTTTGACTGCTGCTTCGTTCTATAGCTACCAACACAGGAAAGTGGCTTCTGCAACTGCTCCAGCAACCATTCATCTGTCAGCCGAAGGAGGCTAAACAAAGAACAAACTAACTGTTGTTCTTGCAGTAGCACTTTTCTAGCAGGCACCTTCAGTTATTTTTTTTATTAGCTTAGGGAAAGGGTGTAAATTTTTAACGGTGACAGTAATTAGCCATTGGAACAATATACCATGGTTTGTGATGGATTTTAAATTTATAAATCAAGATTATTAATGAAGATGGCATGTTCTTCTAAAACGCACCCCAATAATTATTTGGGGGAAGTTCTGTGGCTTTTCCTATACATGGTGTCAGACTAGATGGTCAAAATAGTTTTCTGGCCTTAGAAGCTACAAACCTTCAAGAGCAGATTCTCTCCCTGAAGCAGAGTAAAGAAGCAATTGCTGCAGTTTCTGGGGCCATGACAGTGAAACTGCTTTCCCACTCTCTTCTTGTCCCCCTTTGCAGCTCACCTGAAGGCAGAGAGAGACTCTGTGAGGCATCCTCATTTTCCTGCCATACACACTTTTTTCTCCCCATGTATCATCATATATTTATGTGCCTTCTAAATTTTACAGGAAAACTGCAATTTCGCCTTCAAACAATAACCTAAGGAGGTCTCCAGAAGCTTTTTTGGCTTCAACTGTTTCCTCAAAGTATCCAGAGTTGATATGGACAAAAGTTTTAAGCCTTGAATAATAAAGGAGGTTTATAAGGCTGCAGAACTAGTCAGGGCCACCATCTGAACTAGAAAGTAGAAGGTTTCACTGGAAAAATTTTGCAAGGTTGCCACCTTAAGTTCCCTTTGCATTTTCAGTAGATGCTGTTGGCAGAACATACGCAAACAGAGCTCTTTGACTGTAGAGCACTTGTATGCTTTGCCTTGGACTGTGGAGAGCTTCTCTGTGCTCAGAGCTCTATTTCTGACAGAAATTTGAGCAGAGTTCAAAGACTGCTGTTTTCCTTTTCTGGTTTATCATCTTGGTTTTGGTTTTCTTTTTCTGTTTGGATAAGGTCTGCTATAAAGAAGCCTAGATTTGTACTGTTGCAGGCAAAGCCACAGAAAGAGAAATTATATTTCTGTTTTGTGCTAAGTAGCTTTCTGTGGCTGGTTGAGACAGCCTAGATCAGTGTTTCTTAAACTTCTTGAGACTGTGGAACACCAAACATTAATATTTTTTATGCAGGGGCACCTGTGAAAATTTTCTTCTTAAAAAAAAAAAAAATTGTCATACCAAAACAAAAGGAAAAAATAGCATCATATACAGCAAAACCAAAATGAAGTAATTTAATTGGGTATAATAACAATGAGGAAGTAACAGTATCTGGCTTTCATAACAGAAAATAATATGCCATCAGCGTACGATATCAAAATCTTTGAATTATTTTTTCTAAATGCTCACAGCACACCTGCAGGGTGCACACTGAACACCAGCGTCCTGCGGAACATAGTTTAAGGAACACTGGCCTACATTACCCAATTCTGTGCTTTCCCAAACCTTCACTTCAGCAAGAGATTCTTCATAATTAAACAGAGCAGAGTAAGCTAACAGGTATCTTTCTAGATGGAAAGAAACCACACTAGAGAAGCAGAATAGAGAGCTCTAGAAGTAGAAGACCTGGGCTGGTGATTTGCCATCATCCTGCCTGGCAGTGAGTATGTGAGGAGGAGTTTAGTTGCTGCACTGTCTTGACGCAGCCACAAAATGAAAATTAACTGTTAAACAATATTGTTTTCTTTTATTTAATTACAGGTGTAATAATTGAGACAGACCTGCTAACGTCTAATACAGAGATGCAGACAAGCTTGCCTGATATTCCATATGAACCAGACCTTGATATTGAAATTGACTTTCCAAGAGGTATTTATGCTATTCTTTCAACTCATATATATTGAATGAAATAGTCTTTTTGAGCTGTCTTTGTAGGTTGTTTTTTTTGGTTTGTGATCTGTACTATTATAACATAAGAACACCCGTACTTGTTCATCTAGCCTCGTATCCTGTCTCTGAGAGAAGCCAATGTCAGGTATTTGAGAGGGAATATGGGGAAACATGGTAATTTTAAGTGATTCATCCTCTGTCACCCAGTCCCAGCTTCTGCCAGTTGGAAAAGTAGTGGCACTAGGAGCATGGGGTTGCTTTCCTGGCCATCTTGAGTAATTCTCTCTCTTTTGGTAGCCACTCAGTAACAAGTAAGATGTCTTCATATCACTCTCCATTTACTGAATACCAGTGAAAATGAGGTACGATCAGAGACTAAAACAGGAAAAGAACAAGTGTTACTTCTTCTTGGTGATCACTTGATAACAAGTAGGACCTCTATGTCACCTTCCTACTTGTGAGTCTGTTGATGGCTGATCAGCCCAATTCTTGAGCTGCAGATCTCATTACAGAAGGGGCAGGTGCTGGTAGTTCTTGGAAGGCTGTGGGGTAGTTTTTGCTGCTCTTTTCTTCTTTTTCACATCTGCTCGTCTGCACTGTGGCAGGATCTCTCTAACTCTGCCACCCTCTCACGGATTACCACTCTGGACGGTCCTGGGCAAGGTTCTCTCAAGTGTTGGCACCAATGCTGCATTTTTTCTTGTGTGCCTTCAGCACAACCTTGTATCACTTCCTGTGGGTCCCCAGTGCTCTTCTGTCCTTACTTCAACTCTGAAAACAGTCTATTTTGGGGGACGCTCATTGGACATCCAAACCACATGACCAGTCCAATGAAGTTGTTGGTGAATGACAATGGCTTCAATGTTGCTCTTGTTCAACTCTTCCAGGGTGCTAGTGTTTGTGTACTTGGATCTGTCGTCTGTGAACTTGGTTGTGTTAATCTTTTGGCTTTTACAGTATCCCCTGCAGTGAGATCCACAGATTAATTATGCTTTGTGTAAAGAAGTACTTCATTGTTAGTTTTTAAACCTTCTGTCTATTAATTTTATTGGCTCTTTTATTATGTGAAGGGGGGGGAAATAAAACTCCTTTATTCACTTCCTCCACACTGTTAGCATATGTATAGACCTCTGTCATCATCTTCAAGTGATGATCCCTATTGTATTCCATTAACAGTTAAGCACTAGGTTCCTGGAGCCAGAGGATTTTTTTTTTTTTTTTTTAAAGTAAATAGTATCTGTTGTTCCACATTCTTGTCTCTAGCCAAGGAGTAGTGTCTTACTGTGAAGATGGCGCGTACTAAGCAGACGGCTTGTAAGTCTGCTGGTGGGAAAGCGTCCCGTATGCAGCTCGCTACCAAAGCTGCCCGAAAAAGTGCTCCTGCTACTGGTGCGGTGAAGAAGCCTCATCACTATCACCCTGCCACTGTAGCCCTGTGGGAAATTTGCCACTACCAGAAGTCTACAGAGTTGCTGATCCGTAAGCTGCCCTTCCAGCACCTGGTGCAGGAGATCACCCAGGATTTCAAGATGGATTTGCACTTCCAGAGTTTGGCTGTCATGGCCCTCCAGGAGGCGAGCGAGGCCTACCTCGTAGCTCTCTTCGAGGGCACCAACCTGTGCGCTATCCCTACCAAGCACGTCACTATCGTGCCTAAGGATATCCAGCTGGCTCACTGCATCCGCGGGGAGAGGGCTTAGGTCACTCCCTAACTCCCAACAACCACTCATGTGCCCTGGGACCATCTTGTGATTTTTGCCTGATGTGGTAGGGCAGTACCAACCATATCTTCAGCTCCTTCCCACTGATGCATGGTCCAAGTAGGAGTTCTTTCTTTCTTGTTGACATGCAGATTTCACAGAAAAACTGTTTTTATTCTTGTTCCTAGGATTTTACTGTTTTTTTAGTAATTTATTCTGATTAAGGACTTTGAGAGGTAGCTTTGGCCAATTGGTGGACTTTGTGAATGAGATGCTGCAGCGAGACTGCCTCCTTTCACATTGTTTTAGAGGTGAGAAAGTTGGAACCGTGCTTCAGGCAGCAGTTGATTCTGCAGACATATCCTTGTATACACTGGCACCAAGAATTGGCACAAGGAGGAAATACTGGTTATGCTTCTTGGGCTTCCTTAGGGAATTACAGAGTACAGTTGAGGACTTTGCTTTCAATGGAGTATAGCTGTTCAGTCAGAAGAGACTTGAATTTTAGTAACCTTCAAAATGGCCATTAGCGTGGCTATTTCGAAGATTTGTGCCAGTGTAGACACAGCCAGTGTGTTCATCTGTGTGTCTGGTAAATCACAGAATATTAGAACTGGAAGCAACCTTGAGAAGTCATCAAGCCCAGTTCCTTGCACTCCTGGCAGGACCAGGCACCATCCAGACCAGGCCTTACTAGTGTTTGTCTAACTGGTTCTTAATACTTTCCAATGATGGAGATTCCACAGTATCTTTAGGTAATTTATTCCAGTGGTTAACCTCCTTGACAGTTGGGATATTTTTCTTAATGTCCAACCTAAGACTTCCTCCTGCAGTTTAAGCCCACAGTTTCTTGTCCCGTTATTAGAGGTTAAGGAGTATATTTTTTCTCCCTCCTCCTTGCAACCTTTTAGGTATTTGAAAGCTGTTATCATGTTTCCCTCTCATTCTTTTTCATACTAAACAAACCCAGTTCTTTAATTCTCATTGGTTATATTTTCTAGTCCCTTTAATTATTTTTGTTGCTGTATTGTGGACCTTCTCCAGTTTATCTACATATTTCCTGAAATGCGGTGCCTGGAACTGGACACTGTACTCCAGTTGAGGTCTACTCAGCTTAGAGTAAAGCAAAAGAATTACTTCTCATGTCTTGCTTACAACACACCTGTGAATACATCTCAGAATCGTGTTAGCTTGTTTTGTAATAGTATCATACCCTTGTCTCATACTTAGTTTGGAGTCTACTATGGCCACGAGATCCCTTTCTGCTGTACACTTTCCTCAATAAGTCATTTCCCATTTGTGAAACAGATTGCTCCTTCCTAAGCAGAGTGCTCTGCATTTGTTCTTATTTAATTTAATATTATTTACCTAGGAGCATCTCTGCAGTTTATTCAGATAGTTTTGAATTACAGTCCTACCCTCCAAAACACTTGCAACCACTCCTATCTTGGTGTCACCTCCCAAACTTTATAACCATATTCTGTATGCTGTTATCTAAATTGTTGATGAAGCTGTTGAACAGAACTGGTCCCCAAACTGATCCCTGCAGATCCCCACTTGTTATGCCCTCCAGCAAGACCACAAACCATTGTTAACTACTCTCTGTTTTTCACTATAATCTCAATCATTTTGCCTTGTACTAAAGTTAAATTTGCAGGTTTATGATTTCCAGGATTATCTATAGAACCTTTTTAAAACTTCAGCATTAAATTAGCTATTTTTCAGTTATCTGATGTAGAGATTTAAGTAATAGGTTGCACATCACAGTTAGTAGAATTACACATAGTCTTAGTGATGTAACAGACCATTTGAAATTTTTCTTCCTCATGTATTTGCTTTTGAAATAGGTATTTTATATAAAATACCAAAAGAATGAATTGCCTCTCCAGAAATCCTATATCTGTTACTGCACCAACTGCTAGCAGTCCATTGTCATCTTTGTGCTCTACTAGACTCCTTTATAATATGTAGGTTTATGCAATTCACACTTTGAACCATGTAATCTTTCAAAAATGTGTTACGAAACTTAAGTTTCTAATATATTTACAGCCGCTGAAGAGCTTGATACAGAAAATGAATTTTTGCTGCCTCCCGTCTTTGGGGAAGAATATGAGGAACAGCCAAGACCTCGATCCAAAAAGAAGGTATTAAATCACGGTTCACATACAAAAAAAAAAGTATACACAGTAGGTTGTCTACATTTTAGATCACTGTGAGAGGTGATGTTATTGCTAATGTCTAATTTATTTGGAATGAAATAGTATACTTGTTCAAGTAGTAACATTAAGTCAGTGCCATACAATTAATTCACTGTAATACTTACTCAAGATTTATCATCAGACAGAGTGAGGAGAGTGACTTCCATTAATTTCTGGGATTTAATCCCACTTTGCCACTTACTTGCGTAGCCTTGTACAAATAATTTACTTGTGCCTCTTTTAAGTGGAAATACTAAATCAGGGATGGCCAAACTTACTGATCGTGCAAGAAATTCCATTCAGTATAGGGTTTCACTTCGCTCATCCAATAATATAAATGTATTCGCTTATCAAGCTACCACTGTAAGTAAGGACTAAAAATATTTTTCATTTGCTCAGAATTTTCCCAGACTTTGTTTCTATTCTGAAATTTTCCAGGCTTGGTTGAAAATCTGAGCAAAACCAATTCTGTCAATTTTGACTATGAAAGTTGGGGAATATATTTTCCCTCCCTATTTTTTAAACTAAAAAATAAAAATGCTTCTGAATTTAACAGTTCTAAAGACAGTGGTTGAGTTTAGAAAAGCTGAAATTTGGATGGAAAACCCTCCTTGAGAAGTACTTTGGAATGGTTTGGTGAAAATCGATTTTGGTAGGCAGTTGAGATTTGTCAAAAATTGACCTTTGCAGGGCACAGTATATTTTGCACAGATTTTTTTTTTCTAAACTTGAAAAGTGCAGAATTCAGGCTGCTCTGACCATGTGTACATGAGAGACAAATTTAATGAATGTCCCTGTCAGTGTACCTGTCAAGTAATCTCTTGGCAGCCACTCAGGAGAGACTCAAAGGCCGCCAAGCTGACTAGCAGAATACTCATAGTT
Organism: Carettochelys insculpta; assembly: GCF_033958435.1. Taxonomy (NCBI): domain Eukaryota; kingdom Metazoa; phylum Chordata; order Testudines; family Carettochelyidae; genus Carettochelys; species Carettochelys insculpta. The sequence continues at coordinate 44,997,833 of NC_134137.1, forward strand.
CTGACAGCTGGTAGCATGTGTTTCTACTGGAGGTGAAGAAAATTAAAGGAACATTGGTCCCTGTATCCTGTAAGTCAGGTGGGGCCATTGAGATAGATTGTGTGCTGCCTTTTTAAGAAGGTGCAGTGTTTGGGATGCTCTTCACTTGCTGTTTCTCTCTATACAGCAATTTCTAGCCTCCTTTGAGTAGTATCCCTGTACCTGCGCCACTCTAGGTATGCTTGCATCCTGGCCCTGCTGATCAGAAATAGCAGTGTGCATTTGGCCCATACATGAACTTCCTTCTTAATCTGACCTACCCCAACGTCTGCCACAAGGCTAAACATCACTCACAGGTGAACTCCTCTTAGTTCCTTCTCAGCTAACTTTGGCTAGAAATGGAGCTATCAGGAGTCCCTTCTTCAGATCATTATCTCTTTCTTAGCATTTCAGTAGTTAATGCTTTTCTCTTAATTACAGAGCTTTCTTTAGTTTCTCTTTCTTAACATCTAAGAAGTATGGGTCAAAGAAAACTGTGGACCCCTTATGTAAGGCTACAGAAAAGAGCTGTGAGGCCTGAGCTAGCCAGAGAAGATCACCAACACATTTTGGTGTCATCAGTCCATAACTGGCAGGTACCATTGATGCACCTAAAAACCTGGTGGGCATAGGCACCAAAGCAACAGTACTACCATACAGAGGCAAGGAGAGAAACTGAGCCGCTTCTAAGAAGACACTGCAAGTGTGATCAATAGCGAGCCATCCAGTGATTGGCCAGAGGGTGGTATCCCATACAGTGTTCCAGTCAGCACTTAATGCAGCAGCCAGGTCTATTCTTCAGTGGGGAAAGAATAGACTTAGAATAGAATAGAATATTCTTCTGTTACTCTTCAGTCGGGGTTATGTGGTGAGCATTGTGGGTGTACCTCTCTGTCTTCCCTAAAGAAGTTCAGATTACAGTAAAGCACCTTCCCTTCAAGTGTATCATGAAACCTCAAGGGTTCCATGCCAGGCCCAAGCCTGGATAAAGGAGGAACGTTGGTAAGAAGAGTGACGTTGCACTGAACAAATTCCCCTAACAAGTCACTTAGAGAAGGTGCTGCTGCTGATGATACTGGCGGAGAGACTGAGATCGCAAGTAGAAGAACGTCTAGCAGACAAGCAAACGAGATTCAGGAAAGATAAAAGTACCATACAGCAGATATTGGCACTAAGATTGAGAGTGGGAAAGATTGACAGAAGAACAAGAACATCTACAGTTGCTTCATTGATTTTCAGAAGGCATTTGACAGTATGGATCAGAAAGGCTGGGTCTACACTAGAGAGTTTTGTCTGCAGAAGGGGCCTTCTGTAGACATAACTCAGGGAGTGTCTACACACTTAAAACAGTCTGTTGGTAGATTCTTGACAGAACCCTGCATTTGACTCAACAGTATTATGCCTCAAAAATTTGAGGCATAACAACCCATCGACAGAGTACTGTCGACAGAGAGGGATTCCGGGTGGCGGGCAGCCCTCTTTGCAGAGCTGCCATTCTGCTTTCTGGCACCAGAGGTCAGTGCAGTCTGGCAGTTCTCTGTCGACAGAGCAAGTTGTGTGTAGATACAATCTCTTGACAGATTCTGTTGAGATTTCCTTGTCAACAGTAACTTCTGTCAACAGATGCTTCTAGTGTAGATATAGCCAAAGTGAAGTAACTTGGGCAGTGTTGGAGTCATATGGAGTGGATAGCAGACTGAAACGGTTGTTGACGGATATCAATGACAGTGCGGTGGCAGTGGTGAGAACATGTGGGGAGTTGGGAAGTTGGTTTATAATGAGTAGAGATACAAGACCAGGAGATCCGATTTCACTGAGTATCTTCATCATGCACCTAGAGAGAGTGACGGGCAAGATCAAGGAAGAGGGAAAAGGGATATCGGTGCATGGGATGAAAATCAGCAACCTAGGTTTGCAGATGATATAGTTATCATTGAAGAAGATGAAGAGAAGCTAGCGGGAACTGTACAGATGCTAAATGAAGAAGGGAAACGCTATGGTCTGATTATGAGCATCAATAAAATAAAAACAATGTTATTTGAAGATAAGGAAATAGGAAGGAAGACCAGTGTAGATGGGATCAAATTAGAGAACGTAGAGAAGTTCACATATCTAGGGAGCAACATAATGTATGATCTAGACTGTAAGAAGGAAATAGCGACTAGCATAGTGAAAGCAAGAGCGAGTTTAAAGGCGCTGGATAAGATCTGGAAGAGCAAAGCGATTAGCTTAGGAACGAAGCTGAGCATCTTGAAAATGTGTGTATTCAACAGCTTGTTGTATGGATGTGAGACATGGGTGTTAACAAAAGATTCAAAGATGAGGATATTGGCATTTGAGAGGAGTTGTTAAAGAAAGATCCTGAGAACTGGGTAGATTCAGAAGGTCACCGATGAGGGATTATATAGGAAGATACAGCCAAAAGAGAGCCTACTGCAGGTTATACAATGGAAGTTACAGCTATTCGGATGTAGCTGCAGAATGAATGACGAATGAAGAATCAAGACCCTGATATTTGGCATAATGGACGGTTTGAATAGGAGAGGCAGATCCCACAGAGAATGGGTAGATGATATAGTAGATTGGTTCAGAGGTAGCCTACAGAAACTAAGCCTATCTGCACTGGACAGGGAAGTATGGAATGAAGTAGCGAGGGAGGTGTTAGACATCAACAGACACTGAGCCCATGGTTGATGATGGTGATGATGACACCTTCAAAGGCATCGTATTGCTTGCTGAGAAGACTGACACATCCCTCTAAACACCCGAAGTCTCCAGGGCTTCTCTCCAGCCATTTAGTTTGCAACCTTAGGCATATATCCCACGCTCTACATTTTCCAACTCAATGCTGTTATGAGCCTCAAAGGAAAAATCCAGATTGTCCAAACATAAACTGCTAGGCCCCCAGTCTTCATTTTCACTATCATCTACCTCAAAATGTCATTTTTGACCGCTTGGTCAAAGCGCTTCCTAAAACACCAACTGCAGCTGATCAACCCATCACACCCATGTGGGTACCGCCTCGCTCCATTCTGTAATTGGGAATAAATATCCAGCCAATGGGTAAGCTATCCCCAACACCTTTACCTATTCCTCTTGAGGGATTTGTCTCATGGAAGTTTATTATGACAAGAAGTAGATCACCTCCTGCTTCTGTGAGCCATAGAACCTGTACTTCTATATCCAGGGGGCAAAGGTTTCTGCTTGTTATTTCCTGAGACCCAAAAAGATGAGAGGTGGGAGACTGGCTCTTACAGCACTGCACAAATTTGTCAGAGCTCAAAAACTCAGAATGGTTACAGTAGGAGTGGGGTTATCCCACCTTTGGAACAGGGGCATTGGTTTACAGCTCTTGACATGCAGCATGCTTGTTTCCATATATTGAGTCTACCTTGCTGCAGCTGATTACTCAGATTTAGATCATGTCTATCATAGAGCGCTTACAGCGGCACAGATGTACCAGTGCAGTTGCACCACTATGAGAGATCCTGTATTCCTACCCTGTGCTCTCCCATCAGCATAATAAACAATACCCCTAAGCAACATAAGTTATAACAACAAACATGCTAATGTAGACATAGCCTTACCCTGGGTCAGGACCATTAACAATACAGCATATGCCTCTTTGATGTCTCATTTGCTTTGAGAGTATTCTCCAGGGTTGTCTCTATAGCAGCAGCTCACCTATGCTCTTTGGGGGTTGTGGTCCACCCCTGCCAGGACAATTGTCTCCTCAGAGCCTGCTCCTTCAGTGAGGCCCACCAGCCTGTTTTATATGACTGAGTCTCCAGTTCAGTGTCTAAAAATCAACATTCATCCCCTAAGCTCTACTTAGAGTTCATTGGAGCCAGTCTTGACTCATTACAGCCTAGGGTGCTCTGCCAAAGTACAAGTTCTACACCCTGGTCATGTTCTTAGAGGCCGTATAAATCAGTCTTAGAATATCAGCTTGACTCTGCCTCTGCCTTTTGGGGCATAGAGTGGCAGACACAGCCATGGTATCTCATGTCAGACTTCCCATGATATGACTCCAGATGTGGTTCAGCTTGGGGGAAGATGAAGGACCCAGGAAATGTCCTACATGGTGATCCTTTTCTCATAAATTTTGTCATTGTTACTCACTAACAACACATCCCTCATAGAATGAGGCACACATCACCACAGTCTTATGAGACAGTGCAAGTGGTTGTCCATGTAGATGTCTCTTCACATTGACCTCCTAAAGCTTACAGTGGTCAGGAAGACCTGCACTCTTTCTCTTCCGCTAATCAAAGGAGCACAAAGAAGTCTTGTTAGACAGTACAGTGGGTATGTTACAAAATTACATACCTCAACAGGGAGACACTAGATCACCCTCCCTTTTCATGGAAGCACTACATATATGGAATTGCTGCATTTTCCCCAGCATCACGCTATCAGCAGCCTGCCTTCCAGGAGTACAAAAGTCCTTTACCCTAACTCAGGCCTGAGCTCCCGTGGCTCACCCTGCCTTTTCCCAACACTGCTTGGTCAAAGGTACCATCCTCCTTCCCCCTGCGAAATGCCAACAGGCATACAGCTTCCTTGCCCTCCAGAGCTGGAGCGAGAATGAGTTCCTCCTGTGCTGGTGCCCTTCTCATAGGGCCCAACTGGGTCCTGATTGGCTCCCAGCCTTCTTCCCAGGATTGATTTACCCCCTTATTGTGCTAGTATGAGACAGCTGTCCTGTTACGCACCCTTATGCAATTTGGGGAGTAGGGGGAGACAGTATTACTCTTAGATCACACCCCAAGTTAATCCCCAAGGGTATCTCAGCTTTTCACATAAATTACCTGATTCACTTCCTGAGCAGTTGCCCTAAACCTGACTGTGATAACAGGGAACCATTGTTAGTCACTGCATTGGAGGAGTAATCTCCTTTTCTTCAATAAGTGCCCCTAGGGATGCTCCATGGTGGATGATTCCCAAGGCTAGTTGTCCCACTCAAGTCTGTTATGGATGACAATACGGCAGAGCTGAAGACTGCATCAGAATCACGTTCCCCAATAGCTGCATAGTGCTCTGTGAAGTTAAGTGCAGATGCCCAGCTTGCTGCACTACAGATTTCCATAGCAGTGTTTTGATACTGTTTGAGACCCATGTGGAGAGTGGGCTGGTACTGCTGCACCTTCAGACCTCTGCAACAGAAAGTAAAAGCTTAGGAGACTTCCTGAAGATCTTTGTCCTGCCCAGGTATAAATTCAGGCTCTCCTAATGTTTAGCTTTGCTGAATAAGTTCTTTCAGGTGTGGTCCCTAACAGTACTCCACAGCCCACCCAACTCCACTGTATTTTATAGTTCTCATCAGTAGAGAAAGAATGGTGCAGGGTTTGTCCATCTGTGTCAGTTATCCATGAGGCAGAGCTGGGTGGGAGGGGGGTGTAGGTGGGCACATCAGTTAAAGAATATTTGTTACTGTTGAGTGATTTTGTCTTTTTTGACTAGCCTCATATATGGCACGCTCTGGTGATTAGTAAGTCAGATAGACACTGTTGTTGACACCGTTCTTTGAGTCTACCCTACTGATACACTGTCACATGTTTTAATTCCTGTCCTGGAGATTTTAGTATGGTACCTTAGAATTATTCCATTCCTTTCAATATAGGGAGACCATCTGTCCTGTATTAGGGGAGACGGTCCCGTATTTGGGATGCCAAAAAGGTGTCCCTACTTATTTTTTAAAAGGGAGTCGTTGTCCAGTATTTGGCCCTCCACCTGCTGACCTTTTCCGCCAGCAGCTGTGCAGGGGCAGCTGCTGGTAGGAGTCACTTCCCTGAGCCTTGGGGAAGCAGAGAGAACGTGGGCAGCTGTCATGTTTCTGATGCTCCTGGGGCTCGGGGAGTGCCAGCAGCTGTGACTTCCCCATGGCTCCTGGGGAGGGCTGGTGGCTGCCACTTCCTTCCCAGCCCTGGGACTTGGTGGAGCCAGGTGGAGTCACCCCTCATTCCCACCTTCTCCGTATCTCCCTGTCCAGTATTTGGGACAGGGAGATATGGTCGCCCTATTTGAATATCAAAAAGCTATAAAATGGGATAATGGGGGAAGTGAAAAGAAAGTGCATTATGAGCATTAAAACCACTTTTTGGAGGGAGAGATTTGGAAGAAAATGTCAAAATGTTACTAAAATATCACTAGACGTGGGGAGGGGGGATTACAAGTATACCAACTGTCACCAGTCTACAAAAGGAAAATCCCAAGATTTCTAACTATATAAGATTTGGCTTCCTTTTCTCTAACACCACAGTTTTAATAAAGATGCGCTATTTTATTTGAAAATCCTGCTTTTAGTGTGCAAAATGAAATATACACTGAAAGAGTGTATATTATTAATAAATATTTGTAAACAAATATCTTTATGTGTATGGTACTAATACATCCTGGTCATGAAAGTGTTGCCTTCCATTGTTTATGCTCATCATAACTTTCTTGTATTTCACTCATCTTAGGCATTGAAAATAATTTAGTCAGATTTTTGTTTGTGCATAGTCTCTTTCCAGTCCATTTCTCTTTGTGATGCACAGGCACCAGGACGTGTAGTGTTTGGATTACAAGAACTAGCAAACTAGTACTCTAGCAAACTGTTTCATAGCATTTTTTTTAAAATGATGAAGAAAAAATTATTAATGCTAGCATTTCTAAAACCTTTATAGGTTGCTTACTAATTTTAAATATGTAGCCTGCACAAGCTGGAATTATTGTTTCATTATTCAGTATATTTTCAGATGTGGTCAGGTCCAGCCTCCCTGTTCTTGGTTGCAGTTTACAAAATGAGTGATGGACACAAAGCTTATAGTTGCACCTCTAACTTCCTGATTTGCATACATGCACAATGAGGACTTGAAAATTAATCTTGTAATCTTACCCTGTGAACGGCGGTGCCAGAAGTGTGGGTTTTTTGTTGTTAGACATTAACGCATCAGCTTATTTCATTTTTTAAACAAATTCCATTTAACTTCATCTATCTTATATACCACTTTGTTAGGTGTCTTAGAAGTACCTGAGTCTGTACAGGTAAAACTATTCTTAATATAGGGCTAAGATCCATCTACTGACTCTAGGTGGATGAAACAGATATTGCTACTTTCGTTTTATAATTCAAAATCTAGCTGGCAATTTAATATTGTTTGCTTAGTTTTTAGGGTAATGTTACTGACTATTAGATCAGTTTAATGAACAGTAATATTCACAGACTTATTTCAATGGCAGGGAGTGAAGAGAAAAGCAGTGTCAGAATACCAGTCTCATGATGATAGCTCTGAGAATTCAGAGTGTAGTTTTCCTTTCAAATATGCATATGGTGTAAATGCGTGGAAACACTGGGTAAAAACTAGGAGCCTGGATGAAGATCTTCCGGTATTAGAGGAACTGAAATCAAGTAAGTATTTCCCACATATTTTAAGTAATTTTAATATTTTATAAAAACAAATATTTTAATGAACTTTTCACCTTTTAACTAATTCTTAAGACAAAACACACCTTTTAACTAATTCTTAAGACAAAACATAACCTGTTTTCAAGTTTGAATGAAATCCTGATTACAACAGGATTATTTATTGCTGAAAATGGATGTTAAATTCCTTTTCCAAGTCCCCACAAGTGAACTTTTTTCCTGAAGATGCTACCTGCACTAGATGCCAAGTCCTGGGTCTTGGGCTCCTGGTGTGAAACAGGATGGACCGCTCTAGCTCTCAGTATTTATTGTGGCTCCTTACTTTTCTAGCAGCCCTCTGGTTCTCCTTATTGCTCAACGAGCCCCAGGATCCATGCCACTTTTGGCTCTCCTAAACTGCACAGTATGGGCATCCTAGTTCTTCACACTTTAAGAGACCTTAGGCTGGGGATGGAGTTGGCAGTGCACAGATTCTAAGTTCTACCTGAATGTGGGGCTCTGCTTCAGTGGACTTGGCAGCTATGGACTGCATCTGCTCTTTCTGCAAGGCACCTCTGGGATCAATATTGACTTAAATCTCCTCTTTCACTAGTTTTTAATGTGCCTTATCACAGCTGTTTGCACTTTTGGATCTCCAGAAATGCAGCTACTCTTCCTGAAACCTCCTTTACCCACTCCCTATATTTTAATACCTTGAGCTATTGTCTGCCTCCATTTTTTTCTCAGCTGTGCAAGATAGTCAATTCTCTGTGGTGGGTAATATTTTCTCATCACTGAGCAATGCAGTGTAGTCAGTGTAGCCTTGAATGTGGTGGCTTTGTTGTGTAATATAGATCAAATACACCGGGTACAGCGCTAGAACTCATTAGTTTGTGCAGAGAACATGTAAACCATCTGCCTACAATAAAAAGTAATGCTAATATTCCTTAATGTTCTATTTGTTTTATCTCTATTTGACAGCAAAGTCTGTGAAATTAAAGGAAGATCTCTTATCACATACTGTAGCTGAGCTGGACCATGGGTTGGCACGTTTTGTCAATGAAGTTCGAAGACCAAATGGAGAGAGCTATACACCTGACAGCATCTATTATCTGTGTCTTGGGATTCAGGAGGTTAGTAATCTAGAAGAGGCAGTAGACAACAGAACTAATGATTTGACTCTGACATGCTTAAGAAATTGTGGATTTATTGGTTAGCTGACTAGGAGGCATTATGAACATAGGATCTTTGTTAGACTGGAGTGCACAGATGATATAAACTACATAGTGGAAAACGGGTGTGCTTTAATGATTAATTGCACATACATCTGGAAATTTAAAAAAAAGGGTGGTGTAAGGTGATAATTATAAACTTTGAATCACAGAATGCTAGATCTGGAAGAGACCACAGGAGGTCATCAAGTCCTTCCCCTGGCCCCTGCCCAACTTTCTGCTAAAGGTTGCTGTATTTTCTCTTGTCTGACACAAGTAATTTTTCAAATGTTGTAGCTTGAATGGATTGCCTAAGATGACATAATGATGAAGCAGAATTAATCAGTTAACTGTATATATGCAGAAAATTAGAATTTTCACCAACTGTGACAATATTGATCATGACAATGACTAATTTATCCATTAGTGGATGGAGGAGACAGCTGTATGGGGCAGTGTTATTGGGCTAATCTGCCTTTGCTGAATACTGATCGCTATTGTTAGCCTGCCTTATTTTGTGGAATGTAAAAAGGTTTAATAGTTACACAAAGTGATTTAAAATACCATCATACTTCAAATCAGAAAAGCCAATGTAATTTCTTCAAAGACAATAAAAGACCCTTTGCTTCTTAGCAAAAGATGATCTGTAACTTTTATTTTGAAAGAGAGGAGCATCTCAATTTTATTTCTGTTTGTGGTGCAGAAAGCAGGCTGTCGATTAAATAATTCTAAATTCTGAGCTGAAAACTATAATGCTGAAAAATTTGAATCAGTCCAAACGTTATTTATGTATCTGTCTAATATAGAACATCACCTCTTCTTTAACCACCTGTCACACTAGCTGAATTACCTTACTGTTAAGGGAAGGTATTAGAATCAAATAATGAATCTGTTTAACCATTAAAAACATCATAAACATACGTCTCCAACTATTCCCTAGTGGAAGCTAGTTGATGTCTTTTCCTCTTGGCTGATATTTGAGAAGTTATCTTTTATTTGACAACATGTGCTACATGTTTAAGAGAATGTTTAATCTTGGGTTGCTTTCTGTCACTGTCCTTGCATTATCGTTTATCACTCTGACACCAGAACTTTTTATTAAATTTAAAACATATTCATTACTAAAAAAATAAGCCATCTGCTTATAAAAGTGTTCTTCCAATAGTTCTACTCTCTGCAGATTGTTCTTTTGTTTCCTCAGCGTACCTAGAATTTCTGTTGCCAACATTAATTACGTACCTAATTTAATTTTAAGTTCTCATAGTAAACTATTTGTCTTTCATGGACATGAATCCAGAAAACCTAACACAAAAATAATATATTGTGATACTGGAGTAGCATTCTTAATTGATCGTGCCATTGCAACTCTTGTGTCTGTGTGTATTTGATATGTCAATTGAAATAGTGCCTGTATATCTCATTGTGGTTTTGGGCCCAGTTGTGCTAGATCAGTTGTGGTTGACCTGCAGCCTGCATGCAGCTCAATGGGGCTCCACCTGCAGTCCCCACCAGACCTGTGGTCTGCCTCCCTCCCCCTCACACACTGGAGCCCTGCGCTTCCTACACCTCCCCCTCCATCCCAACACTTTTGGAGCACCTCAGATTCATTTAGTCTCCATTCTTTTCCTTCCCTCCCCTTCCCAAGCTGCAATGTTGTGAATCTTCAGAGGGCTGCTGATGGAACCCCATGGGCTATGGGCTGCTGCAGCCCACTGAGATGAGCCCTGCAGCCAGCTCACTCTTCTTTGTTGCCCAGAGTTGTGCTAGACACTGTTCAATGCAGAGACCATGTCTTCCTGTGCATTTCAAGAACTTAGAGTTCACAAAGAGAGATGTACACACAAGCAGTCACAGTGACAAGCAGGCATCTTGGCAATTCCAGATTTTGTGCCTTGTAAGGAAATATACTCTAATTTGAGGATATCTTCAATTATCCTCTTTCCTTGTTTCATTCAAGCAAAAGTTGGTTCAGACTTTCTCCTGGGACCTAGCACTGAGAATGGTTTTTAGTTTATAATGTACTAAATTTAATCCTGTTGTCCCTGTGCGCAACAAAGCCTGGCTCTCTTCTTATGCATTACATCCGTTCCTCTCTGCTGATAACACAGATTGAAATCCATGGAATGGAGAATAAATATATCTTCCAGGAAAACTGTTAAAGGATTTGAACAGAAGGAGCTTTGATAAGCCAGGAAGGTTAATGTCAGATATTAGTTGTTGAAGGATTTTGTTAGTATGATAAAAACAAAACTAATATGAAAAAATCTTCAGACTTAGGTGGTCAAATAAAACAGATAACTGCCCTATGGAGGAAATTGAAATTGAGAGATTGCAACATGGTTTACCAGAAAAAAAGTATATTTTGTTTTCGGCTCAAAGGAATAACTTTGAGAAAGAAAGCTGAGAAATTATCTGGGCAGGTAAATACAGTAATCCCTCGAAATGCACGATTTCGAGTTGTGCTGAACTTACATTAATGCAAGTTAAGTGCAACTCAAAATCCTGCTCCCCCTGGCCCTCGCTCAGCTCCCCAGCCATGCATGACCGCAGTTCAACCCCCACAACAGCTTACCCTTCCCCCTCATGCACGCTGCTCCGGCTCACCCTTCCCCTAACACACGCAGCTCTTGCTCAGCTCCCAGGCTTAATGCTCCCCAACGCCCCTCCTTCCCCAACCCCAGGACTTACCTTTCTAAAGGAGCTCCAGGTGCTCCTGCTGCTTCCTCAGCTGTAGAACATGCGTTCTGCCGGGGAAAAAAGCCACCCCCCAACCTACACAAAATTCAAGTTATGCAAGGGTGCGTGGGAATGCAGCCCTGTCATTACTCGAGGGACAACCGTAATAATAATTAAAAAAAAAAGTCATGATTTGAGAACAGTATTAAGCCATCCTGCAGATACCAGAAAATTTTCCATGGCTCTAAATCAAATCAGCGGTGTTTTAGTAACTTAGGCTACACCTACACTAACTCTGGAAGATCCACCATTTAGGTTTGATCTTCTGGAATGTCATTTCTTCCATGCACAAATGGCTCATTCCCGGGTCAGCGTTAACCCCGGAACTCCTTGTGAGCCGTGAGGATTAAGGAAGGTCAACAGGAGGAGCGCTCCTGTCAACCTTCTGCTGTGAAGACAGGTGTGGAAGTTGACAGCTGCAAAGTCAATTTTTGTCTTGCAGTTGGCGTATCAAAAATCATATAGCAGCTGTCGACTTTCCAGGTAAGTGTAGACATAGCCTTAGTATCAGAATTTGTAACTAATACTGTCCAAAAAGGTTGCTTAGGAAGGCAAGGAGAAGGATAGAGAATATTTCTGGCTTCCAGTGGAATTACCATTGTTGTCAGGACTAGAGAGTGTTGCAGGGATGGGGTTAGCTTTGAGCATAATGAGGGTCATGTAGAACCCTTACTTGTACTTGTTTTTCTGATTTTGATGTGCCTTGAAAGCACATAAGAATATTTTTAAAGGGACACTTGGAGAAAAAAGCATGAATATGTTCAAGACCCAAATAAATGTGCTAACCAAAACAACGGTAAAAATAAGTTGTGGTAGCCTCTTGAGACTGTTGCATTACCTGATTTAGAATGTAAGAGATTGAAAATTTCATGTCTTCAGTAGTGAAAATATTTGTAAGGGTTTAAAATTTTTATGGAACTATTTTTGTAAATGTATCCAGTATGTATTGGTTCTCTGAAATAAGGTATTGTGTATTAAGAGACTTAAGACTTCAATAAAAGTGTACAGATTCATTTTTTCTTTCTATAAAGCTAAATGATAAGGTAGTCAAGATATGCTGAACTTCTGCTTAATACAAATGAGGGCTGTGTTTAATGTTATTTCAAGGATGTGTACAGAAATAGATGCCATTTGCAGAAGTGAGCACATGTTTTTTCAGTCTGTCACTTTTATTGTAATCACTAGCAACAGGCTGGTTTTTGCTAAGATAATACTGAAGTGGAAGTTTTAAGAAGCCAATACTCCATTTCTTAGAAATGTCTCCAGAGAGGATAATGTCAATACTAGCATAGCCCTTATAATTAATTTTTGGTCAGTGTTCAAAAGAGCAACCACTTCTGTCTGTAAAATAAGGAGGATTAAGATAATTAGGCATTAGGCTGAAGAATATTCAGGCACTTTGCCTAGTCTGCCAGTTTTCTTGTAATATTCTGCATCATTGTCATGAATAAATACTTTTTTTTTATTCTGACTTTGAAATAAAGGTAATTTTTTATTTCCATTATTTTTGTCAATATTCACACTTTGTTTAAAATGTCATCCTGCTTAAAAATGTGTATTATGAAGGCCTAACTGAAAATGAAAAATAAGTGTTGGTACCACAAATAAATACTTTAGATTATAGAGATTTAAAAAATATCCTGTTCATTGATATGCATGAGGCTTCTAATTAAACCAATATTTTAATATTTAATATTTTATCCAATATTTTTCTCTGTAACTTCGTTGTACTCAGTGTTATATGACTTAAATGTTACACTACTTTGTTTTTTAGCCAGCATGTAACAACTAAAGTATTGGAAAATTCTGATGTATTATGAGAAGAAACGCAGGCTCATAGCAGAAGTTATTTTGTCATTAATTCTCCCAACACAGCAAATATTCTTTGTTCTTATTTTTAGTACTTGTATGGAAGCAATCGAAAAGACAATATATTTATTAATCCAAGCTACCAGAGGTTTGAGCAGGAGTTAAATAAAATCCTTAGAAGTTGGCAACCAAGCATACTTCCAGATGGTAATTTTTTTTTTTTGTCATGCACCTTCTTCTACTAGCAGTTGCGTATTCTGAGGAATGCAGATATACACAAATATTTTAAGCCTTGTGTTGGTGATTGATAAAATTAAAACAAGTAAATTCGTAGGTATCATTCACTTCACCTAACTGCCTCCCATTCCTCCCTCTTCCTCCAAATCATTGTAAGAGATGAATCCAGCCTACTGAACAGCAGCTGTGCAAAGAAGATGCAGCCACAGTAAGACAATTTAGGAAATGGCGGCAAAGGTGAACCTGTACTCCTCCACTCCTTTAAGGCATCAGTTACTGTGTAGGAGAGGAACATCTGCACTAGCCATGTACACATACTCGAGGAAAAAACAGAAGGCCTGGGTAGTGCCTCCTCTTTGCCAAAAGGAATCTCAGTCCTTTTCAGAATCTAGGGGTGAAAGACATACCACTGTTCCCTGGGAATGAGAGGGGAAACTCTGGGGAAGCAATTGCGAAGTAGCAATTATGGCCATCACTCCACCTTTGAAGCTGGAACAGCCCTGTTGTTTCTCTTCCTCTCTTTCAAGCTATTCCAGCTCCTTGGTGAATAGGAGAAGGGGGCAAAAATACCGTTTCCCAGACAGTCTCCTTTCTTTCCTCTCGAGATTGTGATCTGTCAGTCTGCCCTAGAATTTGTCCAGCACAGATTTATGGGAAGAAGGGAAATTCTGCTTTCCTTTCTCCCTTTCCTCCAGTCAGGGCCATCCCAAGGGTTTGTGCCACCCTAGGTGGACTATGACCTTGGTGCCCTCTCCCCTCACAAGCACATATTGAGTATAGAGAAAAATGAGACATCTAGAATGAAATTTTACCTTTATTTACGTGACAGTTGAAATGCACAATATAGAATATTTTATTGATTTTTTCTACTTTTCGTTAATCATAACATAATTATACCATATAGAGTAAACTGCCCAGTAGCTGACCTTTTAAAGTTCTAACCATTTTGAATTGTACACAGTATTTCTGTTCAGCGCTATAGACAGTTGTGTTTCAAGTTGCTGCAACTGTCTTCCTTCCAAAGGAAATTTTAAGCAACTTTTCCAACTAAATTAACAAAGTAGAGAACAATGATAGTAAAGTAGAAGACTATTTATGTTAAACTAAAAGATAATGAATTAAAATGATTAGTAAGAATGATTAAATGTGGACTTAAATGCACAAAAAGAGAAAAATTATGAATGCATGTAGCTCTCTGCCCATTGAAACCTTTCCTGGTGAGTCACTGCACATGTGATGACATCATAGTAATATACACCTAGTAAATGTTAATTTATTTTATCATTTCAGTGTTTACTTAAAAGTATTAAAAATTGAAACAGAAGGCCAGAATTGTTATTATCAAACGTTATTGCAATAAGAAGGGAGAGGAATGCATATTGTGAGTTTAACATTAGCAGTCAGATGTTCAAAAATCAGGGCTTAACAAATGTTGCAAGTTCAACACATACAAATTCTTCGTGGGCACAGTGTCTTCAGGAGTACAGCTCACAAGAGGGCAGAATGACTGAACTGCCAGACCTCACCCTTGGGCAGCAAACCTGGGTGTGCTCTTTTGAAGCTATGCTGTGACACATTTTAACTGTATTTGCATATACAGCCATGCTCCACAATATGAAATAAATAATACAACTCAATTTCTGACACGGCAATGGTGCCCTGATTTACAAGTAAAATATTTGATATTTTCATTGATAAGAGAGAACTTATTTTTATAAATACAGAAAAAGTTCACTTGTGTCTAATTTGGCTCCCCTTAAAGCAGGGTGTCCTAGACGACTGCCTGGTTTGCCTATATGGTTGGGCTGGTCCTGCCTCCAGTTATCTTAAGTCTGCAGTAGCCTCTTTAGATAGCAACTGCTGCTGTAGCTGAAGTGTTTTCTGGATAAGGCTTCTGTCTTCAGTTAGAGTAAAATTGAGAGGGTCAGTCAGGACCCTTACATATGCCAAAAAACTCTCAAACTCACCCCACAAACATAAGTGCTTTTTTTTTTTTTTTTTAATTGAAGGTCCAAGGTTGCTCACTTTCTTTATGAAGTGGCACCAGTTATGTGAGTGACACTTGAAGAATCCTGTTAAAATAGTTCTAAAAAGGAACTGTATCTGTTTCTTGCCTGTGTGGAAATTGCTGTTGTCTTCCTCAATCAGTGGGCTTCCATTTCTCTTCTTAGGGATGTGTGCAGATAGTGTTACTTGGAATACTGAAAATTTTGTTTCATTTTTGTAATTGATAGAACTTTCCGATTCTTTTGAATATGAGTTGTTTTTGCCTCATTGTATTTTCTCTCTAATAGTGTTTTTTTTTTTTCTTTTCCCCACTCCTGGAAGGGTCAATATTTTCTCGAGTTGAAGAAGATTATCTTTGGAGGATAAAACAGCTCGGATCACACTCTCCATTTGCTCTTCTGAATACACTGTTCTACTTTAACACTAAATATTTTGGCCTGAAAACAGTGGAACAGCACTTAAGACTTTCCTTTGGCACTGTTTTTCGACAGTGGAAAAAAAATCCTCGAACGATGGACAGTAAAGCTTGTCTTCGATACCAGGTTTCTTCTCTGTGCGGAGCTGGTAGTGAAGGTACTATTGATGGTTTCAAAATAAGTATTGAATGGGCATCCAAATTTTTGCCCAGTTGAGGGCCACTTTGGCACCTTGCCAGGAGCTTGAGAACTGAACCTCATTTGCATAAAAATGAGAAGTGTGCAGCTACTGGATCTTCAATGTGAGCATGTGGTCTGCAGAGACTACACAGTCCCTGCATTAAATGTTCCCTTTTGATCTAAGTAGCCTCTGTGTCAAGTGCTAGAACCTTTTCTGTGGGCTACATCTCCAGTTTAGAGATGCAAATGACTGCATTGCAGTATTTTGGGTTGTACTTCTATTCACCCTAATGAATTATGTTAAATGAAAACAATTATACTAGCTAAAGTTTTCAAGTTTGGGCTTAGGTGGGTTTTTTCCTTTTTAAAGATAAGATTACTACTGGAAAAAGGAAACATGAAGATGATGAGCCAGTGTTTGAACAAATTGAAAATACATCAAATCCTGCTAGATGTCCCGTGAAAATGTTTGAGTGCTATCTATCTAAGAGGTGAGTGTTTCCATGTAATAGTGTAGGGGTGTTTTTAGAATAGTTAGGGTACAGAAGGGGAGACAATTAGGGTACAGTGCAAAATAATGTTAAACAAATTAAGGAATATAGTGCTTGTAAAATGTGCCGGACTGAAAGCACTGAAATACAGAGCATGAATTTCTCCCTTCTGTTCTGTAGGAAGGACTCCCAAATAGGGGTCAGAGCATGTTTTTTTTCTATCTGTTGTATTAAATCATGAGAGTCTCTGCTCAGGCTTGCCAACAGGAGGTCCATTTGACTCTGATACTGATGTTAGGTCTCTTAAGCTACGTCTACACGTGTATGTGACATCGAAATACCTTATAAGCTATTTCGATGAATAGCGTCTACACGTCCTTCAGGGCTGGTGCCGTCGACGTTCAACTTCGACGTTGGGCAGCACCACATTGAAGTAGGCACTGCAGGGGAGCGTCTACAGACCAAAGCGGCCCACATCGAAATAAGGGTGCCAGGAACAGCTGCAGACAGGGTCACAGGGCGGACTAGCACTTCCCGGGCAACAGCAAGCCACTCCCTTAAAGGGCCCCTCCCAGACACACTTGCACTAAACAGCACAAGATCCACAGAGCCGACAACTGGTTGCAGACCCTGTGCATGCAACATGGATCCCCAGCTGCAGCAGCAGCAGCCAGAAGCCCTGGGCTAAGGGCTGCTGCATACGGTGACCATAGAGCCCCGCAGGGGCTGGAGAGAGCGTCTCTCAACCCCTCAGCTGATGGCCGCCATGGCGGACCCCACTATTTCGATGTTATGGGACGCGGATAGGCTACACATGCCCTACTTCGACGTTCAACGTCGAAGTAGGGCGCTATTCCCATCTCCTGATGGGGATAGCAACTTCGACGTCTCACCGCCTTACGTCGATTTCAACTTCGAAATAGTGCTCGCCACGTGTAGACGTGGTGGGCGCTATTTTGAAGTTGGCGCGGCTACTTAGACCCGGCTTTAGTATTGCATATTGGTTCACAAAACAGCCTTATTTTGTGTATCCCTTCAGGAAGTCATGTGATAGCAACAACTTTCAGTTAGTACTGATTTTCGGGATTTAGAAACATTAGGGCTAAAAAAAACTCCACTATCCTTTGATTTACTCTATGTGGATGTTAAATAAGAATGTGAAATACATACAAGAAAACCACAAGGTATTTGAACTTGGAGAGGTTCCAATACTCAACACCAAGGTAGTGCCTTTTATTTGTGGTGCTATTACAGGTTGAACCTCTCTAATCTGGACACTCTCATCTGGTAGCATCCGTAATCCAGCGTGATTTTAGTTAGCTGGATGACCACTTATCCTGGGTCTGCCCAAGTTTCCCATAGACCCATAAAATTTATTTCTAGCCCCCAATCCTGGTTCTCAGTGTTCTGTGCTGTTATTTAACTGTAATTTACCTCTAAATGTCTTCTAAGAGCCATTTAAGCAGTGGAAGTATTGGTAATGCTGCTACACAATATTAACCTTTTGTGGTCCAGCAAATTCATCTGGCATCAGTCAGGTCTGGAGGGTGCTTCATTAGAGGGGTTCAACCTATATATGGTTATTCCAAGCAGATATTCTCTATTTTTATTGAAGGCAAATGTTTTAACGTTTTTTTCCTTAGTAATTAAAAGACTCTCAAACAGCTGTAATTCTACTTTTAACAGACTCCAGCTGCATACAAGTATTATTTTGATCTGTTCAGAATGAATTAGTATTAATTTGAGCAAGTTATGTCTTTCCCTGTAATCTTTATTGTGCTTGTGAATGTATGAGTTGATTTTAATAGCTCAGTTGTGTGATTTTCAGTCAAACAAAAATCCCATTGAAAATAAGTTGCCCATTCGTTACAATTTACTTAGAAATTCTATTGTGCAAATATATTATGCAGTAATTTTTTGCAAAGATCTGGAGTTTATTCTCATTTGAAGACTGCTTATATGGCTAATAAAGTCCACATTTAGATAGTTTTGCTGTAGTCCAGGCAAAATGCATGTGTAAAAATATTTTCATAATAAGAATCAGCAATTTTGTCACTGACCTATCACTTAGAAGTGGATGGATGTTTTCCCTTAAAAGAACTAATTTAAAAAAAAAAACATGGGAGACAAAACTTAATTTTCATTTCAAAAGTTGAATATTTTGAAAATGCTTCTATGGTAGGAAACTGAGGAACTTAAAATGGGAAACATTTTCAACTTCTAAATAGAAGACATGACTGATAATTGCTGTGATATAGATATATATATCTGTCAGTTATTATGTTGCATTCTTATGCAAACTGAGGGAACTTACATTGCAGGTTCTGCAAGTGAATAATCTAAGTTCCATACAAAGTATTATATAAATCCAAAAATGTTTTAGCAGACTGCATTGTATCCTTAAAAAGCGAGGATATAGTTTGAATGTATGGCAGAAACAAAGTTCAAATATGGAATTTTACATCCATAGTTTCTCAAAGTGGTTCACAGTGTTATATTAAATATTTAAAAACCAGTTCCAATTAAATAGTCCGTTCCCTGCTAAAATAGGTTTGCTTGGATACTAAAGTCACACACTGAGAGGAGTGTACATACTTGTATACTGGAGAGAGATATTTTTGTTAACTACTACTATTACATATGTTCCCTAAATTGTCAAGCAATGGTCCCTATATTCTGTAAGTGGATTTGAAATTAAATGAGTGAAAGGAAAGAGAAAAGTAAACAATTTTAGATGCTTCCTGAATAGCTCTTCTTTTCCTAATAATGTCACAAGTTTAAAATAAAATATCTTCATATGGGTCTTGGTGATTCTCCCGCATTAGAGTTGCAGGTGGTCTCCCCTGCTCTTGTTTGCTACCACACCTGTTAATGTCCTCACCCAATGCTCAATTGAAGTTTATTTTATAAAATCTCTTTAAAACAATAATTAAAACTCTTCTCTCAATTTTCAACCAATGGCCCCCTATATTCTGTAAGTGGGTTTGAAACTGTTACTTGAGAATCAGCTGACAACCTACAGCTGTAATTTTAAAAGGATGACTCACTTTCAGCAGCTAACATTTCATAGCCAGCTTCAACATAAAACAGGTCTGATTGTTGAGAATCAGGTGAGCTTATTAAAACGCTTAAATGTAATACAACCCTGGGAAATAGGATATGCCAAAGTGTAGAATGTTCTGGGCCATGGAGGGCTCTATGGGTTATGGGGATGGGGTGCCCCACTCCCAGGGGCACATGTGGCTCTGTGCCTCCCATCGGCATCCCTCACACACACACACCCCACTGTGGGAGTGGCAGGGGAGCAGCCTCCTTGGAAGCACAGCCACTTTGCTTCTCTTCCTGCAGCTGTGGGGGAAGGACAGTGGCAGTGCTCAGAGTTGGTTCCTCCTCCCCCTGCCAAGGTCTGGGTTTTCGGATTACAGAAGTTCTAGTGTATTTCAAATCCAAACAGTTTCCAACAATTACATCTATTTCTATCACAACAGGAAAGTAACTGCTGTCAGATTTCAGCTGACAGACTTTGGGATAGCCAGCTAAATAGTTTGACCCAAAAGGCACGTATCAGGATTATTGGCTCTTAAAATCTATGGTATTAAAGGGGAGGAAATAATTTAACAACATCATAATAAAATTGTCAATTTTTTTGAGACTCTCCTAGATGGGCATCTTTGTGTTGTTCACTAGCTTAAAGTATTCTGAGCTGCATCTGAACCACAACAGCACCGTGTTCACCAGATTTCCCTGGATCAGTAGTAACCTGCAAAATAACTTCATAAGGGAAACAAGCAGGCCCATTCAGTAGGAATCAGGAGCTAAAAGAGCAAGATAGGTAAAGCCTTATGACAGAACAGACCTTGGGGAGAAAAAGCAGGAAAAGAGGTTTTGAGGTTTATTTTGTCTCTTAATTTTAGAAAATGTAAAATAGTTTTTAGTTTATAGAAAACTAGATTGAAAAAGCAACCTCTGCTGGATATGAATGCTTGAAGGAATTTATGCCACCATAAGGTTCCATTTCAAAACAAAGGGGCATTATTTTTCCACATTAATCCTCAACTCCTGTTGTGTATATTTAGTTATAGTTGTACACACAGGATGCTAAAAATCAAAACATATTATACATTCATCATGAGAAACCTTGGCTCTTCTAACCATTTTTTTTCTCCTGTTAGCCCACAGAATCTTAATCAGAGAATGGATGTGTTCTATTTACAACCGGAATGCTCCGTTTCCTCGGATAGCCCTGTCTGGTATACTTCGACTTCACTGGACCGCAACACTTTGGAACATATGCTCGTACGGGTTCTTTTAGTAAAAGACATTTATGATAAAGACAATTATGAACTGGATGAAGAGCTAGATTAAAATAAACTTCCGAAAGCTGTCAGGAAAAACAAAACAGCATTAGATAGTCATGCTGCTAGACCTTTATTATGGAAAACATTTCAAGTTTACTTTTTGTTTTATGAGTTTTGTAGCAGTGTACCCTGACCTGGGTATTACCATGTAAATAATCCGTGAGTGAAAGTTGCCATTATTCTATGTAGTGGTTTTAGGATACTTAACAAACACATTCAAGTTCATTTTTTATTATTTATTTGATTAGGTATGTTTGTAACTTTTTACATTGCGAAATATGAATGAGAATGTGCCATGTGTAATTTTTTTTCTTGTAGTAAGAAACATCCATATTGCACAACTCTACTGTTGCAAGCTTCCTTGAAAGGAGAGGCTCTTTTACTGGGTTCTTCAACCAGATGGTTGTGTGTGGGTAGCACTACTAAAGTTTAGAACTTGCTGTGTCTTTCAGGATTTTTAAATAAATTGTAAACTAATAGGTTTTTTACTTTTTAGTTACTGAAGCCTTACAAGGTTATGTAGAGAGATTCCATCTTATGTACCAAAAATAGACAAAAAAGAATGCTGTCAATATTGGTGTACTGTAATGTGACTCTATGCTGGTGGAAACAACTTTTTTTGTTGCCCTTATTAAAACCTTAGTGTCCTTTCCTTATTTGTGACTCTCTGAATTGCCCCTTCAAATAAAATATATATTAAAAATGAGTATAAGTGTAAGGCATGTGATCATCTAGACATTTATTTTGTAAAAATGTCTGATGGCTGTGCTACAATTTTCTTTTCGATTTTTATTTTGCCAAGCATAAATGCTAGTTACCTCATATTTCTATAAATCGGTCCTTCTTAGCCTTAGGAAAGGGGAGTTTAATGCAGTATTACGTACAGTAATACGGCATGCTAAATTTTTTAACTTTTTTCATTTGTCGTTGCTATGCTGTACTTAAATACAACTAAAATTTGATTTATGGGTTGTGAGAGTTCTTTTAACTAATGTCTTCATTAAAGATACAGAAGACACATGAAGTTCCAGGAAGTCAAAAGATAATTTAAAAAAGAAAAATATTTATTTTGTATAAGGAATCTGATTTCCTCTTGTATATGTTTAGTCTCTAAAGTTTTGTTTGTTCCCTGCTCTTGTTTGACTAATGCAGGTAATGTGGTGGTTTGTGCAATTGTATTTCCTATAGTATGCAAGAAATCATAGTACAGCATTCTGTGAACAAGTAGATAATTAGTATGGCATTCCTAATGATTTAAGTAGCTGTTGATAAGAATGAATTACTGAGATGAAGGAAAGAAAAATAATTTTCTTTGTTAAATTCTTAAATTCCTTTTTAATTTGTTTTATGTGTCTTTTTTGCCATGAAATTCATTTCCTGCAAAGAGGCATAACTTTTTCATTTTCCTTATTATAGAAGAATGGACATGGGGATGCTTACTTCTATAAAGAGAAATAAAGCTGCAAGTGCTTTGTTTTGATAAAGAAATTTCTTCAAATTTCTGCTGCTCTCTTTTGTCCATGAGTATTTATTAGCTTCAGATAGAAAAGCCGATGAATTTAATAATAGAAAAGCAGATGAAAATACACATTTTTAACTTTTCTTTATTTTGATTGGCTGAATCTGCACTAGGTCCCCCAAAATTATTGCAGTTATACCATTACCTGAAAAGGCAGGCAACAAGTCACAGCACCGATCAATAGATAATCTAACATATGATGTTCATTAGTCTGTTGATTGTTGCCCTAAAATGTTCCCTTTTTCCAAGCAGTGATGCCACTTCAGTAACTAAAACAATGCCTGTTTTTTCAAGCAGCATTAGTCTAAAATATCCATGAGATAGAAAAGGCACTTAGTTTTAAAATAAATTTCAAGCATTATAATCACAATTTTAATGTTTGTGTTGTGAGAAGTAAGTTTCCAATTCAGTGAAGTACTTGAGTACAAATTTAACTTTAAGCAAGTTTAGTGGAACTACAAATATTATCAACCTACTTTTAGTTAAGCTTGTGCTTAGCACCTCAGTTCAGCAAAGCACTTAAATAATGCTCAACTTTGAGAGAGAAATTTGAACTATAAGGCTACAGTTACACTTACAGCCCTCTGTTGGCAGAGGTCACCATCAGGAGATGTTTCCCAGCAAAACCCCTGTCAACAGCATGGTCACACACCAAAGTGGTTCAACAGAGCAATTCACTCTGTCGACAGAACGGGGGCCTGGAAGCCCTGCAAACAAACTCATGCTTGGGAAGCCCTTCTGGTGCTATGGCCAGGCACACCCTTAAAGCACAACCCAGCCAATGCCCGCCAAAGCTGAGCCTCTCAGTGGTCTATGAGGCACACACAGGCTAGGCCTGCATGCTTCCCCTCAGGGATCAAACATAGGCCACAGCCAGCACGGACCAGGAGCAGCCCAACTGCTGCAAGTCCTGCTCCTGATCCTGCTGGACCCCTTTCACTTAATCTGGTGGGGACCTGGTGGACCCCAAGGCCCATAAGGATGCCCCGGTGGTCTAGCTTGTCCTTGTCCCCCTGGATGCCACAGCAGGTGTAGCAGCACAACACCAGCGCTGTCTGGTGGGAGCACCTAGTGATGGGGGGAATGGGAGACAACCAGTGGCTCCAAAACTTCTGAATGAGAAAGGACACCTTTCAGATCTGTGCACCTGGCTCATCCCCGCACTATGGCACCAGGACACCGAATGTGACTGGCCATCCCAGTGGAGAAGCGAGTAGCCATCACTGTGAGGAAGCTTGCCACCCCAGATAGTTACCACTCGGTGGGGAAGTGAACCCCAGGGTCATCCTGATGCAGGTAAGCCACTCCCAGGCCATGGGCTTAGTATGGCAGCGAAGGGGGAAGGATGGAGCCCTGTCAAATGGGAGGAGAGCCGGGGGGGGAGTTTGGGGAAGCCCACCCTACTCTCTGAGACCCGCGGGACGGGACGGGAGGGGGAGGGGCAAGCCGCAAAGGTCCAGGGGACGCCACCTGTGTGTGTTCACTCTCTTCTGCTTCCAGGTGGTGAGGGTTACCAACAGCATCCCGCTGGGGAGGTTTATCTGAGTTGACAACCTGGATGCAACCACAGCTGGATTTGACGCCTCAGGCTTCCTGAACTGTTTGGGGGCAGTTGACAGGACACACATATCAATCCGTGACCTGGACTACAGTGTGGCATGCTACATAAAGAGGCCTCCTGCAGGCCCTGGTGGACCACCGTGGTTAGTTCTCCAACATCTATATCGTGTGGGCAGGCCAGGCGCATGATGTCAGGGTCTTCAGGAACTCTGGCTTCTGCCATGGGATGACAACGAGCACATGGCTGTTGGAGATGCCCTTGTGCTGTGTCTTGCCATGGCTAATGTGGCCCATACACTGGCCACCAGAAAAAGGAGCTCTTCAACGCCTACCTGTGTCTCCCAGTCAAGTGCCCTTTCGGGTGTTTCACCGTGAAGTTTTCCTGTCTCCTCACCTGCCTGGATGTGGAGGAGGACCTGGTCCCTGTGGTGGTGGCCACCTGCTGCACCCTCCACAACGTAGTGGAGGGGAAGTAGGAGATCTTCCTCCAAGGGTTGGGGGTTGGAGGTAGACCATGCCTACAAGCCGCTAGCCACGGCCCCAGCCCACCAGGTGGACACAGACAGGGTCCTCATCAGGAAGGTCCTACTGGTGACTTTCTCCCAATGATGCGCACACACACACACACCCCTAGGTGCCCCCGGCGGGGCCCTTGGACCTACAGTTCTACCCCATCCCCTCTGTGACCCCTTCCCAATAAAGAAGGACACAAGGTTGGTGAAAAAAGAACCTTATATAAACAACAACATGAAAATGTGTATAAAAAAGTCAATAAGGTAAACTATTTACAAAGGGCGATCATGGGTAACTATATTGAGGGATGGGGGGATCTGAACACTGTTTGGGGGGGCTTGGCTTGGGATATGTGGGAGGTGTTAAAATAAACATCACTAACCCAAACTCTGTCCCAGTGCAATTATTGGAAGCTATGTACAAGGGAGGCAGGGAGTTTGGGACAGGGTATGTTGGGGGCTTCATTCTCAGGAGAGGGATGTTGAGGGCTGCAACCCTGCATAGGAGCAGCACTCCAAGTGGCCTTAGCCGCAGGTTCTGCCCCTTCCCCCCCCACCGTGGGGTGCGGCATCCCCATGAGGGCTGGGTTGGGGCTGGGAGCACGGTGAGGTATGGGTGTCCATGCCCTGCCAGGGCTTCGGCCAGGTGAACATCCCTGGGTGTGTTTCTGCACTTTGCACTGGAGTCCAGGATGAGGGCCTCTTTACCACAAAGGGTTATGAGGTCCTGCAGCTCAGGGTGTGTCCGTAGGGCAACCTGCTTTTTCAACCCCAGCGTGGTTCTTGGGACCCTCGGGGTACATCCTCTGGGTGTGTGGGGGGGTGTGTCATGGAAGGCCTGGCTCATCCTTAAGTGCCTCAGGGAGTGGCTAGCCACACGTGCAGCTGGCAGGATGTGGCTCTGCTGCTTGCTGGGGCCAACTTCCTGCCATGAGGTTTCTGGAGCTGCCTGTCTCTTTAAAAGTGGACAGAGGCACTGACCATAGAGGTCAGAGTTTTGTGGGGAGGGCGTCCCAGTACTCCAGCTGGCCAGTGCCATGGAGGACCTTACTGTCAACAAAGCTTCCCCATTGGCCATTTACACACCTGTTCCATCACTAGGATCTGTTGACAAAAGTATGCCTCGTAGCTTTGAGACAAAATACTGCCGGCAAATGTACTGGGTTTTGTTGACACAGGGTTGACAAAATTCCTTTTGTGTGTAAACTGTCCGCAGATTTTGTCAACAAAACCTGCTAGGGTAACTGTAACCTAAATGTTTTACTAGTTAAGCACATACCTAAGTGTTTTGCTGAAAGCAGTAGAAGATCCCATTTCGTGAAGATTCATAAACAGGCTTATATCCATCTCTGTTGAGGACAACATTTTAGGCCTGATTCAATAAAGGACCTAATGTTTGACTCTGTGGTTAAATTGATTATATCCCGGTATTTTTTGCCTGAATCAGAAGCTGATTGTGGATATCCTTTGAGTAAATAAGGACTCTTGCTCATATGACATACTGGAGACTAATCTACATTGTTTTCTATTTCATAAGGAAATGATGACTGAATTATATTAGAAATAATGTTATTGCCCTAAATTTCTTCTATTTTCTACTCCTGTTCCATTCCCTAATTGAAAGTACACAATTCTGGCAGGCTTTAAAATAGAAGTTTTTACATGTAGCTCCAAGCCAGTATAAAGATGGGTGACATAAAAATAATTCTTATTCCAGAAGATGGAGCTCTTCCATTATTAGCAATAATGTTTATTCAGGTGTTAGTGTATTTACATCAAACATCGTAAACTATTGAATCAGGTATACATGATGCCTCTAGATACCTGTTAATGCATAATTTGTAAGCTTTAATAGTGATGCAAATTGCAATAAACATCCTTAGCTCTAAATATATAAATAAGTGCAATTTTGTAATAATTAGGAGTTCAGGGCAAAAACTTTTGTTCTTTTTGAAGACAATTGCTAGTCAAGTTCTCAACCATCTTGGTTCCAAGGAACAACATGAAGACATAAATTAAAGTGTAGGAATGTATAGCCAACTTATACCAAGTGTCTAGGTTGATGGCTTACATCAATAATTTGTTCAATGGGTTCCTCTCCTCTCGCCTTCCCCATCTTGTGCAGAGTAAAGAGGAAAGTAAGTGCTAAGTATCTTGCTTTTCTTGGCTTTAACTGGTAATGCTCACCTGATTTAGCAATACAGCTTGTACTTGTCTGTGTGAGCCCCCTTACTTCGTGGGCACTGGTAATGTGGTAGCCTAAAGACATAACTGTTCTGCCACTTCTCAACATTTTTCACATTGTGCTAAATGTCGTCTTTTCTGCTTGAAGGAGAAGTTTTATCTAGAGAACTGACTTTCCAAAGAAACCTATATTTTTAATAATAATAATTAAAACAAAGATGGCAACTTGAAGATACTGAGAAAATTAGAGTGGCAACACTAGGCAAGATGCAATGTAAATACAACTTGCAGTGAATATTTTGTGCAAAAGGAAAAGTTCCATTTTGAAATTGTAAAAGTGTTGTTTTTCTATTAAAATGATGATTTTTATGCACTGACCTTCTGAGTGTGGAAAGAAAATATACGTTATATAAGCAAAACCAGGCCTTTGTAGTTATTGGCTTATGATATAAAGCTCAATGAGGACTTGTTAGAGAGATTAACTTTTTAATTGAGCAAAAATAGTTGTGCTGATAACCTCAACTTTTAACATACAATTTGCAAAGGATTTTGAAAAGGCTAAAAACAAAATCTAAAATGTAATAATAATTTATTTGTATTACTGTACTGCTTAGAGGCTCCATTATGCTAGGTACAAATGTACAAAAAAGTCTCTGCCCCCAAAGAGCTTGCATTTTAGAAAAAGACAAAAGGGTTGTATATGCAGAGGAGGAAAGTCGACAGACAACCAGAATGATGCTAAGCACACATCTTAGTTCTATTTTTTTCCTGCATAATTTTAAAATGTTAGCTCATTAACTATTTTTGCCTATTCTGTGTTTATTAATTTTGGTCTAATTTTCTCTTAAATAGATAAAAAATTGGGCATGTTTAATTGATTTTATTCAAAAATAATGAGTCTTAAAGAGAATGCATGTTGGGAGCTTCTGGTCTCCTACTTGTAACATAAGAACAAGTGAACACTTAGGCTGTGTCTACACAGGCACAAATCTTCGAAATAGCCATATTGCGAAGATTACTAATGAGGCACTGGATTCAATTTTCAGCGCCTCATTAGCATTAGGACACTTCCAGCCGTGGCGCTTTGAAGGCGCTGCTTTTGAAAGCACGCGGCTCAGCGCAGCTACACGGGCTCCTTTTCAAAAGGACCCCACACCTTTCGAAATCCCCTTATTCCGATCAGTGAGAGGGATAAGGGGATTTCGAAAGGTGCGGGGTCCTTTTGAAAAGGACCCCTGTGTAGCCGCGCCGAGCTGTGTGCTTTCAAAGCACTGTGGCTGGAAGTGTCCTAATGCTAATGAGGTGCTGAATATTCAATTTGGTGTCTCATTAGTAATCTTCAAAATGGCCATTAGCATGGCTATTTCGAAGATTTGTGCCCATGTAGACGCACACTTAATGATTTACACAGTAGCAAATTTAAAAATGGTGAAGTATTTGATCCTCACAACACAATTATATCAGTTCTCTAATCTCAATGGTCATGTAGATGAAGGATTAGCAAAATCCAAAGAGGGTTTAGACTTTTATGTGGAAAACAAGACTCTCTAGAGTTATAAGAGATATTAAACATCTTTCTTAAAACTTTAAAATAATTAACTATCAGGGTTTAGGGTGACACCTTTGTCCAGATAGATGATCTCAGATCTGCCATGCCACAGGGGTTTGGTCTAGTGTAGTTCTTTCTTATTTTGCCAATTTTTTTTTTTAAAGAAAATGATCTTTTCTGTAAAAGCTTTCAGCCTGAAAGGCCTCTGCCTTGCTTGATGTACAGATTATACCAAGAATTCCTTAATCCACTGCTCTGACACACCCAATCTATGGGTGAAATATGCTAAATTTCTAACACAATAACACTACAAGTGTTGTGACAAATTAATATTTGCCTTTTTGTGAGCACCCAGAAGTATGTTAGGCACTTCACAAAATCGAGTGAGGGATGTGAGGGTTTGATTTTTTTTTAGCTCTGGTTTTTGTACTACTCGGGTAGCAGCAAGGAAATTGAAACTGCCTGTTGGAGATTCCATGTGGGGAGCCCCCAGTGGGTGTACAGCAACCCTTATTGAGTTTAAAAGACAGGAAGGGATAGCTGGGTTGCAGTGCACAGCAGGTATGCTCTGTTTGTGCAGAGTCTGGAGGTTCATTACCAGGTGGTTAGTTCAGTCGGATGGCTGTAGTTGGGAGCTCGAAAAATAAATTACCTGAAATGTCCGTAATGCCATACTCTCCAACTTGACTCAGCACTCGGGCAGAAAAGCTAGACATTTTAACAGCTTCTGTGATGTCTCCTGCTTCATTGTGCTAAACTACTCCTGGCCACAGCAAAGATTTTAGCTTTGTGGTCCATACCCAAAGAACTGAACATGATACAACAGTTTCCCTCCATTTTTTTCCATCCTTGATGGGAGTGCAGTTTGTTACAGGTGCTAATATAGAAACACAGAACTGGAACAGACCTTGAGAGATCATTTAGTCCAGACCCCGGCATTCATAGCAGGACTAAGCACCATTTCTAGACCATCCCTGGCAGGTGTTTGTCTAACCTGCTTTTAATTATCACCAGTGATGAATTTATTCCAGTTATTATCCACCCTAAACCTCCCTTGCTGCAATTTAAGTCCAGTGCTTGACATGTCAGAGGTTAAGGAGAACAATTTATTTTAGGTACTTGGGAGCTGCTATCATTTCCCCTTGATGCTGGTGCACATAACAAAACTCATGTGATGTGGGGGCAAGGAGTTGTGAGGGAGGAGGCTTTGGGTGGGGATGTGAACTCTGGGATGAGGAGGAGAGTCTTACAGCGTGGATGGGGGCGGGGCATGAGGCTCTAGCTGAGGGGCTGGCCTCTGGGATGGAGATGAGAGCCTCTGGACTGGGACAGAGGGTGGGATGCAGGGGTGCGAGGGCCAGCTGGGGAAGTGCAGACTCAAGAGTGGGGATGGATTGAAGAGTCCGTGGGAGATGCAAGTTCCCAACATTGCTATCCCCATCCTGAAATCTTAAAGGTTCAAGGAGCTAGTCCAAGTCATAGTAGATCCTTGTCCTGTGGCTCAGATACGTTCCCAGAAAATGAGGCATTTTGAAAACCAGTTAGAAAGTTCCTCATCAGAGTTTAATAGGGACTGAAGTGCCGATGGGATGAATAGTAAAGTTTAACTGGCACTGACATATGGAGAGAGATAGTTGGTAGGGTAGAAAGGACATATATGAAAAGCGATGTCCTGTGAAGCTGACAGGCAACAAATTCAAAACTGATACAAGGAAATAATGCTTGCTATGCAGTGTAATTCACATACTACAAATTTGTTGCCATAAAATAACAATGGGGCCAAGCATTTTCCAGGGTCCAAAGAGGATTAGGCAATTAGTGTAAACGTACTCGTTACCCAACATCATATGTATCTTTAAAAAAACATTACCCAGAGTCTTCAAGCCTACTGTCTTCTGTGCATGGCATGTTTAGTCCTACAGCTTCTCCCTTACCCTGTGCTGCATTCTCAGGCAGTGTCCTGCAACATGAAGAGCAGTAGCTGGCTGAAGTGGGAGGACTGGAAAAAGTCTCTTCCAAGAGCTACACTCTCTGCTGCCTCTGTACCTGGCCCTTACCTTCCAGCTACGAAGAGAGGCTTGCAGTTGGGGAGTGCAGAAGCCAACTAGTTTTCTAATTGATGGACGAGTGAGTGAGTGCTGCCGTTACAAGTGTCCTGGCTCAGCTGGTTCCTGATTTGCCCCATCACTGTCATCATCCTGTCATCATCAACAACCGTGGGCTCAGCGTGGGTTGGTGTCTGATGCCTCTTTTACTATTTCCTTCCATCTTTCCCTGTCCAGTGCAGAGTGGCTTAGTTTCTGTAGCCATAACTCCACAACAATCTACTATATCGTCTACCCATTCTCTGTGGGATCTGTTCCTCCTGTTCCAACTGTCCATTATGCTGAATACCAGGGTCTTGATTTTTTGTTCATCGTTCATTCTCCAAATATGTCTCAATAGCTGTAACATCTCTTGTATAACCTTTTCCAGATCTTATCCATTGCCTTCAAACTCACTCTTGCTTTTGCTATTCTAGTCTCTATTTCCTTCTTAGAGTCTAAATCATATGTTGCTCCCCAGATAAGTGAAAAATCTTTAGTTCAATCCCATCTACATTGACCTTCCTTCCTATTTCCATACCTCCAAATGCCATTGTTTTTGTTTTATTAATGTTCATAATGAGTCCATACCACTTCCCTTCCTCATTTAGCACCTGCACTATTTTTGCTAGCTTCTCCTCATCTTCCTCTGATATCATCTGCAAACCTCAAGTTATGTACCCCATCCCCTCAGGGAAAGCTATAGATGTCTGTTCCTGGATGGGTGGGCTACTTCCTTAGAAAAGAGAGGAAATCATGAGGTATTTCCTTAATGGCAGTAGTATGGGAATCCTCAGAGAAGTAGTACCAGGCCTAGATTAGCAGTATTGAGATGGAGAGATAAATAAATTATATTGCTGTCTGCAGGCTGGGAAAGGGAAGGATGTATGTACATGATGGTTGGAAGGAAAGCAGCTGCCTTAGTGAGCTGTGTTGGGAACAACCTGTTGAGGGAAATATGCACTCCTTTCCTCCCCTTCCATGAGAGCTCCTTCCAGGACTGTCTTTGGGACTTCAAGGTTGTCAATCAGTCTGCAATTTAGAATCAACACCAAACAAGGAAGTCTTGTGACACATTAATCAGTCATTTGGTCACCCTAGTTTCTCCCAACCTGAAGAACAAAAGCAGGAAGCATGAGTTAGGAAGCATACCTAAGCTTTCTGGGAGCAGATGTTCTTGGCACCTCCATGGCTTAATCAATTTTGCAATCCTTATCTCAAGTCATATAAGAGTTGTCAAGGGATGCAGCAGTCAGTTCACACTAGCCAAGAGGATTATGGTATTTGGATCTAGTAGAACTGTCTCACGACTTCTCTGTAATGACCCCCTTAACAGCCATGAACTACTCTACTGGTTTGTCCTGCTTTCCCCTATCCAAGCGTAGCTGAGCATCGTAGCCTATTGACTGCAAGGGCTCGAGACTGTGGTTTATAAACATTTATGAAAACTTCTCTTGATACAGGTCTTTCTACCAACTCAAATTCTGCCAAATGCTGGGTGAGAGTCTGAGCTGCCAATTTTCATGCATTTTGCAAATTTACATTCTCTCCTAAACCTGTGTCAGAGCCTTCAGGCTTCCCTCTGCTCTGTACAGCTGGAGCTGTAGGTCACAGTTCTGCTCATTTCTGGCTCTCCCATCCAAATATGCTAATTCCCTGCAGGACGGCCAATGGGCTTGCTGGGCTGCCAAGCAAGGTGGAGCAGGAGGCTCTGCACTCCAGGAAGGAGGCAGGGCTTAGGGCAATCCGCCCTCAGTGCTGCGAGGAACTCCAGAGGCTTAGCAGTGGTGGTGGGCAGGAGCCCCAGGCCCTTTTGAATCACTGGGCATCTGAGTAGTTGCCCCATTTACCCCTCATAACCCCAGTGGTGACCTGATTCCCTGTTTTTTAATTCCTCCAGTAGATGGAACAATTACTGCTGATGTGTCATGGTGGGGTTGGCTGAGCCTAAAATAATCTGTTAACTCTTTGTTGCCTGCTGTGCGGCCTGTACACTCTATCACAACAAGGTAATCAAATTTTTTGAATTACTGGCTAGAGAGCTGGAAATACGATTTCTGGTTTGGATATATACAAAAGGCCATCATCTATATGTTACATCGTTATATTCCACAGAACCAAGTTGCATGTCTCAGATACCTACCTTATACCTTTTCATAGGTGCTGGAAGTAGGAGTGTGTGGGAGTGCTGTAGCACCCTTTGGCTTGAAGTGGTGTACATTATATATAGGCTTTATGGTTTGGTTCAATGGCTCTCAGCACTTCTATACCTCTCAATTAAGGGGGAAAACAATAATAGAAAATACAGAAATGGACGAAGTGTTAAGTGACTGTTAGTTTTCACCAAAAAGATTAGTAGCAGTTGAACATCAAGCATACCGAATACTAGCAAAAATGAGATAAGATCAGAGGCTAAAACAGGAAAAGAACAAGTTCTTCTTGGCAGTCGCTGAATAACAAGTAGGATGTCTTCATGTCCTTCCTAGTTGTCAGTCTGTTCAGCCGGATTCTGGAGCCGCAGATCTTATCACAGAAGGGGCAGGTGTTGGTAGCTGTTGGAGGGGCACAGGGCGGTTTGTGCTGCTCTTTTCTTCTTCTCCTCTTCTGCACTGCAGTGGGGCTTCTCAAATTGTGCCACCCTCTCATGGATTACTACTGCTCTCCACTGAGGACAGTCCTGGGCAAGATTGTCCCATGTGTTGACACTGATGCTTCACTTTTCCATGTGTGCCTTCAGAGCCTTATATCGCCTCCTCTGGCTCTCAACACTCTGTCCGTCCATCCGTCCTTCAACTCCAAAAACAACCTATTTTAGAAAGCGATGATCAGACATCCAAACCACATGACAAGTCCAACGAAGTTGTTGGTGAATGATAATGACTTCAATGCTGGTCATGTTCAACTCTTCCAGGATACCAGTGTTCATGCACCTATTCTCCCAAGAAATAATTAGGATTCTCTTGAGGCAGATTTGATGTAGTGCCTTCAAATGATGCTTGTATGTTGTCCTGGTTTCACATGTGCACAGTAGCATTGCAATAATCACTGCACAGTATTCAAGGAGCTTTGTCATCTCATGAATGTCCTGGTTTTAGAAGACCCTTTGTCTCAGGTGGGCAAAAGCAGAGCTTGCACAGCTCAGACCATGCTGTATTTCTGCGTTGATGTTGACTTTAGGTATGGGAAATGCTCTACGTTTTCCAGCAGTGTTCTGTTGACTTCAACAGAAGATATATGAGATTGTCCCATCAGAAAGGGTTGCTGGAGCACCTTCATCTTTTTGTTGTTCAGTGTGAGACTGAGATTCTGAATTACTTAGACAAGTTAGCATTTGGCAGGGCCTGATGAAGCATAACCTACAGTATTTAAGGAACTGTCTGAAGAGATGTCTGAAGCATTGGTGATTATCTTTGAGAACCCATGGAGGACAGGAGAGATATCCCAAAATACTGAAATAGGGCAAATTATAGTACCTAGTTATAAACTGAGGAATAAGCACAACCCCAGGAATTATAGACCACTTAGCTTAACTTTATTATTCAGCAAGATAAAGGAGAAAATAATAATAATAATAAAAATTAATAAAAAGAGATAGTAAGGTGATAAGCCACAGACTACAGGGATTTTATAAGAACAAATCATGTCAAATGAACTTAATATCCTTTTTTTGATGGAGTAATAATTCTTATGGATATGGGTAAAGCAATGGATGTGATATAGCTCAGCTTTACTAAGGTTTTGATAGTCTCATATGATCTCATATATAAATTAGGGCAACATAACCTAGATGAAGCTGCTGTAAGGTGAGGTCACAATTGGCCATAAAACTTTACTTTTAGAATAGTTATCAGTGGTACTGATCAAGCTGGATCTGGTTCTATTCAAAAATTATTTGGATAATGGCATGGAGAGTAAACTTTAAAAGTTTGCAGATGATATGAAACAAGGAAGAGTAGCAGTTTCTCTGTCAGACAGGATTAGAATTCAAAATTGTTTTCACAAGCTGGAGAAATTATCTGAAATAAATAGAATGAAATTTAATAAGGACAAATGCCATGTATTAGATGTAGGATGGACTAATGAATGCACAAGTTCAAAATGGGAAATAACTCCTAGGGAGGAGTACTGCAAATAAGAATGTGCAGGTTACAGAGGATCACAAATGAAATATGAGTCAACAGTGTAATACTGGTACAAAAATATCACCATCATTCTGGTAGGTTATCAGCAGGACTCCTGTAAGAAAATTATTACATTCCACTGAGCACTGGTAGAACCTCAACTGGAGTACAGTGTCCCATTCTGGGCACCATTTTTTGCTGTAGTTCAGGAACACAATCACCATTTTCTGTATCTTTTGATCTTGTCTCTGCTGAGTTGGTTTTGTATAGATTTTGGTTGAGTTCAGTAACCACACGTGCAGGGGGCAAAACCCACCCATCCCAATATAAACATACAAACATGTCAGTTGAATACCAATAATGCTACTGTATACCTTGTAAGCATTTGTCAACAGCATTTGAAACTGTTCAGTCTCACAACTGTTTAAAAAATTGTGGCTTATCAAAGGGGGGTGAGCATGGATTTTATTTTTATTTTGAGCAGACAAAACAGCTTGTGAATTTAACAGAGAATACAGTGCACTTTTTGCATATTTCTGAGATAGCTGAAAATTAATTACAAACAACAAAGGAGAAGATTTTCAGTGCTATAGGAGTGTGTCTGCAATGAATTCATCTTAAATGCGTACCTCATGGTTAAAATCAACTCTCTGAATAGTAGCTAGTGTTGTAAGTGCCTAAATTAACATTTTATTGGGTATATGAAAGATGTTTCTGTTAAGAGGTATTCTCCTCTCCCCTGAAAGGAAAATGCTTTAAAATCTTTTTTTTCCAGCAAACGTGGTGATGCTGAGAAGAAAACCTCATTATTCCATTGTGTTACATGTCTAAGACAGTCATGTCACCAAGCTTACAGTCAGTACCTAACAAAGATGGCAACCACATAATTGACACCATATACTATGAAAGGTGGATGTAACCATATTTTTGTTAACTGTATGAAAATGCAGGACCATTAAAGCAATGAAGGATTCTGAGAGTTTCATACTGAAGTAAAATGTAATGCATGAATTCTTGGCTGCTAATGTCAACAAGTGCATCTTTACAATCCATTTACTGAAGGAGGAGAGGGAAGACCAGCAATTGTATTTTGGGTACCTATCTTGCCTGTTAGATACTGAATGTATTCAAAGAGCTGTAATCTAATGTCCATCTAAGCTAATGTGGTGGTGGGAAAATCTCATTACTAATAAGGGCTCATGGAAAAAATGAAGTGTGCATTGGTTTTCTGTGTCCTGGAAGTCAGGAGGTGCAGGTGTGAATAAAATGGTTGTGGTTTCATTGTGGATAGATTAAATGGGGAACAAGTTAGGTGTTCGGGCCACCAGGGTGGAGGAGGTTGCGGAGAGAACTGGTCAGGATCTGGACAAGGGCCTTTTCCGAGATAAAGGAGATGGACGAGTAGGAATTAGAGACATCTGTCTATGTCTAGTAAATGGAATTAGACACAGGGCCATTGTGGTGGAAGGAGAGAGTAGATTTTGATCATGCCAAGGTTGTAGGGTCACCAATTTTCTAATACAGGTTGAAACTCTCTCGTCTGGCAACATCCCTGGACCAACAGGACCACAGATGTTGTTGGACCAGAGAGCACATGGAAGGAGCCCCCCAGACAGTCCATGCTGGGGAGCCCCAGAAACATCCCCAGAGCATAGAGGTGGGGCTGCAAGCCCCACTGCAGAGAACCTAGCCTGGGTTGAGGACCTCCACTGCAGGGAGCTCAGTGGGGGTCAGGACACCTGTCAGGAACACCATGGCAGGGATCCCTGCTACGGCAGGTAGCTTGGCTGGAGGAGACCCACAGCCCTGCAATGCGGAGCTGGATGGGGAGCCCAGCTGGGGCTTTAGCACTATCCTTGTTTAGAAACTATGGGAGAACATGGGTTGGAGAAATTGCAGGGTTTCAACTCCAAGGGTGGAGATAAATTATTTAGAATCATAGAATATAATTGTGAAGTAATGAGAGTTGACTGACATGGAAATTCTTAGGTTAAATATTAGAGAAGCTTTTTTTACAGGGAGGTGTATTGAAATGTGATAGTAAGGAAAAGAAACCCCATTGTGGAGTTCTTTTGAAAGCTCTCTGGACAAACGCCTAGAAAATATACTGTGTTAGCAGAATGATACTCTAGATAATTTCGAATGGATTTCTCTCATGAACTCCAAGGGTTCTATGAAGTATAGCAGTTTTACAATGATTTTCTCACCACTGTAGGCTCTTATTAACGCATTGTGCTCACAGCTGTCGAAGACACAGAACTGAATTCTGTCAGTGGTCCATGGGGAAATTGACTGGCTTGTCAACTTTCCTGACAGCTCCAAAGAACAAACCTATCAGGATCTGAGCTCAAGCAACCATTGTATCTGATTTGTTCATTGTTATGCCAGAGTTGGATCATTCTCTGTTACTTTCTCATATGCTGTTTTGTCATGTGATTCTCTCCCTTTTTTTTATTTAAAAAAAAAGTCTATTTTTCTTTAGGTGCCACTCTGCAGAAACACAAAAGCTTTGTTTTCCTAAGGCATCACTTTTGTTGGACCTCAACTGCAACGGTTTTGATTTATTTGTATACAAACCTCCCCCAAGCCTTGGACAAGGCTTAATTTTCAAAAGAACCAGTCTGTAGTTAAGTGAATCCAACACTGGCTGTTACTGAACAGTTCTTATAAGCCATAGCTTTGGGGGAAAAATAAGTGCACAAACTATAAAAGGGCTTTCTTCTCCAAACTGTAAGTCAACAGCATATTGTAGATATCGATCCTTTAAAATCAGCACCATATACTTTTCACAGGGCAAAAAAGAAAATTAACCACACTAAGCAGTAATGGTAAATGCAGTCTATCGTTTATGTGGTATGGTATATGATGTGGTCTTGAGTAGACGTTCTATATCTCTGGGAAAACATTTATTTCTTCTCTGATTGGGTTGTTTGAATGCATTTTAAACACATCAGGAAGCTTTTTTGGAAGACGGAGATTTCTATCAAGTGCTGTTGGCCACAGTCAAATTCTATTAATCTAGAGCTATAACAGTACAGAACACATCACTGTGAGTGTAAAAACAAGTTTCACCCCTGTGTTTTTTGTTTCTGTTCAATCCCTTGTCCTTTTAGTCAGTACAATAAAAGTGCTTCAGTAAGCAGGGTCAAGTAGGATGTGCCAGGGAGAAACGTGAAAATGAGACTATAGGCTGTGATTATGGGCTCTAATGTGTCATGAATCCTTTTTAATCACATGATATGAACTAATGTCACCATTTATTAGAAAACAAAGTGTCCGGCTACGGGAGGAACAGAATGGATGACAACTGCATTTTTAAATGTTATTTCAACATTTAGATGTTTTAAATGGTCTTGTTTAAGCAAGTACAGTGTGATCATTTTAGACAAGGAAAAAACAAAGTTAAAATAATTGTACGTTTGTTCAGTGAGTTTCACTTTAGGACTAGTGTTCTCTTACTTTACAGCAGGTAATAGATTCAGTATTCTTTACAATTCTTGCACTGTTTATAGATCATATTTGGTCTCAGTAAAAAGAACGGAAAACTAAGCTCCGTTATTAAGATCAAAAGTACACCACTTAATATATATTAACTATTTATAGAACTCCAAGATTCAGTACTGCTGTGAAATAAGTTCAGGGCACCAGCCATACTTAGTATTTTTTGTTTTCGGTTAATAGCTCAGCAGCAATTTTAAAATAATTTTGAAGCAACAACGCGTGCTCTCTGCACTCGCATTAACCCTTTGCTGTCTAACATCTCAGCTCGAAGATCAGTTGAAGATTGAAACTCATCACAAGATTTTGATATGTTTCAAAATATGTGCTGCGACACAAATGCATGGTGTTGGCAGGGAAAAGGCACGGTGAGACAGACCAGTATGATGCAGTTGCTCCAATTCCACAATGAAGTGTATGGTGTAAAATCTGTGTGTTAGTCCACTTTTTAAACAGCAAGAAGACATTGATTTTGCTGACGATGTCACTCTCCTTTCAAATTGATGTGAAAGCATGGAAGAAGAGATCGCAACACTAGACAAAACTGCCTCAGTGCCTGGGATGAGCATTAACAAGGGAAAGACCAAGACAATGAGGATCAACCAGTTCAAAAACAACACTTTCACACTGAGAGGGGATGACCTGGAAGATGTGGAGCAGTTCTCCTATTTGGGGAGTGTTATGGGCAGAGCTGGAGGAACAGACAAGGATATCAGTGTCAGAATACAGAAAGCAACAGATGCTTTCAAGATTCTTTCTCCCATATGGAGTTCACAAATATCTGCAAAGACGGAACTACGTATCTTCAGTGCAAATGTGAAGAGTGTGCTCTTCTATGGATGCGAGACCTGGTGTACTAAAATGTTTTCAAATCACAAGCTACAGACATTCATAAATAGATGCCTGAGGTACATACTTTGCATCAAATAGCAAGGCATGGTTGCAACTGAGGAGCTTTGGAACAGAGCAGGACAAAAACCACTTGATGATGTTCAAATCAAGGGAAGAAAGTGGGGATGGCTAGACCACGCTTTCAGAAAACCACCATCCAGCATAGTCCATCAAGTTTTCAGATGGAACCCACAAGGAAAACACAAAAGAGGAAGACATCGGACAATGTGGAGAAGATCTACTGAGACAGGACAACAAGTGGGGTACTCCTGGGGTCAGCTAGAAGTTTTGTCCTTAGACAGAGTGAAGTGGAGGAGACTTGTAGATGACCTATGCTACACGCAGAGTACAAAGATTTAAGAAGTCCTTTCTGTTACCCAGCCAGGGGTTTTAGATGGACTTTGCTCAGCTATATGAAACTAACCATATGGATGACATTGCCCTAGAGGATAAACAGCCTTCTCAAAACTTGGTTGCTAAACTGCAACATGCTGTATGTGGGCAGAATCCCACAAAGGACACATACCCATTATAATATGAGGGGCACCACAAGAATGCAGAAGGCTAGCTGCAAAGGACAGAGAGTTCATGGAATCTCCATCCTGAGAGGTTTTTAAGTCCTGGTTTTACAAAGCCCTGACTAGGATGACTTAGTTGGGATTGGTCCTGCTTTAAACAGAGGGTTCTTCTTCGAGTGTCCCAGTGGGTGCTCCACAATAGGTGTCGGGCTTGCCCGGCGCCGCAGATCGGATCTTCCAAGAAGTTTCTGCCGGACCGCGCATGCGCCGGCACGCGCTGCTCCCTTGCGCGCTCCTGGCCATGTGCGCGATCCGGTCCCCACCAGTTCCTCTTAACCGCCGTCGGCTGCAGACAGAATCCGAACTAGGCTAAGGCCAAGTAACGTATTCAATGACTTTAACTGTTTTTCTTTAAAGTTTTTCAAGTACTTAGGCTACTGCAAGTTAGCCGGTTGTTATTTTGCAAAAAAAAAAACAAAAACAAACAAAAGCAACAAACAAACTACAAGCGGGACAGCTTCAATCCAGTCCCAGTAACAAGCGCCGGAGGCCAGGAGCATAGGGCCATCAGCCCTCCTGCTGCGGCAGGCCATCGGAAGGGGAAAACAGCACAGAGAAGGTGCTAAGTACCCGTTTAACAACTGAAAGACTCACCAACAATGTCCTCTTCAGGATTTAAAAAATGTGAGTCCTGCCGAGAGGCGATGCCAGCGTCCGATGGGCACAGTCTATGCATAAGGTGCCTTGGGGAGTCCCATGTTGCACAGAAATGCTCCTTCTGTGCTAAATTAACAGCCAGAGCAAGGAGAGACAGGGAGATGCGGCTTAAAATGCTGCTTTTTGATAAGGCCCTCCAGCCAGACGTGCCGGAGCGGCCGCAGCAGGAGGGACCCTCCGGGGCCCATAAAAGGAAAGCTGCCTCCCTCACCCCATCAGCGCAAAAATGGAGGAAAGCCTCCCCAGCCCGATCCCTGCCGGCAGCAACAGCGAGCGGGACGGGAGGAACGAGCAGCCCCCAGCCACAGCAACAGCTGATCGGCGGCGACACGGAGAGCCACGTGGAAGCGGCTCAGCCTCCGATAATCAGCCAGCCGCCCCGCACCGCAGGCAGGGCGGCGGCTAAACAAGCGCCGGTGCCGGCGGCACCGCAGGCAGCGGCACCGACCCCCGGGGAACCAGCAGTGCAGAGCGTGCAGGCACGCAGCCTGCAGGCACCGAAGGACACCGCACGTGCGGCACCGCCTTCGAGCGTGCCTAGCACGGTGCGGACGGGGCCGGGATCCCCTGTGCATCAGGGGGCGGAGTTACCTCCTCCAGGGAGGGGGAAGGCTGCACACAAGAGGAGGCATTGCAGCCCCTCTCCGGACAGGGCTGTGGAGTTGCTTTCTCACAGCCCTCCGCTTATGTTGCAGACTCCAACCAGAAGGCAGGGGTCCCCCCTAGCCTACCCGGAGCCCCCTTCTCCATTTTTGCAACCAGCCTCACCCTGGCTGGGACCACCTTCACCCTTCCTGGGGTTTGAACCGCTGGACTATTATGCAAAATCGCTCTCTCCAGTGTCTCGACGATCTCCCTCCCCCAGACGCAGAGGGTATGCACCAAGGGAGTGGTCTAGGTCACCTTCCCAAGAACAGTGCCTATACTGCCATGGTCGCCCCTACCACGCAGGGCATAGACACCATCGGCAATCTACTAGGGAAAGATCCCCACAGATGATCTCGTACCCCCGAGGGCAATTGTGACCGGGGACAGAGACTCAAGCATCTCAGGGGGGACTGGTTATGGAACCTCGAGATTTTCCGTCGCAAACCTCTAGCGAGAGGGTGTACCATCACCAGCAGGAACCGGAAGGGTCCAGAGAGACGTACCCCAGCGGTTCCTCGCTCTCCTCCCCGGACGAGGCTACGGCCCCGGGGGACGTCCATCCTCCGGACGATCTCAAACAGTTTCAAGAGCTGTTTAAGAGGGTGGCCTTCACACAAGGCATCCAGACAGCAGAGGTGCAAGAGAAACACCATAAACTCCTCAAAAATTTGAGACCTCCGGCCTCCTCCAGAGTAGCAATACCGCTTGATGAAGCGATCTTAGAGTCCGCCACTACGATATGGCAGACCCCTGCGACTATTCCGCCTGTCCAAAAGAGAGCGGATAAGAAATACTTCGTGCCGGCGAAGGGCATGGAGTTCCTGTTCAGCCACCCACAGCCAAATTCCTTGGTGGTGGAGTCGTCGCAACAAAGATCAAAGACATCTCAATTCAGGACAGGGGGAACAGACAAAGATGCCAAGAAGCTAGAGCTGTTCGACAGAAAGGTCTACTCCTTCTCCACTTTAACGTTGCGAATGGCAAATTACGCAGCGCACTTAGCGAACCATAATTTCGACAACTATTCCAGGTTAACCTCCCTCATGGACTCGCTTCCAGAGGACAAAAAGCCGGTCCTCAAGGCCATAGTGCAAGAAGGCTACGCGGCCTCGAGGACGGGAGTTCAGATCGCCCTGGACGTTGCGGACACAGCAGCACGTTCCACAGCAACGGCAGTGGTGATGCGAAGGGAGTCCTGGCTCCAGACTTCGGGTATACCGAGGGATCTGCAGGCGAAGATAGTTGACCTTCCCTTCGACTCGCAGAAGCTGTTTGCTGAATCAACTGACTCGGTCCTTCATTCCAGTAAAGATTCAAGAGCCACACTCAGGACCCTGGGCTTTTACACCCCTCCATACACAAAGAAAAGGTACTACCCTCAACAAAGACGGTACCAGTACCAGCAACAGCGCCCCCAGTACCACAGGGGTTACGAGCAAGGGCGACATCAACAGCACCAGCAGTACAGAACTCCCAGGCGACGTTCACAACAGAGCCATGCGTCCTCGGGGCGGGGCCAAAGGCCACAAGTTTGACATACAGATCCAGGGCTGCGCCATCACTATCATCGCACAAGGTCATCCGAAGCGACTATTCCACCATCGCCTCCGACCATTCTACGACCAGTGGCAAAGGATCACCACAGACAAATGGGTGCTGGAGATCATAGCCACGGGGTACGCCATCCCCTTCCAGTCGCTCCCACCGTCAGGACCTCCACCGAAGCCCCACCTCCAGGAGGCCTCCCATGTACCGAGGCTCAGGCAGGAGGTGGACCATCTCATGCTCATAGGGGCAGTGGAAAGAGTGCCGGAGCAACTGCAAGGGAAAGGGTTCTACTCCAGGTACTTCCTCACGGAGAAAAAGACAGGAGGCTGGAGGCCCATCTTAGACCTTCGCGGCCTCAACAGGTACCTGCGCAAGCAGAGTTTTCGGATGACCACAATCGCCTCCATCCTTACAGCACTGGACGATGGAGACTGGTTCGCAGCCCTCGATTTACAAGACGCGTACTTCCACATAACTATCCATCCGGCTCACCGGCGATTCCTCTGGTT
Organism: Carettochelys insculpta; assembly: GCF_033958435.1. Lineage (NCBI taxonomy): Eukaryota > Metazoa > Chordata > Testudines > Carettochelyidae > Carettochelys > Carettochelys insculpta. The sequence continues at coordinate 45,040,541 of NC_134137.1, forward strand.
CATGGTAGGCAATGAACACTTCCAATACAAGGTCCTACCGTTTGGCCTCTCCTCGGCCCCCAGAGTCTTCACCAAGACCTTGGCAGTGGTGTCAGCCTACCTGCACAGACAGGGGGTATTTATTTTCCCGTATCTGGACGACTGCCTGCTCAAAGGGGCCTCGAAGGGGGAGGTTCTGCGCATGATATGCGTCACAGCAAACACGTTCTCTTCACTCGGCCTGGTTATCAATCTGGCAAAATCAAAAATAGACCCCACACAGGACATAGAGTTCACAGGGGCTCGCATAAACTCGGTTACAGCGAGAGTATATCTACCAGAGGCTCGCTTTTGGGCCATCGGTTCCCTCGTGCAGGTCATCACCTTCAGCCCTATGGTGCCAGTCTTGACGTGCTTGCAGCTGCTGGGCCACATGGCAGCGGCGACGTTCGTAGTACAGAACGCCAGGTTACACATGCGCGGCATGCAGCACTGGCTGGCGAGTGTATACAAACTGGCAGTACACACCGTTCACAGGGTGGTGTCGCCCACAGCCGGGGTGCGCAAATCCCTACAATGGTGGGTAAACCCCAGGAACCTGATAACAGGGGTACCCTTCCACCAGCCGCAGATATCGGTTTTTCTCACTACAGATGCCTCCCTCATAGGGTGGGGAGCGCACATGGGCGAAGAGGTGACTCAAGGACTGTGGTCACCCACGGAACAGTCACTACACATCAATGTACTGGAGCTCAGAGCAGTGTTCAACGCCTGCAGACACTTTCGAGACCACATACAAGGCAAAGTCGTCGGGATCAGTACAGACAATACCTCCACCATGTTTTATATAAACAGGCAAGGAGGAGCTTGATCCCGTGCCTTATGCGCGGAAGCAATCCGTTTATGGAACTGGTGCATCGCCAACAATATAATCTTGAAAGCCTCATACTTGCCGGGTGCGCACAATGTGAAGGCAGACCAGCTGAGCAGGTGTTTTGCACTCACACACGAGTGGCAGATCCGTCCCGATCTGCTACGGCCGATTTTCCACGCATGGGGTTTTCCCCAAATAGACCTGTTTGCCACTCAGCACAACAAGAAGTGCCCACGATTCTGCTCCAGGGCAGGACTGGGATGGGAGTCCCTGGGGGACGCGTTCGCGATCCCGTGGAGGGTCCCCCTGCTTTATGCGTTTCCTCCCACAGTGCTGATCCACAAAGTCTTGCAGAAAGCCAGGAGGGAAAGGGCCCGGATGATCCTGATAGTCCCAACGTGGGATCGACAACAATGGTTCCCCCTACTCCTGCGCATGTCGGACCGTCCACCGATGCCTCTTCCGGTGGCGCCGGATCTGCTCACGCAAGCCCAGGGGTCCATAGTGCACCCGCACCCCCAAAGCCTGCAACTGCAAGCGTGGTTAATCCATGGCTCAGCTCCCTAGAGAGCACATGCACAGTGGAAGTACAGCAAGTCCTAGAAAGTAGCAGGAGGACTTCCACCAGGAAGACCTACAAGCAAAAATGGACTCGCTTCACGGCTTGGTGTTCTACCAAACAGCTGGCCCCCCTTTTGGTGCCTATACCTACAACACTAGAGTATTTACTGGACCTCAAGAGAGGAGGACTCTCGCTATCCTCGTTGAAGGTCCACCTTGCCGCCATCTCGGCGTTCAGACATGAGGAGGAAGGGCACACGGTGTTCGCCCACCCTATGGTTACCAGGTTCCTCAAAGGGTTGGTAAACCTATACCACCCTCAGAAACCGATTCCACCTTCGTGGAACTTGGACCTGGTGCTTACCACGCTAATGGGACCACCGCTTGAGCCCTTGGCCACGGTTCCCCTCCGCCTCCTTACAATAAAGACGACCTTTCTTCCTGCAATTACGTCAGCTCGTAGGGTGAGCGAGCTCGTGGCAGTCATGGTAACGCCACCCTGCACTGTTTTTTCCAAGGAGGCGGTAACCATACGGCTGCATCCAGCCTTTGTTCCCAAAGTTTCTTCCAAGTTTCACATTAACGAACCTATTGTTCTACCCTCGTTTTATCCAAAGCCTCATAACTCCAATGAAGAGGCGAGCCTACACCTCCTGGACGTGAGGAGGGCGCTAGCCTTCTACGTAGACAGGACCAAGTCCTTCCAGAAAACGGATAGACTCCTAGTCTCCCTCGCTCCCAAATCGAAAGGAGAAGGTCTCTCCTCGCAGAGAATCTCAAAGCACATTGTATCCTGCATAAAAATGTGCTACGAGCTCAAAAAGACTCCTTTATCGGCCACTCCCAGGGCTCATTCCACTAGGGCGGTGGCGGCATCAACAGCCTTTTTCAAGGGCGTTGCATTAAAAGACATTTGCAGAGCGGCAACCTGGTCATCCTACGACACCTTCGCCAAACATTACGCCCTTCACAGGGTATTCCAAGAGGATACCCGTCTTCGACAGCGGTCCTCTCGGGGACAAGCTGCACATAATCCGATTACCCACCTCCTATCTTGGGTTACTGCTGGGTAGTCACCTATTGTGGAGCACCCACGGGGACACTCGAAGAAGAAAGAGAAGTTACTCACCGTAGTAACGGTGGTTCTTCGAGATGTGTCCCCGTGGGTGCTCCACTACCCGCCCATCCTCCCCGCTTCGGATCTCTGTTAGTGTTTTGCAGGGGCACCCGAGGCGGTTGGTCGAGGAACTGGCGGGGACCGGATCGCGCACATGGCCAGGAGTGTGCAAGGGAGCGGCGCACGCCGGCGCATGCGTGGTCCGGCAGAAACTGCTTGGAAGATCCGATCTGCGGCGCCGGGCGAGCCCGACACCTATTGTGGAGCACCCACGGGGACACATCTCGAAGAACCACCGTTACTATGGTGAGTAACTTCTCTTTGTACTTGATGACCTCTTGCAGTTTTTTTCCAGCCCTATGATTCTGTGATTAGGGCTTTACAGAGCACTGATCAAGTCAACAGCAAAACTGGAAAGAGAGAGGAAAATATGATTATCCCTCTTTTACTGATGAGGACTGAGGCACAGAGAGGCCAAGTGATTTGCCTGAGGTCACATGGAAAGCCTGTGGCAGAGCTGGGAATTGAATCTATGTCTTAGTCCAGTGCCTTAACATCTTAACCACAAAATTATCCTTCCTGACAAAATCAGAATCATATAATAAAAGTGAACTTCTAGCTCATTAAACACTTGGGTAATACAGGCATGTAGGAAAAGGAGTGAGCTGTACTTTAGGTCATAATATTAGCTACTAGATTACTGATCTCTATCATGTGATGGGCACATGGACCTTTATATTCCTCATTCAGCTCAGATGACTGGGGCCAAATGATAAAGTCCAAGCACTGCTGTGCATCACATGCTTATTACATGTGGGTATTTTTGGTCTGGGATTTTGGTTCATCTTTGCCAGAATTTCAGTCTATGAGCGTCTGGCAATGCACTAAGTAATATTCTATACTGTACTTTAGTGACTGATGACAGAGCTTTGTGAAAAGTGCATGTGAAATGAAAGGCTGCTGATTGCAAAACATACAGTTTTGTTTTGTTTTTTTTTCTCTTACAAGCTTTCTATCTCTCTTTAGCGATGACAGCAGTGGGAGGTCAAACCATGGCCGCTGTAGAGCAGAAATATTCTCACACTTCTGTTCTGGAAATGGAGGGAAATTAAGGTCAGCAAGACAGGAATTCAACTATTTGCTTTCAGAATTCTTTTCTATGATTTCTAATTCACTTGATCTATATGATTCTTATTATTGAGTTAACACAATAATATCAAAACATGTCTACATCTCATCTAAATAATAAAAATTGAACGTTACCGTGTCTGAAATGTATAAAGGTTAACATACAGCAAAAGAAAGATCAGTCTAACGAAAGCATGTGATGAACATGTCTGTTTAGAGCTATGGAATCAGGCCTGCCAACAGGAGGAGGGGCACAGAGGACAGTTATCACTGAGCCCCTTTGAAACGCCACAGTAGTGCCAAGTTGCTGCTCTGCATGCAGCTCTGGGGGGGCTCCAGGGCTCACTGCCCTAAGTCCCTAGGCTACACTGCTCATCACAAATGAGGAGCTTTGGAACAGAGAGGACAAGAACCACCTGATGTTCAAATCAGCAGAAGAAAGTGGGGATGGCTAGGCGAGACTCTCAGAAAGCCATCATCCAGCATAGACCGTCAAGCTCTCACATGGAACCTGCAAAAGAGGAAGGCCTTGGATAATGTGGAGAAGATCTACTGAGACTGAAGGGCAATAAACTGAGGTACTCCTAGGGTCAGCTGGAGGTTTTGTTCAGAGACAGAGTGAAGTGGAGACTTGTAGATGGCCTATGCTCCACTCAGAGGACAAGGGTTCAAGTCAAGTAAGTCAGCCAGTCTCGCTATGGCCTTGCTTCCACTGACATATGTGCCCTCCTAGATCGCCGTACACTACCACTGCCATGAGAGGCGTAGGGCTTATGTCAGTGTAGTTAGGGTGATGCAGGG